>NW_025814823.1:204804952-205404952 GCF_022079265.1 Lynx rufus | reverse complement strand
TGTAATTAATTAATTAATTAATTAAAATCCAAGTTACTTAACATATAGTGTAATAATAATTTCAGGAATAGAATTCTGTGATTCATCACTTACATATGACACCCAGTGGTCATCCCACAAAATGTCCTCAATGCCCCTCACCCCTTTAGCCCTTTCCCCCACCCAACACCCTGCCAGCAACCCTCAGTTTGTTCCCTGTATTTAAGAGTCTCTAATGGTTTGTCTCCTTCTCTATTTTTATATTATTTTTCTTCCCTTATGTTCACCTGTTTTGTATCTTAAATTCCACATATGAGTGAAATCATATGATATTTGTCTTTCTCTGAGTGACTTATTTTGCTTAGCATAATACACTAGTTCCATCCACATTGTTGCAAATGGCAAGACTTCATTCTTTTTGATTGCTGAATAATATTCCACTGTATGGAATGGAAGAAGAATAGTCACATCTTTATCCATTCATCAGTTGATGGAAATTTGGGCTCTTTCCATACATTGGCTCTTGTTGATAGTGCTGCTATAAACTTTGCAGTGCATGTGCCCCTTCGAAACAGCACCCCTGTATCCTTTGGATAAATACCTAGTAGTCCAATTGCTGGGTCGTAGGGTAGTTCTATTTTTAGCTTTTTGAGGAAACTCCATACTGTTTTCCAGAGTGGCTGCACCAGCTTTCATTCCCAGCAACAATGCAAAAGAGATCCTCTTTCTCTGCATTCTCACCAACATCTGTTGTTGCCTGAGTTGTTAATGTTAGCCATTCTGACAGGTGTGAGGTGGTATCTCATTGTGGTTTTGATTTGTATTTCCCTGATGATGAATGATGTTGAGCATTTTTTCATGTGTCTATTGGCCATCTGGATGTCTTCTTTGGAAAGGTGTCTATTCATGTCTTTTGTCCATTTCTTCATTGGATTATTTGTTTTTTGGGTGTTGAGTTGATAAGTTCTTTATAGATTTTGGATACTAACCCTTTATATGATATGTCATTTGCAAATATCTTCTCCCATTCTGTCAGTTGACTTTTAGTTTTGTTGTTTCCTTCACTGTGCAGAAGCTTTTTATCTTGATGAGGTCCCAATAGTTCATTTTTGCTTTTGTTTCCCTTGCCTCTTGAGACATGTCAAGTAAGAAGTTACTGCAGCTAAGTTACTGCAAAGAAGTTGTTGCCTGTTTTCTCCTCTAGGATTTTGATGGCTTCCCGTCTTATGTTGAGGTCTTTCATCCATTTTGAGTTTATTATTTGTGTATGGTGTAAGAAAGTGGTCCAGGTTCATTCTTCTACATGTCTGTCCAGTTTTCCCAAAACAATTATGCTGAAGAGACTGTCTTTTTTCCATTGGATATTCTTTCCTGCTTTGTCAAAGATTAGTTGGCCATATATTTTTGGGTCCATTTCTGGGTTCTCTATTCTATTCCATTGATCTATGTGTCTGTTTTTTTGCTGGTACCAGAGTGTCTTGATGATTACAGCTTCATAATACAGCTTGAAGTCCAGAATTGTGATGCCTTCAGCTTTGATTTTTTTTTTTAACATTACTTTGGCTATTCAGGGTCTTTTCTGGTTCCATACAAATTTTAGAATTGTTTGTTTTAGCTTTGTGAAGAATGCTCCTATAATTTTGATAGGGATTGCATTGAATATGTAGATTACTTTGGGTAATATCGACATTTTAATAATATTTGTTCTTCCAGTCCCTAAGCATGGAATATTTTTCCATTTCTCTGTGCCTTCTTCAATTTCTTTCATAAGCTTTCTACAGTTTTCAGTGTATAGATATTTTACCTCTTTGGGTATGTTTATTTCTAGGTATTTTATGGTTTTTGGTGCAGTTGTAAATGGGATTAATCCCTTGATTTCTCTTTCTGCTATTTCATTATTGGCATATAGAAATGCCAGATTTATGTACATTGATTTTATATCCTGTGACTTTGCTGAATTCATATATCAGTTCTAGCAGTTTTTTATTAGAGTCTTTTGTGTTTTCCACATAGAGTATCATGTCATTTGCAGAGTGAAGGTTTGACTTCTTCTCAACAAGGTTACTTGTAATGTGCATCCAAACCAGACGGAAGAGACACCTCCTTTGATGTTGGAGGAGGTTATTGAGAGGATATGACTATCATTTGAACTGTGAGCTGGACCCAGGCCATTGGAAGCTCTTTACCCTCTCTCCTGTCCTTCTGCTCACCATTTCCACACTAGAAGTTATTTCAAGGACATAGCCTTGAGGGAGTAAAGTGTTGTTGAGGCCATCTGGACTTAAAACAGGACTGAACCCAGTTAAGCCTGCTACAAAAATTTAAGATTCTGGTGGGCTGGTGTGGAGAGCTACTTGTCTTGTGGCCACCCAAGAAAAGCCTAACATGTAAGTTCCCTTGCTTCTTAAAACTTTCACTTACCAATCTGGAGTGGTCTGTCTCTTTTTTCAGTCTCTCTTTGACCTCTCTCTATGGAAGCCAATTTCATATTTCATCCAGGGAACTATTGAGGTTGCAATACCAATGTTTGGTCTACTGCATGCTTTCTCCATCTTTTTCTTAATGGTATTATTGATAACGTTAGCATGTTAAATTTCTCCATCTTACATTTATTTATTTTAAACAATGAAGGAAAATGTAATAAAACACTCAAGTGGATCAACAAACAAGTACCATTGTAATATAAAAATGGTTGTTTTATGGAAACCAAATAGGTTGGCTGTTAGGCCAGAGATGGATGGTAATGCTTGATATTCTGCTGATGGATAAAAGTCTAAATTTGAAATAAGAAAAGTGACTTAAGGGCAACAGAGTAGAAGTTGAATTCCCATAGATCACATAAATCTGCCTGCCTGCTTTGGTTAAAGTTTGGTTGAAGATTTAAGAATTATGGCTCTTGAAAAAGAAGAATTACAACACACACACACACACACACACACACACACACACACACACACACTTCAGGTGATGAAAGGTATGAAAACCTCTGGTCCAGAACTCGGTCTAAATAGAGAGAGTGATTTCTCTTACTGAATACCAGCAAGCTATACCACATATTTGATTCTGAACTTAGCACAGATACAGAAAAAGGGGTTAAATGTATTCTTACAGACCACCTTATTTGAAAAGGTGACACAATCAGGTTTTTTGACCAAAACTACCAGCTTTGGCCAAAGGCTAGCGGCTCTTTCCCACTTGCTTCTTGCCCAGTGCTGCCGCCTTATTTTGGTTCCTCAGTCTGATAGACTGTGGTCAGTAATAAAATACTGTCACCAGACAGAATCCAGTGAAACCCATTTCAGATAGTTTTCTGAAAAAAGTATCCTTTGTTACCAGGGCACAGGTACAGTCAAGAGTTTAGATTTCTTCTTTTTGTTATTTAAAATTTTTATTTTAGGGAGAGAGAGAATGCAAGTGGATGAGAGGGACAGAAAGAGAGGGAATCTTAAGCAGGCTCCACACTCAGTGCGGGGCTCCACATGGCTCTCCACATGGGGCTTGATCTCACAACCCTAGGATCATGACCTGAGCCAAAATCAAGAGTTGGATGCTCGACTGAGCCACCCAGGTGCCCCTCAGTGGCTTTCTTCTTCAACTAGCTCCATCAATAGCCTTCACACTGAAATAATTAGCTATTGCCTTGGGTGTGGGGAAGAAGAAACAACATCCAGACCTTAGCCATTAATTTAAGAGGGTTCACATCCTTGATTCAGTTATCATATCTTAATAAAGGCCTCAGTCCACATTGGATATACCAAAATGCAGCAGGAATTTTATAGCTGCTGTGAACTTTGTTCATGGCCATCAGTAGAGAACACACGAAATACATGATCTCCTATTAGACATTGTGACGGTGAACAGAGTTGGGAGACAGTCACATGCAGAAGTTGAGATGCCTATACTCAAAGGGATAAACCAGGCATTCAAACATATCTAAAGTTTGCATAAGGTTTTGAGCTCCCCAAAAGTTTGACACCCAGCTGATTTTTGTTCTGTAAATATAATAGGGACAACTATGTAAGTAATAAAGGGCCAGTGTCTACAGTTGTCCCTACCCCTTGTCCCCAATCCCACCCATCTATTCTCAGTCATTTTAACTATCACTCACACCTCCCCCAACACACACACACACACACACACACACACACACACACACACTTTTCCCAAATATATACTAGTCTATCTTGACTAAAGTGAAAAAAAAGTCTTCTTAATTCAGCCAAATTAAGGTGAATTTTTATATTTTTTTAATGTTTTTATTTATTTTTGAGAGACAGAGAGAGACAGAGCACGAATGGGGGAGGGGCAGAGAGAGAGAGAGGGAGACACAGAATCTGAAGCAGGCTCCAGGCTCTGAGCTGTCAGCCCAGAGCCCGATGTGGGGCTCAAATACTCGTACTGCAAGATCATGACCTGAGCTGAAGTCAGGTGCCTAACCAACTGAGCCACCCAGGTGCCCCAAGGTGAGAGTTTTTAAAAGAAAACTTTAAGAGAGGGAAAAAAATGAGAGTACAAAACAAAGAATATAGGAAAAGATGAATTTAAAAGCATACGTTTCTGAGCCAAATTTAACTCAGTTTACTAACTGGAACAGGTGAAATTGGCTGGCACCCCTTACTTTCCTTCAGCACTGAGTATATTGGCATATCAAAAGTCACTTCCAGAGGTGTCTGTGTGGCTCAGTTGGTTAAGTGTCTGACTTCTGCTCAGGTCATGATCTCACGGTTCAGGAGTTTGAGCCCAACCTGCTGGGAGCCTTGGGCCTGCTTCAGATGCTGTGTCTCCCTCTCTCTCTGACCCTCCCTGCTCTCACTCTGTCTCTCTCTCTCTCAAAAATAAACATTAAAAAAAATTTCTTTTAAAGTCACTTCCCTGACTAGGACTCACTCAGTGATGCCGCTGGCTCACTTACCTGCCCCACCCTCTTCCCTGAGATGATTTGCAATGGCCAGAAGTCCTCCCACCAAAACAAAACAAAACAAAACAAAAATAAAACACACTTCTTGTGCCTCCATTTACCACCAAGCTTCTTGAAGAACAAAGCTGAATTCACTGCCTTGCCTCTACTTGACCACCTGCCACTCACCCTTTACCCCACTGCACTTTGGCTTCTCTCTCCAGCATGCCTCTGAAACTGTTCCCAGAAGGTCAGCAATAACCTCCTGATTGCCAAATCCAATTCCCAGTTCTCTATAACTGTTCTTTGACCCTGTTGACCAATTCTTCACTCTTGAATCTCTTTTCCCTTGGTTTCTATAATCCTCCTACTTAAACTATGAGAGAATGTTTGCATTTGTTTGTTTCAGAATTGACTACAGAGGGCTGGTAAATGAGTTCCCATCACATGTTCTCTTGCTACCTCTCTGACCATTCTTTCTCTGTTTCTCTGTCTCTGTTTCTTTTTTTTTCTCTCTCTCTCTCTCTTTCTGTCTCTTTTTGGTAGTGACTTTTATGCTTACTTTTTCTTAAATATAATTATTCTACCTTCATTTGTACACTTTCCCTCTTTGCCTCCCAGATTTCTTCCACTTCTGTAGTTCCAACTGTGACTTAATGAGACAAGAAACTTAATGACCCAAGAAACCCTGCATCCTTGGCTCCTATTTCCCACTGTCTGCATCAACTGTTGTATTCATTGATAGGCTATATTATTGTTTTGGCCTGGAGGGGTGAATGGAAGGGCAATCTATCCATCCCCTTTGCAGCCCCAGGTTTTTGCATTTATGTTTACTCACTCGTTAAGGCCTAATCTGAATGACACCACTTTGATCTCCTTGGTCAGAATCCATTAGTCCTTCCTATGAATCCTAACTCAGCATTACTCTTCTCTTTTAAGACCTCTCTTTCAAGACCTCATGCAGATGCACTCTACTATGCTCCCTAATGTGACTATTACCAAATTATAAACTCTTTGAGCCCAGAAATCAGTCTTGAACACTTGCTATTTTTAGCACAGGGCCTTGCATTAATTCATTTACATGTTCACTTATTTCCATCAAGAAATATTTATTGACAAATATTTATTGGAATAAATAAATATTTCTTTATTGGAGATATTTATGCCAACTACAATGTTGGGCATTGGAAGTACAGTGGCAAGCAAAACAGATATGGCCACTACCCTTAAGGAACTACTTGGGGGAAATCACTATATGAAAGGAAACAAATAGGATAATTACAGAGAGTAGTAAGTACTATGAAGAAAAAAATGTAACGAGATAGAGACTGATGGGGTGGGATCAACTTTATTTCTGAAGTTCAGGAGGGGTTCCTGACATCTGAAATGAGATCTAAGTAAGAACAAGTAAGCCAAGGAAAGATCTGGAGGAGTGATATTCACACTAAAGGGAATAATCATATCAGATTGGAGAGGTAAGCAGGAGAGAGATTGTGTAGATTGTGCAGTACTTGAAAAGGATTTCAGATTTACTTTTGGTGCATGGAAAAATATAGGTGGGTTTTAATCAAAGAAGTAATGTGACCTGAATTCCAGTTTTGAAAGACCACTCTGGCTACTATATGAAGTACAAACTGAAGAGTGGACCAGGGGACAAGGAAAGAGGTAGTGCAGGAATAATGGTAAGGAAAAATGATGGTTTGTACTAGTTTTGGACTTAGGATATAGTGGAGAAAATGGTTACACTTGTGATAGATTTCAGAGTTAGTACCAAAAGGATTTGTATTGGATAAGATGGGGTGTGAGAGAGGGTTATCACACAGTAATTACTCAATAAGGATTTTTTGATTGGCTGATGGCTTATGAGTTCAGATCCTTCCAAGATAAGTAATTAAGATCCTCCAAGTATAAGTTAACAAGATAAAAATGAACAAATATATGTATGTAGATATGCAGATATGTACATATGATTCTCACCAAGGGAAGAAGCTGGTGTTTCAATTTGAGCCTGAGCCCAAATGTCACAATCCCTTCCTCCATTTCCTTCCCATATTTCTATACTTCTTAGGAAAAGAATTAAGCATTTTAAAGTGGATCTAAAGGGAATGCAGATCCCTTTAAATCTGTGGATATGCATATGTAGACATATCTGCCTTTGTCTTTTTGAGAGGTCTTTTTGTATTTCTAACCACATGAAAGGCCTCAGTCCCTAAACAAATTGACAGGTCAGCCTGGATTCAATCAAAGAATCATTCAACAATGAGTATAAGAAGCTGCTTTGACCAGCTCATAAATGTACCTGTTAGTAGTTCTTTAAAGTTGTGCAAGCTTTCTCTACAAATGAACAATTTTTTGTGTGCATTGTCTCAAAAATCTCCTAATGGCCCCTGGCCCATCTCTTATCACAAGGGGGAAAAAATGCTTATGGGGAAAAATCTTAGTGACTTGAACAAAAACTTAAATAAGAGTTCAATATGTAGTAGTTTTAAAAGCTCACAAGGTCAACGAATATTATACTTCTGGCTATGTTTGCATTGACTTTTCCTACAGTAACTAACCCCGTCTCTTCTCTCTCCTAGCCATCTTCAATTCCATTTATGTATCTATGTATCTAGCTATGAATGTATGTATTTGACTAATGGCTTTTTGGAATTTTTTAAAGATAATTTTAGACTTTCAGACGAATAGCAAAATAGTACAGAGTTTCTACACACCATTCTCCCAGTTTTCTTATGCTTGCATTTTACATAACCATAGAACATTTATGAAAACTAAGAAAGTAATCTTGATATAATTCTAGTAACTAAAAAACAGAACTCATTTAGATTTTATCAGTTTTTTCCACTAACTGTCCTTTCTCTGCGCAAGGATCCTACAATACATTTAGATCAGAGGTCAGTAAACTATGGCTCCAGATATGAATATGGCCCACTGTCTTTTTTGTAAATAAACTTGCATTGGAACATAGCCAAGATCATTTATTTACATATTATTTCTGTCAGCTTTTACACTAAATTTGGCAGCAATGAATAGTTGGACAAAAGTCACATGGCCTACAAAACCTAAAACATTTACAATGTATCCCTTTATAGAAAAACTTTGCCTACCCCTAATTTAGATGTAGTATCTAAATTAGGTCTCCTTCACTCTGACAATTCCTTAGTCTTGTCTTATATTGCATAACCTTGGCATTTTTGAAAAAGCACTGGTCAGTTATTTTGAAGTATGTTCTTCAACTTAAGTTTATCTGAAGTTTCCTATGATTATATTGAAATTACGTATTTTGGGGAAGGCTACCAAGGCATGATGTGCCCTTCTCAGGGTATCAAATCATCAAACATGATGTCACTATTTTTAATGATGATGTTAATCTTGATCATTTGACTAAGGTGGAAATGTACTATTTTTCCTTTTGAAATTAATATTTTGACAAAGATACTTTAAGGTTATGCAAATACCCTATTTTAATTAAAGTTTAGTCAACAGATTTAAGCATTCCATAATGGACCTTGTCTGCAACAATTTACTATGCTATGCTAATAATGATTTTCTATTTCTATCATTCTTTTTCCATTTATTAATTGGAATTCTTTTGTAAGTTGTCACTTCTAGACCGTTTATTTATTTTTATTTGTATCAATATACATTCATAGATATTTATTTTAGTCTTTGGGTTATAATCCAATACTATCATTATTTATTTTGTTCTTCAAACTATTCTAAATTTGGCCATTGGGAACTTTTAGAGGATCTCCAGTGTCCTTTTGGTATGATCTCATTTTTTGTCTATTTGTTTGTTTGTTTAGCACTTCCTTATTTTAGACACTACAAGATGATCAGGTTAAACTTGTGTTTTCCCTGACTCAGGCCTGGAATAAACCAGTTCTCTAAAGACTTCTGTTTTTGTTTGTCTGTTTGTTTTTAGTTTGACAATGGTA
Organism: Lynx rufus; assembly: GCF_022079265.1. Lineage (NCBI taxonomy): Eukaryota > Metazoa > Chordata > Mammalia > Carnivora > Felidae > Lynx > Lynx rufus. The sequence continues at coordinate 205,396,138 of NW_025814823.1, read as the reverse complement.
TTTAGAAAATGGGATCTTGGTATTAGATGTTCTCCTTGCTCTTGAGCGTTCATTATTCTAGCCACTCTCAGTGGATAAAGCCAATATACTAACTTCTATTTATTTAGTTAGTTATCTGTATAAGTATTTAAAAACAAACATGAGTCATTTTGATGCCTCGGATACCAATCCACCCTTGCAGGGTTAATTCTGCTTTCCTCCTTTTCCTTATTTATATCTTCTTTCTCTGATGGTGAGAAACCTGGCTCTTATTATCTACCATACATATACTTATTTATCAACTACAGTATGAAAACAAAGTCATTTCAGAATTTTTAAATTTTTATTTAGTCTATTTCTATTCAGTCAAAACACTATTTCTCAAAGTTACTTTGGTGAGCTCCTTTCTTTCCACTCCCTTTGGTTTTGTGATTTATCTTCTGTATTCTATTGATTAGAATAGTTCCCACACTTTAGTGAATAAGGCCCTCAAGGGCAGATTTATTCTTATCTATTCTCTAGTTTCCATCAACCATGTAGGACTAATAACTCCACAAACTTGATTTTTAGGTTATGCTTATGCTTCATTGATTAATCATTTTTAAAATAAATTATTTAGCCTGATAATGGAAAATCAAAACAACAGCATAATAGCACAGACAACTAGTCATTTCAACCTTTTTGGCCACTGAGACATTCTACTTAGCAACTGCTTTGACTCTGCTAAAACTGACTCAGGCACATGAATGCAGAGATAAAACCCAGGAAGCTTTAACAGATCTGTCTTCCTTTAACAGATATACTCTGCTTGGGTTTTTCCCTTATTATCAATTCATTCTTGGGTCAGAGAGAGAACAGAAGAAGGCAGGTCTTCCAAGAGCTACTGTCTGGTTTTTACATGCCCCACATTTGCTTCATTTAGATATTGGACACATGAACTAAAACTAATTTTCATAACCATATAAGCTAAGACCATGAAGAATTTTAATATGCCTACTTTTTATATTATACTGTAGGATGGGGCTGTCCCTAAATTTGTTTACATTTCTCTCAGTCCTTATGGGACAACATATGCAAAGCATTTGGGGATTATTGCCAAGTCTTCTAGAATTGAGACGCTGCCAGAATGAAATGAAGAACAAATCCTTTAGGGAAGGCAACAGGCTTGCCATGAACCGAGAGACCCAAGAAATGGTGTCTGGCCTCAGGACAGAGCAGAAGAGGGAGGAGGTTTAGTTCCCCGTTAAACTTGAAGTAGGTTTAAGTGAATTAGAAGAAACTGTCGAACATCAAGTCTGTCATTAGATAAAGAGAGTCACAGCTACAACTTGCCATGTAGAGGTCTGGAAAGCATAACTCTGAGATGTTCCCTTACTCACTGATTTGGTACCAGAGCTGAGACTAACTCTGGGCTCAGCTCTGAACTTTGAAGGGTATGAAAGAAACAGAAGATGTGGCCTTGCTCTCCAAGGACTTTGGAGACTCACCATCTACTTTCTTCATGGTCAGCCACCAGACTGTGATAAGGAATAACCTTGATTATAAGACTCAGCTCCTCTGAATACCAGCAGAGTTAATTTAAGTAGAGTCTAAATCATTGCATATTTTTTCAAATCTAATATTTATGGAAAGTAAGATAAGTCAGTGCTGCTTGTGACAGTGGAGATGGCCAAGGCTAAGGAAGAGAAGAAATACAGATACATTGTTCAATTTAAGTGTTTCTGAAAATGTATGAACTAAAGGGACCTAATGCTCTGCTTTAAAGTAGAATTAAATCTGGCACTGAAGTTGAGGTAAGTGAGAACTTTCTAAGACTAAACAGCTAAGAAAGGGGTACTGCAAAAAGGGGCAATCTTTGGGTGTTTTTAAGGTATTTTCAGCTGTTTGAATTCTAGATGGAATAAAAGACATAAGAATAAAGGATAGTAGAACTTCAAAAAGGCAAAAAGAAGAAAGAAAGGAAAAGGTGCCAGAAACTCAGGGGAAAATACATCCTCAGAGTGCTTTTTAACAACTCTGAACTGAGACATCAGTCATCTAAAGCTGATAAGACTAGTGTAATCATCAGGAAAAGAGCTCAGAGAAGTAGTAAGAAATAGTGGGTAAAAGCCAGCAGAAGCAAAGATCAAGAGCTGAGTTCATGACAGACCTTCAGAAATGGGTACCTTCCCTGTCCTGGGTAATAATAAAGGTTAAAGCAGAAAAACCACTTTGACAGTATACAGGGACAGAGAAGGTACCCATGCTTTATACGTAAGGAAACTAAATAGCTTACCATGCAACTAGTTGGTGGTAGGACAAGGTAACATGTCTTAATCTCTCAAGTACTCTTTGCAAAATATCCTGCTGCATCATCCTAGCAAGATAGGTCATCACCTACAAACCCGATTTTACAATCTGAGAAGCTGTCTAAAAATGTCCTGTAAGCCCCAAACTCCTTCTCACCCTGCACTACGTACCCTCCCCACTGTCTCAGAGGTAGCCATACAGCTCTCCTCTGTCCCATGCGCTGGACTTACTGCACAACGAGCACATCACATTCCTTTTGTCTAGAAAGAAAACTCTCTTCCATTTCTTCCCTAGTTCAATTTAAGTGTGATTCTAGTGGGACTTCTTTCCAGAAAGCCTTCCTTGAATCCCAAGTTCTATTGTATTATATGGTACTACTTCATAGCATAACACAGTTTCATATGATTAATTGATCAATAACTTTCTTCCCCATTAGTCTAAAAGCACCATAAAGGCAAGACAATGTCTGCTTTACTCATTATCATATTACTGTACCCAACTCAGTATCTGGCCCATAGTAACTGTCCTTTAAAAAGTTGTTGATTAAAGAGGGACACCTGGGTGGCTCAGTTAAGTGAAGCTGGACAGTTAAGCATCTGACTCTTGGTTTCAGATCAGATCATGATCTCACAGTTTTTGAGTTGGAGCCCCACATCCGGCTCCCACTGACAGCACAGAGCCTTCTTGGGATTCTCTCTCCCTCTCTCTCTGCCCTCCCATATTCATGCTCGCTCTCTCTGTCTCTCTCCCCCCCCCTCAAAATAAATAAATAAACTTAAAAAAAATGTTGTTGATTAAAGAAATGACTGCTGGGACTTCTTTTCAAGTGCAAATCACTAGCATTCTAAAATGATGTATCCATGTTAAATATTATGTCTAGATCACATCTAGACATGTATGGGAATCACATCTCTGCACGGTATGCTTGTAAATCTAGATCCCCATTCCCAGAGATTTGGGTTTAGTTTGTACAAAGTGGAACATGGTAGCCGTAATTTTTATATCAAATATCTCAGGTATTTCTGCTGCAGGTAGTCCATGGACCACACTTTGAGAAACACTGCCAAGGTAAAATGTTTGCAAAGAAAATGAATAAAAAATGGCTGTAGCCTTAAGCTATATCTAAAGTAAAGACAATTGATGGGAGGGATAAAGCGTGGACAGAGAGAGAGAGAAAAGGGGAAGGAGGAAGAGAGATGGGGAGAGAAGTGGTCAATCTCTAAAAGAATTCAGAATAGCTCTAAAGAAAATGAGGCAGTGAAATCACACATTATAATGTATCTTCATTGTCTCTTCAGTTTAATTTGGCTTTCATGGGAATCCATGTACATATCTGCTTGTATATGTCTTTAATGTGTTCTTTTTCTCTTAATGAAATGCAAGAATTAGGGGAAATGTGAAAATGGGTAAAGGTGATTTTTTAGAAGCAGTTCCAATTTGAACTGTAGAATGGGTGATATAGTGTCTTCTTATGTTGGATGATCTTAAAATAACAAATACATCAATGAAAACCATATTTTTAAAAAATATTTATTTATCTTTGACGGGGGGGCGGAGAGAGTGAGAGAGCAAGCTGGGGAGGGGCAGAGAGAGAGAAGGAGACACAGAATCCAAAGCAGGCTCCAGGCTCAGAGCTGTTAGCACAGAGACTGACACGGGGCTCAACTCACGAACCATGAGATCATGACCTGACCCAAAGTCTATGCTTAACCGACTGAGCCACCCAGGTGCCCCCAAAATCCTATTTTTATAGCTGAAATAACAGAAGAAACAGAATAATTGCCTGTAGATAAAAGCAGGGTAGTAGCCAAATTCAGTTAGCTCCTGGGTATTTTTGTGCTGATTGGTGGGATGCATTATTTCTACCACCAACAGCTTGAAGTAGTTCTCTGGTCTTTACATCCCTGACCAGTTGGTCAAGACCTTAGATCCTGTTTCTTTTCACATGATCTCTACCACATAATCCCCACCCAGAGGATTGGTATCTGTGCAAACACTCTTCCATACATGAATTCTTATGATAAAGAGATTAGAGAAGTATACAACAGTCATTCCTTACCTTCTTTTCGCCTCCAAGAAAGCTTTTTGGCGACCCATTTTTTCAAATGATTTTAGTCATCTAGGGTCAGACAAGTTAGAGTTTTGTTGAAGAGCCAGTTGTGTTGGTACTAGAGAGTAATGTTTTACTGAATAGAAACACTACTCTTTGCATCTAATAAGATCCTGTTTGCCAATGGATCTGTTAGAGTAGGCGGATAGACACAGGCAGGAGGGGAGAAAGAAGAATGATGGAATAACAAATGGACAATTGCCAGAGACCACCTGGTCTCCACCCTGAGATTGTCCAGCTCCCATAAACCACTCCCTATTGTGGTTTAGCACAGACTGACAAGCAGAAGATACAACTCTGAAGCACACTTACTTGAGAAAGACCTTGTCCACTAGTAACCCTGAGGTTATTATAATATCACCATAGCATCATTGCATTGCCATGGGTTACACTTAGGCACTCACGGGGAAAATGCCTAACATAAATTTGAGCAAAATGTTGAAGGGGAGGAAAGCAAGGTGGATCCAAGGGTGGAGTGATGATAATGAGATGGGAGGGAGCACACCAAATAAATCCCCATAAAGGAGAAGAGTCAGCGACTCTGAGCATTGCCATCCATCCTCGGGTCAGTACTGTCGCTCTTTGCTAAATAAAAACTTTGCTACTTTAACTCTCTGTTGAATGTCTTGACTGAATTCTTTCCAGAAGACAAGGACTGAGGAGTTCCACAACCCATCACCCGAGAACAGATCCGTTTCTTTTTTTTTTTTTTTTTTTTTTTTTTTCTTTCAACGTTTATTTATTTTTGGGACAGAGAGAGACAGAGCATGAACGGGGGAGGGGCAGAGAGAGAGGGAGACACAGAATCGGAAACAGGCTCCAGCCTCTGAGCCATCAGCCCAGAGCCCGACGTGGGGCTCGAACTCACGGACCGCGAGATCGTGACCTGGCTGAAGTCGGACGTTTAACCGACTGCGCCACCCAGGCGCCCCGAGAACAGATCCGTTTCTATACTCTGTTCTAGTCCACTGATTTATTTGCCTTTGAGAAGTTGCCTAATATACTAAGCAAGGGCATGACTGAATCCAGGTTCTCCTATGTATTGACTTTGTGACCTTGGGCAAGGTTCTCTGGCCTTAGTTCTTCACCTATGAAATGGAAATAAGAATAGTATCTCTCTCATGGAGTTGTCTAAGGATTAAGTGAGTTAATGTTTGTAAAGCACTTAGAACAATAAATTTCAATGGTATACTATCCAAGACAGTAGGTTATAAAAATATTACAGCAAATTTTTAACATCCAATAACATTAGATCCTTCACCAATGCTCCCTCCTTATTCTAAATAGTCGTGGTTATTATTAATCAGTTATGCATCCATATGTACTTTAAAATGCTTTTGTCCCAACCCATTGAAATTCTGATTGTAATTGCATTAAATTATTATTTTTGGGGGGCGCCTGGGTGGCTCAGTCGGTTGAGCTTCCGACTTCGGCTCAGGTCATGATCTCACGGTCCGCGAGTTCAAGCCCCGCGTCGGGCTCTGTGCTGACAGCTCAGAGCCTGGAGCCTGTTTCAGATTCTGTGTCTCCCTCTGTCTCTCTGACCCTCCCCCGTTCATGCTCTGTCTCTCTCTGCCTCAAAAATAAATAAACGTTAAAAAAAATTTAAAAAAACTATTATTTTTTTAATTTGGGAAGGATTGATATTTTATAGTAAATCTTCCATCCAAGAACATAGGTTTTGTTTCCAATCCAAGTCTTATTGTATGTTTTTAAAGTATATTTTATAGCTTTTGTCATAAAAATCCTACCCCTTTCCTGCTATATTTTATTCCTATGCATGTTATAATTTGGATGACTTTGTGAATAGAACTGTTTTTCTTCACTTCTGTGTATTTTTAAATATTTATTTGTTTTTAAATATAAGATATATACCCATGGATCAAAATAAAATATGCACTCAAGAGTATCCAGTGAAAGTTCCTCCAACACCTTTCCTTGTTTTTCTCCCTTCTAAGGTTTGTAAAAGGTCCTTATATAACTTTAAAAATGAAGAGGTTTCATCTTTACAGCACAAGAATAAGTTAGATACATGATGCAGAAAGATATTATAGGGTTTTCAACCTAGTGTCATTTAATTACATCTAGATTTCAACATAGACATCATTTCTGGTGGTTCAACCTCTTTCTCTAACTCACTGAAAACATCTGGTACTAATGCAGGATATTTTCATAAACTGATCTTAATGAGCAAACAACAGTTACTCTTTGATGAGTAAACAAGGGCTTTAAAGTGTCCTTATAAGATGTTATTCGATGGAGGTTAGTAAGAACATCAAACAAATAAGCATTTTTTACATCTACATCTATAATGACTTTAGTGAAATAATACTCCTCAAAACTGTCACACACTCTAAGCAGTGTCATGCTAGAAGAATGCTCCCTTGGGACTCTATCCCTGCAACTCTCTTCATACATAGATAAAAAATAGCTATTTGTCCCCATTTACACCTACATTCCACAGCCCTTCTGTGTCTTGGAGCCTTTTCTGATCTGAGGTCTGAGGTTGTGTTTATTGCAGCCTCAAGTCTCTCTCTACCCTCAAGCAAAACTGTCCTCCTCTGCCTCTCCTAGTTCAGTTAATGACTTTACCGTCCGCCAGTTACCCAGCCCAGAGATCCCAGTCATGGAAGTCTAGTTCACAGTGAGCCCAGAACCAAGAGAGACCCATCAAGCTTTATGCTTTCTTCTTGTTGGGGCAGAGGGTGGGTATGGGGGAATAGGAGAGGTGCAGAATTCTGGCTTTTACTTTGTATGACATATCATGGCATGCCCCTGATTGTGGATCCTTAAGATCATCACTGAATGGCAGGTACTTGAATCTTCATAAGGTTTATCTTCCACCCTCTGCAACATGTGTATCTTTCCAAGGCTTCCAGCATATTAGGTAACTCTTGTTTGTTTTTCCCAATTAGTATGATGTCATTTATGTAATATATCTGTGTGATGTTCTGTGGAATGCCCAGGCTATTTAGACCATATCATGGCACAGAGCAGAAGAGTTCAGAGAGCCCTGAGACAAAACTGTAAATGAATATTGGTGTCCCACATGAATGCAAACAGTTTCTGATCCTCTCTCTTGATTCAGAGTGAAAAGGATGTATTCTCCAGACGAATGATTGCATACCATGTACCTGAGGCATTATTAATCTGTTCTTCTAATGGCAATACCCTCCTTGGCCACCCAATCACTCTCACTGCGCTGAGGCTACTACTTGGTTAAGCTGCACTAGTCCTCAGTCATTTTCCAGGATCCATACAGTTTCTGCTGAGGCCAGACTGGCACACTGAGCAGAAATATGATAGGGAATACTACCCCTGCAATCTTTTAGATTTGTAATGGACACACTCATTTCTGCCATCTCACCCAACTGTCATAGTGCTTTTGATTTACTCTCTTAGGGTGGGGGGTAGTTTCAGAGTTTTCCACCTGACCTTATCCCTTAAGATAACTTTTACTGAAGAGGCAAAGGACCAGTTTGTGTGTGTGTTGGAGGGGCATATAACTTCCATGCCAAGTGTAACAATTGCAATTATACATTCAGGGACTGGGCAAATAATTAGAGTGGGTCCACTAGGAGTTGCACTTTAGCCAGAATTCTAGAACTACTTTTTTTTTTTTTTTTTGGTTGCAGATGGTAAACAGCATCCTTATTGGCTGCCCTCGAATATGCCTCTGGGGATGTCATGCTCTATTTACCTTTCTGCAATTCCTTGCCAGTTAAGCCCTCTTGCTACCTTTATAACCTTGCCAGGCGTTATGGTAATTTCAGCTGCCTGGCTCCTATCAGTTAAGCATTGCCAATGGCTTTTATCATTTCAGGCCCCATGTCCCCATGATATTAATGAACCTAACTCTTTGGCCACCTCCTTTACTATTAACATTGGTCGACAAAGGAGAGCTACTACCACATTTTTGGATATTGCTGACTGGTGTCCTCAGTAATAGCCTTAGTGAGTTGTGTGTCTTCTGGGCTCTGGTAGAACACAATCCTCTGTTGGCTTTTCTGGTCTCATATAATAATATATCCATTCTGGTATGCCTACTTTTCAGCAGCCTCTTAATCCCTTCCTTTATGGTCTGCCAGCGCAGATGGGGCATTTCCGCTTCACTCAGCATTGGCTATAGTGTCTTCCGGACCTCTGAGAGCCACCCTGACAGTGAGTTTGCCCCATCCCCTGAAGCCTTGGCAAATTGATAAATCCCATGTATTGATAAATTGACCCTGACTCAATAAATTCTTGCTTTGTCTTACATGCTGGCCTCCTTGATCATGCACCCTCAAAATCCAATCCCAAAGGTGCTCTAATGGCTCCTGCCGATACAACCTAGCTAATTCTTGTATCTCCTTTTATGTATAACATTTCTCTCTCTCTGTCTCTCTCTTTTATAGAATTAACACTTCCCTGGCAAGGCCTTGCTAGTTATTGGTCTAGCAGCCAGGAGAGGAGTTGCAGACAACTCCAAGGGGTGGGCACTTATTGCCTTGTGGGAGAGGGACCTCTGCAGTATTCTGCCTCACAGGACAGGTGCTCACACTTATTAGGGAGTGTGGTACCTCTGTAGGCTCTGAGGGTTCAGAGCCAGCATCCTCAAGGGCATCCACCTAGATATTTGTATCCAATATTTCAAGATCCTAGGTTTTCCCAACTTGGGTCTGTTAGTGTAAGAGTTCTGCCTTAGCTGAGCATTCAAACATCTATATAATTCTGTAACTCTAACTACCAACTGTTTGCTGCTTAACTGTGTCATAAATCCCACTATAGGAGATATGGGCCTCTGTTAGTTACTAGTGAGGACCTCTGGTCTTCACACTTAACCTATAACTTCTTACTGATGGATCTAAGTTTCTCATTATTACTCGGAAAGACATCAGTACAATTTAGCGGTAGCCAGCCAGCTCTGCTGTCTTTGTAAGCATTTGCATTACCACCACTATCTTTTAAATTTATGAATCAATTCACCCATAAAGGGATTCCCCTGCCCCACCTCCACTATGAGATTTTCCCAGGTAACCTTCAGTGAAATTTGTAGCAGTTGGACCAGTAGCGATATCCATGTCATTTTACCACCTGTGTTGTTGGACCATTTCTGGCATCCTTTGAGCTAGTTGAGGAGTCCCAAGAAGCATATACCAACATGGGATTAGTTATACAACAAATTTATTGGAGAAATTACCTATAAGGGACAATGTATAGGTAGCTATAGGAATCTGGGAGAGCCATCAGACTGGGATGCAGGTCCGGCTCCTGTGAGGGAGAGAAGGAAGGAAGGAAGGAAGGAAAACCAGATGTGCTGTAGTTCTAAGAGTGTTTCAGCAAGGTGTATTTCAGTGTCACTTGCAGATATGTCCTATAGAAAGGGACTGCCTTACTATCTTCATTGTGCTCAATCATTGGCTAAGAGCAGCCTGTGGGAAGTCTGATCTTAGCTTAAAGGCAATGATGGAGTCAGAGGGCAGGCTGGAGATTTTTATGGCCACCAAAGATACATTGTTTTAAAATTTTCATTGCTATAAACAATTCTGAAATTAATATCTTATATATGTGTTTTTGTATGTGTGTATAGCATAATAATTGCTCTAGGATTTATATAAAGAGTTGCAGGATTACTGGGCCACAAGTTATATGCTTTTTATAGCTTATAAAATTTTCAGTGCATTCTTCCATGTGGCTATAGTAACTTAAGCTCTCTGTAGCATTTAATAAAAATTTACATGCTTTGCCAGTCTTGATCTTACCCATTTAAAAATACTTAAGAGATATGATAGGTAAACAATAAAATCCCTTTTTCCTTTTACTTTGTATTTCTCTGATTACTAATGAAGTTGAACACCTTTCTATGTGTTTATTGATTCTCTGAGTTTTTTCTTGTGTAAATTGCCTGTTCTTGTCTTTCCCCCATTTTTCTTTTAGTAGTCTTTTTCTTTCTTGATTTTTAAAATTTGTTTCAATATACTCTAGATACATTATCATAATATGCATTATCTGTTGCATACATTGAAAATATATTTTCCTATAAGTTTCATTATCATCTTTTCACTTTGTTTGTAGGACTATTAATTATATAGAAAGATTAACTGATGATATAGCCAAACTTTACTTTTTTGATTTGTGTTTCTTGGACCCTGTTTAAAAAGCTCTTCTCCATCCAACACATAAATATTTGCAGCCATATTTTCTTCTAATGGCAGATTCAAATTTTGTTTTTCATATTTAGTTATTTTTTGGTCCACATGAAACTTATTTTTATATATTTGCATGCATAGAAATGTAATTTTATTCTTCGATGTGTCCAAGATTACATATCTAATTCTTGACTGTTTCCAAACTTTAAGCAAATACTCTTTCTACACCCTGAGTTATCCTGAAACAAGTGCACTGCATGGGCACTTTGCAGAAGAGAATGGGTAGGAATATTTTAGATGCAGTTTGTCTTATTCTGGGCTACTCAAATTTATAGCAAACCAAAAGGTTGCGGACAAATAAATGGGCAGATGGGCTTTAGAATATGTTTATTGACAAAACTTTTTGAATGACTTATTATTAAATGATATTTGACTAAAATTCTAACAGGAGTAATAGCATTCAGCTGTCATGCTTTTCAATTTGATGTACAAAAATGAAATTCAAAATTACATTCATTTGACTTTAAATCAATTATTTTAGAATTGACTTCAGTGCATAAAGCTAAATTGTTAAATGGAATCCATTAAAAATATTAAATGAGTTTATACAAACAAAATAAAAGGAAAGGTTTCTTTTTTTTTCAATATATGAAGTTTATTGTCAAATTGGTTTCCATACAACCCAGTGCTCATCCCAAAAGGTGCCCTCCTCAATACCCATCACCCACCCTCCCCTCCCTCCCACCCCCCATCAACCCTCAGTTTGTTCTCAGTTTTTAACAGTCTCTTATGCTTTGGCTCTCTTCCACTCTAAACTCTTTTTTTTTTTCCTTCCCCTCCCCTATGGGTTTCTGTTAAGTTTCTCAGGATCCACATAAGAGTGAAAACATACGGTATCTGTCTTTCTCTGTATGGCTTATTTCACTTAGCATCACACTCTCCAGTTCCATCCATGTTGCTACAAAGGGCCATATTTCATTCTTTCTCATTGCCATGTAGTACTCCATTGTGTATATAAACCACAATTTCTTTATCCATTCATCAGTTGATGGACATTTAGGCTCTTTCCATAATTTGGCTATTGTTGAGAGTGCTGCTATTAACATTAGGGTACAAGTGCCCCTATGCATCAGTACTCCTATATCCCTTGGGTAAATTCCTAGCAGTGCTATTGCTGGGTCATAGGGTAGGTCTATTTTTAATTTTTTGAGGAACCTCCACACTGTTTTCCAGAGCGGCTGCACCAGTTTGCATTCCCACCAACAGTGCAAGAGGGTTCCCGTTTCTCCACATCCTCTCCAGCATCTATAGTCTCCTGATTTGTTCATTTTGGCCATTCTGACTGGCATGAGGTGATATCTGAGTGTGGCTTTGATTTGTATTTCCCTGATGAGGAGCAACGTTGAGCATCTTTTCATGTGCCTGTTGGCCATCTGGATGTCTTCTTTAGAGAAGTGTCTATTCATGTTTTCTGCCCATTTCTTCACTGGGTTATTTGTTTTTCGGGTGTGGAGTTTGGTGAGCTCTTTATAGACTTTGGATACTAGCCCTTTGTCCGATATGTCATTTGCAAATATCTTTTCCCATTCCGTTGGTTGCCTTTTAGTTTTGTTGGTTGTTTCCTTTGCTGTGCAGAAGCTTTTTATCTTCATAAGGTCCCAGTAGTTCATTTTTGCTTTTAATTCCCTTGCCTTTGGGGATGTGTCAAGTAAGAGATTGCTACGGCTGAGGTCAGAGAGGTCTTTTCCTGCTTTCTCCTCTAGGGTTTTGATGGTTTCCTGTCTCACATTCAGGTCCTTTATCCATTTTGAGTTTATTTTTGTGAATGGTGTGAGAAAGTGGTCTAGTTTCATTCTTCTGTATGTTGCTGTCCAGTTCTCCCAGCACCATTTGTTAAAGAGGCTGTCTTTTTTCCATTGGATGTTCTTTCCTGCTTTGTCAAAGATGAGTTGGCCATACGTTTGTGGGTCTAGTTCTGGGGTTTCTATTCTATTCCATTGGTCTACGTGTCTGTTTTTGTGCCAATACCATGCTGTCTTGATGATTACAGCTTTGTAGTAGAGGCTAAAGTCTGGGATTGTGATGCCTCCTGCTTTGGTCTTCTTCTTCAAAATTACTTTGGCTATTCGGGGCCTTTTGTGGTTCCATATGAATTTTAGGATTGCTTGTTCTAGTTTCGAGAAGAATGCTGGTGCAATTTTGATTGGGATTGCATTGAATGTGTAGATAGCTTTGGGTAGTATTGACATTTTTGACAATATTTATTCTTCCAATCCATGAGCACGGAATGTTTTTCCATTTCTTTATATCTTCTTCAATTTCCTTCATAAGCTTTCTATAGTTTTCAGCATACAGATCTTTTACATCTTTGGTTAGATTTATTCCTAGGTATTTTATGCTTCTTGGTGCAATCGTGAATGGGATTAATTTCTTTATTTGTCTTTCTGTTGCTTCATTATTAGTGTATAAGAATGCAACTGATTTCTGTACATTGATTTTGTATCCTGCAACTTTGCTAAATTCATGTGTCTGTTCTAGCAGACTTCTGGTGGAGTCTATCAGATTTTCCACATATAATATCATGTCATCTGCAAAACAGTGAAAGCTTGACTTCATCTTTGCCAATTTTGATGCCTTTGATTTCCTTTTGTTGTCTGCTGATTCTAGAACTTCCAACACTATGTTAAACAACAGCGGTGAGAGTGGACATCCCTGTCATGTTCCTGATCTCAGGGAAAAAGTCTCAGTTTTTCCCCATGGAGGATGATGTTAGTTGTGGGCTTTTCATAAGTGGCTTTTATGATCTTTAAGTATGTTCCTTCTATCCCGACTTTCTCAAGGGTTTTTTTAAGAAAAGTTGCTGAATTTTGTCAAAGGCCTTTTCTGCATCGATTGACAGGATCATATGGTTCTTTTCTTTTATTAATGTGATGTATCACATTGATTGATTTGCGAATGTTGAACCAGCCCTGCTTCCCAGGAATGAATCCCACTTGATCATGGTGAATAATTCTTTTTATATGCCGTTGAATTCGATTTGCTAGTATCTTATGGAGAATTTTTGCATCCATATTCATCAGGGATATTGGCCTGTAGTTCTCTTTTTTTACTGGGTCTCTGTCTGGTTTAGGAATCAAAGTAATACTGGCTTCATAGAATGAGTCTGGAAGTTTTCCTTCCCTTTCTATTTCTTGGAATAGCTTGAGAAGGATAGGTATTATCTCTGCTTTAAACGTCTGGTAGAACTCCCCTGGGAAGCCATCTGGTCCTGGACTCTTATTTGGTGGGAGATTTTTGATAACCGATTCAATTTCTTCGCTGGTTATGGGTCTGTTCAAGCTTTCTATTTCCTCCTGATTGAGTTTTGGAAGCATGTGGGTGTTTAGGAATTTGTCCATTTCTTCCAGGTTGTCCAGTTTGTTGACATATAATTTTTCATAGTATTCCCTGATAATTGTTTGTATGTCTGAGGGATTGGTTGTAATAATTCCATTTTCATTCATGATTTTATCTATTTGGGTCATCTCCCTTTTCTTTTTGAGAAGCCTGGCTAGAGGTTTATCAATTTTGTTTATTTTTTCAAAAAACCAACTCTTGGTTTCGTTGATCTGCTCTACAGTTTTTTTAGATTCTATATTGTTTATTTCTGCTCTGATCTTTATGATTTCTCTTCTTCTGCTGGGTTTAGGCTGCCTTTGCTGTTCTGCTTCTATTTCCTTTAGGTGTGCTGTTAGATTATGTATTTGGGATTTTTCTTGTTTCTTGAGATAGGCCTGGATTGCAATGTATTTTCCTCTCAGGACTGCCTTCGCTGCATCCCAAAGCGTTTGGATTGTTGTATTTTCATTTTCATTTGTTTCCATGTATTTTTTAATTTCTTCTCTAATTGCCTGGTTGACCCATTCATTCTTTAGTAGGGTGTTCTTTAACCTCCATGCTTTTGGAGGTTTTCCAGACTTTTTCCTGTGGTTGATTTCAAGCTTCATAGCATTGTGGTCTGAAAGTATGCATGGTATAATTTCAATTCTTGTATACTTATGAAGGGCTGTTTTGTGACCCAGTATGTGATCTATCAAAGGAAAGGTTTCTAGATAAGATGATATCTTGAGCTTAGCTTCTCACCTCGGTGTTTATCAATTAGGAATCTTGCAGCTGCAAATGAAAGGAAACCCAATTCAAATTGTCTTTGGTCAGAAAACATATTAATTGGCTCATGTATCTGAAAAGTGTAAGGGATACACTTTTTACACTCCAGGGCTCAGATGATAGTGCCAGGCCTCTGGTTTGAGGCTTTGCCACTGACTATGGCAAATCCACTCTTACACAGCCTCTCCCCTCACAATTGCAAACAGCACTGATGCAGCATATCTAGCACCACATTCTCTCAGGCGCAGACCCCATGGAAGAGAACAAGGACCTCTTCCCAGAAAGTGCAGCAAAAGGCTTTATCTGTCTCATTCTCTGATCTTTAAGCACAGGGACTATTTTTGCAGATTAGCTCCCCAAAGGAAAGGTGATTTATGGTTACAACAAAAAGGTGCCTGGATGCAGGGTCTTGGGAACAACAGAGATTTACTATGTTCCCTCTTATCCAGATTCCCATTCAAATGGCCATCTCATATAATAATAAAGGAAAAACCCACTCAGTCCAGGGAATAGGTAAGCAGTAATATTCCCAAATCAGAATATTGGAAGGATTTCTCCAGATACTATGTATATGTGAACAGATTAAAAGAATCTACCCGGCAACTTATTTGGGAAGGGAATAACAGAAAACCTGGTAGAAATCTGCTATGAGTCTAAATCAAAGAGTGAAGAGTGGAGGGAAGCAAAGTAAGCCCAGAAAGACCACACACCATGGTCTCAGGAAGTGTAATAGGTTTCAGGACCATAGTATGTGAGACACCCATGGTGCTGATGGCAAGCTTACCCTTTCTCTGAACCACCAGACTGATGGAGAGTATGGCATTGGTCTCTTTTTTTTTTTCTTAATTTTTTAATGTTTATTTATTTTTGAGAGAGAGAGAGAGTGCAAGCAAGGGAGGGGCAGAGAGAGAGGGAGAGACAGAATATGAAGCAGGCTCCAGGCTTCGAACTGTTAGCACAGAGCCTGATGTAGGGCTCAACCCACGAACTGTGAGATCATGACCTGAGCTGAAGTCAGACGCTTTACTGACTGAGCCACCCAGGTGCCCCTGCACTGGGCTCTTAATAAAGGAACCTCCAGGCAAAGAGTGGAGATCTTGCTTTGGCCTCCCCCTGGCACCACAGTAATGGTGACAGAAAAATAATTCCTTACATAGGTAAGGATTCCTGTCACCACTCTGTCTAGCCCTGTCTCTTTCTTCTCACACCCTCCATATTTCTGGATTTCTGAACTAAGAGAGTTAGCTGCAATAATCTCCAACTTCTCTCTTCTCTCTTTCTCTGATCTTTAAAAAATGAACAGAAATTCACATGGTACCTGAAAGAATCTATTTTAATTCCCAATCCTGCCAATCATAGATTTTCCCTTATAAGGATGAGGAAAGAATTAAAACAAACAAAAAGAAAAGAAAACAAACAAACAAAAAAACACCTCCCTGGACATATGAAATAACATATGCATTCAAAAGAGTTTTTTTTTTCCTGAGAAATCATCCGATGATCAGCATTCCCCATAAGATAAACTTGCCACAAGAAATAAAAGTATAGTGTGTTCTGAATTATGTTGTATGAAGGTTCAATCCAACATTAAGTTCATGGACGAAGAATAAGTCATGAGTGATTATACTGTGAGACTAAGAAAGATTTCATGCAAAGTAATGTATGATCCTAGAATTTAAATTTGCAATGGAGATAATAAAAAGCAGATTAGATGAATGCTGTATATTCCAAACCCCAAACTTGGATCAACCTAGATGTTTATTTTTAATCTGTCAACACCCAAGGAACTAGGAAAAATAAAATTGTATAAGTGATTGTACTTTAAATTGATGATTGAAAAACTTTACTTTGTCATTCAACATTTCCCAACAATTCAACTACAATTGTAGTTTACAATTGTATAAGTGATTGTACTTTAAATTGATGATTGAAAAACTTTACTTTGTCATTCAACATTTCCCAACAATTCAACTACATTTTCCAAGTAAATGCGGTTTCCCACTAGTTGGGTTGACCATTTCACACCTTCACTTAAGACATTCTACATAAGCAAGGACCATGCTAGAATCAATGCAGAGCAGGAAATGAAGGCGGCGGTATCTAATACGATTCCAAAGTTTGAGAGGTTGTGGCCAAGAATATGCATATCCCATTAGCAAGTAATTGTGGTTAAAAATGAGATTAAAATATTATTTTTTATTTTTTAAAAGTTGGACGTCTTACACTTAGAGAATAATCTTACCTCATCTTTATTAAGAATATAGAGGCCATCAGTTTGGGAATTCCTTGCACCAGCAAACATACAAACCTGCCTCTTTTTTTTTGGACTGGTATAGATATGTATGTTTATGAAAAATAATGCAAAGAATCATCCTCTTTAAAAATTACTCATTACAACCTGAAATGATTTTTTACGCTCAAAATTTTAACTGAGAAGCTAGTGTTTACCTTTTTAGTTATATAATAACACACATACAGAAATATACACAAAATGAAAAATGTAGCTCAATGATTTGTCACAAAGTATATACCTCGACAGCCACCATCCATGTGAGAAATAGGACATCACCAGCACCCAAAAATCCCCCTCTGCTCCCCCCATTGTTATCTCTTCCCCCAAGACAACCACTATTCTAACTTTTATTGTAACTACTTTCTTAATTGTTTTTATTTCCAGGCTATGCATTCCTAAACATTAGAGTTTAACTTTGTTTATATTTTTAAGGTTTTTTTATTATTAAAAAAATTGACATACGAAGTTGTATTGGCTCCAGGTGTAAAACATAGTGATTGAACAATTCTATACATTATGCAATACTCACTACCATCTTTTCTTTCTTCCCTTTTTTTATAAGAGGACATGTCCTTACCCTCTTCAAAGATCAATCTCTGGGGTGTCTGGGTGGCTCAGTCAGTTAAACATTCAACTTCAGCTCAGGTTATGATCTCATGGCTCATGGGTTCAAGCCCCGCATCAGGCTCAACACTGACAGCTTGGAGCCTGGAGCCTGCTTCAGATTCTGTGTCTCCCTCTTTCTCTGCTCCCCGCGCCCCCCCCCTCCCCGCTTGTGCTCTGTCTCTCTCTGTCTCTCAAAAATAAATAAAGATTAAAAAAATTATTTTTTCAAGATCAATCTCTCAGTCCCTCTACCTATATCATCTAGGCATATTCCCATAAACCTAAACACACAGTTTAGTTTCTCGGATTAAAAACTAACAATAATTAAATAAGAGTGCTCATCTTACCACAAAACTTGCTATTCCCGTTTCCACACCATTTTTTCCCTGCTTTTCATAGCACGATATCTCAAAGAATTGCTTACATTCATTTTCTCCAGTTCTTCATCAAATATTCATGCCTCCACCTATGTTATCTGGCTTCTGTCCCAACCTCTCCACTAACACAGTTTTTATTAAAAACAACAATAATCTATATATTGCAAAATCCAGTGGATACCTTCTTTTTCCTTAATGATCTCTCAGCCGCATTTGAAATAATTGGTACTCTTTTCTCAGTGAAAATATTCCCATTTTCTGCTTTTTCACATCATGCTCTTCAGGGTTTTTTTTTTTTTTTTCTTATCATACCAACTATTTCTTCTACATCTCCTTCGCGGTCAACTCCTCCATCCAATGTCTCAGTGCTGAAGTTCTTCAGGGATCCAAATGGAGCCATTTTCCCTCCTCTATCTATACATCCTTTCTCCAGATCTTCCCTTGATGTAAATACTGTCTATGTGCTAACAATGCTGAAATTCTAATTCCAGAACAGACTTCTCCTCTGAGATTCTGTCTCATATGAAAAACTCCCTCTTAACATCTCCAATGGCTTATTGGCTGTCTCATGACTGTTTCTCTACTGTCTTTCCTATCACTACAAATTGTCCCATTGTTTTCAAGCAAAAGACTGTGGAATTATTTTCTTCCTTTAGCAAAACATCCAGTAAATCAGCAAATCTTTTTAGGAGCAATCTGTTGCCATCACCTTAGTCCAGCCACATCTCTCACATGGACTCCTGAGATAGCCAACTAACTGGACTATTTTCACTTTTGCCTTTCTACAACCTATTCGCCCTCCATAGAGCATTCAAAGCAGTCCTTTGAGAACATACATCTGTCAGCGCACCTGGGTGGCTCAGTAGGTTAAGTGTCCGACTCTTGGTTTCAGCTCAGGTCATGATCTCATGGCTCAGGGATTGAGTCCAATGTCAGGTTCTGTGCTGACAGCAGAGCCTGCTTGGGATTTTCTCTCTCTCTGCCCCTCCCCCATTCATACTTTTTTCCCTCTCTCTCTCAAAATTAAAAAAAACAACAACAAACCAAAACATCTCTCTCTGCTGACAAGACTTCAAATGGCTTTCCACTGCACTTTAAATCCTTGTCTTCTTCATCTCATGCCATGGCTGTTTTTTCTCACTACGCTCTAGTGACACTGGACTTTTTTCATTCCTAGATTTGGCTTTACATTTTCTTCTGCTTGGGCCATTCTTTCTCCAGCCTTCATATGACCAGTCTTGCTCATCTTTTTGCATAAGTGTTACCTCTAGAGGGAAGGTTTCCTTGCCCATGCTCTCCTAAGTAGAGTCCTGAGGGTATTCTCTACCACAACACCCCATTGTTTATTATCTTTCTTTTCTATCAGCCATAAGAGAGATGCTATCCAACAGGAGCTATGACATTTGGTTGAGGAATGCAGCCTCTGTCCCAACCAAGGCCGATGGAAGACAGCAGGTGAATAATTACCTCAACCTCACTCCTCATCCTTCTGATCCCTTGCTGGTTTCTTTTGACAACCAGAACTAGAGGGCAAAAGAAGCTAGATAATACAGTCAATAGAGGATAGCCTTCTGCAAAATGTAGCAGGACAAGAGGGGCTGAGGGACAAAAATGAATCTATGGGGCAAATGGAGACTGCTCTGTATATAGATTGAAGATAGAACAAAGTGAGTTTAATAAGAATTCAAGAAGAAAAGCATAAGGCATACCGTGCAAAGGCTATGATCAAAGAAAAAATAGGAAAATAAAATCTTTCCTGAATTGAAGAAAGATCTGAGTCTACTAATCAAAAACACTCATCAAAGAATAGAAACGTCAGGGCTTTGAAAATATACTCTCAAGATACCATCCCTTCAAATATTACTCAAAGATTTACTAGAGCTATCTAAGAGATAAAACTAAGTGAAGAACTCAAGAATGAGGAAAATAAAATGAACTGTAAGTAGGCAATGAAACTAGAAAGCTAGAGACATTTTAAATTTTAGTTACTTTTAAATATTTAGAAAATCCAATGCAAATATTAAAAATAAAATTGTAAAACATAAGAATCTTATAAAATAGACTCCCAATTTAAATAATAGATTATGTTAATAAAACTGGTAAATTGAGAGAGGAAGAAAAGAACAAAATTATTTTACAGGTGTGTCAATAGAAACCATTCCATTCTTGACATTCACAATTACAGAAAAACATATAATTTTTCCAATAAAAATGATAACTCTAAGTCATGTTTATCTTTTTTTAAAATTTTTTTTTTCAACGTTTATTTTTTTATTTTTGGGACAGAGAGAGACAGAGCATGAACGGGGGAGGGGCAGAGAGAGAAGGAGACACAGAATCGGAAACAGGCTCCAGGCTCTGAGCCATCAGCCCAGAGCCTGACGCGGGGCTCGAACTCACAGACCGCGAGATCGTGACCTGGCTGAAGTCGGACGCTTAACCGACTGCGCCACCCAGGCGCCCCAGTCATGTTTATCTTTAAAAAAATCTATTGAACAAAAGGAAAAAAGAAAACCATAAAATATCAGGGTAAAAAATAACCTCTGAAAAGCATTAACACAGAAATACATAATCCTAACATAACTGTATTGATACCCTCTACTAAAAAAATAAAGGCTAATGAATTTATCAAATTCCATCTTTATTTTAATTACAAAGATGTGCTTGAAGGTGTAATTCAGACAGATGAACATAGGGGAAGGGAAAGAAAAATAAAACAAAAATAGAGGCTTGGGGCGCCTAGGTGGCTCAGTAGGTTAAGCGTCCGACTTTGGCTCAGGTCATGATCTCACGGTTTGTGGGTTCCAGCCCCACATCCGGCTCTGTGCTGACAGATCAGATCCTGGAGCCTGCTTCCGATTCTGTATCTCCCCTTCTCTCTGCCCCTCCCCTGCTCATGCTCTGTCTCTCTCTCTCAATAATAAATAAACGTTTAAAAAATAGAGAGAGGCACACCATAAGAGACCCTTAACTATAGAGAACAAACTGAGGGTTACTGGAGGGGAGATAGGTGGGCGGGGGGGGGGGGGATGGGTTAAATGGGTGATGGGCATTAAAAAGGGCACTTGCCTCAGAGCCTGGAGCCTGCTTCCTATTCTGTGTCTCCCTCTCTCTCTGACCCTCCCCCATTCATGCTCTTTCTCTGTCTCAAAAATAAAATAAACGTTAAAAAATAAAAATAAAAATAAATAAAGAGGGCACTGGTGGTGTATGTAAGTGATGAATCACTAAATTCTACTGAAACCAATACTATACAATATGTTAACTAATTTGAATGTAATTAAAGCTTGGAAGAGAAAAAGCATAATTTATAAAGATTTAAGTAAAAAGAATATTTTCTGGTAAGTATAAACAAACAAAAAATCAGGTAACTAATCTATTATTAGAAACAACGTAGAATTCAAGCCTCAAAGCATTTGATTAAATAAGGAAGGTCACCATTTTATATTTACTTAAAGTATAGTATTAAAGAAGATATTATAATCATGAAACTTTGTGGAATAAATATCAAGACACTGAAATATATAAACAAGTGATTGCCAAAACAAGTTCTCAAAAAATTACAATTTTAGTGGGAGACTAACACACCATTCTAAAACAGACAAAATAAGAACATAACATATTTAAATAATAAAATTATAGATTTAAATAATAAGTAGATTTAAATAATAAAAGATGTTTTAGAAGTTAAAACAAATGCTATATCTTGAGAATACATGTTAGAATAAGCTTATTTCCTAGTCCAAAAATGAATTGACAATATTAATATTATTTAGCTAATATGTATTTAATTCCATTTTAGGCCAGCCACTATGCCAAGTACTTTTTTGTATATATCATCTCATTTAATCCTCACCATAATACAAGAGATAGACAGACACCATTAAACGTATTTAAAGATCTAGGAACTGAAGCTTAAAGAACTTATCAAATTTATTGCCTCCAAATCACAATTATTGTGAGGGAGATAGAATTCTAACTCCAGCATATGTGACTTCAGAGCTATGCTCCTAACTGATTAATTCTTATTAGGAGAAGCTGATCAGAGCACATTCTCTGAGCACAAAGCAATAAAATTAGAAATTACACTTTAAAAAAGATAGATTAAAAATTCTCTTAATCTGTGTTTCATCAAAAAGAAACCCAAAACAAACTAATGACACTGAAAATACTACATGAAAATAATATATGAGAATCCCCAAGAGCATTATTTAGGGGTACAATTATAACCTTAAATTATTTTATTCTTAAAATAAAGAGAATGAAAATAAATGAATTATGCACTTAATTCCAGAATTTAGGAGGAAGAGGAGAAACAGAGGGGGTGCAAAAAACATACCTAAGGAAAATAAGAAGAATAAAAGCAGAAATTAACCAGTCAGAATTTTTTTTTAAAGAATCAGTATGTAAATACAGGAGCTGTATACACACACACACACACATATACACAAAAATACACTGAAAATTTTCATGAGACAAAATTTTAACTCACTGTATGATATACTCTGATGTTACGAATTTCTTTAGTAGCTTTGTTGAGATAAAGCTGGTAAACAAACTACACATATTTGAAGTGTACAATTTGATAAGTTTTGACATATGCAAACACCTGTATCCATCAACACAATGAAAATAATGAAAATATCCGACATACTCAGAAGTTTTCACATATTCCTTTGTTAAGCCTTCCTCTCCCTTTTTTCCCTCCCCCACCCACAGATAATCACCAATGCTTTCTGTCACTATAGATTAGTTTTCATTGACTAGGTTTTTATAAATATAGAATCATAGAGTATGCAGTTTTTGGTCTGACTTCTTTCACTAAATATGTAATTATTCTGAGATTTATCTATGCTGTATTTGTTGACAGTTCATTCTTTTTTATTATTGAATAGTATTCCATCATGTGGATATATCATAATTTATTTACCCATTAACATGTTGGTATTCATTTGGACTGTTTCCAGTTTGAATCTATTACAAATAAATGTTCTTCCATTTGGTTTTCCATTTTTAATCTGGCCATGGCCCTCTTAAACTGATTGCACAGCCTTTAAATGAACATGTACCATTGATTAAAACACAGTGCCTTATAACATGGAATGTATATGTCAAGTATATCGAAGAGGCAAGAATAATAGGAAGCTTCTTCCTGCTATAATAGAGTACCTCATTCCATATAGACCCACCTCTCTATAATCCCAGCAGATAATCAATGTTAACAGTTCACTTTTAACACTCCTGCTAACTATTAATTCTATTTTTTTAATTTAAATTCAAGTTAGTTAACATACAGTGTAGTCTTGGTTTCAGGAGTAGAACCCAGTGTTTCATCTGTTACATATGACACCCAGTGCTTACCCTAAAAAGTGCCCTCCTTAATGCCCATCATTCATTTAATCCTTTCCCCCAGCAATCCCCCTCTCCAGCAACCCTAGTTTGTTCTCTGTATTTAAAAGTCTCTTATGGTTTGCCTCCCTCTCTGTTCTTATCTTATTTTTCCTTCCCTTCCCCCATGTTCATATGTTGAGTTTCTCAAATTCCACATATGAGTGCAATCATATGATGTCTTTCTCTTACTGACTTATTTTGCTTAGCATAATACACTCTAGTTCCATCCACATTGTTGCACATGGCAAGATTTCGTTCTTTTCATCGCTAAGTAGTATTCTAGTGTGTGTGTGTATGTGTGTATGTATGTATACGTATATATATGTACATATACGTATATACATATACGTATATGTACATATATATATCATATCTACTTTATCCATTCATCCATTAACTATTAATTCTTAAGAGAACATTTGTGGAAGTCATCAAAGAACAAGAATAAGGGGTACCTGGTTGTCTCAGTCAGTGGAGCATATGACTCTTGATCTTGGGGTTGTGATTCAAGCCCCATGTTGGATGTAGAGATTACTTAAAAATAAAATCTTTTAAAAAAAGAACAAAATGAAACATGGAAAGATTGGTTGGGGATAATAATGATTAGGGGCAGGAGAGAAAGTGTGGATGAAGGCAATTGATAGGACCCCAAACACAAAATTCATCTATGTGCTAATTTCACCTAAATCATCTCCCTTGACCTTTCATATATAAGACATAAATCCCACATATTTTCCTAGATTTATTAGTTTCTGTCAGTTAATCTACTTTTGGTTTTTTGGCATAGATTCAAATGGCAATTTTTCATTTCTATTACTATTTTCAAAAAATTACCTACTCAGTAAAAAAAAATTAATCACTAAGAAATAGAACTGTGGCAATTGCTATCAGGTTCCACCATGTATGACAGATATCTTACACAAAACAGAGTTTTATTTTTCTTCCAAGTGAAAATGTCTGGAATAGGCAGTCCAGAGCAAATGCAGTAGCTGTGTGGTATTGGGGAACCCTGTCCCTTCCTTTGTTCGCAGAGGCACTTAGCATCTTGGTTATCTTTCTGTGCCTATGCAAACATCTAAGGGTGTGTGTGTGTGTGTGTGTGTGTGTGTGTGTGTTTATGTTTTCACAAGCACACATGTGCATGTACAGGCACACACACACAGAGGATGGTACGGTGATATATTCTACACACCATTCAGCACTGTACTTTTTCTCTGTAGCTCCAGATGAGTACCAATTAGTTCATCTTATTATTTTTAACCTCCCCCACACACACACACAAATCTTTTTCCTTGTGATCAGACACATACTTGATCACCTCCTTCTTAGAATCAATATTCCTTTGACCTTAAGTTACTATAATCCCTTATTAATGGTTTCATGGTTAGTCAGTGTTCCAGTCTGTGACAAAAGTAGCCTCCATAAGACCTACCAGTTCTTTAAATGCATGAGGAATTTTGCTTATAGAAAAATGAGTAAATATCAGAATGTTAAAGAGAAGAAAGGTGAAGGAGTAAAATAAAAGTTATTGACCACCTTGGAAACTGACAGTATTTTGCACAGGTATCGCCTCTTTTAATAATCATAGCATTTCTATGAAGTAAGTATTATTATTTCCATTTTGGAGATAAGACACAACCTCCAACATGATTTTTTTGGATATTAAAAAAAATTTTTTAAGTGTTTTTGTTGAAATCAAGTGTTGGAGGCTCAACTGACTGAGCCACCCAGGTGCCCCTGGATGCATTTTTATTGAAAGATAACATACAGAAACATGAACACGTAAGAAGTGTACAATTCAGTGAATTCTTACAAGCCTGTTTAATCACCACACATATCTAGGCTTAAAACATTATCAGCACCCAATATCCTCACTCTTGCCCTCTCATGGTCAATAGAATAGTCTGGCTTAGAAGTGGAAGTCATGAGACTGGGTGAAATCATTCAGAAAGTGGCCACCATGGAAGGAGAAAAAATATTTGAATGAAGCATTCTGGGAGCCATTTGACAGCAGAAGAGTCTCATGCATGCACTACTTGTGAGCACTGTGTTACACTCAGAATAGGTTATATTGGGCAAAATCTCACAAACCAAGCAGAGCACACAGGGATCCCCTGAGCCACCATCTCCACAGGCAGGAATCCAGAAGGGTACCAGCACTCTAATGTGCTGTGTATGCACAAGAATAGACAACAATGTCTAGATACTATGTAACAATGAAAGCTTCCTTACTGAGAAAGTGACTCCTAGAAAGTCCACTCTGGAACCCAGCACTGGTACCTGCCAGTTCTATTGAGCTAATTCAGCGTCACTAAACTACCAGAAGGGAAGAACAAATGAGTTTCCAAAGCCATCTGTATGTCTCTGCTTGCCTAAGGAAGAAGCAAAATCTAGGAGTTGAGACCTCTCAATTATTTCAAACGTTGCTGATTGGTTAACTAAGATGAGGACTACGGATTGACTGTTGAATTTAGCAATGGGAAGTTCATTGATCACCTAGTATTAATGGAGTATTAATGCCAGTATTAATGGAGTGGCTGAGGAAATGGCTGAGTGGAGTGGAATTAAGAGCAGTTTTAGAAGAATAGTTGGAAAGGGTGAGTGTAAGTAACTCTTTTGAGGAGTTTTGCTGTCAAAGGCAAGTAACAATAATTGAGTGACAGCTGGGAGGAGAAATGGCATCAAGAACAGGTTTTATTCTTAATATAAAAATTATGACAATATGTCTGCCTACTTACAAGAATGATTCAGGAGAGAGCAAAAATTGATAGTAGGAGAGAAGGGAGACAGTAATGTCCGGAGTGACATGTCATAGAAGTTTGTGCACAAGAAAGAAGTCTGGGTTTAGTATAAGTGAAAAAACTGACCCATCAGAGATATGTGGACAGATGCTGGAATGTGGGTAGATGCAGTGGTGTTGGCAGTGGAGGGGGCACCGGTCTCTGGATTCTCTCCTTGGATTACTTTAATTTTCTTAGTGAACTAAGAAGCAGTGTTAACAGCCAAAAATGAAGGTGAAGAAGAGGTGTTGCAGGTTTGAGGGGAGATTAATGATGTGAAATAATCATCTGAAATTGCATGCTTTTTAAATGATTGGTAAGTCATTCTAAATGGGCTCAGACTGGGAGGGTAGCAACATTAGTCAGAAAATTAAGCAGCTGAAAACGTAAGCATTATTTATCGAGAAAAATATGGGCATGACTAAACTCTCATTGCTCTCACAAAACTCAATTCTGACAGTTACCTTCCATGACTTAACATCAAGATACTGAGTTACATGTTTGCTGCGTTTGACTTTCATTACATTTCAGTTTGGAATCGAGAACTATAAACCAATTTCCTTTTAGACGCTTGACATTTCACTGTTACTTACTGTTTAACAAGAGCCATATCAGCTGTGTGGCACCTTCAGGGAAGGGATGAGTGTGTGTGTTTCTGGCAAGATAAAGAATAAATATTTTTAGCTTGTTTCTTCCATTTCCTTTTGTTAATTCTTTCTTTCAACTAGGAAGAAAAATCTATGTTTCTCCGTTTCATTTTGGTGACAGTGTATCAAAAGGAGACTATCCACATAAACTGAGATAGCTCCATTTTGTTTTACAGGCATATTTGTCATATTAAAATCTGGGTTATCTCCCCTCGTGGGGAAAAGAAAAGGAAATTATATTTCCAGGTCTGTTTTAATGTATCCATAAAAAGGAGCAATTTCTGTCTGTTCCTGAATAACATGAAAGCTTCTCTTCCAGCTGCCACTGTGAAAAAAATAGGAAAGGAAGACGAAGCTTTATAGAACTCTTTCATTTTGATCACTCAATATGTCTTCAATAAGCTGCACAATTTGATTTAAAAAAAAATAATAAAAATGCAATGGCAGGTCCATTGGGCAAAAGTTGTGTCTTTAACTTGAAGTGGATGATAAAATAACAGATGGAGAGAGAAGGTGTGAAAAGAGTAATTTTATGAAGTAAATCCTGGGCTTAGTGCTTTTTAGGACTCTCAGTGCTTTGCTGAGTTAAATATTGACTTCACTTTTCAGTACTCCTATTGTTTGTCTGATAATAGCAAGTGGAGGATGAGCAGGTTATTCAACAACAATCTGTTACAGCCAAAATGGCAGAAAGTTCACCCTAGGCTTCCAGTAGTATACAACAATGGGAATAATGAATGAATGAATAAAACTGAAGAGAACCCTGAGGAGGAAATTACAAGATTGTGTCACAGTGCTACCTGGCCTATATGATAGTACTCTGTCCATATGGCATCAGTCTACTAATACAAACATGAAATTGACTATATTTTGTATGGAAATTATACATTTTCAAGCATAAGATAAATTTTAGATGCCAGTTCTTCAAACAGAACAATTCATGTCATACTGCCTGTAGGAGATTTTCCATTTGGATCATTCACTGATTGTTGAACAGCTTTGAAGTGGCCTTTCTAGATCCAAATGGCCTTTATCTCAGATATTATAACTTACTAGTATTATCAGATTAGAGACTTTAAGATGAGTGCAGGTGAGGAAATGTACATATCAGAGACCTACCCCTGAATAATATTGCTTAACTTAGAATTTATAATAAGTAACACTAATGTAAATTTTGTAGGATATATGGCCTTTTTAAACCTTGGGGTGAATTCACTTGCATAGTTAAATATAGTTTACAGCTACTCATTCATCTTAAATCATGATGTCTTGGTTTTGAAATTTATTCATGGCTTTTAATTTAATCATATTCCTCAACAGGAGCACAGGACACTCATTCATCAAACTATAAACCTTTTTCTTTTCTTGCCATATATACTCCATTTTTAAGGTAGAGGAAGGAATAAAACTTAAGAACATTTCAGAAGACATGGCATACCCAATCAGCATGTGCAGAGGCTTGCACCCTACACTGTATATAATTTTTCTTTCAGATTATGTTTTAGTAGGAACTTATCCAGATGAGATCTAAAGTAAAGGAATGTTAGAACAGAAAGGACCCCTAGAGAGTGTCTAGGGCTTAAGGCCAATCCAACCTTCTTGTTTTATAAACTCTATTTTATAAACTCTCCTAAATAAGTTAAGAGATTTACCCAATGTCATATTAATGTGTAACATGGCCCTTTCTTTTATTGTGTAGGGAATTTATTTAGGAATGAAGTACCATGTGTACATAAAAGTATAGACTTGGGGTCAGAGTAACCCACAATAAAATCCTTGCTAAAATGATAGCTAGCTATGTAACCTTGAGCGAGCATACAACCTCTCTAAAACCCAGCTGCCATGTCTTAAATTGGAGATAATAAGTAGCCTACCACATAAGGTTATAATGTGAGTTATGTGAGATAATCAATCTAATAGGTCATCACACATAGAGAACAGTAAGATAACACAGGAAACATATAAATTCATCATGCTAAAATTCCTGATAGTATTGTAACACATAGTGAATAAAATCTGCTCGTAATAGCTTAAAAATTGAATATGAATAGAGTTTTATCAAGAAATATTTCAGGCTATTTAAATTATATTTGTGCATCTCATTAGTTGCACAGGGTATAATATTGAACCTGGGGAACCTTCTATGTAAAACCAAGCCACTTTGAAGGAGGGCTATAGAAGTGAAAAAGTGTGGGGGAGCAGCCAAGATGGCGGAACAGCATGGAAGTTTTTTGTGTGTCTCACGTCCATGAAATAGAGCCAGACCAACACTTAACCATCCTATACACCTAGAAAACTGATTGGAGGATTAACACAACAATCTGTACAACCTGAACCACAGAATTCAGTAGGAATTCATCCCAAAAGAAACAGCATGAAAAAACAACAGCCAGGGTTCAACCAACACGGATACAAGCAACTTGTCTGAACCAGAATTTAGAATCATGATAATAAGAATACTAGCTGGAGTCAAAAATAGATTAGAATCCCTTTCTGCAGAGATAAAAGAAGTAAAAAAATAGAATGAAATTAAAAATGCTACAACTGAGCTGCAATCATGGATGCACGCAGTGGCGGCAAGGATGGACAAGGTGGAACAGAGAATCAGCGATATAGAGGACAAACTTATAGAGAATAATGAAGCAGAAAAAAAAGACGGAGATTAAGGCAAAAGAGCACGATTTAAGAATTAGAGAAATCAATGACTCATTAAAAAGGAACAGCATCAGAATCATGGGAGTCCCAGAAGAGGAAGAGAGAGAAATAGGGGTAGAAGGGTTATGTGAGCAAATCATAGCAGAAAACTTCCCTAACCTGGGGAAAGAGACAGACATCAAAATCCAGGAAGCAAAGAGGACTCCCATTAGATTCAACAAAAACTGACCATCAACAAGGCATATCATAGTCAAGTTCACAAAATACTCAGGCAAGGAAGGAATCATGAAAGCAGCAAGGGAAAAAAAAGTCCCTAACCTACAAGAGAAGACAGATCAAGTTTGCAGCAGACCTATCCACAGAAACTTGGCAGGACAGAAAGGAGTGGCAGGATATATTCAATGTGCTGAATCAGAAAAATATGCAGCCGAGAATCCTTTATGCAGCAAGGCTGTCGTTCAAAATAGAAGGAGAGATAAAAAGTTTCCCAGACAAACAAAAATTAAAGGAATTTGTGAGCACTAAACCAGCCCTGCAAGAAATTTTAAGGGGACTCTCTAAGGGGAGAGAAGATGAAAATATATATATATGTATATTTTATATATATATATATGTATATTTTATATATATGTATATTTTATATATGTGTGTATATATATATATATGTATATATGTGTGTGTGTGTGTGTGTGTGTATATATATATATATATATATATATATATATATATATAAATACCAAAAGCAACAAAGATTAGAAAGGACCAGAGAACACCACCAGAAACTCCAACTCTACAAGCATCATAACGGCAATAAATTCATATCTTTCAGTACTCAGTCTAAATGTCAATGGACTCAATGCTCCGATCAAAAGACATAGGGTAACAAAATGGATAAGAAAACAAGAGGTTGAAAAAGTGCATGACCCCACACACTCATCTGCAGGGCAAAGTAACATATTATAGATACATATATATGTGACTGAAAATTTTAAGTAAACTGGCCCTCTTGATTTATTTTTTAATTAATTGAATCTGAATCTAATCATATTAAAATCATATTTTGGCATCCAAAGTGAATAGGTTATCATTTTGAGCAGAGGCAAGTGTAAGAAAAATCCAACATCATACTCTTACTCAGTTGTTTGATTTCTGCATGTACGAACTCTGAACCTGAACATCAAACATATGTTTGCAAAGTATTGCCAATGAGATACCAATAAACAGTTATGGCCAGCTGGCTTTGAAGCAACTCTTTTTGGCTGATAGACAAATTGTACTTGGGTCAGAAAGAAAGCCAAGTCCCTAAGGATTCTCTCATACATAGCATTCTAAACAGCAATAGCTCCATTGTTCAGATAAGGGGCTCCTTAATCAAGGCCTCCTTGTAAATAATCTAAAGCACATCCAGACAGCAATGACTCTTGCTGGAGCAAGCTTTTAAGTACTGCTTGAAAATTCTTCAAAAAAAGTACTTAGGAGAACTTTTAACTCTATTGCAAGTTAGGGTCCACTTAATTCAAATGCTATGTCATTTCCAGTTGTCTAAGAAGCAGATGCCAAGACAGAATTAGATGCTTGCAGGATTTACTGTAGGAGACCCCTGTGAAAGACGTGGGGGAGTGGGAGCAGAATAGGCAAGGGGAGCATCACACTATTATGCAGGTCTAGCACCTAAGGAAAGAAGGAAGGAGGATCGTGTGGGAAGAGTCTCAGACTATACTGCAGCTCTGAGAATGACTCGGTCAGGTCGACAGGGAGCCCCAGAGCACAGACTGCCCTTTAGAAGAATCTGCTATTGGACAGAAATGGCTCACTTCTAGTAGCCAGTCACTGGCTGGGAGCAGCCTAGAGAAAGTGTGGCCCTGGCATACACATTATGGCAGATTCCAAGGTGTGGCCACTGGAGGCTGTCTGCCAACACCAGTACTTGCATAAAGTTCTCTGGGGGGGAAATCTGAGCACCACCATGGCTGCCACAGATAGCTTTCTAAAATAATGCCCACAGGATTCTCTAACCGTGCTACTTAAAAAGACAAGAGGGTTAGTTAACAATGGTTGAAACAACAATTAAATGCAGTTTAGTATATATATGTTATTACATACAATGAAATACAGACAATTGCTGGGGCTCAGAAGCATGGCTTAAGTAATTGCTTCTGTTGTGCTGAGTTCAGATTTCCTTCTTGACTATTTCATGGCCCAGATTTCCTTCATCCCCCTCATGAGTTTCATGAAGTTCTACATTGAAATGGCTTTTCCATCAAATAATTGACCATATTACTAATAATACTACAAAATTATCAGTCTCAACTGCAGAGTTATTATTACATGAATTCCGACTATGTACATTATTTCAGTAATTTGATGACTGTTCCTAATTTCACAACAACTATTACAAAGGATTCTTCTTCCTTCTTTGACAATCAAAATTACGTGGAAATGATGACCGCATTTAAGATCCCACAGAGTTCTGGGGCACCTGGGTGGCTCAGTTGGTTAAGCGTCCGATTTCAGCTCAGGTCATGATTTCGTGGTCCGTGAGTTTGAGCCCCGTGTCGGGCTCTGTGCTGACAGCTCAGAGCCTGGAGCCTGCTTCAGATTCTGTCTCCCTCTCTCTCTGCCCCTCCCCCATTCACGCTCTGTCTCTTTCTGTGTCTCAAAAAAATGAATAAACATTTAAAAAAAATCCCACAAAGTTCTGTTTCTGAGCTACTTCTGTTTTACCCAGAGAAGGTAGGGTGGTGATGAAGGAGGGTGGGTTTTATGTCTCTGGTCTTTGGGAGGAAACCCTAGGGACTGAGCCTGAGAAGAAACAAACCATAGTCAGTTACACCTTGCTTCTGCACAACACTGCTAGACCTCTCACCGCAACACCTAGAGGTATTTCTATCAATTCATAACAACTGAGTGTAAACTATAACAGCACCACCCCCACACTTTCTGACCAGCCCAGCCTTCTTTCTGGCATATCTGGAATTTATGTTTTTAAAAGAATCATCTCAAACTTCCAACTAAAACATTTCATTTTGGGTAGAGATTTGTACATCATATATAAAGCATTCAAGCAGAAAAGCTATTGTGTCTTCTTTGAATCCACTAGGGAGCAATAATTACAGTTTTTCCTTGGTAAATCCCGTGTCTGGATAAATTAACAAAGTAGAGATTAGCTCCTGAGCTAAACTTTTTACCATGATAGCATAATCCAGCCTTAACCTAAAATGTTCCAAGGATTCTGACAGCTCCTCCACAAGAAAGAATGCTCAACCCCTCCCTAACTTATGCAGAGAAAATACTCTGCCAAGCACAGGGATAGGGTGCCAGCACTTAGAAGAAAGAAAAGAAATTGATCTCTAGTAGGAGCTGGAATAATGACCAGCCTTATTCCACTTGAGCTCTTCCTTTCCTCAAAGTATATGAATCAGTTGAATCTCCCCAAGAGAGTCCTTATGGGAATTTTTAACACAACTATCATTCTCTGTGATTCATTTTTGCTTAAGGGTATTAGGCCATCTCAAGAAAGTTGGTTTAATAACAAAGCCAAATTTTAAGGTAAACAATTCTTACTGAAAGAAAAGCTGTCTAGTGTTAGTAGAAGTGAGCTTTCATCCTCAGTTTGCTTCAAGGGTTTATTTCAATACGTGGTCTACACAGCTTGACTACACTACCTATTTCTTAAACCAAAGCATATGTGCTACTTTTATCTTCATAAAAATCACGTGCTTTAAAAAAATCATTGCATTTTAAAAAATTACAGAAGTTGTCCTTGCTCATTGAAAAAAAGCTCATAAAATAAAACTATATGAGGAGTGGATTTGTTAGTTTTACATACTCACTGGGAAAAATTTACACAGTACACAGAACTATATGAAATAAGGAGTGAACATTCACCTTTCCCTACTTGTCCCTTCCTCTATTTTTACCCCTGGGGTAACCAGATATTTCGCTCTTCATTTTTATAGAATTTGACTCATACTTTAGGGGTTTTTTTGGCAATTATTTTTATTTAATCGCTAACAGCAGCCCATATCAGGGATGACTGGTCTATAACATTCTTTTTTTAAAAATTTGCTTAATGTTTATTTATTTTTGAGATGATGCAAAGGATACGTGGAATTTAAATTTTGATATTTATTGCCAAAGTGCCTTTTAAAAATGTTATTAACCGTACCATCTATTTCATCATTATATAGGGGGTGTCCTTTTCCCCATGTGCTTGTGTCACTATCTTTTTGATGTGTTAATTTCCCATGTGGAAATCTCTGAAAACATTAGTATCTTCAGAGATACATTTCCAAATATGGAAATGTGATTTCATTTATTCCAACATTCTATAGTGGAGCAAGGTTTGGACGCATACTCGGTATACCAAAAACTAAGAAGTGAAATAAGTGAATTCACTAGTGGAACTGTGTATTAGCAAAGAGTAGTTTCTTCCTGTCTGGTAGTCCCCAGACTGGTAGGAGTTCAAACAGTGGTGGTGATGATGCCCAAGCTACCTTCAAGATTTCAATCTTTCAAGTTTTCAAAATGGAGTTTGATGTTGTGAAAATATCATAGGTTTTGAAGTCAGTTAGAACTGGGATCAAATCTCTACTCTCGTTCTGAGTAGCTAAATGCTCTGAGCCTCAGTTTTCTCAGATGAAAAGTGGGGGTACTTTGTCCTATCTCATAGGAGTTGACTATATAAGGTAACTAATAGCCTGTGATAAGTAAATGGATAAGTATGACCATATAAAAATTATTTTCTGTATCAAAACAGTATACCATTTTAAAAAGTTACAAGGTAAAGAATGTAGAATTATTTTGAAATTGCTTTCATTCATATAATTTAGCAAAATTTTGTGAGTTTATCTATAAATATATACCTCTAAAAGTGGAATCTCTGGCCAAAAGAATATATGCACTGAAGATTTTATAGATATGCCAAATTGTCCTGAAAAGGTGTTTGCCCCTGCACCTTGACTAATAATGTATGCTATTAACATGTTTATCTTTTCCAATCTGATAGATTTAAAGTTATTATTTTGATTTACATTTTCTTAGCAGTAAATGAATTTGAACATCTTTTCATATGTTCATAATACTTTATTTTTATTTTTCTTTGAATTGTCTCTTCTTAATCATCTTTGAAATGCCTATTTTTCCATTGGGTTGTCTATTTTTAATAAATCAGTTGTTTTAAATTTCTTAATGTTATTTTTGAGAGAGAGAGAGAGAGAGAGAGAGCACATGAGCAGGGGAGGGGCAGAGAGAGGGAGACACAGAATCTGAAGCAGGTTCCAGACTCCGAGCTGTCAGCCAAGAGCCCAATGCCAGGCTCGAAGTCACAAGCTGTGAGATCATGACCTGAGCCAAAGTTGGATGCTTAACTGACTAAGCTACCCAGCTGCCCCAATAAATCAGTTTTTAAGATCTCCTTTTATGTTAATTAAATTTTTATTCTGTTTTATCTGTTGCAAATAATTTTCTATATCCTTTTGTGGTTTTTTTACCATAGAGATATATTATATTTCAAAATTAAAGCAAAATTCTAGAATAAATGTGCATACATACATAGTATTATGACATAGCTACATCTATATCTAAGTCACTTTCTTCTAATGCAAAATATACACTACCTATAATAAAACCAGATAGAAAATCTACAACACCAAATTCCTCCCTATTGAATGAAACTGTGTTAACTCAATGTTATCTCATAGTGATCAGCAGCTCAATTTTGTATTTATATGGATAAATTAATAAAAATGGGAATAAATGAATGTAATATCTGGCATACAATCTCAAATGTGGAATTATTGGGGGAAAATATAAGTGAAACAGGTTTTAAAATGTTTTAAAAATTGTTTTAAAAATGTATAACCACTTCATTCATCCCTGTGAATGCATATACAACTTCTAGTAAATAAATTAATTTTGTTGCTCATCTCAAATAAATATATTTGAATCTTGACAAGACCACTCTACAAATTAAATCTTGACCAAAAGAAGGGATTTTAAAATTGGAATTTCATGTCCAGAAATTCTGGTAGGGCTGCTGATCCTACCAGTCCTGTTATGGATGTTTACAATAATTTAAAGTTAATGAGGCTGTTTATTTCTGTAAAATTATTTTCAGATAGTGATCTCAAGGGGTAAAAAACAGGTTCTGGGTTGTATTTTGATAGTTTTCAGGATGAAATCAGCATTCATCATGTATAAGGCATGTAAATGTGGTTAAAATTGTTTAACTCTTTTGTATGTCATAAGCATGGATGAAACAATTGATATATTTCTAGTAAACTTAATAAACCCCAGAAAAGGCAGTTGATAGATCAACCTTTTACTTCAAATAATCCCAATAAAGCTGGAAATCATAAATAAATCTCAGATACCTTGCTCATTTTGGTTTTTGCTTATCTGGATGGATTTTGTTTAAACCCTGGAACACATAGTTCCATAGACTAATGTTTTCATGAACTATGAGGGCAATTAAATTTAAAAAACAAAATTTATTACATTTCTTTATTTTTGAGAGGCAGAGAGAGACAGAGCACGAGTGGGAGAGGGGCACTACACAGGGCCCGACACAGGGCTCGAACTCACGAACTGTGAGATCATGACCTAAGTCAAAGTCGGACACTCAACCAACTGAGCCACCCAGGTGCCCCAGAGGGCAATTAAATTTTAAACACCAATATTCTCAAATCTAAGATATTAGCAAATTCAAATAACTTTTGAACCAAACTTTCTGTGGTTACTATGAAGTAAACACTTTGTTTCTTAAAATTAAATGTTATCAATGGCTGTGTTAAAAAGAAGTTAAAGGTGAGTATGAGATTGCCTGTAATTTCTGGCAAAGTTTTCCGTTTTGGGTATCTCCACACAAATTTTCAGAGGAAAGAAGGTCCTTCAGTCTTATCATATACGTCACCAATACATCAT
Source organism: Lynx rufus (assembly GCF_022079265.1). Classification (NCBI taxonomy): domain Eukaryota; kingdom Metazoa; phylum Chordata; class Mammalia; order Carnivora; family Felidae; genus Lynx; species Lynx rufus. The sequence continues at coordinate 205,359,813 of NW_025814823.1, read as the reverse complement.
CCAGCCCACCATGTCAAATCCCTGTAAGATGACCTCCAGGAACAACTTCTTGAACGTATTGTTTTAGAAGAAGATGCCCTTCCAATGCTTGGCTTTCACCTATGGGTAGGGTGCACCTTGCAGATGTTTTTATTTGTTATAGTTTTCTTCTTATTTGTTATAGTCACCAATTGTCAGAGCCAATATTGTGTCTGACTTCTGGCAAATGAACAGGACATTATGATACGAATTTCAAAGGCTAAGTATCCCTGCTTGTTATGTTAGTTTTATCCCCTCTTTTCCTTTCTTTCCCATTTTCTCATTTGTTTTATTTATTCATCTTTATGGCTTATATATTTCTCTGCAAACCATCTCAAGTCCTCGTTTAGAATAAGGAAACTAGAAAAGCATTAAATAATTAGACAAATAAGGTAAATGCATGATAAAGTGGATAATAAGGCATATAGGCAAGTTAAAAAATTCTGACATCATATGTTGGTTTATTCAAGTCAGCAGAAATAAAGTGATTATTATGTATCAACTGCTTTGATTTATCCATATTTTTTATTGTATAAAAATAATTAATTAATTAGTGATGGTACCTTGTATCACATCACACAACAGATGTTATTTGTAGAACGTTGCTTGTGAATCAGATTATTATAAAGCAAATTCTATATCTAATCTACTACAGGAACTTGCCATTTGAGCGCTTCATAAGCACAGAGCTTTAGTATCATATGAATATTGTATAAATATTCAGCTTCTGATACGGATGAGGTTTTTGTTATGCATATTCAGATTTTACGTTTCCTGATTGAAAACAAAACTAGAGCTTAAAAGTATAAAAAACCTTGTTCTTTCATTCCTTCCACCTACCTCCCACTTTCCAAAAAATTTCACTCCCTAGAGGAAACCACAGTTAATAATTTAATGTCATTTTTACAAATAACTGAAAAATAATGATGTGTGTGTGTGTGCACACACACATATGGCAAGAGTTAAACAGACACTTCAAAAAGCGGAGGTCCAAGTAACTAGTATATATGAAAAGATGCTCAACTTCCTTAGACATCAGGAAGATACTAATTTAAATCAGAATATAGTGCTACTCCACAGACACCAGAATGACTAAATCCAAAAAGGTGAAAAATATTAAGTGTTGGTGAGGATATGAACAATCACTATCATATAGTGCTGGCAGAAGTACAAATTCATACAATCACTTTGAGCAGCGTTTGGTTGTATGTACCCAATAGAAATGGGTACAAATGCTCACCAAAAGATACATATCAGAAGTCCATAAGAGAACTACTTACGATGACTAAAATTTGCAAATTACCCAAATTCCCATATATACAAGCATTTTTACTATCAGGTTGTTGGTGTCTTCTAGATATATATTTCAAATATATTTTGTAATATATTGCTTTCCTTTTAGTTTGTTTTCAATATTGAGCATCAAATTGCCTTAAATATGAAATCCAATGCTTTATTTTTATTTTTAAATGTTTATTTATTCTTAGAGAGAGAGAGAGAGAGAGAGAGCATGCACACAAGCAGGAGAGGGGCAGAGAGAGAGAGAGGAAGACACAGAATCCGAAGTAGGCTCCAGGCTCTGAGCTGTCAGCACAGAGATGAAGTGGGGCTCGAACTCACAAACTGCGAGACCATGACCTGAGCCGAAGTCAGTCACTGCACCTACTGAGCCATGCAGGAGCCCCTGAAATTCAATTTTTTAAACAAGCATTTGCTGAGTACTTAATGCATGCTGCATTCTGCACTGAGCTCCTCAACTGGATGTCCTTTCCAAGATGCCCTTAGACCAATGCCTCCATTAAAGAAATGTACATGCATCTAAATGAAATCAAATAATAAGTACTGCCTTCAGACCTATGAAAGAAAGGTCCTTCCACTGGCTCTCTTGGGGCCATGTCCTAATTCACAAGACAAGGAACGTTTGGGTGAATGAGATTGCCTATCCATGGGCTGTGCTTTCTTTATATTATCCTTTGGATATCTCAGACTTTGGAGTTCCCAGCCTAAATGTCTTGAAGTCCTGAGGATGGAAAGAGAGAGAGAGATTGGTTAGAGCTTACACATGTGAACTAGGGTCCTTCACATATGTATAGGAGACCTCTCTGTGTGTAAGGGAGAGCCAGGAGTGGGAAGAGAAGTGGGGAGGATGGACACTGAGATCAAGCCGATCTTACCACATTACCACTTGGCGATGCAGAACTCTGAGAAATCCAAACTCACATCTGTCATCCCAGGTCATTTTGAAGGTACATTTCTCAAGATAAGAAGATAGAGTATATTGTATCCAACAATTTGTTAGTTTGACCATCACTTTTGGATATCTAGACCTGTGGTATGTGGGCTCCATTTATCTTCTGGCTCTGAACCCCACAAATATTAGAGGTGAACCTGCATGGAACGGTATTAAAAATGCAATAGACTGCTTATGTCCCCCCACCACTCCCTATTAACTTGGTTCCTGGAAATTTGAAGAAATTTTAAAGTTTTTGCCTCAGACAGATGCTTGTGGTATGCTGGGGTAAAAACAAACCGGTTGATGGTTACCAGAGGGAAGGTCGGTGGGGGATGGGTGAAATAGGTGAAAGGGATTAAGAGTACACTTACTTATCACGATGAGCACGGAGTAATGTATAAAATTGTTGAGTCATTATATTTTACCTGAAACTAATATAACACTGTATTTTAACTATACTATAATTAATATTTAAACACACACACACACAAGATGGACAAGATGGAGAGGCAGTAGAGGAGTCCAAAGAATGGACTCAGCCCAGAAAGTCTCTGGGTCCCCATCCAAACCTGAATCTGCCTAATTGTGTGCTTGGTCCAGTCCCTTTGCTTCTCTAAGCCAGCTTTCTCACTGATCAACAGAAGATAATTGCACCTTCTTCACAGAACTACTGTGAAGAAAAATTGACATAATTTATGTGAATGTTTTGGAATACTGAGTATTAGGGAAGTATGAGAAACAAATTTATGAGGCAAATGCAATTTGGACAGACATTCTAATCTATTATTTGTCTACAATAGCTGAGACCTATTTTATTTAGTCCTCAAACTTTCTCATTAAAGATGCTGTGCTTTCTTGTGGTGAGAACCATAGGCTTGGTTCCGCAATTGCTACAGAGGGCTGGTAACCTTGAGAAAAATGCTGCTACCCTGCAAGCCCTCTCTCTCTTCAATATACCTAAGGGAATTTCCAGCCAGGAATTCTCACATCTCCTCCCCTGACCTCTCCTGATTTCACTGGGTAGAACCTTGGTGGTAGGTAGGTAGGTCTGTTCCTTTTATGTGCAAAGGATTCAATGTTCTTCCCCTTGGGTCGCTTTCAGAGAAGTCTGATAAGCAAATCAGATTGGCAGTTTATTTAGTAATTGGAATATTCTGTGTGCCTAATTTCTATAAAGGAAAGTTGCTATGAGAAACTTTTTCATACCTCCTCAGGTTCCTTTCATTCACATCCCTTTTTGCTTTTATATTTCCACCTCTTTTAAAGATGAGAAGTATAGAAACAAAGAACAAAATAATCTGTGAAGACAAAAGTAGGAAAGGACTGAATGTGGAGGGAAAGAAGAGATACAAATGCCAGGATCAAGGTTAAGTTTGCTAAATTCACTTCCTTAGAGCGAGGGCTAAGTTGGGTCAGAGCTGGGGTTCCGGCCCCATCTGCCAGACTCCAGGGATTCTTTCCACCATTTCCATTACTCCAGAAGGTGTAGTTGGAAGTTCACGGTTCTCCTCTCTCTTGTGGTGTCCATAATGGGACTGACTTTGATACTGGGAACAGCACTTTATAAAGGATTTCGATGAAGCAGAGCACACACTAAGGTGAAGGACAAGGATGTTGTCAGGTTTGGAAACCACATTGCATGAGAAGAACCGAAAAGATCTGCCACGTTTGGCCCAGAGAAGAAGTAACTTGCAGTGACATGAGTGAAAGTGTGTCTCAAAAAAAAAAAATAAATAAATAAATTTAAATGCCTAATTTTGTTCCTATGAGCTTGAGAGATAGAACTGGGTATAAATAATAGAATAGCAGAGTCTGGCCAAAGTACTTTTAACGAATGGTGTAGTCACAAAATGGAACATGCTTGCTTCCCAGTAAGGGAGTTAGTGGGTTACTCATCAACATAATTATCCAGACAGAAGCCAGATGACTTTCTATTATGTTTTTTAAAAACAAGGTTTTGCATTTGATGGGAGGAGGGGAAAAATAATCTCAAAAATGTTTTCATTTTTTAAATCTTTACACTTAAATGGTTTTTTTTTTAAGTTTATTTACCCACTTTGAGAGAGAAGAGAGCATGCAAGCAGGGGAGGGGCTGGGAGAGAGGGAGAGAGAGAGAATCCCAAGCAATCTCCACACTGCTAGCGCAAAGCCTGATGCAGGGCGTGAACCCATGAACCACAAGATCACGACCCTCGCTGAAATCAAGAGTCTGCTGCCCAACTAACTGGGCAACCCAGGCGCCCCTACACTGAAATGATTTAAAAGGGAACATTCATTCATGAGTCCCTACTGAGACCTGTCTTATTTTGTTCCTTTCCACCAGGTGTCTGTCCATTGTCTGGTGTTGCTCAGGCCTTGAGCTTGCCTGTGGGTGGCTCTGAATCCACCAGAGAGTCAAGACAATCATATTCCTTTTAGCTTTTATGAGCTCTGAAATGAAATACCTACTGTTTTTGAAATTCACAAAATCAGTGGTGGGTTAAAGCTTTAATTCTAGTTCTGGGACCTCCTCATAAGTCTCGGCTAAGAATTTCTAGATCATGAAATGGGTTTTCCCATGTTGCCTTTCAGTAGAGGAAGTTTCCTAAGTTGTTTTCTTCCCTTTATGATTCCTTTTGCATCCTCTCAACCAAAGCATTTGTGGCTGGAGTTGGGGATGAGGATGGAGAGGTTATCCTGCTCAAGGATCGCTTACAATGTGTTCATAACCATCACATGCTCGACTCCTCTAATACACTGCTCAGTTCTGAGCAAGGAGAGAATTCCCAGCATTCTTGTACCTGTTACCTGGCATTCCTCAGCCCCTTACCCTGCCATAGTTCTCTATAATCAGCACTTCAGTGATTTACTTCTTAACTGTGTTCATTGTCTCTCCTAACTAGAATGCAAGCCCCTTGAGGGCAAGGTCTTTATGGGGATGCTGTATAAGTTTTGTTCCCTGATGCATCTTAAGTTCCTAGAACAAATTTGTCATGGTATATGCTCTCTAACATCTGTTGAATGAAAGAAACTGGTGGATGGGAATTCAGGGTTAGTTTTTAAAAATCCTTTAAAGTAAGTTTGAGAGACATGGAACATGGCAGCTCTGTATAGAGATCTGGGTTTGAGGTACAAATTTGGATGGAATAAATTTTCATTTAACTTGGTTAAGCATTTGTCAGGCACTTTACCATTTGCTGGGCACAAACCTAGACTTTTTAGGTACTAATATTAAGACTACCTGTGCCTCTTTTGGAGGTCTCAGAACTAATGGGGAAAGTGGACCTATCAATAAAAACCATAATGAAAGTAGGTATAAAAGCCTATGAGGATGCAGATACAAAGATAATTCATTAATTCCGCCTTTGGGAAGAGCGAGGAAGGACTTTATAGAGAAACCACACAACTGAGCTGGAATTGGAAGGTTAAGGAGAATTTCCCTACACGGTCAAAGTAGGATATTCCAGGCAGAGGAGAAGGCATGAGGAAATGCAATTGCACATCACCAGGCAAATGTGCTTTGGTATGTCTTAATTTGTAACATATTAGTCAACCTAAGACCTGATACATTTCCCCCCATAACCTAGAAAATATAAAGAGGGACATACCACTATAGACCTATACATAGTCATGTATGAGATCAAGGACCTTTATTTGTGGGACTTAAAGACTGCCCTTCGTGTAAGTTGCAAGGCTATATCTAGTTCCATAACATTTTATATTAACCAACATGTCTTTTCCTGTGCTTTGGTGACAATGACTATTTTACCAAAGATGGAGCAGAAGCCAAAGCAATCAGTCCACATTTTCTTGACTCAGGGAATGAAGGCTACTGCTGAACCCAGAAAAAAAGAGAAGGCAATCCTTCTTTTATAGCATTGCTCTTAAATCATCTCAGGCCATAAACAATAGAACTTAGAAAATATTTTGTGAGTCCATCTGGCACCTCCTAGACTATGTCAAGATTCCCTGGGCTGGAGGATGGGGGAAAGAGGATGAAAAGGCATATAAAGAGAGAAGGTGGTGGTGCCAGAGTCTGAAGGGCCAACTCGGAAGGTCATCTCAAACAGGAATGGAGTCAGCATGTGAGGACTGCCTTGTCTCCCTCCTGTCATGCCCTTTCATGCCCTTTCAGCCGACATGGCATGGATAGAACACCCAGCAGGAGTTCCGCCTGCCTGGGCCCTCATCTTTGTCTATGTGAGCAACTCCTGTTTTAAAAACTCTAGACACTGGGAAGCACCCTACTGCTCTCGCAGAGCCCGGAACCCTAGAAATCAAGGGACTGGAGAAGAGAAGGAGAGACACCTTATACTCAGGTGGGATAGAACAGGACCAGTTCAAAATCAACATCCACCTGACTCCTGCCACGGTATAGGACTGTGATGATACAAACCCCTTCTAGAATCTTTCCTCCTTCTTTCATTCTGGCTGTCCTTCTTTGCCTGGAACATTTGGGTTGTTGAGCCATAGCTGAGACTCAAAAAGGACTCTTAAGGAACAGAATTTTCCATATCTTTGATTCCTTTAAAAATAGGAGTATCTTATGTGATGCATTCTTGGGTCCTGAGTTCCTTCCTTCCTTTTGCCTTCTCTGTACTACTTGCCATGTACCACTCACCATGTGCTGCTCTCCACACCCCAGGAATCTTTTATTCCAGTGCTAAGAAGCTTGGTTTCTTTAGATTGTTGTTTCAACATTTCTCTCTGGTTATAAACTCGGCTTTGTGTTTGGAGCCCTGTAAAAGAAAAAAAAAAAAAAAGTCATTTTGTAAGCCCAAGCTGTTTAGAAGCTGTTAGATAAACGACATTATAACTGGCTGTCAGTAGTAAAGTAAATAGTAAAAAGGTAGCATGACTGGCTGCTCCCTCAGATCTCAGACAACCTAGAACTGGACTTTTGTACTTTCTGCTGAGAAAAGCATGTGGTGGTGACTGGGAGTTTGATGCTTTACAAAACGACATGCTCATGCACAACGATATTAACTTTCTGAAGCACTTTGACAACTTCTCCTGTCACTTTGTTTTCCCACGGTGAAAAGTGGTGGACAGGCTCGTATTTGACAGATGAACTGTGTTCTGCGCAGGGCAGTTAAACTGCGTTCCCTTAGTCATACACAAGGACAGTCCTCCGGCTGAGGCCTGTGTCCGGACACCCTGTAGCCCCGTGCTCTGGCTTCGGGACAGACGTCTCTCCTAACAAGCCTTGTGTTTTTGGCAAATTACTTCATCTCTCTGTCTCTGTTTTCTAACCTCTAAAATAAGATCCTGTCTACTTTTAACTATCTTTTAACCCAGGAAGCAAGAGTTTGGAAATTGGTTGCAGGTGGAGAGAGGCGATGTTTGGTTGGCTCATCACGCTTTCCGAGCTATCCTGCTTTGTCTTTTTCCCATTCCTGCAGATAGCTAACTTCTGTAAGTGTTCTTTTCAATTTGTTGACTGCACTTCATGCTCTTTTAGGTCCTGCCTTCTTTTTGGGAACAGGGGTGGGCGGAGAGGAAGGAAGTGTCCTGCAACTACCAATATTTTCCTCTAGGAGGAGCCGCGCAGCCCAGAAGAGAGTGACACGCACCAACTCCAACTCCTCGCCGGGGAACGCTTCATCCCAGCTGCTCGGAATGCTTGGCCCGGACGGCGCTCCGCGCCTCCGCAGCGGGTCTCGAACCGGTCGCCCCGAACTCCCGCTTCACCTCGCGGCGGCAGCCCGGGTCGCGGGGGCGGCAGGCCCGGCCAGGAGTGACCCCTGGTGAGCGGCGGCCGCCGTTTCCCACCCATCCCCTCCCGTCCTCCCTTCCCGTTTCACCCCGCCCCCTCCTCCTCCCCAAGCCTGACAGCCCGCGAGCTGCCAAGCAGGGCGCAGCCATGGGAAGAGGAGGCGGTCTAGGGAGCGGCGGCGGCGGCAGCGGCGGCTGCTGGAGCGGCGGCGGCGGCGGCGGCGGCTGCTGCTGAGCCGAAGCGGCGGCGGGGACCCCGGGCTGGGGCCACGCAGGCCGGAGGCCCCCGCGCCCTCGGCCCCAGCACGGAAGCGACCCGCGCCCTCTATCCGGAGGCGAGGCTCGGAGGTACTGGAGGGGGGCTGAGGGAGTCGGGCTCTTCTTTCCCCCCTTTTGTGCCAGGGGACCTGGGAGTGGACCCTGGGGCACCAGTTGTTTATGAAAGTGGGGGTCTGGATTATGTATTTACACGAGTAATTTTTTTCCGGGTGACTTGGGGGTTGGCTGTGCTCCCCTCCTCCTCGCGAAGTTGTTTTCTGCTGGTGGGTTGTCGTAACCCGATCCACGCTGTGTGTGTGTGTGTGTGTTTGTGTGTGTGTGTGTGTGTGTGTGTGTGTGCGCGCGCGCGCGCGCGTGTGTGTGCACGTTGGTGGGGGGCGTCAGGGAATTGGGGGCCACAGGCGAACCATCCCACGCTGGCGCCTGCTGTGACCGATGTTTGCGGTGTCTGGAGGGGCTGCCTCCGAAGCCAGTTTTGTTGAAGTCGTAAAAGTTTTGCGAGTGTTTCTATTTGACATCATCAGCGGTGCTGGGGCAGGAACTGCTGAGGCTGCCGCTGCTGAGCGGGGAGAGAGGTCCCTGGCGGCGCGACCGGAGGAGAGGGGAGGTCGTCGGGCTGTGCTCGTCGACACCGTGCGCTCCTCCCCAAAGCGCACCGCCCTCTGCGCCTTTGTGCAGGCTGCAGCCACGCTTTGGCACCCGCGGAGCTGGGGTCAGTAGAGTCACTGCCACCAGTCCCCATGAGCTGGAGTGGGTGGAAACCGTGGCGAGCCGAGCACCCCCAGCCCCGGACACACTAGTGGTTATGAAATCAACCAGGCTCAAAGTTTTGACAGAACTGCCCGGATCTTGAGAGCTGCGGGTGAGTGGGGTAGCGGCGTGTCAGGGGAGAGGGTGCTGGCCGCGCGTGCAGGGTGCCGGACAGGGTCACCACTCCCGGGCGCGTGGGGGAGTCTAATTTGGGGCGAGTGCTTTATATATAACCGGAGTGGGGGACGCCTTCTCGGGCCGGGCTGCGGGAGTTGGTAACTTGGCTCCGGGTTCGTGTGCTGAATGGGTGTACGTGAGCACTGTGTGTGCGCGCGCGTGTGTGTGCGCCTGGGGAGGCGTGTCGGCGCCTGAGCCAGTAGGGTGTGCAGGGTGGGAGGAGGAGGCCAGAGAGGTGCCGCCCGCCCGTTTGTGCAGCCAGGAGACCTTGGAAGGGACAGGGAAAGGTAACGGGAGGCCAGAGGGTTGGGAAGTCGCAACCCTGCGTAGGATTTAAATACCACGGACTTTAAAACACTAACTAAACCCGTTGCCTTTGAGGAGCTGAGGGCTAGAGGTGAAGGTTCCTGAAGCTCCCAGGAGACTTGCAGAGGAGGACAAGGGTTCGAAGACGTGTGTATGTGTAGGCACAGAACCCTGGAGGCCCAGACCCAACTTGAAGCTGTGGATCTGAGATTCCCGGGGTGCTGCTGTGCACAGTCCAGAGACTACATGGTCTCCGTGATGTTTACCTTTAGAATCCCTGGCATGTGTGCCTGGGAAGGCACCCGTCTCTCCTCAGACATGTTGTGGCAGCTGTGCCCTAAGCGATTGGTGTTCTAGGCTAGTTTCCACCTGGGTCACCCTGCAAATCCTTTTCTCTGGAGTGCCAAGGTATATAGACCTTGGAGGTAACTAGTAGGAAACATTTTCCAGAAATTAAGACGCTGGATAGAAACAAAATAAAATAATTTAGTAGACAGGACTGTTGGTTCCATCTTTTCTGTGATTGGGGATTTGTTTCCTTTTGAGAAAAGCAAAGCTTGGTGTTCCCAGGTTAGATTTAAAGTTGGTGTTCCCAGGTTAGATTTCAAGGGGGTCTCTGGTTTCTCTTCAGATGGACTTTAGATGGAGCTGGAAGGATGTGTTTTCACCCAGACACCCTTGGAAAAAACATCGTTTGAGTTTAAGCACCACCCATCCCTTATCTCCTTCCACACTTGTAAACTTTTGATTCACATAAGTCTAAGGAAAGTTGGTAAGTCAACATTCAGCTTTTCATTTGGAGTAAATATATCACAGTGAAATTATAGTTTAGGTCTACTGAATGTCATGGAAAGCCAACACTTAATAGGCAAAGGTGTGAAAAGTCTGTAAATGCAGTGACAAAGTGATGACTCCAGTGTATTTTTTTTTCAAACCGAGCATAACTTTGTCTTGCAAATATTTGTTCTGGGCAGAATTTGGGGTTGTGTTTTTGATTATTTGTGTGTAAACAGCAGACTCCACATCATAAACCACTTAGAATGGATACTAGACATCTTCTCCATGCTATCTCTGGTGCTTGTGCTAACAGATGTTTACGGTGCTTGGTAACCTATGGGATTGTCATGTGCAGTGTCTTGTTAGGTCAGGACATAATGTTTATAGCAGAATGTAATAAATGGAGCCCCAGTTGCAGCCTGCTTCTGCCAAGTGCATGAAACACCCCAGCATGGAAACAAACCTTGAAGTTGGTCCAACTTGGCAAGTCTTTTTTGGCTATCTGCTGGTAAGCATTGTTAATGTAAAGATAAATCTGAGTGATACAGTGAGAATGTGGCACAGCAAATTGCTTAACTTAGAAAAACAGGCATGGGTTATATTGATTAAATCTGCTATCCTGAAGATTAAGCTTCTCTGGTCATTCTGCTAATAAATTGCACAATTATGGAGACTTGGTTTAGTTTTAGAGAACAATTAAAAACATGTCAGTAATGAAAATAACTTAGTGTGTTTACATACGTCCATAAAAACCCTCCCTTTTTTTTTTTTAAAAAAAGAGAAAACTCTATAATCTCTATGGTAGTTATTTAAATAATATGAGATTTCAAATCATCTAATCACTTTCTGAATATTGAATAGATAAGAATTGAAGTTTGGGGTGCTTGGATGCCTCAGCCGGTTAAGTGTTTGACTTCAGCTCTCTGCTCAGGTCATGATTTCCCAGAGTGGGTTTGAGCCCACCTCAGGTTCTCTGCTGTCAGTACAGAGCCCACTTTGGATCCTCTGTCTCCCTCTCTATCTTCCCTGCCCCCGCTCATGCGCACGCACGCTCTCTCTCAAAAGTAAATAAACGGAAAAAAATGAGTTGAAGTTTGGTAAGGCTTTGGAGTTAGCCCTCTGTTCATTGTGTAAACAAAACAATGTAGGATGTCTTCTTGGCAAGTCATTTTTTTTTTGGACCTTGGGCAATATAATATCAATGATGTGCCCAATAAAATGGTTGGTGAGTATGAGCCAACTTCAGAGGTACCTATCATAGGGATGAACTTCCACTTCAGTAGCCCTTTCTATAAGTGGGCCAGCCCACCTCTTCTTGAAAATAATCAGAGGGGGGAATCTTGCTTCTGTCCACTGGCCTGTCTATTCTAGGAGAGATTCATTTTTAGAAAGTTCTGCTTTGCACTAAATCAACATTTTCTTCTACCTATTGACCTACTGTTCAGTTGCTGGAGCAACACACAATGAATCTAATCTCTCTTCCTTTTAAGTGCTGTGTTTGAAAACAAACATTATGCCCCTTCTTCCTGAATACCTTTTTTTTTTTTTTGCTTATTCTTGCAGCTATTCTCACCCACAGTGGGGTCCCACCCTTCCCTGCCCTGACCAATATGCCCTAGAGTCCGCATTTATGCTGCCCCTCATCATGGTTGTCATCTCAAACACAGATATGAAATCCTTAGTTCTAGACTTTCTGTATCCATGAAGGCAGGTTAATCTTCATGTACTATTTTAGCCATCTCATTACACTGTTCACTAATTTCAAACCTGTAAACAAGATAACAATTTAGTCTTTTCAGATTATTAGTCATCCATAGTCGAAACATTATAATTGTTTCAAAATATTTTTAAACTGTACTTCAATAATAAAAAAATTTTCTTTTCATGCCTGAACTTCCTATAAATCTATGGAAAGTGTCTTACTGTGCAGGTGTATAGAATTCTACATGCAATGAAAATGGCTGCTTAATTTCTCCCTGTCAAGGAACACCAAGCCAAAAAAAAAAAAACAAAAAAAAATAGACGTAGAATGTTCTGGAGACAAGCAGATTGAAGTTGCATATCATGGACAGGTAGGGACTACGAGGTATTATTTTCCTGGACCTTATTGTGTCTGCTTCCACAAGCATGAGTCAGTACTAGTAATCAGGCATTTACTGATGGCTCATTCTGTCCAAGTCAGACCGTATGCCATCTGGCCCTAAATGAGGTAAAAGTACAACGACAGAAATGCTTCCTTCGGCAACTGGGATTTAAGATGTACATACAGGACATGACTGAGTCAGCAACCTCTTCTTCCCCTGGAGGTAAATGGCTTGTGATGTGGCAGAGAAGTCCAAAGCAGGTATATCACTGCATCGGTTCTAAGGAAGGTTCCTCCCTCCTGCTGTGTGTCTGCATCCAAGTTAGACAAAGGCTCTGATGGTCTTCACTTACCAAGTTCTAACCTTCTTGGGGGAAGGAAGCAAAGCTGGTATATACAGGGGGAGAGGGTCTGGTTCAAAGGCAAGTACTTTGAGGCCCATTGGACCCTAGTTTGAATCTGAGCTTTACCACCAATGTGCGGATTAGCTCCTCTGAGACTCACTCTTCTCCTCTGTGAAAATTACGATGCTTACCATCCTGGGCTGAGGTATTTCCACACAACCTCTGTAGCATTTATGGCATTGCACTGCACATTAGACACCTGCCTGGCATGATTGATTTCCCTTTTATGTATCTGTCTGGGGCTTCCCAAGGAAGTTATGTTTCCCCTGCTACCAGCTGAGAATCTGCCTCAGCTGAGAATCTTCTGTCCTCTTGCAAGAAATGTTTATGGTTGATGATGATGACAATGTTGTTTTTCTCAGCAAGTCTGAGTGTGAACAAAATAACCATTTTTCTTGGCAAAGAGAGAAAACCAACCTGTGATTTGGCTGACATCTGGGCCTATCAGAAGCTCCTACTTTGTGCATTGACCTTTTGTCAGAACAAGGGGCCAATGCAGCCTTGTTCTCTTTAATAAAATTGTTCATGCTGTCCCCCTCGTGTGTGTGTGTGTGTGTGTGTGTGTGTGTGTGTGTTTGCAGTGAGATTGCTCACTAAGCCCCTTGAATTATGATCTCCATCTATATTACATTTTCTTCTTTGCTTTATTTTGTTCTCCTATAAAGGGAGGAAATAACCAATGATAAAGTACATATTTTTTTTAAAGCTCAAAAATTTATTTCACAACTCTCCACCTCCTATTTAGCCCCAACCTCCTGCAAAAATGAACAAACAAACAAAAAATTGCAGTACATCCCCAACAAGTTCTTAGACACGCAGTTTCCAACCCAAAGTTCTACTTTGGTATAAGAAACCCTCAGCTTAGGATGGCATAATATGAAACAATAGTAAACTCGATGTCAGGGAACTTGTGTGCCTTCAAGCTGTTCCTCAAACGGGCAATGTGATTTTTGCAAACTATTGAACTTTCCTGGGCTTCATATTTCTTACACATTAATAACAGACAACAGCAACAAAAATGAGGAATAAACAAGATGCCTTCTTAGGATTCTTTACAGGGCTATGATTTGAATTCATTTGATTACTGAATTTCTCTTTTCTCTCAGCTCCTTTGGGACTTTGCTTGAAACTCTTTAAGAACACCTATTTCATTCGCTTTCAGTTTCGTGGTCTACTTTTTCATTATCTGTCTTCCTTGCTAGGAAGGGTTCCTCGAAACAGGAAATAAATTTTATTCATTTTTATATTTTTCCGTTCTTTGCTGAATGCTTGTAAACACAGCAGCTGTGGAAAGAGCGTTAGTGTAATTAACGTGGAATGCTTTGGATAGTTGAGCTATAATTCATATCACTTATTTAAGATACAATTTTCATTAAATTTTTTTTTATTTTCAGAGAGAGAGAGCACAAGTAGGGGACATGGGGAGAGGGAGGGTGAGAGAGAATCCTAAGGAGGCTCCATGCTTAATGTGGAGCCCAACATGGGCTTGATCCCATGACCCTGGGATCATGACCTGAGCTGAAATCAAGAGTCAGATGCTCAACTGACTGAGCCACTTAGGTGCCTCAATAATTTTCAATATAAGCATCGAGAAATAGCGTTTGCTTATTTTATTCCTTCACCATTAATATTTTTAATCAATTAAGGGAAACAGATAAAAATATAATCACGCTATGCTTTCTGGAGCCATAGCAGCTCACCAAGGTCTGATGCAGAAAATCTTTCTGAAACTGTGTTCTTTTGTTGTTTGTTTGTTGTTGCCATGAGGAGTACCAGAATCTCAAAAGAAGGATGATGGGGTGCCTGGGTGGCTCAGTGGGTTAAGTGTCCAACTCTTGATTTCGACTCAAGTCCTGATCTCACAGTTATGGGATCAAGCCCTGAGTGGGGTTCTGTGCGTGGAGCCTGCTTAAGATATTCTCTCTCTCTCTCTCTCTCTCTCTCCCTCTCTCTGTCCCCCTCTCCTTCTCCCTCTCTCTCCCTCTCTCTCCTTCTCTCCCTCCCTCCCTCTCCCTCTGCATTTCCCTCTCCCTTCCTACCCCTCACCCACTCATGCTCTCTCTTAAAAAAGTAAAATGTCACCAATATATTTTTTTAAAAAGAAAGAAAAAGAAGGGTGACAGAAACAGTCATGGTTTAGTTTCAACATCTTTCTTCGGCGCCTCTCGCTGCCTTTTAATATAGGCAATGAAGCCTTAGGTCAGGTACCAATTTTACTTAATAATGATTTATAAGAAGTCTGTGATTTTGTCAGAAATTGTTGGGCTGTGTCTTTTTAATTAGCATCTAAACCCACCTTCAAATACTCCATTTCAAAATCATAGATAATTTCTTCTACAGAGTCCTTAAAACTTCCAGATGTGTTTACTGCTTTGATTAGGCCTTGCTTCTTTTGGTATTGACAAGACTTCAGTCAGTTTTCTTTAGAATAATATCGTTATAATCCCAATGAATTACACTTCCTAGATTGTGAATTTGTGTAAACATAAACAAATCTATCTCCAGCTGGCTGGGCTTCTGAGTGAAAAGTGTTTCCTGGTGAAGATGCTCATTTCATGGGGATTTGAGGCAGATGATAGAGAATACCCTGATAAAGCCCTTATTCGGTATTAGAACATCAAAAGATTTTGCAAGTTGAATAGGTTCTTTTCTGTAATTACCTGTGGTGGACAGCCTGCTATGCTAGACATCTGCTATAGTGACTCCTCCTTGATTGTTTCTTCAGTTGTTTATAAAATAAAACACTGAAAATATATTTTTTAAAAACTTTGGAGAGGTATCCCTCTCTGTTCCTTTAGAATATATTAGATATATCATAAAGTCATTGGTCAAAAGAGAAATTCTTTTTTTTCTTGCTTAAAAAGTGTACTTTATCATAACAAATATCATATCTATCTTTTTTTGCTTTGAGTTGCCATGTCAGAAAAAAGTAGAGTGTAACTAGTACAAAATAGACATCCGTAGCTCTCCCCCGGGATGCTTATTGAAACAAAAGGTGCTAAGTGATGCAGTAAACAGCTCACATCAAGTTTGGTGATGGCAGGTGACAAACTTTAGTCAGACTTCCAATTCTGATTGCCATTGGTTAAGCAGCCTTTGTCCTTGGTCAGGATGATGGCATATGATTCTAATTCACCGTCTCTGTGGCTTCTTTAGACACTTTCAAGCTATGTTATTGTTATTCTGGAAAACCCCAATTTGGCAAAGCAGAGTGAAAAACAGTCTGGCACAACATATGTGAATGATGAATTATGGAAAGAATACTGAAGACAGAGCCTCTGCATGGCTTCTTCCCCTAGGGGTAGAGGAGGACACCAGAGTCCCTGTGCAAGATGATGAGGAATGAAGAAAACATAGCACGTTGATACCTAGCATGTCAGAAAGATTGAAGAAAGAGGAGCAGGAATAAAGGCGAATGATTTCTTTCATATTCGCAGTCAGCATAACATCTTATTTCCTTTAGAGACATTGGCAAAACCGTGCTCTGCTTGTCATAGAACAGTTGTTTAATAAATATTTTTTGATGACCTTAGTTTGTAGTAAACCAGAGAAATGGAAGTGTTGATAAGAAGGATGTGGAGAGCTGGGGGCAAAGGGATATTGAACAGGTCAGGTGATGACTAGAATCTAAGCTCATAATGCAAATTTGGTATTATTCTGTTTAGGTTAATGATAACACCCATACTTGATGACCAGCTTTCCCAGGCGGATCCTGTTCAGGACCTTGGCAATGTCGAGAAGTTTTTAATATTTGAAGCAAGATGGAGATGTGTTGGAGTTTTTCTGTGCGAATCAATAGGACTTGGGAGACATATACAGTTTGCCAGCTCTCAGAATGCCTCTCATCAAAGAGCATGAAATTTTAATTCTCTTTGCTTTTGTCCTGAAACTTCATTGCTTTTATTTATTCCTTATAGTACATGTAGGGTATGTGAGAATTAGGAATGTCATCTGAAAAATACTTTGAAAACTACTTGGGAAAAAGATGCTGAATAAATAATTTTTTTTATTAGCCTGCAGGATGTAAGTTTGGCCAAGCTAGTGGTATTTTTGGGATCACTGAAAAATCAAAGACAGGACATATATTTATTGAGCCATTACTGTGTTCCCAGGAATGTGCTAGACACTCTGGGGAATATAAAAGTAGTATAAGACATGACCCTTGACTCTGGGGCCTATCATTCAAGCTAGGAAGGCAACACTAATAATGTCTGTTGTGTGATTAAGTAGACAATTATACAATTTAATGAAAAATTGTGTTACAGGATATAAATGCTATATTTATTTTGAGACAAAGGAGATTTGTTTGGCCTGAAGTATTTGGGGCAAGCACTTATGGGCAAAGTGGCTTCTGAATTAGTACTTAAACTATGATATATATATAGAGAGAGAAAAAGAGAGCGAGACAAACCAAGAAACTGACTCTTAACTATGAACAAACTGATGGTCACCAGAGGGGAGGCGGGCAGGGGGAATGGGCTAAATAGGCGATGGGGATTAAAGAGGGCACTTGTGCACCGGGTGTTTTATGGAAGTGGTGAAACACTACATTGTACATCTGAAACTACTATTACACTGTATGTTAACTGAAATTTAAATAAAAACTTAAAAAAGAGTTATAGGCTTTTTTTAGTGCCCAGAGTCAGGACACTAAATTTCTGTAATGCCCGGGGTAGCCTTATACCCCGGGAAGAATTATATGTCCTCAAATGCCAGTAGACCGCTGTTGAAAACTGAGTGCAACATCCTCACTTTATTTATAGGTGAGGAAGTGGGAGTCCCTGAGAAGTGACAAGACTTCTCTAGGATTAAAACTCCACTGTGATAGTGACAGGTTTATAACCCAGTTCTAGCATTCTTTCAAGGGTTTTTTCTGCTATACCACATTCCCACCCATAAACGTGGACTTTACCCATGGAATAGGGTGTTGTTTACCTCTGTCATTCATATGTGAGGATGATAGTTAAGCTGTGTTAACCACCTGAGTGGGGGGGTTGTGAACTGAGGCAAATGACACCTGACCAGCAGTTCTTTTCACTGTAAATTAGGGCTGGCAGATGCCCTCTGAGGGGCCAACCACTGTGAAAGCCTGAAGGTAGGTTGGAATTCTGGAAAGGTCATGGAGTAGGCTTTGGAATCCCATAAATCTGGCTTGTCTGATGAGATCTGAATCCAGCTTTGCCATTTACTACCTTTGCAACTCTCAGCAAGTTCATTAAACTCTCTCTCAGCTTTATCTGCAAAGTGGGGATAGTGATTCTTACTTTACGAAGCTGTTGTAGTTTATAGGAGTCAAAACAATGCCCGACTCATATTGGACACTGCAGAAAGAGAAGATTCCCTGCAGCACCCTTTTGAGAGACTTGGAGAGAGGAGACTTCCTACCTTCACCCATAAAGATCACTTGGTATCTGCTTTTTTTTTTTTTTTTTTTTTGCTTCCTCTGCCTTTCCCCATTCCACCAAATTTAGGGCTTTAATGAGTTCTTGAAGTGTTTCTTTTGTTTAAACTATTGAAACGTCTCTCCTTCGGAAGAGCACTACTGGCCAGAGGTTAGTTGCTCATGACTGCACTGTCAGTGTGCCTATACTGTTACTGTACAACAGAAACAAAACCTATATCCAGATCCATTGGTGGCTTATAAAATTTGGATTTTAAAAATCAATATTAAAAGTTATTCCTGGATGTATATGTTTGTCAGAGAGATCTCTGCCAGTGTTGGGAGACCCTCCTCAGGCAAGGTGATACTGTCTGTAAGTTCAGGGGCAATTGAAAGTTGGCCAGTTGGGGTGGTAGTGTTGTGGTAAAAGGCCTTTCTGGGTAAAGAACAGCCTATGGTGGTCCACTGAAAGATACAAGAGCCTGGAGGAATGCACACAAAAGCCTAAGAGTGTTTCAGTCCTTTACTTTGAGGAAATATGCAGACTTTGACACATAGGTACACACTTTCCCATTATGGGAACACTTTAAAATTGTTTTTCTTTGTTAAAAGCTAATTCTCTAAAAGGGTAAAATGATACAGATATAAAGTGAACAGATGGAAAATGATACAGATATTAGTTAATGAAGTAATTTAAAAAGATAATTGTGTAGCCATTTTAGAGGAGAACTCAAAGAACCACAAATGTATATAAAGGAATGTTGAAGAGAATTTGCAAAATCCAATCTATCCACAGGACGGTAATCAATTACATTCCGCTGGACACAGCTGACTTGCACTGTATGGACAAAAATTATTTTTATGACTGATTTCTACAGGTTAACTTCTGTCTCCTCAGAGCTGAAAAACAGCATAGTCAAAGACAAAGGCTCTGATCTCCATAGGATCAGCTAATCCCTGGGGGCCTCAGCATTCCATTGAAAGGATATCCAGTAATCTCCTTGCTCGTTTCAAAGTCAAAAGTTTTCCTTACACCTTTATGATTCCATTGGCTTGAACTCCTAATTTGCTGATGAAAATTTGGGGAAGTGGGATTCCTATAACCTTTGGAATTCTCCATCTTTCCCAAATATATGCTTTAGTTTTAAAAACTTTTGATTATGGGAAATTTTAAGTACCTACAAAATAAAGAGAATAGTATTTTGAGCCTCAGGTACCCATTCCTCAGCTTCCAGAGTCATCAGTATTTTGCTCATCTTGTTGCATCTTTCCACCATGGTCCTGACTATTTTAAAGCAATCCCCAGACATCTTGTGTTTTTTCATTTGTACATGTAAATACTTTAACATGCATGTCTAACAAGTAAGTTTCCTATTTTTTAGTAACCACACAGTCTATATTTTATGGGGATAGAGAGATATACTTGGAGGGGACATTATACTCTTCAGGCCTGATTTTGTGATATGTTAAGGGGTCATTTCAACAAAGTAAAATCAGTGTGTGTGTGTGTGTGTGTGTGTGTGTGTGTATGTGTATGTGTATGTGTGTGTATCTATCTTCACAATGGTTTTCTCTTGTCATTCAGGCCCCAGCTCAAATGTCACCTTTTCAGAAAGGACAGGACCTCGTTGACCCCAATCTAATAGAGTAACCTTCCCCCAGCTAGGTCATTCTATCATATGCCCTTGTTTAGTGTTGACATTACTTATCACTATTGATACTATCTTGTTTATTAGATTTCCTGTTGTTTGTCCATTTCCACTGACAAAAATGTAAACTCCTTAATAGTAGGAACTTTTTTTGTCTTGTTCACTTTATATCCTATAGAAAATCCTCCGGAAGTTTTTGTTGAATAAATAAATGAATGCCTTTTAGTAGTTAAGAGAAGTTTTTGTTAGCATTCTTCCAGATATTTAAATCTCTTTCACACATCCAAAAATGTATAGTTTTCATGTGCCAGTTCCTAGCATGTTTATAATTTGGTGATTTTCCTCATGGTATGGAGTGAGGAGCGCCTTCCAGGGACCAAAAATAATCCAGGACAGCTAGAATACCTCCCTGTAAATTACCTTGAACCGATACATGTAGTAGCCACTTTATCAGCAAATACAGTTAGGAATAATGTCTTGGTTTGGATTTCTCCCAGAAGCAGACGATGAGATAAAGATTCAGGTAAAAGTTTATTTAGAAAAGTGAAGTAAGGAGGGGAAAGGAGCCAATAAAGGGTGCATTAGGAAACAAGATACCTTCAGCCCCTGGAGTTTTTGATCTTCCCAGAGAGATTCTGGGAGCCCAGGCAAAATACACATCTCAGAGTCCCTCTCAGTGAAAGGTTTGAATATTCCCCAGCCAGCTTTCATCAGGCTTAGTTCCTGATCAGTAATTCTGGGGAGGACAAAGCAGTCTCCGGATGCAAAAGCGAACCCTTAGGAGAAGAAATGCAGGTGCCAGCAGTTAGGCATTAGGCAGTGGGAAGTAGTAGAGGTGAGGGGATCTGGCTGGGGAAGGGACAGGCAACTTGCCCCGAATAAGACCATGTGTTTTTTTAAATACACTTTTTTTTTTTTTAATTTTTAGGACAGAGAGAGACAGAGCATGAACGGGGGAGGGGCAGATAGAGAGGGAGACACAGAATCGGAAACAGGCTCCAGGCTCCGAGCCATCAGCCCAGAGCCTGACGCGGGGCTCGAACTCACGGACGGCGAGATCGTGACCTGGCTGAAGTCGGACGCTTAACCGACTGCGCCACCCAGGCGCCCCTTAAATACACTTCTTGTTTGGACTAGTTTCAGATTAACAGAAACCTGTGAAGAAAAATATTAGAGTTCCTATATATTCCTTGTCCAGTTTTCCCTCATGTTGGCATCCATAATCATGGTCTAGCTATCAAAACTAAGAAACAAATATTAGTACAATGCTATTAACTAAACTCCAGACTTTATTTGTATTTTCTCTGTTTCAGCTAATGGCCTTTTTGTATTGTAGGATTCAATTTATAATATCACATTGCAATTTTACAATTTTTAAATACTGTGCATACACTGTTTTATCTGAGCCTTCTCGTGATTAACTAGTCTTTGTAACTAGGTGGTTACTCACTTTCTCTGAGTGAAAATACAATGATGTTGACATCCAGCATCATTGTGAGACAAGGCTATGTTTTGAAAACAAAACAAATACATCAAAACAACAATAAGAGCAAAAGTCTACTCAATAGACATATGTGTAACTGAGCCTCCATCAGTTAGCTAGGAGGTACTCATAACAGTGTGACGACTTGGAAGAAATTTGATTCTGCACATGTGTCCTGATCATCAAATATGAAGCAGGACCCCCTAAATCAGACATGACTGAGTCCTTCCAATGTGCCTAGCATTGTATGTGCGTGTTGCACTTAATTCTGCTGTGAGTCGCATAGCCTTGAGACTGTTAGGCTTACTTGCTCAGGGCTCTTCAGAAATGGTAAATGACACTACTGAGATGAAAAACGTCTCCTGCCTTGGCTCCTACACTCTTACTACTATACTCAGTTATCCCCATTTTTCTCTGCTTGCCCAACACTTCATTGTGGTGACTTTTTGCTAGGCATGTGCTCTTTAACAAGTCTGTTATTACTAAACTGCAGTGGATGTGGATGCATGGTATATTTCTAAGTGAGCTGGGTTAAGCGCCAACCTGAAATCTGTGAATTTTTTCAAAGCCCACCTAACATTTGTAAAACCTGTCATCTTGGTATACACATACATTGACCACAGAGCTCTTCAGAAAGACACCCATACATCAATGATAAAGTTTTGATACAGGGCTAATAACAGTCTTAGAAGCAAGCATCTCTAAAGAGCAGGGCATTGATGTTGTGTAATAATTAAAATATTTTACTGTTTTATAATGCATTTGAGTTTGGGTTGCTGACCTCCATTTTTCAGTCTTTTCATAGTTTTTTTTTTTTTTTAAGTGTTACCTCAGGGATATGAAGCATTCAATGAAATCTTTGATTAATCTTTATACTTGCAGTGGCCCAACCGAAAATTTGCCTTGGTTGCCTTAGAGTGCAGGACATGAAATTCAGAAGGAAAAATTCCTATAAATTATTTGGGCTTTGACTCTGGGAAAATAAACAACATGAATATCTAGACTAACCAATGCTGAGATTCCTCTAACCTCTAATTCTAAATTCAGAAAAGAATAGGCTTTAAGGTTTTTTATTTATTTTTACTTTGATTACAAGTTTTGGAAGCCTAGAGTTAGAATCTAATAACACAATCTATGTAAAACACAAATTATTGGCTCGCTATGAAATCTAACTTCCAAGAAGATACAAAGGGACAAACATGTGAAAATGGACTTTTTTTTTTTGAAGAAGGAATAAACAGGGGTTGACTGAAAGGTAATCGTTTCAGACTCTAATGTTTAGAGCATTAGACATTTTTAAAGGAGAAAAACCATTACCTTTCAGAACCTATGCTCAAAACTGTTTTCTTTACTTAAATGGCTACTTTAAATTGGCATGGTTTTAAACCATGACCTTCGATCCTTTGTATGGGCAATTACTGGCAAAATCTGTTTGTGCAGATTTGCAAACTGTGCTGTAGCAAGCTCCCTTAGGGGCCCTGGGGGCTCCAGAAGAGAGGGCCAGGCTGGCTGCATTGCAGGCCTCCAAACCGAGCAAGAGGCCGTGTGCCCATCTGTTTTACACATAGTGCGTCTCAGAAATTTTAAGTTGAAGAAACTGCCTCTCTCTTTAAAAAAAGCAAGCAAACAAAAAGGTTTTAAAATCCCATTGTAGAGTTCCTTATGCGGAACAGACTGCTTTCCTATCTCTTGGTAGGCAGTCCCTTGGTTTCTAGATGAAAAATCACATTAGCTTTTCTATGTCCACATTCAGATTTACTTTCCAACTCCTCAACTCTAAGATCCTGTAGGGTAAAGGACTGCATAATCTCTACTTAGTGGGCACACAACAGTTGGCTTCACCAGTTACTGTTGTGTGGGCAGCATTAAGGAAGTGGTTACTATGACCCAGGGCTCTATAAAGTTCTTTTTCATGTTGTATTGTTTAATCCCATGCAAAACCCCCATGATCCACTGAATTCTACATTTAGTGGAACTGTGGCATTAGGAGGTTAAGTAATTTGTGCAAGGACTCACCATTGGCAAGTGGCACAGTCAAGAATCAAACAGATCTTCCTAATTCTGACTCTAACTCCCGTGCTTCCAACCATTTTAGCCACCACTATGTGATGGTTTTAATACAACGTTCACACATTTTTTGATATTTCTAGAGGTGGAGTCCAGGTTTCCTCTCCTTGAATGTGGGCTAGACTCAATGACTAATTTCTAACAAATAGAATGGAAGTGAAGATGTGCAGCTTTAGAGACTGGATCATTCAAAGACATTGTGGCTTCTGTCTTAGTTGCTCTGTCTTTTGGATCATTCTCTCTGGGGGAACCTGTTGCCATGTTTTGAGCTGCCGTATGGGTACACCCAGATGGAAGGGCAGTAAGGGAGTCCCATAACCAGTGGGGACTGAAGAGCTCAGACCCCCAGTCCGATAGCCAGTATGAAACTGAAGCATCTTGATGACCACCACCATGGGAATGACCTTGGAGGTAGAGCCTTCAGACCCAGTCCAGCTACAGAATGACTGTAGCCCCCTCCCCTCAACAGCTTGACTGCAACCTCATGAATGTCTTTGAGGCAGAACAACCTAGCCAAACCTCTTCCAGGTCCCTGCCCTGAGACTACAAGATAATAAATGTTTGCTGTTTTAAGTTGCTAAGCTTTGGGTTAATTTGCTATGTGGCAATAGAATAACTAAGGCAGCCTAACATTGCCTTATTTTTTTTTTAAAAAGAAATTGTCTTAATTTCATTGAATCTTAAATTTTGAAATACTGACACAGCAAGGAGGAGTTTTCCAGAAAAAACATGCTACTCAATGTAACTAGTAGAATATTAATACCCCAATTAACATAATAGTTACGATGACTTCTCTGGGATTTGGGATTTTATAATCAAAATGACAACTGCTTTAAAAATCCGTGATTTAAAGAGGAAGGATATTAATAATAACCACATTGCTGAAGATAGCATTTTGAACTTTCAAAAAATCCTCATGGGAAAACTCAGGAAGTGTTCTGTTTGATAAGTTATCACTCATAATCTTAAGTTGTCAGGAGCATGCTTGCACTTTATGTGATTTAAAGAGGGACATAAAGCAAAGTTGAATTTTAACCTCTTCCCTGGTGATTTTACCCAGCTTTTCAAAGAGGGTCCTAAAAGCTCATAGGTCAAGCAGTTTCTTGATTTGCTCTGCCTGACAAATTGCATGAATTCTGCTTTATGGCCACTTGCAGTTTAATAAATGACTTGGACTTTGATTAATATCTTTTAGCTTGAGATTAAGAATTCGTATAAGACTTTGGGATATAGTCCTATAAACTTATTTAAAGATGGACTCTGAAAGCTGGAAGGAGGTGCATTGGTGTTGGTTTTAGTACATGCATAGGTACTGAATTTGGAGGGGTTTTTTATGTTTATTTTTGAGAGACAGAGCACGAGCAGGGGAGGGGCAGAGAGAGGAGGACAGAGAATCCAAAGCAGGCTCTGTGCTCATAGTAGCGAGCCCAATGTGGGGCTCAAACTTATGCAAGATCATGACCTGAGCCAAAGTCGGACGCTTAACCAACTGAGCCACCCAGGTGCCCCCTGAACTTGAAGCTTTATAAGTCCTTACAAAAGATCCCACTTGATTTGCCTTTAAAAATTATGTGAAAGTGATTTTTTTCTTGCATATTTACAAAGCAATTTAAGTGAGTTAAGGAATTCATCATGAAATAGATACGGCTAGTTCTTGTTTGGTAATCAGAATGAAAGTAAGGTAGAGCTGCTACCTTTTCCTTGCCTAAGCTGGAAAACATAGATCAGACTCTCCTAGTCTTTCCCTTTCAATGTGTTTTCCTCCATGCAGCTTGCACCGTGAGTTCTCAAAACCATTTTTTATATTCAACTGGACTTGATAGTATATACTTGACCTTGATTCATGGGTTTGTGCTGCAGAGGGAGATAAAGAGGAATACTGATAGCCTGAGTGTAAAAATCCAGTACACATTCATTCATATGCTCACCTACTCACAAACTCACTAATTTAATCTACACTTTGCCCAGAATAGTGGACTAGGTGCTAGAATACTTTAATAAGCAACCCAGAAATAGTCTCTTTTCTATTAGAGTTCATGGTCTAAGATGGAGAAAAACATTAAACAAGTATAATTAAAAAATTAAAAACTGGTGTGGGGCACCTGGGTGTTTCAGTTGATTCAGTGTCTGACTCTTGATTTTGTCTCAAGTCATGATCTCATGGTCATGGGATCGAGCCTTGTGTCAGGGTCTGTGCTGAGCGTGAAGCCTGTTTGGGATTCTCTCTCTCTTCCCCTTCCTCACTTGTGCTCACTCTCTTCCTCAAAATAAATAAACAAACATTTTTAAAAAACCTGTTGTAAGTAATATGAAGTAAAAGTATAAGGGGATTTGATCTGTTTGGGGATTGGTGGTTGAGGAAGGTTTTCAAAAGAAAATATTTAAAATCTAAAGGAGTAGAAGTAAGAGGAAGACGGAAGAGCAATCTGGGCAAAGGGAACAGGAGTCAAGAAGATACCTGGTACTTTCGAGAACTGAAAACAGTCAGGGTGCCCAGAGTTCAGAGCAGGGAAGGAGTATGATGTAAGAAGGGGCCAAAGAAGGGACTATATCTTACATGGTGTTGCAGACTGTGTTATAGTCTTTATCGTAAAAGCAATAGAAAACCATAGAAGGTTTTGAAGCATGGGGGGGTGGTGGTGTGTGACACCATCAGGTCTGCATTTTAAGGAGATTACCTGGCTCTCAGAGGCCAAGGACAGAAAACAGTTTAAATGCTGATAAAGGGAAAAGTGAAAGTCCTGCATATGTCCTTTAGATTAGTAAAGTGGATGTTATAGGACTTTAAGGAGAGGTACATGGGTGTAGTGATGGGGGCAGAGGCCAGAATGAAGTGTCTTGGTGAGTGGGTGGGAAGGGAAGGAGACAGTGGATAAAGGTAACTCAAGACATTTGATTGTCAAGGGAATCAAAAGGATAGAGCTTTAGCTGGAGAAGGAAACAGTTATGGGAGGGTTTGATAAAGGTGGGCGATTTGAGTATGTTTAAACGTTGATAGGGAAGGCCAGTTGGGTGGAACCCTAATCACGTAAGGTTCCTGAGAAGATAGGAGTGGTTAGATCCAGAGCGCTTGGGAGTAACTGGAGAGGAGAAAGGGTGCTAGCCCTTCTGTCCAGGGAAGGAAGGAGGAGGAATGTGTGCAGATGTTGAGGTGTGGTAGCTGAAAGTTAAAGACATTTCTATTCCGTGGTCTCTATGTGTTCTATGGCCTCTATCTGCTTTGGAAGGTCAGTGTGAAACAGGAAGGAGGTGGCATACTGGAAAAGAAAGGAGATAATTTCAGGTGTTTGAGGAGGAGAGAGAAAGCTAGAACATAAAAGGGAATAAATTAGTAAAGCTTAGTAGGATTGCTAGTCATTACTTGAAGACCGGACTGGGGTTGATGATCACAAATTCATGGTAGTGCCACTGTTAAAAGTATTACAAAATATGTGACCCTTTCTGGAGGTGTTCCACAGTTCACCAGGTACAGAGAAAGTGGAATCATCTAGACCTAGGGCTTTGTCTGAGAGGTATGATGGAAAGATGACAGCAGCACGGGAGCCATGAAAATGACAAACCAGGAGTCAAAGTCAAAGCCAAAGCTGGTTAAGCATAAAGTAGACAGGAGAGGGAGGGAGTAGAGGTCTGTGTGAAGGTTGTAGTCAGAGAAGCTGATTAAAGGTGATGGGAGAACAGAAGTCAGTGATGAGAACAGGTTGGTGCATACCACACCAATTAAATCCAAATCTCAGGGGCGGGGCCTAGCAATTATTTAAAGGTCCTCAGGCAAGTCCAGTGCTTTTTAAAAAAGGAATATAATGCCAATGTCATTGTTATTAAGCCCATGATGGCAAAAGATACTAGTAATGTGAAATCAAGTTGAAGAGACAAAAAGAGAAAGCAAAGAATTGTGCCTTTAAAATAAAATAGGTGTGCCTGGGTGGCTCAGTTGGTTAAGCTTTCGACTCTATTTCGGCTCAGGTCATGATCCCAGTGTTGTGGGATCGAGACCCATGTCGGGCTCAGCACTGACAGTTTGGAACCTCCTTGGAATTCTCTTTCTCTCTTCCCCTGCCTCTCCCCCACTTGTGTGCACATGTGTGCACTCTCTCTCTAAAATAAAAAAAAAAAAGTAATCAAAAATAAAAAGACAGAAACCACACATTTTCTTCTTTACAAATTGAAGTCATAAGCCTTGCCTTCTTTTTATTCTCTCTGCTATTAGATGTCCAAGGCAAAGAATTAAAGATTATTATGAGGAAGATGGTGTAATTCAGGATGACTTACCTGGGGGCTAGATGCTTAGGTATTTGACTAATGGAAACTGGAATTAGAAGCATGGTAACTATACAGTCTCTTTGGAGGGACAATGCTTGGCTCACTTGTCATGGGATGGTATCAGACTGGCTGCAGAGGTCTGCGTGTGTGGCTCAGGTCCCTATATGGGGCATGGTCAGCCCTCAGCCCAGATCCTTGGACTTGGCGGCTGTATTACAGTCCACTCATCTTGAAATAGTGGCAAAATTCTATTCATTGAAATCACATATGAGGGTTTGTTAAGGTTTTATCTGGAATTCAGTGACAAGGGTCATCACTGCCAGCTCTTTCAGTTAAGGAAACTTATCTCTGTTCTTTCCATGTTAAATAGAAGTCCACTGTATAGATCAAGGACATTTTCTAGAGAAGACCATCATAAAAAGATTCAGGTAGACATAGAGCACATTGTGAAAATATTAGCATGTTTTACTAGTATATTGGTCAGGGTTCTCCAGAGAAACAGAACCAATAGGATGTGTGTGTGTTTGTGTGTGTGTATAGAAAGAGATTTATTTTAAAGACTTAGCTCACAGAAATTATAGAAGCTAGCAAGTCCAAAATTTGCGGGGTGGGCAGGCAGGCTGGAGACCCAGAGAAGAACCAATGCTGCAGTTCAGGTCTCAAGGCTGTCTGTTGCAAAATTCCCTCTTGCTCAGAGCAGGTGAGTCTTTTCTTCTATTCAGGCCATCAACTGATGAAATAAGGCCCACCACATTATGGAGAGTAATCTGCTTCACTTAGGGTCTACTGATTTAAATATTAATCTTATCCAAAATCACCTCACAGAAACATAATTATGTTTGACCACATATAGGTTTCCCCCAATATCTGAAAGTGGAGCATTCCTGTGAACACTTTTGTAAACTAAAATGGCATAAAGCAAAGAAGCGGTTACTATTAATTTATATGGAAAACTTTCTGAGTGGTCCCAGATCCCCAGAATAACCTCTCTTAGGCTTTTGTGATACGTTAGGATGTATCTTGCTAATAGATACACAAAATAAATCAAGATAAAGCACAGATGTTCACAGACACAGTTCAAAGCTGTGGTGGTTTAATGTTGAGATGCTGAGTGTAATTCCCAGCAAAGGAGCTGGGTGGTGCCACTCTTACTGTTTGGGGTGGGTGCTGCCTCTATAATGGCTTGCTGAGCTCTATTTTCACTTTTTCCGTTTTCCTAAGAGCAAAAGTCTTCTTTGGATTTCTGTCCGTTGGCGAAAACAAGTACTAATGTAGGTCTTTCATAAAAGTGAAGTGGTGTAACATGAACTTTTGAAAAGTGGGGGATGCTTCTATCTGGGCACCGTGGCCCAGGAAGGTTAACACATAAAATTAACCATCACACCAAGGGAAGTTATGATGCTGTCTTCTCTGGATTCAACAAGATTGAATTCAGTCCAATGGGTTATTTGTAGGGTGCTTAACGTATGTCAGGGGCTATGTGGAATATAGACATTATACTACAAGTTTGGTCTTCTTTGGGGTATTTTATATATGTCTTTTGGCATTGTCTTATAACATTTCCGGTGGCTCTGTGCACACAGCACACACAGTGCTCAGTGCCAGTGACAAGTGACTTCACACACTTGTGTTTAAAGCCAAAGCTTTGTGAAACAAGACACCACAGCAGTTAATAGATTTCAATTTGGCAGTGGCTGTAAACATTAACCAGAAGGTTCCCTGTTGTTTTCAGCTCGCACACCTGGATTGGAGCAGAATAAACAGCCACAGCAGTCCTGATTTAGCCTCCTTTAATTCTCTCTCACTGCCGCCAAAGCATCTGAAATGCTGTTCTGGCCACTCACTTTCTCAAAAACCATCTTCCAGCTTATGGATTGACTTTCAGATTTCCTAAGCCTGGTGTTCACAGCCCTGTGATATTACCCCAGCCTACCTATCTATCTGTATTTTCTGCTGAGCTTCAAACTGAACTACTCCTTGGCCCTCAAAATATCTCGTGTGTGTCTGCCCAACAGCTTCAGTGCATGTTGTGCCCTCCGCCTTGGCCCTTCTGTGTCTCATTCTGCTACCCTGAGGCTGAGCTCAAACGCCACGAAACACAGCTCCATAGTGTCAGCTCTGATCCTTCCCCTGCCCCACCTGCCATCTTTCCAGCTACAAGCTCCTTTATTCTTTCCTAAGTAAATATTGGCACATTTGCGTAGATTCACTCGTGAGTTTGTCGTGGGCATTGGCTCACCTTGTGTGGCCCGCTGCCACGATCGATGTCTGCGGACTCCCTAGTAGTCTCCTTGCAGTACCTTGCACGTGATGTGCTCTTCCTGTGTTCTTGCCGAGAAGATTAAAGTGAGGGACCCGATGGGTGAAGCCTCGTATGATTTATCAGTTTCATCCAAGGAAAGATTTTTTTGTTGTTGACTTTTTTGTGCATCCTCCACAGTACTTTAGTGATATTCTAGGCAGTGGGCCCACAGTGGGCATTCACTAATCAGCAATTGATGGATTTATTCTCTATTTGATAAAGTTTGTTGGGTGCTTTCAGGCTAAAGGAGGCTTGGTCTGATGATACAAGTCTCGAAAGGCAGCATTGTTCCTGAGGCACATGGGAGGAAACTATGGTATCTTTTAAAGCCCAGGAAAGAGAAAAATGAATCAGTCATGAGTCAGATTCATCGGTGGAATTGTGTTACCGTCAAACTCTAATGTATTGGTGGTGATGTCTCCAGAAAATACCCCACTCTGAGAGCACCCATAGCCAACTTTATGTACTAAAAGAGCAGTTTGAGCATGTTCTGCTGGGGAAGAGATTCGGTAGTCCAGCAATCCCTGTGATTAAAAGAAAATGTTTTTTTTATTTATAAACTGGGCATGAGTGTGCTTTTCTGTTTCCTCCAATCTCTGGTGGTGAGTTTTGTGAAAATGTTCCTGATGTTTCCTGATTTAAATCACAGCAAAAGAGACTTGGATAAATATCAATAGAGACTGCCTATGGTATCTGTCTTCTGATTTGAAAAATGTACTTCAGTTCAACATTTGCTCATATGTCATACGCAATGCTGAGTAAGGAGAGTCTGACTTAAGCTCAGTGTGATTCACAGAAGAGGGCAAATTTTTGTTTATTAGTTTGTTTTAATGTATTTTAAGGTTTTTATTGAGATGCAGTTGACAAACAACATTGTATAAGCTTAAGACATGCACTGAGGTCCCCTGAGATAGATAGATAGATAGATAGATAGATAGATAGATAGATAGATATATCACACATATATATAAGACACATATGTATAATAACTATATTAAGGTTAGAAGGTTAGTTAATATATCCATCCCCTCATATAGTTACCTTCGTGTGTGTATGTGTGTGTGTGTGTGTGTGTGTGTGTGTATGTGTATGTGTTGTGAGAACATTTATGATCTACTCTATTGGCAAATTTCAAGTATGTAATACAGTTTTGTTAACTATGTCACCATGTTGTACATTAGGTCTCTAGGACTTATTCATCTTATGATGGAAATTTTATACCCTTTGACGAGTATCTCCTCATATCACCCACCTTCCAGCCCCTGGTAACTACCAATTTGTTCTCTGTTTCTATGAGTTGGGCTTTTTCATGTTGCACATATAAGTGAGATATTGCATTTTTTTTTCTTTCACAAGACAGACTTAAAAATGGGGTCAAACAATTTATGAGATTCCTAATTGAAGCCAAAGCAAAACAGCCACAAATACTAACAAGGCTCACTGTGGATAGAAGCCATAGTTGCCGTAGAAGGCAGAGCTGCCCAGGAAACCCACCTTTGTCTGCTTTACCCCCACAGGTGGGGCAGTGGGCATCAGTGTGCACTCAGTAAACCCATGTTCCAGACCAAGTGCCTGCATGAGTCAGGCACCAGGGGTGTGATAAAGCGCAGACCTGGGCTTTGGGGGACACAGCCTTGAGGCATCGCACTGCCACACTCACCGCGAGCCCAATGGGAGGCTGCAGAGATGGGGAGTAGGGACTCATTACTCCTGGAGGAGTCATGGAAGGCTTCCCAGAAAATGTGCCATTTGAGGTGATTCTTGAGTGTTCTAGAAGAGGCCACTAGGCTGAGAAAAGGGGAAAGGTGTTATTTAAAGAGACAACCCAGAAGCATGGAAATATAAAAGAATATGGTGTGTCAGGGAGAGATAAGGTTTGAGGTGGCTGAACCGGAGGATGTTTGAGGGAGCTGAAAGGAGATGAGGCTAGAAAAGGAGATAGAGTCCATGAGCTGTGTCCGGGATCTTGGACTTTTTCTGGGGCACTGTAGGTAGCTGTACCAGAATATCTTCTGTAGGTAAGTGACATGATCAGATTTGTTATTTTAGAAAGATAGCTCAATGTGAAGGAGTGAGACGCTTGCATCGTGTTGACTGACAGGTAGGGCGGAGGTGTATTTTTCAATAATAAACCGAATGAGCAATAACTTGTCTTACTCTTGCACAATGAGTAGGATTTTGCCAGCATCTTCGTAAGATGAAAGGAAGCCTGGTATTCGTCACCAAATCTTTTGCGATGTAACTCTAACACAAGGCTGTATTCCATTTTCGAGGACATAGTGTGTGAAGAGCACATCACGTGCAGTCAGATGAGGGCATGCCACACAGAGTTCTCTGTCACAGGCAGGCCGGAAACCAGACAGGATAGTTAAGTATGGCTATTGGTATTGGCAAAGGTTTGAAGCCCAAACTCCCATTCATGGGCAAGAAAGTAGCATTTGTGTTAGGGTTTTGCTAACAGCATAATGGAATGAGAGGTCCTATTCTTGCTCTCTTGCTCGCTGTGGGTTGTGTTCATCTTTGGACCATTGTTTCCTCATCTGTAGAATCCGTAGGTTAGACCAGAGTAGGGGTTTTCTACGTTGGTTGTCCATTACAATCACCTGAACACTTACCCTTGACCAATTAAATCAGAATTGCCATTGGAGGAGAAGGCATGCATATTTTTACAGGTCCCAGTGATTCTGTTGTTTGTTGTTGTTTTGGAAGCTGCACTAGGTTGGAGGTCCCTACTGGAAATCTACAGGGGAATTTTCTCTGAATGTGGGAATAGAGCTTAATTATTTTTTAAATTTGTTGTTAACATTTCAAAAGAAAGGTCCAGTTTCTCTTGAAAAAAAAGGGAAAGATTGGGCAACAATTAAGTGTATATTTTTGAGTGGCATAAATTCCACAAAGTAAACCACAGTTTCTGCTGGGCCCACTTCATCCATTTGTGTTACTTTCCCGGCTCTTGAAAGCATTTCCATTTGTGAAACTGAACTAGATTTTCTTAAAGTCTCAAATTCTTTGAATCGTTTGTTTCCAAAACCAGAAAAGTGATGGCAAACAAATGACACCTTTATCTATAAGCTAGTCGTTATATGAAATCAAAGGGAACTCAATCTTTGAAGATGGAAAAATCCCAGGGTCCAGAGGAAGGGGAAATGTGTCTTGTTACCAGCAGAACTCCGCATACTGCTGTATAGAGAACACCTGCTTGGGAGGGGGGGCAGCAGAGGATTAATTCATTTTCCGGTGACTTTTAATGAAGCTTCCTCTCCTCCTCTTTTTCATTCTTTCCTGTTTAGGAGTGGGATCATTAGTTGGGATGTGACTGGCTTTCCCTAGGGAGCAAAGAGGCAATTATCAGAGATTTTGCTCTCTTCTTCCTGTGCTTGGTTGTGGAAGGTTCTTGAGGTTCTTGCCCTCCTTCAGCTTCTTTGTGGCTTCCTGCTGTGTCTGCCTGAGAGCAAATACCTAGGTGGGAGAGAGGACTGATTTGTGTGGTTAATTGGCAGCCGCCTGGAGTGAGATCTAAGTGGGTATATTTGAATTGATAGGATTTTTACAGGTTGAAAAGATGCATTTGGTTTGTGCAGGACTTCTTACCCAAAGTGAATAATCCTCTCTGCCGTGTTCTATTAAGAAAACAGTATTTTATGATATATTATATATGATGACAATAATAAAAATAACAGTTAATGAGCATTTTATGTGCCAGCAATGTTACAACTGCTTTACATGTATATCTAATTTATTCGCCACAACTAACCTATAAAATAGGTATTATTATTATCCCTGTGTTATAGATGAGGAATACTAAGCCTCAAAGCCCGGGTGAGACCCATTTACCTGGATAACCAGACCTCTGTTAGCAGTTTTTTGGTATTGTTTTTGACAAAGACAAGGTACATTGTTGCAGATTAATTGTTATTTTTCCCCCTAGTTCCTCCAGTTACTTCACTGGATTATATTTTTATGGTCTGTTGATATTGTTCACTCGTGCTAGATTACAGAATTCTCAGTAACCTCAGAAATCTTGAGTATAAGCTTATCACCTGTATTTCCTACCTTTAACTTAAAAAAAAAAAGGCACTTGTAACCCAAGCAAATTACTTATTAACCACATGACCCTGGGTTTCCTTGTTGGGAAAATAGAAATGACAATATATACCTAACCTCAGCCCACAGGGATGTTTCTAGGATCGAGTGCGTTAATGAATGAAAATGTATTTCATCAACCCTAGAAGATGTCCATGTTTATCTTAGATACTGATGTATTCATTATGATGTAGAATATGAGGTAAACATACTTGTGCTTAGGGACAATAATCCATGGCGATTTTTCCATTTTAGAGATTTAATCCCTTTCGAGGTATGTGGATTGATCAGACAAGAGGAATTTTTGTCTCTGAAGCTCAGGCTGCAAGTTGATTTCATTCTTACACTTGTTCCCAGAACAGTCTCCTTCCATACCTGTTCGAGGCATCAGCTGGCAAGCTGTTCTCAGTGCAAATGGATGATGTGATGGATTGTTTTTTCCTGTTGAAGCCATGTCTACTCTTTGTCCTGAAAGGTTGCTTATGTGTGTGTTCAACCTTGTCATAAGTCGACACACGAAGTGAATCTCTCTCCTTGTATAGCTCATGCTAACTTGTCAGGAAAAGATTTGCTGGGAATAGGGGTGGGGTGGGGGCACAATTTCTCCCATCTGCTAAGTATTTTAAATTATGAGTTGACCCTTTCATTCATTGTGTCACGTGTGGTTGTGTGCTTGTCATCATTAATTTTTACTTTATGGTACAGATAGCCTTTAAAAAAGTAAAAAACTAAAAACAGGGATCCATATTCTTCTCAGGTCCCAGTGGCTATGTGCGTGTATATATATATATATAGGTATGTGTGTGCACACCTAGACATGTATATATAGATATGAATTTACATATATAGGCAGAACGTGTGCATACTTACTATAATTAATACTACATCTAATCACTGCAATGAATTCAACAATGACAGCAGTTAGAAAAAGGCCAGGAAACATAACCTTCCCTAGTAAATGCTCTAGCCACCTGAGAAACTCCATTTTTCATATTGTGGGATAAGATAAATATTTATTTTAAAACAACTTTCTCATAAAGTTCTCTGGCACATAAAAACCAATATTTGTTAATTCTTAGAGTAATCTTCTAAAGGTAGTGAAAGATAAATGTTCTGAGCTCTCTAATCTCTCCTCTAAAGATTTATTAAAAAGAAGTTTAGGAGTTTTAATTTAGTAATTAGAATATATTTTGAGGTTTTATTTGGTTTCAAGATAACTTGAAGTCTTTTAAGAGCTACTTATTAATACAAGTTATAACTCTTATTTGCTCAAACTCAGTTAATGTGAATTTCTGCTTAAAGGAGAGGATTTTTATTTCCAACCTCGTGAGTAATGTCTAACTTGAAAGAGAATGATGCCAAACTAGAGAAGCTGTATAAATCACACCATCGAATACCTGTTTTCTGGCACTAATAAATTAGTCCTTTGACTATGTTCAACATAATGAATTATCTGCTTGTTTATACTTCAGTTTCAAAGGCTAAATGCCCGTTGTTGTTACCCTGTGTTTCAGTCAAAGGTTTTTACTAAACTTTGTTCCCTGGGGCGAAATGCTTGACAGGGTGGATTTGTAGTATAGTTGTGAAAATGTTTAATCAGTTTCATTTATAAAGAGCCTGTGAACAAGGTAAAGAAGAAATTGAAAGACTAAGGAGTGTGACGTGAGGGCAGTGAGATGAATGAGTTACTTCTTTGTGTTGCTAGCAGGCTAGAGACTTGATCAAGAAGTCCCACTGTCCTGATACACTAATGATGTTCTAGCTTTTTGAAGCTTAAACTTCTACATCTCTCACCCCAAGAGGGACAGCAGGAGAAGTAGACTGATCGTGGGTGTTTGAGGCCTCTATTCAAGTCCTGCTCTTATCATTTTCTAGCCACGTGTTATATGTGGACTGACTATTTGTGTCTCCCCAAATTCTTATGTTTGAAGCCCTATCCCCCTGTGTGACTACACTTGGAGACAGGGCTTGTGAGGAGGTGATAGATAGAAGTTACTTGAGGTCATACGGGTGGGGCCCTAATCCAATAGGGCTAGTGGCCTTAAAGAAGAGAACAAGACCCTGGAGCCTTCTCTCTGCCATGTGAGGACACAGCTAGACGGCTGTGACTTCCACCTGCCAGGCAAGAAGAGGGCTCTCACCAGGAACCAGGTTGACTGACATCTTGATGTTGGACTTCCAGCCTTCAGAACTGTGAGAAAAAACTTTCTGTTGTTTAAGCCTCCTAGCCTGTGGTATTTTGTTATGACAGCCCGAGCAGACTAATTTATCATGGAAGCAGGTTACTTGAATTTACTTCATAGGTGAGTAAGTTACTTAAAATTTCACATCCTGCTTCTAGCATTTACTAGGCATATAGGCCCATTTCTTTTTCCTCAACCTGCAAAATGGTTTTGTCTGAGTTTTAAATGAAGTCGCATATGTACCTTATGTACCTTGCTTTTCATAATGCGGACCCGTAGTAGGCTCTTAAAGTTGGTTTCATTTCCAGGAAGTTTGGAAAGGATCTTTAATTATGCAAATATTTGCCTTGGGGAGTGCTTATTCCTCTGCAAAGGGTTCACCTTCTGTTGGAATAGTCTGGTGACTGATTGCAATAATTTTTTTCATGTTAAACTTACATTTTTATCTGCAGGGTGTTAAATCTGCGTATACCAGTGCTCAACCCAAAAGCAATATAAATGTTTCTTAATAGTTGGTGGGCTAATAGGGAATCTGAAAGAAACCAAACATGTAATAATGAAAGCTATATTAATAATGCTCATCTGAATGCCTGTCAGTAAGGAAATAATTGTCTTTCATTTTTAATCAATGAAGCAAAGTTAGAGTTCTAGTGCGTTTTCTTCAGATGGACTTCTAGGACCTTATTCAGTATCATTTGAGAGACATGAGAAAGCTCCCACGTTCCTGAATATATCCTAAGGTGTGCAGCAGCCTAGCAGCCCGCCGTTAATCGTGCTTTGTGGCTGAGGAGTGGGAGATCCCTTGAGTATTTCATATCTAGGATCTGCTTCCAATCCTGGGGTGGGCATTTTCCTTCTTTGCCGATAAGGAAAACAAAGTGACATAGATGATTTTAAGAGGAGCCCACTTCAATGAAGGGCAGGTCCTGACCATAGAGGACACAACTGTCCCTCTTAAGTGCAGAGGGGAGAAGGAGGCAAGTGAACTTGCTGGGCAGTCAGGCTGGCTAGATTTTGTCCTCTTCCCACTCTGTTGTCCACCACATTTGGTCAGAATGACCTTTTCCTAAACTCAGACCTCATTATTTCATTCGTTATCTGTGTACACTTATTCAGTTGTTCCTCAGTGCTGTTAGAGTAAATCTTCACTTTTTTCCTTGAAAAGCCACATGGTCTGGCACCTGACTACCTCTCCAGCTTTCTGTCACAATCCTCCTTTTTGGCAGTGGCCACATTTATCATCTTTCAGGTCATGAGACTCTTTGTTCCCCCACTGTGTCCCCCTTACATAATGACGATCTGCTCAGTTGTCATTTCCTTAAGGAGGCAAAGAAACTAGAGATGCAACCACCTTGACTGGCTGTATGTTTATCCGTGTGATTATTTGATTTGTGGTCATCTTTTCCTGGTAGTCTGTCAGCATCATGAGGATGGGACTGTGCGTGACTTTGGTTCCAACTCTACCCCTAAGCCCTCCCTTCCTTGGCGCTGGGTTCAACACCAGAAGTCTTTCAGTATTTATAGAAGGGAACATGAAAAGAGGAAAAGAAATGCATGAAGATTTATCTAGGGAGAGTGAGATGGGACCTTCGGGAAGCAGGGTGCTAGCAGAAGAGGCTGGTGGAAACTAGTTAAGGAGCGTGGAGCATGAAGAGCATAGAGAATGAGTGTTACTGTCTGCAGTTTCACCTCTGGCGACCACCTCCAAGTCCCATACCTAAAAGCTTATAGACATAACCCCTCGAGTATGTGGTTTCTTCTTCCTATCAGAGAGGTTGGTACCCAGGGACCAAGGACTGCCTCATAAGAAGTGAATTCTGATGAAGTTGTTCAGGGTCACATTTTTGGAAGTAAGGTCTGAAAAATGATGGGGCGCCTGGGTGGCGCAGTCGGTTAAGCGTCCGACTTCAGCCAGGTCACGATCTCGCGGTCCGTGAGTTCGAGCCCTGCGTCGGGCTCTGGGCTGATGGCTCAGAGCCTGGAGCCTGTTCCGATTCTGTGTCTCCCTCTCTCTCTGCCCCTCCCCCGTTCATGCTCTGTCTCTCTCTGTCCCAAAAATAAATAAAACGTTTGGAAAAGGAAAAAAAAAATTAAAAAAAAAATAAAAAATAAAAAAATGAGTGTCAAATCTAATGTTCACATTTCCAGCCCAGATACAGACACTGAGTTGAACACAAAACTGGGAATTACTCTGTTTAGGACTTATTTCAATTATTGGTTTTCTCTTGTCGTCTGTAACAGGTCATGGCTGTGTTTCTGCCCTTAGAGTTATTTTGATGGTTCTCAACTCAGACTCTCCGAGTCAGAGATAGGTTTTATTTTTCAACATGTCTATGGGAATTATGAGGTCACTTCTTATTAAAAATGAAGCTAAATTAAATTTAATAGTACTTGTTTAGAACTTTTTTTTTTAATTTTGCACCCAAAAAAGATGCAAGATTTGGGGTGGGGGGAGGAACTTTAGATTTTAATGATTTTATTAATCCAGATGTAGATTTAACCACTTTGTCATAATGTGTAATTTATTATTTCTTCATGAAGGAGATGTACTTTCAAATAGATAATGAGATTATCCAGATATTTGCCATTCCTTATTACTGAAAGCAGGTTTCTTCCTCTGTTTCTGGTTTATTATGGTTATGAGACTGAGTACTTTGTTTTAGATATTTGACAACAAAATGTTTTGTGTGTTTGAGAATGTGTGTGTGTGTATATAGATATAGATATAGATATAGATATAGATATAGATATATAGATATATACACACACACCCTAAAATCCAGAGATTATGATAGAAGGTTGAAATGTCAGCATTTCCTATTGCACAAAAATGCATTACTAAACTGGAAAACTAGAATGTGTTTAAAAATGTAATATTTAAGTTCTGAATGGGAATTGGCACATCATCTAACTGAAACTTTTGAAAAACCAGGAAATTGCCAGAAAATAATTAACAAGAACTTAGTTTCAATATTATGCTGATAAATATTTTAAGAATAAGTTATAAAAAAGCAAGTGGGAGATTTATGATTTTAAGGCTTATACTGTAATTCCTGAAAGATTGTAACATTTATTTAACCTTTTCTTTATTTAATTTAGAATAAAATTACTGTCATCTCTCTAAGCATTTATGTAATAATGTTTCATTTACTTTTCCATTAAAAATTACTAAGATAAATAAGGAGCCCTGGTGCATGAGATATAATTTAATAAACATGTATTTCTTGGTAGAAAACTAATCAAGTCCTGCTACAAATGTATATTTACAGAGAAGCACAGTAGACAAGCTTAATGATTTAGTCAATGATACGACTTCAGGGAAAATGTTTTTATGCCTTATTGGCCATATCTTTTAATACTTGAATTGGAAATAAAATTACATTCCAAGATTATGAGGATTGTGGAATTTTATAATTGGATAGTTATGCCCTAAATTGATTAACAGCAGTAGAAACAGCATAGAAATGGATTTTAGGTTAAATCTGAGAATGACTTTTTTGAACTAAAATCTCAGCATAGATGACAATAGGAAATTCAGATATTTTCCTGGAAATTTTCCAAATAGGATAGTCAGTCATCTTTCTGGAAATATTAAAAAAAAAGGCGAGAGGTGGGTGGCTTGACCATATACATCTTCAGAGACCTTTCAACCTTTAGCTGTGATTCATGTATTTTATCATTATAGAATTTTTAAAATAGGAGCTACCTTAGAAATAATTTAGTGGTAATCCATTGATTTTTACCAAGGAGAAAATTTGCTCATAGTCACAAAATTTATTTTTTTCAGAGCCAGTACTGGGTTCCAGGGCTTCTGACTTCTAATGCTCTAGCTTTACGATCTTCTATCTGCTAATGACTGGTCCTTGGAGCTCCACAGTAATCTACGTGTGTATTTATTGAGCACTTACATTTGTATTTATTTATTTATTGAGCACTTACGTGTGTATTTATTGAGCACTGCTTTAGATGCCGAGGATATAATGTCAACGGTGAATGGGAGCTTGCATTCTGGCTCAAAAGTTAGTTTTCTCTCTTCTTGTTCCGATTGAAACTGCCCTTTTGAGGCTTGATCTGCAGCATTCAGTTTTAAGTTTATTGATACGTTTGCATTTTTGAAAGAATTGGCAGTGGGGACATGTCATCTGAAACACCTCCATGAAAAACTCAGATGCACTGTGTGAATGAGGTCTCTGGAAGGTGGCAGCTGATGGAAAGGTGTGCAGGCTGAACAAAGTGGACCTGGTTGAGAGAAAAGACAGAGAAAGAGCCAAGTGGGAAGGAGAGGAAAGGTAGGAAGGTCATGAATCCATTCTGCATATGTGGGCTAATGGACTGGAAGAAGAAACAGAACCAGGGAAGTCTCAGCCATGTTATCTCAGTTTTGTCAGGTTATAATGGGGATCAAAGAGGGTTGAGGCAGGGGGCCTCCTGGAGTCCTTAGCAGAGTCTGTATTCTCAATTATGAATGTCTGCACTGACTCATGCACACACACAAAATGTACTGGCTAAAGTCTGTCATTATGAGCAAGTGTCTTCTGTCTTCACAGATAAAGGAAGAGAATCAGATTCTTTTCGGATTAGAAATTACCAGGCTGTAGTGAACCTAGTGAGTGAATTAAACTGACTGAAAAACCAGGATTTTCATATGGCTGGAATATGTTTATTTCCATGAAAATAATGAAGAAATACATTAGGAGAAGATTCTCCTCTGTGGAATAATCGTTTCCTGTTGCCGATTGACCAACTCTGTGGCCTTCAACATAGAGAATGATCATTCTGTTAAAGGTGCTTCCACCATAGGTACCGTGTGACACAGACCCCGGTTCCTTTTAGTCTAAGATATAATGAAAAGCAGTGGGATACACTGGTTAATAATGAGCATCTGGAGGCACCTGAGTGGCTCAGTCAGTTAAGTGTCTGACTCTTGATTTCAGCTCAGGTCATGAGCTCACAATTGTGAGCCCAAGACCTGCATCATGCTTCCCACTGAGCGTGGAGCCTGCTTGAGAGTCTCTCTCTCTCTCCCTCTCCCTCTGCCCCTCCCTTGCTTGCTCATGACTCTCTCTCTCTCTCTCAAAATAAATAAATGAAACATTAAAAAAATAATGAGCATCTGAATCAAGAAGAAAACAGAATAACTAGGCCCAGAGGCTGCCATCAGGTTGACAAAGCCAGAACTGTAACTTTGGATGGAGATTGTTTTTCTTTTATGGAATATGATGATTTTATTTTATTTTTTAAATTTTTTTTTTCCTTCAACGTTTATTTATTTTTGGGACAGAGAGAGACAGAGCATGAACGGGGGAGGGGCAGAGAGAGAGGGAGACACAGAATCGGAAACAGGCTCCAGGCTCTGAGCCATCAGCCCAGAGCCTGACGCGGGGCTCGAACTCACGGACCGCGAGATCGTGACCTGGCTGAAGTCCGACCTTAACCGACTGCGCCACCCAGGCGCCCCTGGAATATGATGATTTTAAAGAACAAGTTTGTTTTAAATATGTCTGTACATGTCAGGCAAGGTAAATTTCAGTATGGCATTTTGAAGTCCATAAAATGGAGTCATATTTAATTATGAGTTTATGATAAATGGTAGTTCCAAATAACTTTATTCTGGGAAGAAGTTCTCTTGTCTTGGGAAAGAGGCAATTTGGGAGGTTGAGACAAGACAGATATTGTCATTTTATTACTTCTGTTAACAAACTGCATTTTCCCACTTTTTATTGGGAGAGGTAGGTCCAGGGAACTTATGATAGCCTCATGGGAAGTGAGAAAAGAAGGAAAATTATTCCTTATATTTCTATAGTCTAGAAGTTGTTGATAAAGGAAGAAATATAATACTAGGATAGTGTCTTAATCCATTTGGGCTCCTATAACAGAAGAGTAGGTGGCTTATAAACAACAGAAATTTCTCCTAGTTCTGGAGTCCGAGAAGTTCAACCTCAAAGCACCAGCAAAATCAGTCTCTGCTGAGGGTCTGCTTCTTGGGTTGTAGACATCCATGTTTTCACTTTGTCCCCATGTGGCTGAAGTGACTAAGGAGGGTCTCTTTTCAGTGTACTCATCCTATCCATGAGGCCTTTACTTGCATGACTTATCACCTCCCAAAGGCCTCACCTCTTAATACCTTTATATTGGGTGTCAGGTTTCAGCATAGGAATTTTGGGGAACACAAAATATTCAGTCTATAGCAGGTGGATCATACACACTGGGATTTTACATGGCAAGCTTTTGAGATAGGGAAGACAGTATAGTTATCCCCACTTTACAGATCAAGAGATTGAGACTTAGACCTGTTCACATCTAGTATTCCACTTTGACAATCCATTATCTGCCTCAGTCTATATTAGAGGAGATGCCGAAGAGATCAAGGAGAAAAAAGAGTCTCATGGTGGCAGGAAAAAGGTCTGCTTTCTCCTTGCCATTGCTACTGCCCATCTTTGCCTCTGCAAGACATGTCTAAGCACCTTGCCTTAGAGTCTCATGAGATTTTCCTCTCTTGCCAGTATTCAGGCATCTTCCAGAAACTTAATTCCCAGTACAATCAGACCAGTGCCCAGGGAAGACTTGAGAAGAGAGCAGCCTCCTCAGACCTACAGACCCAGGGCATTCCTGGACTCTGTTCTCATGGTATTTGGGTCACCTCCTCAACTGGGAAATGGAGCCCTTGGTGCCAGAATAAGTGTAAGGTGTGTTTGAGTTCTTAAGTTTGGACTTTACCTGGGCTATTGCTTCTTTTTCTGTTTACTGGTTTTCACATTTTAATAGTTTCTTTCTGGAAAGCTCCCAGGAATACTTACTCACTGGGGGCAAATATTCATTTTATCTTTCAGAAAAACATGTCAAGAATTAGCCTATGTCAACAACCTAACAGTTTTACCCCCTAAAGAGGGTGGAAGGAATGAAGGGGTGTGTGTGTGTGTGTGTGTGTGTGTGTGTGTGTGTGTGTGTGCAAACGAGTATAC
This sequence comes from Lynx rufus, assembly GCF_022079265.1. NCBI lineage: Eukaryota > Metazoa > Chordata > Mammalia > Carnivora > Felidae > Lynx > Lynx rufus. The sequence continues at coordinate 205,316,723 of NW_025814823.1, read as the reverse complement.
ATATATATTGCATTATCTTCTTAAATTGTCTTGCAATTTCTTGCTCTTTATTCCTTTCATCTAATATGTCAGAAGAGTATTTCAATTAGCCAAAGGTAAAAGTCCAGATTCATATTTGCATTCCCAAAAGCTTCCCTCCAGAATCTTGGTGGATCATTTTATCTCTAACATTAGTTGAATGCAGATGTTCTATTGCTGTGTCCTGCTGCTTAATTTAAATGAAGTGTGACTTTTAGTCATTCAGAAGACCATCAATGTCTATCTTTCTGATGATTAGAGTTAATCATCATAAACTCCCTTCAGAAATAACCTTTCTGGAGAGAAATTCTGAACTTAGAGACTACTTTGCCACAGATGCTAACCTTACATTGAAAGATCTTGCCTTCTGTGAAGCCCACTGTGAAATGGAAACCTCCCCCTTAGGGTTCTGCTCTGTGCGGTGCTAGAGTACTTCTTATTCAGCTGAAGGAATACTGGATTCAGTTTGAATCTAAATTTGGAGTAAAAAAATGCCACTCAGTGGAACTGCTTCTGTGACCAGTTTGCCTTCCAACTTTTCCTTTTCTCCCTATCACCACATTCTTGAGGAGTTTGTTTGTTTATAGCTTTTGGGAACTGGCTTTAATTATTTTGTAAAAAGACATTGCACTGAACCCATTGGGATAAGAGCCCTGAGAGTAGTGGGCACCCAGGAAATACTGAACTCAAGCGAACTCACTGACTGGGGGCATGTGTGTGGACAAGCCTAGAGCAAGGTAATAAATCCTGAGAATTTTCTCATTTGTGAGGTCATAAGTAACTATTTATGCTACTGTAAACTGCCTGCAAGTATCTGAGTACCTTTCTGTTCTTACCTTCAACTGGGCCAGTGCTCCAGTGCTCAGCTCTGGAATAGTCTGTACCTTGATGTTTTTCTGAGGAAATGCGTTTTTCCTTTTCCCTCGGATTCCTGGTGCCTGGTGTAGCACTTTTTTGATTTGCTGGTGTTCTGGCAATAGGTCAACTGACTCTCATGGTTCTTAACATTTCGGGTAAATACTTCCAACAGTTGTGACTGGAAGGAATCCAAATCAGTCCAAGGCATTTGCATCCATTCTGTGTTCAAGGCACTGTATTTTGAGTGATTTTTCCATTGGTTGGTAACTTTAAAAAATATGATTCAGAAGAGGCTATTCTCTGAGGAACTAATGAAAAATCAATCAGTTTTTTATTTTTATTTATTTGTTTTAATTTTTTAATGTTTATTATTTATCTTTGAGAGAGAGAGAGAGAGAGAGAGAGAGAGTGCAAGTGGAGGAGGGACAGAGAGAGAGAGGGAGACACAGAATCTGAAGCAGGCTCCAGGCTCTGAGCTGTCACCACAGCTGACGCCCCCTATCAGTTTTTTATATATTGAGAGATTCACTTATTATGTAAGCAGTGTGATCAGTGATCTTCCATACTACCCAAGGAAGAGAAGACAAAGTTCTTCCTTATTTCCCAAACATTATGCCCTCAGAAGACATGGAGAGATGGTATGGCACAGGGATTGAGCACACACATGCAGAAGCCAGACTGCCGGGATTTAGATCCCATCTCCACCACCTGCTAGCAAAATGACCCTGGCAAAATTAGTTAACCTTTCTGTCCTTCATTCTGATTTGCCTGAAAATTAAATGAAGTATTATTGTGTCTTTGTTTAAATACATGAAATGTTGGGGCGCCTGGGTGGCTCAGTCGGTTGAGCGTCCGACTTCAGCTCAGGTCACGATCTCACGGTCCATGAGTTCGAGCCCCACATCAGGCTCTGGGCTGATGGCTCAGAGCCTGGAGCCTGCTTTGGATTCTGTGTGTCCCTCTCTCTCTGCCCCTCCCCCGTTCATGCTCTGTCTCTCTCTGTCTCAAAAATAAATAAATGTTAAAAAAAAATTAAAAAAAATACATGAAATGTTGTTCACATGGGGAAATAAGGATCCTTAGAGGCTTACACATATTTCCAAAGTAACACAATCACTCAATGGCAGAGGCAAGAATAGTATCACTGCTTAGTGCCCTAGTGGAGAACCATAGTTCCTAAGAAGGATATGGGGAATGAAATACATTGAAAACCAATCAACATTATTATTTTTTTATTGTTTTTGTTTAATTTTATTTTTTAAAATTTATATCCAAATTAGCATAGAGTGAAACAGTGATTTCAGGAGTAGATTCCTTAATACCCCTTTACCCATTTAGCCCATCCCTCCTCCCACAACCCCTCTAGCAACTCTCAGTTTGTTCTCCATATTTATGAGTCTCTTCTGTTTTGTCCCCCTCCCTTTTTTTTTAATATTATTTTTGTTTCCCTACCCTTATGTTCATCTGTTTTGTCGCTTGAAGTCCTCATATGAATGAAGTCATATGATTTTTGTCTTTCTCTGACTAATTTCACTTAGCATAATACCCTCCAGTTCCATCCACGTGGTTGCAAATGGCAACATTGCATTCTTTTTGATTTCTGAGTAATACTCCATTGTAATATATATATACCACATCTTCTTTATCCATTCATCCATTGATGGACATTTGGGCTCTTTCCATACTTGGGCTGTTGTTGATAGTCTGCTATAAACATGAGGGTGCATGTGTCCCTTTGAAACAGCACACCTGTATCCCGTAGATAAATGCCTAGTAGTGTAATTGCTGGGTCACAGGGTAGTTCTATTTTTAGTTTTTTGAGGAAACTCCATACTGTTTTCCAGAGTGGCTGCACCAGCTTGCATTGCCGCCAACAATGCAAAAGAGATCCTCTTTCTCCGCATCCTTGCCAACATCTGTTGTTGCCTGAGTTGTTAATGTTAGCCATTCTGGCAGGTGTAAGGTGGTGTCTCATTGTGGTTTTGATTTGTATTTCCCTGATGATGAGTGATGTTGAGCATTTTTTCATGTGTCAGTTGGTCATCTGGATGTCTTCCTTGGAGAAGTGTCTATTCATGTCTTTTGCCCATTTCTTCACTGGATTATTTGTTTTTTGGGTGTTGAGTTTGATAAGTTCTTTATAGATTTTGGATTCTAACACTTTATCTGATATGTTGTTTGAAAATAACTTCTTCCATTCTGTCGGTTGCCTTTTAGTTTTGCTGATTGTTTCCTTCGCTGTGCAGAAGCTTTTTATTTTGATGAGGTCCCAGTAGTTCATTTTTGCTTTTGTTTCCCTTGCCTCCAGAGACGTGTTGAGAAAGAAGTTGCTGTGGGCAAGATCAAAGAGGTTTTTGCCTGCTTTCTCCTCAAGGATTTTGATGGCTTCCTGTCTTACATTGAGGTCTTTCATCCATTTTGAGTTTATTTTTGTTTATGGTGTAAGCAAGTGGTCCAGGTTCATTCTTCTGCATGTCACTGTCCAGTTTTCCCAGCACCACTTGCTGAAGAGACTGTCTTTATTCCATTGGATATTCTTTCCTGTTTTGTCAAAGATGAGTTGGCCATACGTTTGTGGGTCCGTTTCTGGGTTCTCTATTCTGTTCCATTGATCTGAGTGTCTGTTCTTGTGCCAGTACCATACTGTCTTGATGATTACAGCTTTGTAGTATAGCTGGAAGTCTGGGATTTGATGCCTCCTGCTTTGGTTTTCTTTTTCAAGATTAATTTGGCTATTCGGGGTCCTTTCTGCTTCCGTACAAATTTTAGGATTATTTGTTCTAGCTCTGTGAAGAATGCTGGTGTTACTTTGATAGGGATTGCATTGAATATGTAGATTACTTTGGGTAGTATCGACATTTTAACAATATTTTCTCTTCGTATCCGGGAGCATGGAATCTTTTTCCATTTTTTTGTGTCTTCTTCCATTTCTTTCATAAGCTTTCTATAATTTTCAGTTTATAGATTTTTCACCTCTTTGGTTAGATTTATTCCTAGGTATTTTATGGTTTTTTTGCGCAACTGTAAATGGGATCGATTCCTTGATTTCTCTTTCTGTTGCTTCATTGTTGGTGTATAGGAATGCCACCAATTTCTGTGCATTGATTTTATATCCTGCAACTTTGCTGAATTCATGAATCCATTCTAGCAGTTTTTTAGTGGAATCTTTTGGGTTTTCCATATAGAGTATCATGTCATCTGTGAAGAGTGAAAGTTTGACCTCCTCCTGGTTGATTTGGATGCCTTTTATTTCTTTGTGTTGTCTGATTGCAGAGGCTAAGACTTCCAATACTATGTTGAATAACAGTGGTGAGAGTGGACATCCCTGTCTTGTTCCTGACCTTAGGCGGAAAGCTCTCAGTTTTTCCCCATTGAGGATGACATTAGCGTTGGGTCGTTCATATATGGCTTTTATGATCTCAAGGTATGGTCGTTCTATCTCTACTTTCTTGAGGGTTTCTATCAAGAAAGGATGCTGTATTTTGTCAAATGCTTTTTCTGCATCTATTGAGAGGATCATATGGTTCTTGTCCTTTCTTTTATTGATGTGATGAATCATGTTAATTGTTTTGTGGATATTGAACCAGCCCTTTATCCCAGGTATAAATCCCACTTGGTCGTGGTGAATAATTTTTTTAATGTATGGATGGATCAGGTTGGCTAATATCTTGTTGAGGATTTTTGTACCCATGTTCATCAGGGAAATTGGTCTATAGTTCTCCTTTTTAGTGGAGTCTCTGTCTGGTTTTGGAATCAAGGTAATGCTGGCTTCATAGAAAGAGTTTGGAAGTTTTCCTTCCATTTCTGTTTTTTGGAACAGTTTCAAGAGAATAGGTGTTAACTCTTCCTTAAATCCTTGGTAGGATTCCCCTGGAAAGCCACCTGGCCCTGGACTTTGTTTTTTGGCCGATTTTTGATTCCTAATTCGAGTTCCTTACTGGTTATGGGTCTGTTCAAATTTTCTATTTCTTCCTGTTTCAGTTTTGATAGTGTACATGTTTCTAGGAATTTGTTCATTTCTTCCAGATTGCCCATTTTATTGGCATATAATTGCTCATAATATTCTCCTATTATTGTTTTTATTTCTGTTGTGTTGGTTGTGATCTCTCCTCTTTCATTCTTGATTTATTTATTTGGGTCCTTTCCTTTTTCTTCTTGATCAAACCGGCTAGTGGTTTATCAATTTTGTTAATTCTTTCAAAGAACCAGCTTCTGGTTTCACTGATCTGTTCTACTGGTTTTTTTTTTTGTTTTGTTTTGTTTTTTTGGTTTTTTTTGGTTTTGATAGAATTAATTTCTGCTCTAATCTTTATTATCTCCTGTCTTCTGCTGGTTTTGGGTTTTATTTGCTGTTCTTTTTCCAGCTCCTTAAGGCATAAGGTTAGGTTGTGTATCTGAGATCTTTCTTCCTTCTTTTGGAAGGCCTGGATTGCTATGTACGTTCCTCTTATGACCGCCTTTGCTGTGTCCCAGAGATTTTGGGTTGTGGTGTTATCATTTTCGTTGACTTCCATATACTTTTTAATTTCCTCTTTAACTGCTTGGTTAGCCCATTCATTCTTTAGTAGGATGTTCTTCAGTCTCCAAGTATTTGTTACCTTTCCAAATTTTTTCTTATGGCTGATTTCGAGTTTCATAGCATTGTGGTCTGAAAATATGCATGGTAGGATCTCGATATTTTTGTACTTGCTTAGGGCTGATTTGTGTCCCAGTATATGGTCTATTCTGGAGAACGTCCCATGTGCACTGGAGAAGAATGTATATTCTGCTGCTTTAGGATGAAATGTTCTGAATATATCTGTTAAGTCCATCTGGTCCAGTGTGTCATTCAAAGCCATTGTTTCCTTGTTGATTTTTTGATTAGATGATCTGTCCATTGCTGTGAGTAGGGTGTCGAAGTCTCCTACTATTATGGTATTACGATCGATGAGTTTCTTTATGTTTGTGCTTAGTTGATTTATATATTTGGATGCTCCCACATTTGGCCCATAAATGTTTACAATTGTTAGGTCTTCTTGGTCTATAGACCCCTTGGTTATGATATAATGCCCTTCTGCATCTCTTGATACAGTCTTTATTTTAAAGTCTAGGTTGTCTGATATAAGTATGGCCACTCTGGGTTTCTTTTGTTGGCCATTAGCATGATAGATGGTTCTCCATCCCCTTACTTTCAATCTTAAAGTGTCTTTAAGTCTAAAGTGTGTCTCCTATAAACAGCATATAGATGGATCTTGTTTTCTTATCCATTCTGTTACCCTATGTCTTTTGATTGGAGCATTGAGTCCATTGACGTTTAGAGTGAGTACTGAAAGATATGAATTTATTGCCACTATGATGCTTGTAAAGTTGGAGTTTCTGATGGTGTTCTCTGGTCCTTTCTAATATTTTGTTGCTTTTGAGATATGTATATATTTATATAAATATATATCTCTTATATAAATATATATCTTTTATATAAATATATATCTTTTCTCCCCTCAGAAAGTCCCCCTTACAATTTCTTGAAGGGCTGGGAAAACCAAACAACATTATTAAAGAGAGGGTGAGAGCAAGGGAACTCATCATTCATTTATCTGATGGCTTAGTAAGTATTGATATAATGCTTACTATAGGCCTTGGAATGATATCAACAATGTGAAGACAAGTATAAAAATATAAGAAATTTATAGAGCATTTACCTAACGTGGGTTAGGCTAGATGACTTTTTTTTAGGACTGGTGACCATTCCACTGAAGACTGTAGTCATAAACTGCAAGACAACTTTTATGTATATAGCATGGTACCATGTAGACACTTGGCAGAATTTGAGGATGAGTTTGAAGACCTTAGGTTACCAACTCTACAGCAGGTCAACACAGTTGGATGGGGGATGGTTATTATGGAGTTCCATTCTTTTAATATCAATTGGAAGATGATCATTATAAGACAGTTTTAAATCCTTCTAGAGACATAATATTCTATTCTTAGAGAATCTAGTTTAGAGAACATTCTTGTTTTTAATCTAATTGGTTATGAGCTTAATTGTAGCCAAGGGTTTCACACAATTGACTCCCAAAATTAATTCAGTTGTGTATTCTTTGAATGCTATTCCACAAAAATAGAAGTATCTACTATAAATATGTATAGACCACACTTAGGTTAGTAATTTCAGGTGTAGGTGAGATGTTTTAAGAGGAATATGACAAATTAGAGAACACCTAGAAGCAGGTGCCAGAATAGTGAAAGGGTAATAAACCATGCCAAATGGTTAATAGTAGAAAAAGAATTAGATGCCTAAGTAGAACTCAGTATATTGTTCATAAGAGCTAAAAGGTCTGTCATTGGTAGAGTAAGAAGAGGATTATTCTCGAATGCTCCCAGAATAGGAATGGTAGATGGGGGACCATGGCCTAGAAATGAGCAAATAGAAGGAAGAGTTTCTAAACATTAAAATCAATTTCCAAGGAAATGGCCTGCCGTATAAGAGGAGGAGCTCTGTGTGAGTGGATCTATGCAGTTGCAGCCAGATGGACAAGCTTCTGAGCTCTAGGGACTAGACTCCTTCTGCTAGATGGGACGTTCAACCAGATCACTTTGGATGCTCCTTGTATTCTAAAAATCCATTACTCTGTGATTTCATGACTTGGATGTTAGCTCCAATGCTGCTGTTATGCTAGCTAGTCTAATATTAAGTCGGTGTTGCAAATGGCAAGATCACATTCTTTTCTCTCTCCCCCCCCCCCCCACATCTCCTCCTTATCCATTGATCTATTGATGGAAACTTGGGTTGTTTCCATATCTCAGCTATTATAAACAATGCTGCAATAAATGTATAGGTGCATATATCTTTTCAAATTAGTATTTTCATTTTCTTTGGGTAAATACCCGGTAGTGGAATTACTGGATCATATAGTAATTCTATTTTTAATTTTTTAAAGAAACCTCATGCTGTTTTGTAATGGCTGTACCAGTGTGCATTCCCACCCATAGTGCATGAAGGTCCGCTTTTTTCCACATCCTTGCCAAGACTTATTATTTCTTGTCTTTTTGATTCTAGCCATTCTGACAGATGTAAGGTGATCTCTCAATGTGGTTTTGCTCTGCATTTCCCTGATGAGGAGTGATGATGAACATCTTCTCATGTGTTTTGACCATTTGTGTGTCTTCTTTGGAAAAATGACTATTCAGGTCTTCTGCCCACTTTTTTAATCGGATTATTTGTTTTTGGTGTTAAGTTGTAGACATTTTTTATGATTTTAAGATATTAACTATTTGCAAATATCTTCTACCATTCAGTAGGTTGCTTTGTCATTTTATTGAAGGTTTCCTTCACTGTGCAAAAGATTTTTATTTTGATGTAGTTCCAATAGTGTATTTTTGCCTTTGTTTCCCTTGCCTGATGAGACATTTGTAGAAAAATGTTTCTATGGCCAGTGTCAAAAACATGACTGCCTAGGTTTCCTTCTAGGAGTTTTATGGTTTCAAGTCTCCTATGTAATGGTCTTCCATCCATTTTGAGTTTATTTTTGTGTATGGTGTAAGAAAGTGGTCCAGTTTCATTCTGTGTGTGGCTTGTCCAGCTTTCCCAGCACCATCTGTTAAAGAGGTTGTCTTCCCCATTGTGTATTCTTGCCTCCTTTGTTGTAGATTAATTGACCATATAAATGTGGGTTTATTTCTGGGATGTCTCTTCTGTTCCATTGATCTATGTGTCTCTTTTTGTGCCATTATCATACTCTTTTGATTACTACAGATTTGTAGTATGTCTTGAATTAGGGAATTGTGATACCTCCAGTTTTGTTCTTTTTCAAGATCGCTTTGGCTATTTGGGGTCTTTTGTGGTTCCATACAAATTTTAATATTATCTGTGAAAAATGTTGGTACTCTGATAGGGATTGCATTTACATCTGTAGATTGCTTTGGGTCGTGATGAACCTGAAGGGTATATTGCTAAGTAAAGTAAGTCAGACAAGAGAAAGACAAATATGAAACAGCATATGATTTCACTCATGTGTGGAATTTAAGAAAAAATAAGCAAAGAAAAAAACATAAAACAAACAATCAAACAGACTCTTAAATACAGAGAAGAAATTGTGGTTGCCAGAGGGGATGCTTAGGGTGGGGGATGGGTGAAATAGATAAAGGGGATTAAGAGTCCGCTTCTCTATTTTTTTTTTTTCAACGTTTATTTATTTTTGGGACAGAGAGAGACAGAGCATGAATGGGGGAGGGGCAGAGAGAGAGGGAGACACAGAATCGGAAGCAGGCTCCAGGCTCCGAGCCATCAGCCCAGAGCCTGACGCGGGGCTCGAACTCACAGACCGCGAGATCGTGACCTGGCTGAAGTCGGACGCTTAACCGACTGCGCCACCCAGGCGCCCCAAGAGTCCGCTTCTCTAAAGAAGATATCCAGATAGCCAACAGGCACATGAAAATATGCTCAACTCCTCATCAGGGAAATACAAATCAAAACCACACTGAGATATCACCTCACACCAGTCAGAGTGGCTAAAATGAACAAATCAGGAGACTATAGATGCAGGAGAGGATGTGGAGAAACGGGAACCCTCTTGTACTGTTGGTGGGAATGCAAACTGGTGTAGCCACTCTGGAAAACAGTGTGGAGGTTCCTCAAAAAATTAAAAATAGACCTACCCTGTGACCCAGCAATGCACTGCAAAGAATTTACCCAAGAGTTACAGGAGTGCTGATGCACAGGGGCACTTGTACCCCAATGTTTATAGCAGCACTTTCAACAATAGCCAAATTATGGAAAGAGCCTAGATGTCTATCAACTGATGAATGAATAAAAAAGATGTGGTTTATATATACAATGGAATACTACTTGGCAATAAGAAAGAATGAAATCTGGCCATTTGTAGCAACGTGGATGGAACTGGAGGGTATTATGCTAAGTGAAATAAGTCATACAGAGAAAGACAGATACCATATGTTTCCACTCTTATGTGGATCCTGAGAAACTTAACAGAAGACCATGGGGGAGGGGAAGGGGAAAAAACAGTTACAGAGAGGGAAGGAGGCAAACCATAAGAGACTCTTAAAAACTGAGAATAAACTGAGGGTTGGTGGGGGGTGGGAGGGAGGGGAGAGTAGGTGATGGGTATTGAGGAGGGCACCTTTTGGGATGAGCACTGGGTGTTGTATGGAAACCAATTTGACAATAAATTTCATATTTAAAAAAAAAGAGTCCACTTATCTTTTTTCGAGACTCTTTTTTTTAAGTTTTTTAATGTTTTTATTTATTTTTGAGAGAGAGAGAGAGAGAGAGAGAGACAGAGCACACGTGGGGGAGGGGCAGAGACAGAGGGAGACACAGAATCTGAAGCGGGCTCCAGGCTCTGAGCTGTCAGCACAGGGCCCGATGTGGGACTTGAACTCATAAACTGCGAGATCATGATCTGAGCTGAAGCCGGACGCTTAACTGACTGAGCCACCCAGGTGCCCCAAGAGTCCACTTACCTTGATGAGCAATGAGCAATGTATAAAATTGTTGAAACATTATACTGTACACCTGAAACTAATGTAACACTGTATGTTGATTATACTTTAACAAAAAAGTAAATAACGAAACTGAAGAAAAAAAAAAGGTGTATGACTAAAGATTGGGTGAATTGGTATGCGGCCATCAGCATGGCTTTTGCCATATAAGCAGCTGAGGCTCAGAATGAAGCTGGTCTAAGTGGGAGAGATATGAATGGCTCCAGAATAAGATTTCTCTGTGGCTAGAAAGAATTTATTCTCTGGGTCTGTGTTGGATACATAGTAGGTCATAACCAGAACATAATTAGGTGAATCCTGGTGAGTGAATTAGAATGGTCTATGGCAATGTTTTTGTCTGCCAACGTGCTTCTGAGTGGCCCCTCTGCTACTGTGGCAGTGCCTGGTTCAGGATGGCCGTGAGCTCTAGCGGCTGCCTGGGGAGCCAGTCACTTGATGGAACACAGTGGGGACTAGACTGTTAAATAAAACCCCTTCTGTGAGAGTCATCAAAAATAGCTCTAGAAGCCTGTAGAAGTCTTTGGCAAATTATTTGTGAATAACGTATGTCTCTCTGACCTGAGTCCGGAACCACAATGGAAGATCCTGTTTGAACTTTAAAGAAAAAAAGGGAGGGGGGCATGGAATCTAAGAGAGAAGTAAATTTTGATCACTAAATACAACATTCCATGAGGAGGAACATTATGGTAATGTGCATCCTATGAAAACTGGATGCTCAGGGGCGCCTGGGTGGCTCCATCAGTTAAGCGTCCGACTTCGGCTCAGGTCATGATCTCACGGTCCGTGAGTTCGAGCCCCGCGTCAGGCTCTGTGCTCACAGCTCAGAGCCTGGAGCCTGTTTCGGATTCTGTGTCTCCCTCTCTCTCTGCTCCTCCCCTATTCATGCTCTGTCTCTCTCTGTCTCAAAAATAAATAAACGTTAAAAAAAATTGAAAAAAAAAAAAAGAAAACTGGATGCTCAGATGAGATGATCAAGGAGGTATTGGGTAGTATTTTGAGGATCAGAAACCTGTATAGTTAGGAGCAATACTTTAATTTTCTACAATATTTTTTCACTTTTTTACCTTTAATTCTTTAACTTTTTAAACTAAAAGAAATGTTTAATTAGTCTCAGGTGTTCAGCACTGATTTGGCAATTATATACACATCCTATATGCTCACCATGATAAGTTTAGTTACCATCTGTCACTACACAAAGTTATAAGATTATTGACTATATTTCCCATGCTGTACTTTTCATCCTGTGGCTTATTTTTAACTGGAAGGATGTACCTCTTAATCCCCTTCACCTGTTTTGCCTATCCTTCCACTGCCCCGCCCCCCCCACTCCCCACCTCCTGCCCTGGCAACCACAAGTTTATTCTCTATATTTAGGAGTCTGTTTTCTTTTTTGTTGTTTGTTTTGTTGTTTTTTGTAATTTCCATATACAAGTGAAATCATTTGGTATTGGTCTTTGTCTATCTTATTTCACTTAGCATAATATACTCTAGGTACATCCGTGTTTCACAGATGCTGAAATCTCATTCTTTTTATGGCTGAGTAATATTCCATTGTGTACATATATATACACACATATATACGTGTATACATACATATGTGTATATATACACATATGTATATATACACGTATGTATACATGTATATACGTGTATACATACATATGTATATATATACACGTATATATCCACACACCACATCTTTATCTACGCATCTGTCAGTGGACCAGTCAGAATGGCTAGTATCAAAAAGACAAGAAATAGCAGGTGTTGGCAAGGATGTGGAAAAAGGAAACCCTTGTGCCCTTTAGGTAGGGATGTAAATTGGTGCAGCCACTATGGAAAACAATATGGAGGTATCTTAAAAAACTAAAAATAGAAGTACCCTATGACCTAGTAATTCTACTTCTGGGTATTTACCTAAGGAAAATGAAAACACTAATTTGAACTATGTCTCTTTTGAGAGCTTGATCTTTCTCTGGATTCAGGGAAACCAGTAAAGGGGGTTAGACTTATTCTTGGGCTGGAGCTCCCCCTTGGTTTGGCTGTAAAGGTGGCAGTGGAGATTTGCGCAAGAGCAGAGGCAGGATTGTTGTCATGAAACTGTAGAAGCTCCTCACTTGCACAGGCCCCTTCCAGCATTCTGGAAAGGGCTCTAGTAATGTATTGTCATGGTGGTTTTTTGTAAAAACTCTAAACACAATGTATTTCAATGGTAAGTGTTAAAATCACTGTCACTTTCCAATTCAACTTCCCTCCTTTGTGCTTCCCCTTCACATGGGTGACTTTCAAGTTATCATCGGCATTTTGTATTTGTTATGTGGTATCCTTTTCTTAAAAAGGATCCCTCAAATTGCAGGAGTTTCAAGCACTATAAAGAGGGATCTTCCCCTGGGCATAGGAATGGAATAGCTAATGAATCAGAAATTGCCTATGAATCAGAAATTGCCTATGAATCAGAGCCAAAATGTCAGAGTCAGAAATAAAAGCGGGGAGATGCCATAAGGGAGGGCAAATGGGAATCCATGTCCCAACCAGCATTTGCCAGTAGGGAAATCGGGCTTTTTATCCTGGTCTTTGGGGTCTGTTTTGAACAGACTACCCGTTGCATGGAATGGTTGCATGTCATGGTTAAGAAAAATACATCAGATTAAATAATGTTTAAAGTCATGAATTTTTGAAAATAATACAAATTGAGTTAATTGTGAAAGTGATAGTGAGAAAACTGACTGAAGAGAAAAATTGTTTGAAAACTGTATTTCCCTTTTCTTTGGCACTTTACATAATGATAATGCCTTTTCTCAGACTTCCCTTCTGAGGGAGAAATAATGGCCAACAGAAATTCAGCAGAAATTGGAGACTTCTGAGGTTCTAACAATTACAGTGCTTCCGGGTATCACTGCCTCTGCTGGGCTTTCAGTGAAATCCTGTCAAGGCAGTGGTTTGTCTTCTGTGTCCTCCACCCCGTCTCCCCTCACACACACACACTTGGGGTTCTTGTTGGCATTCACACTGCCTGTCTTTTAATTGGCATTATGCCTGGCTTGCAAATGAGAAATCTGCCCAAAGAGCCTGTGCTTGTTGGAGAAAGTTTCCTGTTAGCCTCATCTGTCAGTTTAGGATTCTGTGAGATCTCCAAGGTTCATTTGATTTGGATACGTGAAAACAAAACAAAAACCTGTTTCTTTACAGTATCCAAAACCTTTTATTGATGATAAGGGTTATCGAGGAAAGGGGTGATCATTCATGATATCAACTATTTCCTGAATGATACCTAGTTAACATGTTAGGGGAGGGAATCAAATCTAAAAGTGATACCCATTTCATGAGGCCAAGTGATGTAGCAAGAGCTGAGAAAAACTTACACAGTGAAGGTTTGGCCCATGTTCAAAACATTATCATTAACATAAAGACGGGGAAAGGGTAGCTGACCAATTCACCCAGATCTGAAGTCTCAAAATTCACTGTCATTCTGTCAGAACACGGTCAGAGAAGGATTAAAAACCAACAACTGTAACATTCTGGGCTATATTTCCGGGACAGGATTTGACTCAGATTTTTTGTGTTTCGAACCAACCACTGTAGTCTCTGCTCAGCACAGAGTAGATGCTTCATAATGCTTGCTGGTCATCACGCAGCCCGATAATGGTGTGAGTGCGCATCCTGAACGCTTTGCTCTGGGGAGATGGTTTCTCTTTGGAGGTTCCACACTGTGGGAAGCCTTAAAAAGCCCAGAGAAATCATCTTAATAGATAGGCGTGTGATTTATTCCATGTAAACCTAGAACTTAGTGAAATAATGTTCTTTGGACTAAACTTTTGAGGCTCATGTGCCTGGTATATAATTCATTACCTGAAAAAATGATTCATTTTTTCAAGTAGAACCATAGGTGTCCCCTGTGAGGATGCCCTTTCAGGCTGGCAGCTGGGAAGGTTTTCAGAAGTTGTAAAAAGTGACTGATCAGAAACATTTTCCAGAAGAGGGAGGTATGATACTGTGATTGATCAGCCTGTTGCTTTGTCCTGGAATCGTGGAATCTGATCAAACTGAAAAAGGTGCTCTTCTTATGTGTGTTCTCTTCCAGAAATTCAGTCTGCTACTCCTTTGTCTTAAGTGTAACTGAGCTACCCTGAGGAGAGCTCAGAACTGCTTTTAAATTCAAGAGGACAACTGCTTCCTGCTCATTCAGGTCCCCTGAGGCTTGACCCAAGACAAGAAAAGGGTGCTTAGCAAGGGCTCTTTGCCAGAGATTCAATATATGAATTTTACTACAAGAATAAAAAGTTGGCCCACTTATAAAAGGGTAATCAAAAGTTCATTGCAGCGTGTTCTTCCTTTTCCTACGATGGAATCAATTTAAATTCTGGCCTCTGAGCAGCAATATTTTTCATAGAGGCAAGAAACCCTTCTGCCAAGTGGCCCCCAGAATACCTGTGATCCCCATGCCAGGAGTATGGAAAATGGAAGGGCTAGGCATCCTTCGACAGTTTACACTCCTGGTTCTTTTACATTAAAACCAGCCGGGAAGAATTCTGAGAGGCTTTTACCCAAAGCTCAATATTTATGAACTGTTCAAAAATGAAAAAAGTGCCCTAGCACTGGCTTGGTGGATAAAAGTACACTATCAAATTTGCCCATTATTTTCAGGCTGCTGAAAGATGTTTGAAAAACCAGCTGTGGAGCTAGAAGAGACCTTCTCCCTCCCTCAGAATAGTCTCTTGCCTACAAATCCGTGCTGGCCTATTTCTGTTCCCTCTGATTGCCCTTCATTCTCTTACGCTCTACCTGTATGGTCTAACATCTGTTGAATTTTCTCTCATTCTTTGTGGTCCAGCTCCGTGGCCTCTTCAGGGTGAAGGCCTCCTTGTTTTCCTTATTTAGAATTGATTGTAATTCCTTACTGTTCTCTAAGCATTCTGTAAATATCCATAAATACCCCTATCGTAGCCTTTCTCTGTGCTGTAGTTATTAATGGACTTGTCTACTCCCCCTCACCCCCGCTTTGTTTGAATAAATGAATACTGGATTCAACTTTACAGATGAGAAAATGAGCTATGAAGAAGTTTAATGATTTTCCCAGGGCCACACAGAAGAGTTATGGACTTCATTCTGAGTCTGTTGTGCCAGTGTGTTTTCTCTGCTAGGCATCTGAAGATTTTCTTCTTTTTTGCTCCATTTGACCCATTCTGTACACACACACACACACACACACACACACACACACACACACCATATGTGGATTACATATATATGTGCCATATATAGCAGTCCCTAAATCATAATCAAGCTGTCTTTCCAGATTCGTAGTCAGTTATGTGATAATCTGAATGCAGTTTTACGTAGACTCAATATTATTGTGCTCAGAAGACAGACCCAGAAGCCATCTGACAAGATTTTTCAGTTCCGAGGGATATGCTTCCTAGCCTCATACAGGCCTTTAATTCATCTCTCACCTCCATCCTACATTCCTCCCTGCAGCTGTTCTAAATCTCCACCCTGAAGTCCGGACCCCACCCTCTTGTTCTCAGCGGAGGATCTGCTTTAACCGAGATGATTTAGGTCCCTGGTTCTGAAACTTTAGTGCGTATACAAATCACATGACAGGCTTGTTGTAGCACAGTTCCCTGGGCCTCATCCTCAGGGATCTGATTCGCTACATCTGATTCGGGGGTGGTGCTCGCAGAGGATGCCAGTGCAGCTCTCCCGAGGACCACACTTCAAGAGCCACTGATTTAGTCCATTCTGTGTGATGGCTGTCTCCTCCGATACAAAACTTCTCTCCACTGTTAGCCTTCCTTTCTGTCTGTGAGTGACAATTCAGACAAGCCTAATCTCTTCCAAAGCCAAACCCTTTTACCCGCAGTTTTTATCCCAGCTCGTTTTGTCTGGTTCAGGGTCTTGTAGCCCATCGGTCCCTCTGCAGCTTTTATATCACCCATTCTATTGCCTTTATTTCTCTCTTACTAACAAAACTGCTTTAATTTCTTCTCTCAGGGGTAGCATTTAAGATACATTGGCACATCTAATGATCGTAAACAAAATGATTTCTGTAAGAATACATGACAATTTCAAATTCATTTCCATTGGTTAGGAACTGAGATACTGTAATCTGGGGATTGGCTTGAAGACAGCAGAATTAAGCCATGTTATTATTTTTTTTTTTTTATGGAGGTGGATGGAAGAGACTGATGACACATCACTAAAGAGTTATCTTGTACATTTCTATATTCTAATAAGGATGGTTCCTCTAGGAACCATATTGGAATAGCAGATTTGGTTCACTGACCTGAATTTGTTGCCCTCTAGGGCATCGTAGGACTGCCGCCAGCCTTACATTAAGCAGTTGGAGGTGGGAGAGGGGAGGGCAAATGTACTTTGAAACATTTCACAATGAACTCCTTTGCATTCTAATGATTATTCTCCTTCCTTAAGGACTTTGCTGCATAAGGATGCTTTGTCTGTTTTTCTGATGGTCACTTACCCTTCTCATTTGCATTCACCTTGCTTCATTAATCTTGATTACTTATAATGAATCATAATCTTATCCAAACATACTTTGCAATCATTCCTACCTGTGTTCTTACTATTAATGCTTTTCCTAATTTAATACTGGTATTCTTTAAAATACATAGGAATTAGATAAAACATGTAGGCAAGACATATAAAAGAAATGGAAACTTCCCTGCTTTACTCATTTTCTAAAAATTGGTTATATTCCTATAACACATGCAACTTTATTTTTATTCATATATAACTCTAGATTTTAAATTATCCAGAGGAAACCTAATGAAACATTATCTCCTATCTAAGGTGTGTATTCTGTGAGATCAAAGACCATATCTTTTATTCCTTTTCAACCCTTAATAACATTCTGATAGAGGGCTCTGAGCTTAATCAGTACCAATTGAATGAATGAGTGGTAGTCATGAGTGAAAGAGTGTAAGCCTCTAACTTTATCCTTTAAAAGTCTCATTTGTTTGAATTCAAATGATGCTCTTTCAATAAATGTTTAATGCTGTGAAATGGTTCAGAATTTCCCTCTTGTCCTCTCTCTGCATGATTTATAAAAATACCTGGTTATCATTATTTAATAGTTTTTTTTATTTTTAATCCAGAAGATGGGTTCCAAATCATCACTTTTTCAAATTTGTAGATAACAGTCTTCTACATAATTATATCCTTAACAGGCTCAGTATTTCAGGGTTCATTTTTTTCTTCTTCTTTTAACATGCTGTTACTATTATGACGTTGATTTTTTTTTAGAAAATTTCATACAATTTGACCATAATTTTTCATGGTGAATCTCAGTCCAACTCTGATGATTGAACCCTCCTCACATTAAGGGGCCAAAGTGGTTCTGGATCCTAAGCTATGGAAAGGTTTTCTCCTAGTTAGAGCAGTTTTATCAAATAGAATATTATCATGAATATTTTTTAGTGTATCAATTTTTGGTATGGGAAACATTTTTCTTTGTCTAATAACACATTGGCAATTCACTGCCATTTTTAACATAAGCTTTGACAAATAGACTTAGGCTGAAAAACTCTATCTTCCATGGTTATTTTGGGCACTAATTTAATTTCCTTGTGCCTCAGTCTCCAAGTTTGCTAAATAAAGATTATACTACAATATTGTTCATCAGTAGGATTAAAATGAATAGAGATCATGAAATACAACATAATAAAAAGATCACTGTGGAACAGATTGCAGAATTGCTACAAATCCAACACAGGTGATCTACCATAATGCCAGACTCTTAGATGTAGTTTCTCAAGATAGTGGGCCTTCTTTGTTCCTCTTTCTTCTTCCAGGAAGAAAGAAACTATATTTCAACTAAGAGGCAAATGCCATTTGTCCTCTAGAGTAGAAGACCCGACTAAGAGAGTTATTTACTCCATCCATCAGACTGCAAGCAGACTTGTTTTTAAAAACACTAGTAAAGATTGCTTCCTATATATCTTAAAAACCCTCCAAAGGAAAGGGTGCCTGGGTGGCTCAGTCAGTTAAGTGTCCGACTTGGGCTCAGGTCATAGTCTCATGGTTTGTGAGTTCAAGCACGCAGTGCAGAGCCCGCTTTGGATCCTTTGTCTCTCTGCCCCTCCCTGACTCAGTCTCTCTCTCTCAAAAATAAATAAATTTTTTAAAAAAATCCTCCAAAGGAAGATTATACTGTTGAGGATCTTTGTCATGGCTCTGAACATTTGGGTATTGTGAACTTTTCTGCCAACATTTTTTTTTTTTTTCTGCCAACATTTAACTTAAAACTTTTTCTGAGGGGCGCCTGGGTGGCTCAGTCGGTTAAGCGTCCGACTTCGGCTCAGGTTATGATCTCGCGGTCCGTGAGTTCAAGCCCTGCGTGGGGCTCTGTGCTGACCGCTCAGAGCCTGGAGCCTGTTTCCGATTCTGTGTCTCCCTCTGTCTCTGACCCTCCCCCGTTCATGCTCTGTCTCTCTCTGTCTCAAAAATAAATAAACGTTAAAAAAAAATAAAAAAAAAACACTTTTTCTGGCTTATCTTGGCCACATCAGAAAATGAGAACAGCTGCTTATCTTTCTTGATACGGCCCTTAATGTGCTTACACTTCTGCCTCTCACTGCCCACCACAACATACCTACTCTGTCTACTCCCTGTGCCCTGTATTCTGGCTCCTGTCATCTTTTCTGTAAGCTTAGTGAGCCTAGCTGTATTTGTTTTTCTCATATAAAGTATTCTCTAAATCTGTGATGAACTCTAACTATAGTACTAAACTCTAATAAAGTAATAATGACATCACCTTTATCACAACACTGCTAAATTTGTATATTTCGTCATTTAATCCACATAACAATCTTGCAAGATGGGGATTTATATTCTCCTTTTATAGATGCATAAACAGAGGTCCAGAACAAGTAACATGTTCAAAGTTAGTAAATGAGTGAGCTAGACCCAGGTGCATGGAGTTCTAAAGCCCACTCTTTTAACTACTATGTACACAGTCGCCATATCCCTTTTTGCTAACTATGATACAAAACCTTATTCACATCTCACCTGCTCTCTATTTTAACTTCCCATTTTTTTTTCACTTGGAAGGGTTTCAGTGTATTCATTTTGTGCATGTGTTAATATTGAAGACCCACCAACTATTTCTTATTTTACATAATAGTGATTCTTTTGTCTACATGTTTATCTTCCTTTCTAATGTAAGTTTCTGGTGGAGAGTAATTGTAAGTTGCTCATTTAGGGACTCTCCACTGAGCCAAACACATACATTCCTGACCCCCAATAGTCTACCTCATCTTCATCAGCACAGCTGACATCTAGGCAGTGTTTACCATGTACCAGACGTTTGCGTGGATTATTTCAATTAATCCTCACAATAACCCTGTCAAGTGGATTATATTGCTATCCTCAAGGTTAAGAGACTTGCCCAAGTTCATCCAGTTACTACATGGTAGAGCTTGAGTCTATCCAACACTGATTCCACATGCTTAACTACCCCCATGTTTCCGTCAGTGGGATCTAGGGTTCTACCTACTGTCTGTTCCTTCCATTCTTTACCATCTGTTCTCTCTACTTCTCACTTCCCTCCCTACCTATTCTTTCCTTCCCACTCAATCTTCTCCATCTTCCTCTTTCTTAACTTTGTCCTCTTTTGGTCCACTCCCACCTTCCCAGTGCCCTCCCACCTCATTTGCCTGGCCCCCTTTTCACTTTTTTAACCTTTTAATCTTAAAACAAAACACCTTCACGCCTAACAATGGACCCTCTAACTTCCTTGGCAATTTCTAATTATTACCATATAAGATAATAATTAGCTAGGTGAAAACAGAAGTAGAATGTAGAATTGAAATAAAGAATTTCTTTACTTTTTCTATTAGAAACATAAATGATGAGTGACTATAATGTCGTGAACTCCCTGGTTTCTAAGTATCCAAATAAAGCACTATTTAAACACGCACAAAATTGTTTTATGCATTGATGGCCATTTTATTGGGCAGCATATTTTTAGCAATGCAGCAACAACCACAAAATAATTCAAGTTATCGTACAGAAGCATAGATAGGCTCATCACATGGCCTTCCTTCTTGTGTTCTATTGTCTAGAGAGTTACTTTGGAGATCATTATACACTGATATGAATTACCACTGGAGTCTCATTTGGATGTCTGGGCTTAGGCATTTTGTTTTTCTGTCCAAATTCTGAAGTCATGGTCATTCATCTTTTAAATAAGACTTTTAAAGTAGGACAAAGCCATAAAATAAACATTTAAGAAACAGCGTTGGATATGCCCAGCTAAACAAACTGCCCTTCTATTTAGCTTTGAACTCTAAATCTCATTTAAACACCCTCCCCCACTTTTTTTCTCTAAAGAAGAGAAGCCAAAAAAAAAAAAAAAAAGCCTAACAATTACAGTAGATTCTAAAGAAAAATATAGTAAGAACATTTTGGTAAGAGAGATTCCCACATGGAAAAGTACAAAAATTGGGCAAGTACTTAAAGCTGACCAGTAGAACTTGGAAGAAGAACCATGGAATGAACTTCTGAGCTTGTGGAATGGTGTGGAGAAGTTTTGATTATTGAAATGTTCCCGGAGATCCAGTTTTACTCATTGAAACACTAGAATGGCTTATAGGATCCCCTGTGGCTTCTACCTTAATTCTTACAGAAAGATTAGGCTCTGTGCTGCCTAAAACCACATTTATTATCAGTAATGGGATCACCACATGAATTATATTATGAATACTGCGTACCATTGCATAGAAGGATCACAAAAATATCTGAAAATTGCACAAACTGATTATAACCCTGACCCAGGAATATGAATTATCTTGGCAGAGCTGTGTTGTCAAATTTGCCTGATTATACTGCATTTGTGACAGCTGGGATAGCCTTCGTTGGCATATGCCACTTTGCTGTGCCCAGGCTGTTAATGCCATAGACATGGCTGCCCTAGTAAACAGGGCTTCAGCCTTAGCCTGGCCCCCAATATCCTGCCTGGTCTTTCTGGATTGACGTTTCCATGACCAAGTTTCAGAAAGAAAAACAAACAAACAAAAATTGAGGCATTTTTCTTTTTTTTCCTTTCCTTCTTTCTTTTTTTAATAAAAACTACTCTCCATCCCCTACGAAAAGCACTATGGTGGCATCCATTGTATCACACCTTTTACTTGCACAGATTCGAAAATCATCATCAAAAACATGTTTCTAAGAAACACTACCTTGAATGTAAAACATGAATATATCACAGCCTGTATAACACAGGGGCTAGTTTGATGTTAGAAAGCCATTTTTCTTTGTTTTAAATCATCAGAAAATCCAACTGTTGAAGAGAAATTGAATATTTTAATTTTGAAGTAAGCCTGGTACTTGAAGAGAAACATATAAATCTTCCTTGGGGAAAAAAAGAAATGGAAGTTCCATTTTGGACACTGCAAATGACAGTGCCAGCTGTTGTCATAATATTTCTAACATCCACCGAGGATTAATTCCAGGCCCAGCAAGTTCATTGGATGAGCAGAAACGGCCATGGAAGCACAGGCTGGTGCTTATGCTCTGACATTGTGACATGAAGCAGGAGACCTCTGTGGAATTGGGTATCTAGCCAACACTGGATTATCATGCCTGTGGATCATTCACTTGGTGGATTATCTACGGAAATTTTAATCCAGCACTTGTTCTCCTCTGCCTCTTGGCTCTCTCCCTCTATAGTGGTATACTGGGGAAATATGACCTCGTTTGAATATAAGCTCCCATGAATATTCATTAAGTGCTCACAGCCTACAAGCTGAGGACACTGAGAGATGTGAGACACAGGTCTGGTGTTAAAGCATTTTAGAGGCAATTAGCATAATGAAACAGACAAGGGTTTCAGAGGCAGGTATGGCCCTGGACTCATCACTTAAATTTTCTAAGGCTCAATTCCTTTTCTCAGTTTTCCTTTCCTCCTGCTCAAGGAGGCAGGAGGTGTGAATGAGGGGGTCTGCTGTCCAAAGGGTCAGCTGGAACTGAGAACAGACATGTGGGTGGGACACCATTAAGCAGGTGGAGGGAGAGGGCATTCTTGACAGCAGGTGTGGGTCCCGCCAAGGCATGAAGGCAGGAATGCATGTGGCATTTACAGGGCAAAAGATTAGGAAGTTTTAGATAAGCCTGGATGTAAAGATCTTGAACAGCAAGCAGACTGGGAGTTCATGGAAGAGTGACTACTAGCTGGAGTAAAAGAAAAATCACAGGCCTCCTTTCCCCTTCTACTTCCCCTCTTGCCTGTGTCATATTCACCAATTCCAACTTTTCCTTGCTGTCTGTTCCTGTGCAATTCCTTAAGCAATTTTAAGAAGTCAAACCTGCAGGAAGGGATCCCTTTTTGTCTGCACTTGTATGTCCACTTGTATGGTCCCTGTGAAGCTCTGCAAACTACTAGATGGTGACTCTAATGATGAGGCAAAAGGCTGGTTGAGTTTATAAAACTAGCAAATCCATATAGTGGACAGTGGTGGGAAAAACAATGAGTGGCTAATGCTGAATATGAGGATTAGGATAGAGAAAAGTAAAATATAGTGGGAATAAGTAAGAAGTGAAGTGAAATGTGGGGAAGGGACTACTTAACGATTCAGGTTGAAGCCATATAGAAATTGATTGATGGAACAATGTCTCTGATATGTGGAGCTAAAAACTGGAGTTTGTTCTTGTCGTTGGTTTGAGAAGGGGGAGGCATGTTCAGGAAGATGCTGAAGAGTTTTTCCTCCGTAGGCAGAAGTAGTTGAGGTGACCCAGGGAGGTGGAGACGGCTGTGGTTCCACTTGGCTTAAGGTTTTGTTTATATAGAGAGGAAAGAGTGATTTTTAAATATAATGAACTAATGCTAACTCATAAACTAACACTTGCAAATGTTGGTTATAATCCAGATTTTCTTTTTGCTGCGGACTTGGAAAACAAATCTGCGGAGAAATATATTTAGAATGTTTAAATATTTTTGATGGAGCACACTTTGGTATCACAGCTTAAAGGTACTCCTAAGAGAGAGCTTTTACAAATGGGCCATCCTGAAAGGACATATTTTCTGTGCATTCAAATTCAAGGCAAGGGAACCAAAAACCGTGTTGCCTGGGTAAAGATTTTGAGAGTTAAATGGGAATTTGGCAAACAGCGGGCAAAGTTGACTTAAAACACAGATAAGCCTGCAAGTGTGTAAAGGGTGGAGGCATCAAAGAATGTCAGAAGCAGTTTAGATCACCACAAATAAAATAATGGAATGTAACAGGAAATTGGAATCCATGCTGTCAGGAAAGTCTTATTAGTATGTAGAAACTCCATTATTTGGTACATTTAAGATAAAATGGAAATTGTGTTTTCAAAGGGCTAATGCTTCCCTCTCCCTATGAGTGATTGGGGCGTTTTCCAGTTTTAATAATTTTGTAGGGAAAACAGCTTTTGGTGCCAAATGTGTTTCTGGAGGTGGGGAGATAGAGGACTTAAAGTGTGTTTAATGAAAGCTGTTGCTTTGAATAAAGCCAGCCTTTCCTTAGAAAGGAGAAGGAATTTGGTATATCCTATCAGGGAAAATGTTCTTTTAATGCTGGATTTTAAAAATATTATTAAGTTATCAAGTCTATTTTTTCAAACTCCCTAAATACCTAAACACTTCCAGGCTTCAAGTAAAAAAAAAAGAAAAGAAAAGGAAGAGAAATCTGTTTCAGTGGAGGGTTGTGAACCTAAAAATTATTTTTTGCAGTTACATGAACATACAGGATACATAGTCTCAGACCTATGTATGTGACTTTCTGAGAGGACCTTGGTATCCAATTATAAATGATTGTTGTGGAGGTATCTAACACATAATTTAGAAGGATCATGCATTGTCTGTTTCTTATTCGTGGGAAATGGGATAGCAGAATTAATGGGATAGCAGAAAAGAAAGTAAACTTTTCAGTCTGTTAATGCTTATAAATTTAGAGCAAAAGAAATCTTTTTAGAAGTACTGCTTTTGTATCCATATACCCGATTACCAGTTTCATATACATTTTACACAGGTATTAGGTTTGAACTATTTCTTCCAGCTTTCATTTGCCAGGACAGACTATCTATTAGTAAGATACAGGCAGGTGGATTTAGTTTTCCTTATCTTGCCTACATTATGGTCATGCTGCAAACCCTCCATCGTGGTTTTGTTGTAGGTCTAGATATCTAGAGGTCAACTAACATGGTTTTACATAATCAGCACAGAGAAGCCTTTTAAGACACTGACAGCGAGCACTTGGAGGACAGAACGTGAATCTTACAGTTTCTTGGGAATATTACTCACTGCAGCAGAAAATAGGTGTTCTAAACGGGTGCCCAGAAACTGCTTGAGAATATAAGTTCCATAGTGCAGCATATATTTTATTCTACCTCTCATGACCAAACTCTCCATAAGCTCTATTGCTGACCTATTTTTAGGAACTCAAAAGGAACAACAGAAACTAAAGGGAACATCATCACCAAGACTGGACCTTAACTCTCTGTGGCTGACCTAACACTTCTCTTCCTGCTGGAAGTATTGGCAACCGTATCCTGGCTGATTGAAGTGGTGGGATGGTCATTTTTAGGGGTCATTTTTATCTTCATTCCTGGATACTAGTAACATAGGTATGTTGGAGCCCTATTTAAATTTCTAATATTTAGAAACCGACTCTGATTATTTAAGACTTGTTGGGGAGGGGTGCGGAATAAAAGAGCCAGATGTTGTCTTCTGTCTTAAATTCCCAAGCATCATCAAGCATGGATGGATATATATGAAAGTGGCAGTATCCAGGAGACACATAACTAATCCTACAAACCTAAGCATTCATTCAACACTCTTTCTTCTGGAAATTTGCCATGAGGAAGTCGGGCATTTCTGTGTACCTTTAAGCATAGCCTAGCATGAATACGAGGATAAGAGAGAAAACATACTACCTTAAATACAACTTATGTAAAGCAAACTGATCCTTAGACAGATGGATAACATCCTTAGCCAGAATTTAAAAGTCCAATAGAGAGTCTTCTTGACATATTAGGTGTTTATTTCTGAACATTGTCTTTCATAGATAGATGAACTGCAAAGAAGGTATAACCTGGTGCTATATAAATGGATTAGTTCTTTTGTAGTGCTTGACTATCAGAGCCAAACTTGTAAATGGTTGGAATTAAGTTGTCAGCAGAACCCCCTTTAGATAGGTGATGGAAGCTCCTACATCTTGCTGTTTCTGAGTGTTTCTTGGTATTTCTGAATCTCTGAATTTCTGAATCTTGCCTCACTGAGACAATATGCCAACATCTACACTTATTGTATGGAACTAGATGACATATCTCCCAATTCCTATCTATCTATCTATCTATCTATCTATCTATCTATCTATCTAAGGAGGAGGATAGATTACATTTATAAGGTGCAGGTGTTGTTTAAGGGTACTGGCTACTTTTATAGGCAAGGAAAAAAAGAGAAGAGAAAATAATGGGTAGAAGGAAGGTATTCCCATGTCACATTCAGGTCACTCCATCTGTCTAATAAGTACTTAGGGACAGTCTAAGTCACCTTGTGTGTACTTGGAGATTCACACACAGAAAAAGAATACAGCAGTGGGCTCCTTAGAGAGTGACATGGTATGGCTACAGAGTAAATATAATTTTTTCCCTGTTCACCCCCCCAGAGACTTATGAATTATTTATTAGCTAATTTTTCCACCAAGATTACAATCATCTCACCTGTTGCTTGCCAGCCTGGTAGATTATTAATATTGGTTACTCTATTTATTTGCATATTTTCCTTATGTAGGCTATTCATCCTGTTTGTATTACACACACACACACACACACACACACACCCATTACCATCCCATATTTTTCTTCTGGACAGCTTTTTGTTACTGCCCCATTCCTATGAGATCAGGAAAAAATGCACAGGCTTCAAAGTTAGCCCAACCCAGACATATGGGGTAGTAGGTTCATTTGGGTTGGAGGAGAGTTGTTCATGCAGATAACTGAAGCTTGTATATATATCTTCAAATCATAAGAAGAAACATTTGCAGTAGAGGAAGCCTGAGAGCCTTGGCTTGTAGTGGTCTAATGGAGGTGATGCTCAGAAATCTCAGAGGTAATTAGCTCTCTCTCTCTCTCTCTCTCTCTCTCTCTCTGTCATCTTTATATAGGAGATTATGTTGACTTCTCCATCTCTTGCTACAGATTAGTTTGGGGGGCCATCAACAAGCTTTCCTGAAGATCAAGTCAACCTGTCTGTCCTTGCCTTTACTATATACATAGATCCTCTCTTGACAGCAGTTCTGTCCACTAATTCACCAGTGATTCTACTAATTATGTCAAGTAGGAGTGATCCTTGGTGAATGCCCCTCTTTTTATTAAAGGAAGGAAGGAGAGAAAGGAGGGAGAAAGGAAGAGCTCCCCGTGTCCGGCCAGCTATGATTTAGCCCTTGGTAAAGAGTTATTACAAGTTGAGATGGTGCCAGGCTGCTCCGGTGATTCAGCTCTTCTTTTGTCAGGACCAGTTGAGGCAACGCAGTCAGGAACTTCCCTGCTTTGTGAAGAGGTACTTTATGTCAGAAGGGGAAGCATAAGCACAAAAATAATTAGGCTTTCTGAGTAGAGGGAATTAGTTCTTGATTAGTGAGCAGTTCCTGCAATTTAAGGTCCAAAAGTATCGTCAGTTAATTCAATATGCCAGGCTTCCTCATCGTTTCCAATGACTCTTTCTCTCTTTGAAGGTCATTGGGCAAACTGGTCTGAGTATTTTCTTTTTTTTTTTTTTTTTTTTTTTTTTTTTTTTTAAATTTTTTTTTTCAACATTTATTTATTTTTGGGACAGAGAGAGACAGAGCATGAACGGGGGAGGGGCAGAGACAGAGGGAGACACAGAATCGGAAACAGGCTCCAGGCTCTGAGCCATCAGCCCAGAGCCCGACGCGGGGCTCGAACTCACGGACCGCGAGATCGTGACCTGGCTGAAGTCGGACGCTTAACCGACTGCGCCACCCAGGCGCCCCTGGTCTGAGTATTTTCTTAAAAAATCTTGTTTCAGAGCTAATGGCATGCAGAGAGTTTAAGGCCGGATATGTTGGATGCATCTATGTCGAGATGCAGATCTGGAACTGTGCCTGATCTTGAGGCACCGAGTGGAAATCCATGTGCTGTGTTGTGGGAGCCTAGTTTCTGGAAGCTAAGCCAGTATTCTTTGGCCTGTGAAGCTTGTGTCAGGTATGCCTTGTCCAACAGCATATCGACTGCAGCTGTTGAAGGACAGATTGCCTTCAGGACAGTTGGCACCCATGGGTGGTTGAATACCCAGAGTTCACAGCTAACAGAAAACTCCTTTGCTCTCATTAGTCATTTGCATTCATAATTTATCCCTTTAGTTGAAACACTGACCCCAATGTAGGGCATATTAGTTTTCACATTCCATTTTACTCCGGTATGGTCTCTTCCTAACTTTACTAATTTTACCTTGTTTCTTTGTCTTGCCAAAAACCCGGGGCTCTGTGGCTCAGTGGTAACATTTCAGAGCAGCTCACTAGACTAGCAGTAGGCAATGTGGCAGGGGCTAGTGTTTTCTGGCTGGCTTGCAGGAGCATAAATCCTGAGGGTTTTTTTTTTTTATCTTTTAAATTATGGATCTTTCTGTGAATTTTAGTCCAGATTCTTCAGTTTCTAAATAAAACAGTTGAGGACCACAGTGGTAGAGTGATCATCTAAGATTACTCAGCCAATTGGTTGCAGGGCCGGAATAGAAACCTAGGGCTCTTGGGATGGTGCTTTGAACAAGACCCCAATGACCTTTCACTCTGTCAAATGTGTAGATGTTCCATAATCTTCTCCACTCAGTGTTTCCTTTTCATCCGCCAATCCTAAAACCTCTGGGTGTGATTTTCTTCCTCCTCGTACTTTCTGCCTTGAGCTTGTCAGCCACAGGATGAAGTGTTGGCCAGGGGATTACAGAGGGTTATGTTTCATTGCTGTGAGAGTACTTTAGTGCCATTCAAGAAAATTCATTCATTAAGAAATTAAGTTGCAGGTTATCCCGGCATCTCCAAGGCCTATCTTTCAGGAATAAGAACGGTTTACTCCCACGCTTGTATTTCCTCTAACTCTCCCTTTAATCTTTAAAATACCCATTGAGAGAAAACAAACAAACAAACAAACAAAGCTATGCATGGGCATACAGATGAAATACCAATAAATCAAGAATCTTCTCCCTGACTAAAGTTTAATTATAAACCTTAGTGTGTCTTTCCTTCAAGCTTTTATAAAGCTCTTATTATATAAAACTTTCAAGGTTTGTAAAAGTAGGCAGAATAGTATAACGAATCCTCAAATATCTGTTACCCAGCTTCAGTCGTTAGCAACTCAGGGCAGACTCACTTCATCTCTGCCCACACAATTTCCCCCCTCCTGTATTATTTGAAAGCAAATCCCAGACAACATTCCATTTTATTCATTAGCATTTCAGAATCAATCTCCAAAAGATGAGCATTTTTTCTTCTTTTTCCCCAGCTTTATTGTAATATAACTGATACATAAAATTATAAGATATTTAAAGTGTACTTTCTGATGATGTGATATACGTGTACATTGTGAAGGGATTCCCCTATCTGGCTAATTAACATATCCATCACCCCACTTATGAAAAGATAAGCATTTTTGTTATATTTAAAACATTTTTTTAAGGTTTATTATTTTTGAGAGAGAGAGGGAGACAGCACGCGAGCAGGGGAGAGGCAGAGAGAGAGAGGGAGACACAGAATGCAGAGCAGGCTCCAGGCTCTGAGCTGTCAGCACAGAGCCCGACGTGGGGTTCGAACTTGTGGACTGTGAGTTCATGACCTGAGCTGAAGTCAGACACTTAATCAACTGAGCCACCCAGGCGCCCCAAGAGATAAACATTTTTAAATAATTGAATATACATGTAGTGTTCAAATTACAGTTGTTTCAAATGTCATAATTTGTTTTTCAGAGTCTGAATCAGGCTCCAAATAATTTCCATATACTGTAATTGGTTTTAAGTCTGTAAGTTCCTTTTAATCTATAGGTTCAGAATCTTTCTTTCTATCTGCAATTTATTTGTTGAAGAAACTGAGCTGTTGGGAGAGTTTGCTACGGTCTGCATTTTGCTGATTATTTCCCCGTGGTATCCTTTGCCATGTTTTTTCTGTCCTCCCTATAGTCTATACGTTGGTAATTGTACCTGAAAGTTGTGTTAAATTACTGTCTCGAGAAAATGAAAACGTTAAGCACTGATGAACACTGGAGGGTAAAGTGGAGTCATTGGTATGAGGTGCCCAGTCAGGGCTGGCTTTTGGAATGTGGAGGAGGAAGACCGTGAACTTGGGGTAAAGTGGCAGTTGGAAGCATGGACTTTGGAGCCAGACTGTCTGGGTTCCAGTTTCAGTTTTGTCACTTCTTAGCTGGATAGCCCTGGGGAAATTCCTTGACCTCTCTGTGCTTCAGTTGTCTCGTCTGTTCAGTGAGAACAATAATAACACCTACGTACAGGGTTATAAGGATCAGGAGGATCGACATGTGTGCATGTAATGTGGCATACATTAGAACATTGGCATGGCGTTAGCACTTTACTATATTTATGAGAGAAGGCAAAGGGGAGCTCAGGGAAAGAAGAACAGTAGAAACAAAAGTGTATGGCCAGGGGTGCCTGAGTGGCTCAGTTGGTTAAGCATTCAACTCTTGATTTCAGCTCAGGTCATGATCTTACGGCTCGTGAGATCAGTCCCCACATTGGGCTCTGCGTTGACAGCACGGAACCTGCTTGGGATTCTCTCTCTCCCCTGCCTCTCTCTTTCTTTCTCTCTGTCCCTCCCCCACTTGTTTCTCTCTCTCTCTCTCTCTCTCTCTCTCTCTCTCTCTCTCTCTTTCAAAATAAATAAATAAATATTAAAAAAAAGAAGTATGTGGCCATAGAACAGCCAAAAGACCAGCCTTCCTGAAAGCTGTGCCAGATGATCCTCCTCTAAGTTTTTTCATGGAATTGTTTCCCATCTCTCTCCACGTTCCATTCCATGTAAGTTATTTTCATTATATGAACATTTTGTGTGTGAGTAGAAAAGAAAGCAAAGCGGTGTCACCAGTGCTGAGTGGTGTTGGGGCCAGGAACCCGGGGGCCTCAGATGTTTGAAGGATACCTGTTTGGGCCCTATGTTCTGCTACTGCCTCTAGCCCTTACCTCACACACTTACTACTCGTGCCCTACTTTTGTGCTTCAAGAGTCAAAGGCTAGAACTCTTAATGGTGTTTCCCATTCATTCATTCCTTCGCGTGGAACCCCCATGCCGTAGTTCACAGATTGTTTTATTCACTTGAATATTTATCTTAACCTATTTCTGCAGTCAGGTTGCCTTCACTGCCCTTCCTTATCACAATCTGCAATAATCTTGGAACATTTGAGTCTTTGGCTTTGCGTGAAAGGCGCTGTTTCTAATGTAGGAATGCCTGATTCTCCGCATTTCATTTCCTTCCTCTACTTCAAACTCTCATGGTAATGATTATTGGTGAGAGAGTCTTTTCTATTATTGAACGTTTCTTGTTTAGTTTTGCATGGTTTCAGTGTCCTTTAAAGCAGAGACTGCCAAGCTATAGGCCACCTGTTTTTGTAAATGGGACTTAACTGGAACACAGCCATATCCATTCCTGCATGTGTTACCAGTGTTTGCGGTCTCACGGAACGGCAGAGATGAGAATAGTTGCAACAGAGGCCCTATGGACCACAAAGCCTAAAATATTTACCCTCTGGTCCTTTACAGTAAAGGTTTGCTTATGGCTGCTTTGAAGAGAAAGGGTTATCAGATTTATATGGTGCCAAAGAACTGCTGGCTAGAAAAGAGAAATTGTAGAGTTCTAGATTTTCTTTTAAAAAATGGAACACATTGGAAAAGTCGCTTGTTCACGGGTGACCTGCATGCATTTAGGTATCAAGACACTGTGCACGCTTGTACTTGGGGGAAAGAATGACAGTCCTTCTCTTTGTGTGGAGGTCTCCAGGCTGGAGGTCATGCAGAGGATTGCTCTCCCTCTTTACTCTTCCATTTTGCCGTAATTTCCCTGAGGGATGAATGCGTTGGACCATAAGGGGATTTGGATACTTCCTGATGGTTGCTTTGTCTCAGATATTCTTAGGTTCTCTCCGCTCCAGTCTGGCAAGGCCCAATCTGCCACTTACCTTGGGTTCCTACTGCTCACCTTGAAGGGAATGTCTTTCACTTGCCTCCGGACTTGTTTGCTCCGTAGTATCTGCGCCAGTTGACAGCAAGTCAAAAAAACCACTTTATACAGAGGCCTACTTTCAAAATGTCAGCTAGTAGCAAGTAAGTCGGGTTTAACTTTTCCTTGACTCTGGAGATCTGATGGGAAGGGGAAAGGAGTGATTTGTTGATTGGACTGACTTTTATATCAGTCATTGTGAGGCAGTGTGACACATATTATCTCATTTAGATACTCATAAAAAACCCTGCAAGGGAGGTAATACACTTCAGGAAACTGACACTGAGAAAAACTAAGTAAATTGCCCAGTTCCCATGATAGTTTCTGTCAGCCAATGCCACGAGCCTCTTCTAGCTTTCTGTTCCATAATCCTTACCTTGTTGGCCCCTTTCTCATGCTCATGAAATGGCTGCTAGAGATTTAAGCACCGTGTTTCTAAGCAAGAAGAAGGTTAAGGATAAAGGACAGAAGGTAAACAGACAAGCTAGCCACATCTGTCCTTTCCTCGATGTCCTACTTGGTGACTTCAACTTACATCTCATTAGTCACCATCATAGGGCATCCTCTTCTGCAGGGAAACCTGAAAATATGCAGTTTGTTTTGTTTGTCTTAAGCTGCACACATTACCACTCCCATAAAAATATGTTCTGCAGGTACAGCAGTGGTGGAGAAATGTTTTTCAATAGGCCATTTACAATCTTTTCTTCAAGAGGTCCTTCTGATACATGGACTGATTAAACATTTCTGATCTAAACTCTCATGGATCTTGCTTTTCCTCAGTTCAAATGAATTTGATAGAATAAAGGTTATTATCCCTCTCTAATCTCCTGGTACAGGGCAGAGATCCAGCAGATAGAATTAATTCCTTCTGGCTTCCATACCAAAACAAGACACATGCCAGTGAGGAGTGGTGACTGCTTGATGTCCTCAGCCAAATGTGGGGAGGTGTGATGACGTTCCAAGTCCTCTAGCTGTGTATTAACAACAGGTGTCTCTGTGGACCAGCCAACAGTCCCTTTGGTGAGGGCATGGGGAGGCCGCTTGGAGCTGCTGGACCGCATCAGCTTGCAGAGACAAATGTGGCCCCTACTGGAGCTCTAGCGGGCTAGGAAAATATCTGGCACCCTCCAAGTGACTACTGTTCAGTCAGCAGCTAACTTTCATCTTCCAGTCGCCAATCCCCTGTGGCTCTTTGTTGATTGCTCACATGCCCCGAACCTGGCTGAGACCTGCTGTGGTCTAAGGAGAAGAAATAGTGATGCCTCCAAAATGTAAACACTCACATGGGTAGTTTTCACGTGCACGTTCATAAGGAAGTGCTTTAAGGGGAACAGTTATCAAATACGTGGGTCTTTCCCCCATTCGTGGCTACCCACAACAAAGTTCTTTTCCATGTTTTTGGGGGGTGGGTTTTTTTTTTTTTTTCCATCAGTCATAGAGCCTGAAGAGAACAGTGTGTCCCAAAAACAAGAATTTCAGCCTGCAAAGGAAAACAGAATCCACCCTGCCTGGTCACCTGCAGGAGTCAGTCAGCTCAGGAGAGCTGGACTTTTATGGTACTCTGCAGAGGGGGCCAAAACAGTTGAGGCACTGTGACTGGACCCTTGTTCAGAAGGAGAAGGAAGGGGATTTTAAAACAAAATGCCAGAAGTGCAATGTAGTACAGAGGTTACAAACTCGGAAAGCTTGGAGCGTCTCGGCAAGTAACACAAAGGTGTGAAATGAGCCAGTTGCACACAGGCAAGCATGTGTCCCTTCTGTAGAACTGGTTGCTACAGGGGAATGCTAGTCCTGATTCCCTCCTTCCTTTCGGTTTTCCTTCCTTCCCCTTCCCTTCCCTGAGAAGCCATAAATGTGGAGTTTTGTGTCATAGTCCAATTTGTTAGTGTTGCCGGCCAGGCTTGCTGCTAGCTCATCTGACTCCTTTGTACAGATTAGGAAATGGCACCCCTTTCTTCATACATGGACCCATGGCTGTGCAAGTCAAGTGCGGGCTGAATATCAATCCTTGCCTGCCCCGTGGCAGAGCCTTTGTGCCAGACACAAGCTGCCCAACTTTAAGATTTTATTTTATTTTATTATTTTTGTAAGTAAACTCTACCCCAACATGTGATTTGAACTCACAACCCTGAGACCAAGAGCTGCATGCTCTACCAACTGAGCCAGCTGGGCACCCCACCAGCTGCCCATTTTGAGACATGGCCCCAAAAGTTACGTTTGTTTGGCTCACATAACGTTGATATTGTGGTCCACACTTAGCCCACAGACTATCATTTTGCAGCCCCTGGGGTTGTGGTTTAAACAAAGCTTCAGCATCAGACTACCCAGCTTCAAATCTATTTAGTATTTAGGCATATTATTCAGTTTTTCTCTGCTCCCACCTCCAGTATCTGTAAAATGGGTATAAATACTTGGACCTACCTCCCAGAGTTATTACGAGGTTGAGATTAAATAATGGATGAAATGCACTTAGCCATTCAGAGTATGGCTAATAGCATTGATAAGTGTTAGTTAATATCAAAATCATGTAAAAAACAGACTTTGCACATTCATTGGCCTATCCTTGCAAGTCAAGTTTTGTTGGAGAATTCACAGCATCTGAAATGGATGAGAAAGTACATTTCAGACCTTCAGGATTTCTTCCTATTTATACAGAAAATGCTTACACTCTGCCTCTGGTAACTTTGTGAGGGTAGGGAGCTCAAACTAGCATTACTTACCAATGGGCCTACCAGGGCCATAAAAACCTTCGTGAAGTAAACGTTTGGACCACTGTCTCTGTCTCCCTGCATAAAGCAGTTACAGGGGTTCACAGCTGACATCCGTAACATGATGCCTTAAAATCATTAGGAAAAGATTAAAGTTAGTATCATCTGTTGCAAAAGGCAGGGTGTGTGAGATACGTTTTAGAATAATTTACAATTTAAAAGGGTTGGAGTTTCAGGACACTCGGGCTCAATTATTTGAGTTCATTTTCTAAACTGGCTTCTTCTCTTGGAGTGGGGGGCAGAGAGTAGATAACTCTATTGTTAAAAACCATCATAGTTCTTTGCATCCAACGTGCATCAAGGCTCTACGCAAGCTCAACTCCCGTCAGTGAGACTCTACTGAGAAGAGTGATGATCCAGGACTGATTCTGCAAGGATTTGGGTTGAAATGAGGCAAAGTGTTGCTCTGGGAGGTCCAATCCTATCAAAGTGTTCAATAATGTTCTTTAAAGAAAAGGCAGCCTGTCAACCTATTCCATAACATGACCAGGAAAGGGCATCCAAGAAACAATGTATTTAGTTCTACCTACATCCAATTAACTTTTCTCTCACTTCGTTAATATCTAGGCTTCCCCTAAGTACTCAGTAAGTCCTAAAAAAATACGAAGACTCTCGGTGAGACTTGGGAAGACAAGGATCGCCCCAGGAATTCTTATTTCCTTCACATAGACTTGGTTGGGCTACCATAAATCCAAAGCTGTGCTCTCTACACCTGGATTTTTCAGTCTTGCCACTGTTGACATCTTGGGTAGGTAATTCTCTATTGTGAGGCTGTGCTGCACACCGTAGGATATTCAGCAGCATCCTTTATCTGTTCTTGCTGGCTGCCAGTAGGGCCCTCCCCCCCAACTTGTGACAATAAAAAAAGTCCCTGACATCACCAGATGCCACCTTGAGGAGATCTTCCTGGTTGAGAACAACTGCTCTTGGCTAAAAGTGTTGAGATTTGTAAACACAACAGGTTTTGGGGTGTGTGTGTGTGTGTGTGTGTGTGTGTGTGTGACCAAAAGGCCCTAGAGTTGGAAAAGTTTTGAAAATAAGCTGATCTGCAAACTGTGTCCAAAATGCTTAGAGAAAAATCCTGTAAGGGCCATGTTTGGCAGATGGGTGATTTTGCTAAGCTTCATGGCAGCTTTTCCATGTGTTGTGTTAATTGCTATCACACTAGATAAATTGCTAACCAGTCTAGAAGGATGAGTCGTCATCCAAATCATCCATATCACCCTTAAAGTATTTATCCAGACTTGTAAACAGGAGCGTTGCTTGTCCATTGGCGCTTGCATCAAAAGCTCTTCAGGTGTAAACTCATCGGGAGTAAGAGTAAGAGTAAGAGGGACCTCAGAGATCAAATCCACTTCTTACGGTTTATAGGACAAAGCACTGAGGTCCAGACAATAGTTTGCAACATAATTTATTATGGTAAACTTTGGTGATTCAGACACTAGCCTGAAATTTTCAGCAATACAGGTATAGAACAGTATAGGCACAGAATTACTGAGTAAAATGTTAAAAATATACTCAAGTCAATTTTCAAAGTTTTAGGAATTAAGAGAAACCAGAGACAAAATTAAAAATGTTTTTCAAATTCAAAAAATTAAAAATACTATCAGTGTACCTTTTGCTTCAGGATCCCAAAATTTATAATTATTTTCTCTTTATAACACATGATTGCATAGTATCAACTGATTGGAAAGGGTAGATTTCCATTAATGTGCCTTATCATACTTATGAATTATGCCCACTAAATGAATTATTTGGAACTTGAAAGGAACTATGGTTTAAAATTTGTCCTTAAGACAGACCAAATATTCTCACCCTTTCTCTTCCCACCTCCATGCAGCATTATCAACTTCACCCAGATTATAATTCTAAAATAAGGTGATGTGAATGAATTCATCACATTGGTACAGGATACCCATCCCTGTATCCAAATTTCTTTAACGAATTGGAGGAATATACAGTATTATATGGAGAATATGTAGTATTCATGTTTTCTCCATGTGGTCAGCTCCTGATCCAGAGGAAAAAGAGTAAGGCAGGAAGATGATCAGATTCAGATGGTGTTCAAATGGAATATGAGAACATCACCAAAGGAAAGGTACAACATGTCCTGGTATGTGCAAGTTTTGATTACAAGGTGTACTCTTGCTGCCTGGTGTGGTGCCCCAGGCTCTGTCTAACTTTAGTTTATGATTACCAGGGTCTCTGAAACAATTCTCCAAGGTCAGGTGTGGATCCAACTTTTCTCCTGTGCTCCAAATATCTTCCTGTGCCCAAGCAATAAAAAGAAAGCTTCCTCTTATAATGCGGTATAAAGGTTGTCAAAAGACTTCAGGAAATGCCTTCGACCTTTTTTGGATCTCAAGGATGATCTTATTCAGAAATAGGTATGGTGTCAAAATACAAAATGTGCTAGTAAAATAAGCACATGATTCACTTTAAAAAATAATGCTTCTTGGAGGAGTGGAGATACAATCTATTCCAGATTTTAAAGAGAGAGGTGGTTGAAGAGATACGGTATTTTTACCTAGGACTGTGCTGTCACCTTTTGGCAATGATGTGAAATGAAGAATCCCTTTGAAGATTGTTAATGCATTTAACGAACACTGAGAGCCTGTTATGAGCTCGTCACTGCTATAGGTGGTAGAGATTACACAGTGAACAAAACAAAATCGTGCTTACATTTAATGAAGGGAGACGGTCAATAAACAAATATATGATATGTCACATAGAGATAAGTGATATGGGGAACACCAAAACAGGGTAAGAGGATAGGTGAAGCAGATTGACCAAGAACTTAGTATTTTATATGGGATCATCAAGGAATGCCTCTAGTAAGGTGACATTTGCTCAGAGAACTGAAGGAAATAAAACGGAGAGTCTTATGGATATCTGTGGGAAGATATTAGAAACCATTATAAATGTTCCAACAGAAAATTTATTAGGACTCAGAATAGCAGGCCTATCTGTGCTTAGATGAAAGAGGGAAAGATAAAAGGGGGAGCTTAGGGAAAGCAATAGAGACACATTGAATGTGTTCACTGAATTTATACACTGATTAGACAAACCGTAAAATTGAATTATGTGTTTGCCAATCTTTTACATGGTTTTTAAATATGAGACCCATAGCTCTGTCTTTTGTATAAACTGAGTTATAATGAAGATGGGATTGTCTTTTTGAGCTGTCCTGCAAAGCTTAGGCTAACTCAAAAAACAACAGTTCATCAACATTGCCCAGGTTAGAGGATGTTATTCATCTGGGCCGGGAAGTAAAACAACCAGATTGGGCCTCACTGTGGGCCCTAGTCCATTTGACCAGATTTTAATGGGAAGAGAGCTTGCTGGGCAGGGCAGTTTCAAGGAGGAAAAACAGAAGAGTATAGGTAAAGATCCCATGTTACTTGGCTTCACATTGCCTTCATGTCCCTCTAGTCTGGTCTCATATGAGCGAAATGTTCTTCTAAAGGGTATGACATGTTCTCCAGGCCAGGGGAAGGATGCTGAGGACTTCAGTCATAGAACCTTTCCAAGAGTCTTTCAGGAAATTCTTACCTTCTATTCTGCATCTCCTTATTAGCTCAAGAGGGGCTTTATTCTTCTTAAACATGTAAAGAAAAGAGGCATCAGCTGCCCTTTGCAGCTAGGAATTGCTCTAGGTTTTTTAATGCCTAACATCGAATGGGGTCACATGTGCTCGTTGGAAGTGGTTTCCCTGTTCTCAAGGACAGTCAGATTTCACCTCTGTGCCTCTCAGGATTGCCTTGCCTTCGGGGTTGTTGAGCATGCGTGTTGAGAGTTGTTGACTGTTAAAAGAAAGCAGGACTGGCATAGGACCAACAAGAGAATATGCTGGCATTCTACTTCTTAGAGCTGAGGAGAATTTCTGTTCAAGCCCAATCCTGGGACTGATGAATCAAGAGTGATTAAAGAAGCAAGGAAGTACTTCCTGAAAAGGGATGGCATCCAGACACAAGTCATTACTTGACCAATTTTGTCCATAGTTTGCAAGTTTCAAGTGCTTCAGTGTTTATGGTTTTTTGCTTTTACAAGTCATAATTTAAAAAAAATTCTTTTTCTTTGCACTCAGAAAACCTTTCCTGAGCACCTACCCAGAGTCCAGTCCTATGCCATACATGTCCAAAAGACTTAGATAACATTGTCCTTGAACTTGTAGAGTTAGTTTTGTTAAAAAGATATAAGACTTGCAGCAGCAAAAAAAAAAAAAAAAAAAAAAAAAAAAAAAAAAAAAAAAGAATTCCAAGAAGGAGCAAGTGAGAAGCCAAGCAGGAGGCATTAGCTCAGCAGAAAGAGTCCAGGCTTTGGAATCGGGTAGACCTGGATTTGGATCAGTGCTTTGACTCTGACCAAGAGCATGCCTGGTGAGATTCACTTATCCTATGTGGGCCTCAGCTTTTTTCTTCTGTAAACTAGGATGATAATATCTATTACATTGTCACATTGGATTGCTTTGGTGACTCAATAATATTATACACAAAGCAATTAGAAGGCTGGCACATGAGAAGCACTTACTACTGTTACTTGATTAGACAAATAGGAGACCTGGGTTCTAGTTTTGATTCTGCAATTATTAGATAACTTCGATAAGTCACTTTATCCTACCACATGTGTAGATCATCTATAAAGTGAAAGGAAAAAAAAATCTCTGGACAATGTGTTTTACTTCTAAAATTCCACGTTATTTTGGACTGAAATGTATTGAGCAAAAATCTAAGTGGATGCTTCTCCTTTGGAATACTAATGCTAACGATAAATCATCAGTATTTACTGAGGACTTACTCTGGAGCCAGGAGCCATATGGGTTCTTTACTTTCTTTGTGATTCATTCCATGTGACACACTCAATAAAATGGATAATCTTGTCCTGTTTCCTATCTTCTAAGCAGTATTTTATCCAGTTGAATATTTCTTAAGTCAGGGTTCATTATATAATAAGTATGTTTAATGTGGTAATTTTTCCCCCAAAAGCCATTTCTAAGTGAGATAGGACATCTCATAATTAATGGTATCTATGAAGCAAAGGAAACTAATGTTTTTTTTCCTGTATTTTGGGTGGTAAAGCTGGGTCTTGGCGGTGTAAATTTACATGCCCAAGATTAATGAAGTAACAAAGGCAAAGCCAGTATTTGAACTGAGATTTGTCTGGTTTTGCTCATTTACCACACTTTTTAGTAACAAAGTTATAAAAAGTTGCCAATGTATCATCTTTGTTCACTTCCTTTTCCATAGCAAAACAGTTTTGATCCATCGCTAGGTTGAACTGTAGGTTTCCTATTTATTAATTCTTAAAAGAAGTACATTTTTAGTCTTCCTAGCCAGACTTTATAGACTATATATCCTGCACAATGAAATGTTCACATGTATTTGATGTTGACATCACTGGTGACATTGGTCAATCTGAAAAGTTATTTTCCTTAAGATAAGAAACCACTAGACTCATAGATCTCCTTTAGAAATTTCACCCTGACCTGAGTTCAGCTGAGTAATAGCAAATTTTTCCCTAGACTTTCAGGAACCTAGGTCCTTACGAGGAAATAAGGATGTAGTCATTAACAGTTGATTATTAAGCAAAATCATTGAAAATTAACAGAAGTATTCTTTGACCTTAGTCTTTACAGCCAAACTGCTAATCTTGGATACATATAAGACTGTGTTACTAATCTGTTGACATTTAGCACAAATTAGCTATCCAATGGGCCAGTTGTTACTACTGAAGACTTTTTTTGAAGTATATTAAAATTCTTTTTTTAAGTTCATTTATTTACTTTGAAGGAGAGATAGAGAAAGTGAATGCGTGTGGGGGCAGGGGGGGGGCAGAGAGAGAGGGTGAGAGAATCCCAGTTTCCACACTGTCATCACAGGGCTCAAATTCACCAACCCTGAGATCATGTTCTGAGCCAAAATCAAGAGTCAATTCTTAACCGACTGGGCCACCCCTGTGCCCTGAGGTAAATTAAAATTTTTATTCCCTGTGTTTCTTTCTCTGAAACAGAAACTTAGGGGCTTTTATTAGGAGAACCTCTCAAATAATCTAATAACCAGCTGTCTATGGTATTAAATAAGCTCTGTTGTCAAAATTATTATAGTTTCAAAGTTAATAGAAAAAGATTTTAACAAAGGTGACCACTAGCCTTTGTAAGTGTCCTTTAATTCAGGAAGTGAAACTTCGATTAGAAAAAAAAGGGATATGTAGAGCTGGTTCCCTGTTAAATGATTCTGAAGTTCTTAAAGTATTCTGTCTTCATACCGTATGTTTTCACTCTTATGTGGATCCTGAGAAACTTAACAGGAACCCATGGGGGAGGAGAAGGAAAAAAAAAAAGAGAGAGAGGTTAGAGTGGGAGAGAGCCAAAGCATAAGAGACTCTTAAAAAATGAGAACAAACTGAGGGTTGATGGGGGGTAGGAGGGAGGGGAGGGTAGGTGATGGGCATTGAAGAGGGCATCTTTTGGGATGAGCACTGGGTGTTGTATGGAAACCAGTCGGACAATAAATTTCATATATTAAAATAAATAAATAAATAAATAAATAAATAAATAAATAAATAAATAATACATAAATAATAAATAAATAAATAAAAATAAAAATGAAAAAAAATGTCAAACGACTTAGCTTAAAAAAAATGAGAACAAACTGAGGGCTGATGGGGGGTGGGAGGGAAGGGAGGGTGGGTGATGGGTATTGAAGAGGGCATCTTTTGGGATGAGCACTGGGTGTTGTATGGAAACAAATTTGACAATAAATTTCATATATTTAAAAAAATAAATAAAATTAATTAATTAATTTAAAAAAAGTATTCTGTCTCTACTTTTAATGGGACATAGGTGTTAGCATATTCACCTAGACTCACTGACTGACTGACTGAATGAATGAATATATTACACATGTTTGAGATTTGCTTTTCCTTCCTTTGTTCTAGCAGCTTCAGGACTGACATGCAGTTGTAAAATTACACATGGTAGAATTTGAAATGCTGTATCAGTCCAGGTCCTGTCAAGAAACAGTCTAACTTAGAAATTTCAAGAGACTTTAATGAAGGGGAGATGGACAGAAGTGTGGGTAGGGTTGAAGTCACCAACAAGGTGTGTTGAGGCACTCAGACCCTCGCCACGAGGTGGGGGCTGTTACCACCCCTATATGTGAAGCAGCAGTGGGAGGAAATGGTGTTACTCTAGTTCTGGAAAAGCAGGTGCCACAGAGGAGGGACAGGTGACAGAAGCTAGAATCCTGTCAGGACTTAGGATTCTAAGGAGTTGTGGGGAAGTCCTCTCTGACCTCTCTTTCAAATCCAAATTGTTCAAACCCAGTAGGAAGTCAGCCAGCAAGCGAGGGTGGTGATGGCAGCCCATAGCAGGCAAGCCTCCTGAGGTGGAGGAGGAGAGAAAGACCTAGAATGGATCTGCTAGGGGAGCAGAGCCAAATAGAATAACCAGCCCAGATGTGAAATGCTATTTTAGAGTCCACAAGCTGCCAAAAAAGAATAGTATATTTAAATAATTCAGGGTCCTGCCCTCATTTGATCTTGGGGTAGCATCCACTTTCTGGTACTTTCTTGCAAAGACACTTATAAATGCCTCACAGCAGCCAGAGTCACTGGTCAGTTCTGCCTGGCTCAGTCTCCTCACTCAAGACTGTATGTGGTTGTGGAACTGAGAGGGCTCATTCTATAGCTCACTGATGGGTGAAGGTCAAAAGGGAAAAAAATAGAAAAGACATTGAGAATCTCCCCAGAAGTGTTATAATTAGGGATGGAATAAGAGCAGTAGGGAAGCCTGGAGGAGGCATGTGCACGAAAGTGACTTGCAAATGAGTTCACAGCAATATGGTAATGTTCTGTCCCACACTCCTGCTACTTGTCCCCTCCACTATCTTCTAGAGCCCTCATTTGAGGGCACGGTTGGTAGACTCTTTATTATAAGTAGTGAACCTCAAGAGATGTGTACTCATGGTATGAGTGGAGATATTACACATCTTACCCATCTCCCAACAGGAAGTTAGTGTCTGAGGTTACTGTTGTTCCACCAGCTTGAAGGGGAAAAGGAACATTTTAAAAGTAAGGAGGAAAAGATATCACTATATGATGAAATGTGTATCTGTGGATGGTCACTTGCTCTATGACAACTGCTTAAAGCCTACACGGGCTAACTGTCCACTTGCAGCTGACAAGAAATAAACATCCTTACCACAACCATATTCCATGGTTCATGTCTTAGTCCATTCAGGCTGCCGTAGCAACATACCAGAGACTGGGTAGCTTAAAAGCAACAGAAATTTATTTCTATAGTCCTGGAGGCTGGAAATCTGAGATCAGAGCATCAGCATGGTCACATGAGGACCATCTTCCAGGTCACAGACTTCTTGTGTCCTCATGTGGTGGAAGGGAGCTCTGTGGATCTCTTATAAGAGCACTAATCTCATTCATGACAGCTCTATGCTCATGATCTAATTATCTCCCAAAGGCCCCACCTACTAATACCATCACCTTTGGGCGTTAGGATTTCAACATATGAATTTTGGAGGAGACACAAACATTCAAACCATAGATAGAAGTTCATTATCATAATCTTTTGCACTTCTCTTGCTTCATCATACTCTCTGGCAAAATTCCACCCTAGATTATATCCAGCTCTCCCTATACCATGCGTGTACCTGAGAGCTCAGTAACACTGGAGAAAATACACACCATGCTGACTTGGTTTCTCTTTAAATGCACAGCCACTACCCTCATAGAGTCCTTAGTAATGTCTGGAAGTGTCCTTATTTCCCTAGTCCATTTTCTTTTCTACTCTTCTAGACAACTATTTCATACTTTCTCATTTATCATCAAGCCTCTAACACTTACTTCCCACGTCCTACCTCTTGGCAGATAACTGGTATTCCTATTTTACTGCAAAACAAAACAAAACAAAACCCAGAGGCAATCAGAAGAGAATCTACAAGCTCCCACCACCACATCCACTGTGTCTCAGAATCGGTGCCCATATGCTCTGCCTACCTCCCATTAACAAAGAGCTAAGACGGACCTCTCCACTTGACGCTTGCTTTCCCCCTGGCCTTCTAGGACTTCTACTCAGGGATATTACCCCAGAAATTCTCCCCTTTCTTTCTTGTATTATATATTTTCTCTCTTCACTGGATCATTCCAGTCACCATAAAAACATGCTGTAATGTCCCAGTACTATTAAAAAGTAAACATGGCTGTCGATCCTGTGTATTTAGCCATTGCTCCATTTTTTTTTTATCCCTCTTTTCAGCAAAACTCCCTGGGAGAGTTGTCTATACTACACTGATCATGGTGGGATGGCAGATGGAAACTGAAACTGTGCTTGGCCACTGGGACCTTTGCTCACCATATCCTGGTTGCTCAGTTCAGTAGCAATTCCTTAGTCTTCCTCTTCTTTGACTTGTTTGATCACCAACCCCCTCCTTCTTTACTTGGTGTCCAGGACACAAGACACTCTCCTGATACTCTTCACATCTCACAGGTCTTCCTTCTAAGCTTTCTTTGCTGCTTTTGCTCATTACCCCAACCTCTGTTAGAATGACCCAGGAACCAAGCCTTAGACCCTTTTCTTTTGGGGGAGGGGTGGGTACTCCTCTGCCACCATAAACACTTCCTGCTCCTGTTCCAGACATCTAGACTGTTGTGCTGAGAAATAAAATTAAGTCCATTGGCTTTGTAGATATTAGCATGTCTAGCTGCCAGTAGGCTGCTGGGAAGTCAGTTTTTGATAGGAATTGGAATATGTTTACTCTTGTTGCTTAAAATAATACCCATACACTGAAAAGCTCCAAATTAATCTCCCCTGGGCTCTGGACATGTTGAAATCTCCACTTGAATGCTTTATAGGCACATAACATTGACTTTACCAAAACTGAACTGATCACCCTTAATTATGTCATCCTTTAACCATCCCCATCTCAGCTGGTGACACCTCCATCCTTGAGTTGCTTAGGCCGAACCATATTGGAGTCTTGCGAACCATTTCACGCCATTTCCACTCCTATCTTCCTGGTCCAAGCCACCATCCTTTCTCACCTGCATTATTGTAAAGGCTCCTATCTGGTCTGCCTGCTTCTGTACTTGCTTAGCCTCTCTCCTCTGATCCCCTCCCCCCACCAGTTTGTGTTCAGCACATGACATCATCGCATGCCTCTGCTCAAAGCTCTCCAGTGCCTCCCCATTTCACAGTGGCCAATAAGGCCCACTGTGGTCCGGTTCTCTGTAATCCTTGGCTTCACTTG
Organism: Lynx rufus; assembly: GCF_022079265.1. NCBI lineage: Eukaryota > Metazoa > Chordata > Mammalia > Carnivora > Felidae > Lynx > Lynx rufus. The sequence goes on along the minus strand of NW_025814823.1, from coordinate 205,272,106 downwards.
AGCAGATGTTTCTACTGTAGTACTCTATGTGTTCTGAAAAACTTTGTGCTCTGCAAAACCTACTCTAAAAATAACAAGGCTTCTGGGAAAATTTGGATTGGAGCAGACCTCTCCTGTCTTATATGATTTAAAACCTCAGCACTAATGAAAGCAATAAAGGATAACTTGGAAAAGCTGTTCAGGTGAGAGGGGACACATTTCTGGGGAGATACCTCTGGTGCAGGTGCTCCTTTTTAATTCTCTTAAATGGAGCTGAAGACACTCCAGCCTGTGCAGTAGCCAAGCTGAGGGCTTTCCCCTTTCCTGCTAAGATTAGAATTCTGCTCCTATTCTGGCTCTTTCTGCCTAAGGAAAATCTTGTTGCCATCTTATACCAACGTTATCCTAGTATTAACCAATACTCTATGAGCTAATTGCTGTTACAGAAACACATGTTGTAACAGAACGGCCTGTTCTCACCTACTGTCATCGTGTCTCTTTCTCAGATGTGTCAAGCAAGCATCTCCTTGAGGCTTTTGCACTTGCTCTCCCCACCTGGAGTTCTGTCCCTCCAGGAGTCCTCCTGGATTTCTTCATCTCTTGCAGATCTCTGTTCAGATTTTTGTCCTTCATAGCGTCAGCTTCCCTGACAGCTCATTTAAAAGTTCCACGCTCTCACCCCCTCCAGACATTCTTCCCTGGATGCCATTGTTTATTTTTCTCCATAGTACTCATCACCTGATAGATATTACTCATTTATTGCCTGACCTGCATCCATGAGTATATAAGCTCTGTGAAGGCAAGAATTGTGTCGTTTTTGTTTCCTTTGCTTCCCTTGCTTTTCTGTGCTGTATCTTCAGTGCCTAGAGCATGGCCCAGCATGTGGAAGGCATTTCATAAATCTTTGTTGAATTAATGAAATTCAAATTCCTTTAGAATTCACCTGCATTTCCTTCTTACCTAGAAAATAGTCCATCTGCCTTTCTACCTTTTCTGATTTTGTTTTTGTTTGTAAAGATATTTCATGAATATATGTTTATATTTGTACTTCTATGTGTTCATTTACATGTGTGTATATGTATGTGTGGGTATATAAGTACATATATATGTATGTGCGGATATATATCCATAGCAATATTCATTTCTGCATGTTTTTCTACAGCAAAAATTACTCTGTATCTAAATCCTTTAGGGCCCTATACTTGAACGTGAGCTGCCCATTGGCAACTAGCTAAGACTATTAATTAATAAAGGTAACGGAACAAGTAAACTGCCCATAACTGTTTTTGACTTGAATTAAAAGCTTTGACACATCCTCTTCCCCAGGTCTCTCTGCCACTTCTGATTCACCTCTCGGCTTGTGGTGCTGTCACTGCTCCCCACCCCCAGCTCACCAACCCTAAACATTTTTTAACACCTTAAGGTTCTTACTTTGATATCCTGGATTCATGGCTCTGGGAGAAAACTTTTTTTTTCAATAATCAAGGAAATAAGGTTGAATTAGAGAGATCCTTAGTGAGGTTCCTGAGGAAAACGGTGCCCTGCTGTAAGCCGTTTCTCGGCTCTGCCATTGGCAGGTTGTGTTTCACTACCAACTATTGTACATTTCCGCATCTCAGTAGGCTAATGTAGCCAAATTTGATAATCAGATGATTGCTAGAGACCCAATGCTTTAAACAACAACAAAAGTACCTCTTTTGTGAGATTTCAACTGCGTAGGGACAGTTATTTGGAAGAAAAAGTCCTGTTTAGACTCTGCATTCCTATCTACCGGAGCTGGAGTAACAAGAGTATGCCTTCTTGCGTGGTATCCACGTGACTTTGTGGATTATCCAGCTTGTAGTCTTCTCCCTCCCGTGTGGAGGCCAGCTGTCTTTAGCCACTTCACAGCTCATTAGCAGCCCAAGTAGAAGCCTGGGAGAGGAAATAGATGAGATGAAGCTTAAATATGTCACATTGGTTATTTCTGAGCAACTCTGATAAAAGCCTTAGCAGGATGAGGTTAAAACTGGATTGAAGAGGTCTGGGGATTGTCTGTGACTTTAACTTATGTACGTTACCTTCCTCCTTTCTCTGCCTCCTTTTTTCTGGTGGTTAAGTGTGAGTTGGTTACCAACATTAATGAGGCCAGTATGAAAATTCTTTATGATCCTATAGGTCTTTGAAAAAATTATGTTATCACTTACAGGAAAATCAAAATGAAATAAAACCTACTATGCTCTGGATCTTATTTTTCCTAGTCAACATTGGGAAGTTCTTCAGCTGGTCTTGACGACGAGTGGCTAATTATAATAAAAGATTTACTAAAGTCAGTGGATCCATCTTAACACCTATGCTTTGGATTCTGCAGGTGGGAATTTGACTGCTTGCAAGTGGCTTCTGGGTACAGGTCCCCAGTCCAGATTTGTTCTGCAAATCCACCATGAGCCAGGTCCCCTCCTTGGAGAGGAAGGTCCAGAGATTCTGCATTGAGAAGATAAATTCACTGTACTACGTGGTAGGATTTCTAGCCTTGCTTCTCTAAAAACCAGACCTCTCTTACTTCCTGTTAAAACTTATCCTCAAAAAGCAAGTTTTATCTGGGTTTATGCAAACTCCCACCTAGCTCTGATCCTGGACATAAATGGTTCTAGATGCAGGAAGAAAGAAATGTAAAGATACCCTGAGACCAATTACAGAGTCTCAGGGTACAGAGTTAGCAGAACCAGGTGTGGGTTTGAGAAATAGAAATGGAAAATTGGAGCAGGGCCTAAGTAAGAGAAGCAGCTAGGGCAGTAAATAGACTGGGATCTCTGGTGAGGTAATACCCAGGCCTGTCTCTGGAACTCTGCCATGGTGAGAACACTGGTGAAGGTTTGTAGTCATTACACAATGACAGACGAAGATGGAAAGAAAAGATTGTGGGAGGGGCAGTGGAGGGTCCCTCTAAGTAATATGATCCCAGCCCTATTGGATAAAGGAGCTCTGTAAGATTTCCTGTGTTTAGTCTCTGTCATCTGAAAGTAGATTAGCCCTTTAAAGACCAATGGGACACTCCATTTCACTGGAAGTTTGTGACATCTCAGAGAAGGAAGAGCAATGAGGACAGGTGATGGGAACAACAAATTCTTAAAACAATCTCATAAAAGGTGGCCAGGAGGGGGCAGTCATCTTTTATCAAGAACACCGACTGAAAGTGCAAAGAGTGCTTATGCCACAAGGTCATAAAGCATGATGCAGGCTTTACCAAAATGCGACGTCTTTACACACAGTGGGCATTTAATGTATGTTTGCTAAATACATACTAGCTGCTATTTTTCCCCCGATCTCATCAGAATTCTGTATAGACCTTCAACGTGGTGCCTTTCAGAAAACCAAAGAACGACTCTAAGGGGAAATGATTACAAACCCAGAAACCAGTTTTGCCTTACTGGTAAACAGTTTTCTTCTCCTCATAGTTTATTTTGGCAGAGGCTAGTGTCTCTCTCATGCAGACAGCTACTGTTTACAACTGTTGTTGTCATATTTTTCCTTCTTCATCTCCCGGTATATGGTCTCTCTGTTGTTAAATGCTGTCAGTTTACTAATGGAACTTCCTTTATAAGCTGCTCCATTTTTCTTTTTTCCATGGAATCAGTGTTATAATGATCTGTTTCATCTAAAAAGCATTGGCTATTCTGAGTCAGGCAGTTGTTCAATGGAAAGAAGAGTGATGGTAGACACAGGTTGAGGACCAACCTAATGATTTCATGCATTTGGCGGTAAGGCTTAATTAAGATCCCAGTTTCATTCTGTTGGGATTTGTCTATTACCTGCTGGAACTCAGACTTGAGTGAACACTGGGTGGATCTAAAAACAGTAAGCCCAGAAGTTTGCACTTCTCTCAACTATAACTGTTTATTTAGCTGGAGAAAATTTAGTGGGTGGTCCAGGCTTCATAACCAGTAAGAAGGGAGTTGGGCTGTAAAAGCTTTGGTAAGGAGGCCAGTAGGAATCCTTCCATGTCGTCTGTTTTACAGGCCTGTAAATGAGTTCATTAGGTACGTTGGTCTTGTGGGAGCCATTATTTCAGCTTTCTCTCCATCGAGTTGCTTAGTATAAATCTAAGAACTATGCCCACCAAAGGCTCTTCTGGACCCATGAAATGAGTAACAATAGTAAATGCTAATAGAAACAAAGGCTTCATTTGGCTTACTTTTGGAGCGAGTTACAGAGCATAACTGTGATATTATAGAGTAGATTTTTGTTATTTACTTATGTGTTCATGTGGGTCATTGTAACCTCTAATTGGTATTTGTTCCTGACTTTTGTCAACGTGCTCCCACATGGGACAGGCAAAAGGCTTGAAGTTGGGATTAACATCACCAAGGTAACATAGGTTTTCCCCCTCATAAGAAAAACAAATAACAACTATTCAAGAATAGGGCACCACTGAGAGAATCCTAAAACAGAGGCTGCAGCTGAAGAACCACCCTACACCACAGAGGCTAAGACAGATTGCAAGAGTAAAAGAAGCAGCTACACACTGACCACATTGCCCCTCCACAAGGCCAGCACCAAAGGCAGAGGTCTCCCTTGAGCCTCCAGTTCCTACATTGGGAAGAGAACCCCAGGGGGACAGTTAGCACCACCCCCAGCATTGTAGGTTTCTTTTCAGGAGCCCCCACTCTAATCTTGCACCATGGGGATTTCAGGGAATCTCAGCCACTGGGAATCTGACTATGATGGAGAAAATGAGAGGGACTTGCAACAAGCAGCACATGGATCTTGGCAGACCAGGTTCACGCCTGCTGTGTCCTCGTAGTAAACCCAGCCAGAAGATTTGCTCATCTGTAGAACCAAATCAGGGTATACTCGGACGAGGGAACTCCATGGAGTGCAAGTCTGCCTGATTTGGGTCCTCAAATGAGGAGTTTTGCTAGCCCTAAACAAGGAGCTGAACCATAGTCCGACTCACCATGGGGAATGCCTTCTGGCCCCATCTGACCAGAAGGCCTGGTAACAACTCCTAAAAGCAGTGTGGCCTAGCAGCACTTGAGCTGAGAGGCGAGCAGGCAGAGTTGATCATCCCCAGAGCAAAGCCAGTACCAGGCATGGAACATTCCCAATGTATGCAGAGGCAGGGAGATGAATTCACAGCCAAGGCTGAGGGTAGCTCCCAGCTCCTCCCAATCAGAGAGCCTGTTTGGGAAACTGAGAGCAGTCTGGAGCAGCCCCTACGCTCATGCCCAGGCGTGAGAGCTGAGACAGCTCCACCTACCATGGAGAGTATCTTCCAGCCCCATCTGACCAGAAGAGCTGGAGATAACTACTGGAAGCTGTGCAGTCCAGTGACACTTGAACCAAGAGGTTGGCAGAGCTGGTACTTCGCAGAGCAAAGCCAGTGGCCCTGTTTGGTCAGGGAACTTGGGATGCAGGTTGGCTTGAGTAGGATAGCCACTAGCATGCTTTACCAACTCTAGAACTACTTCTCCTGCTGTGCCCAGGCAGAGAAGCTAATTCATAGCCCCACCCATTGCTGAATATAGATTTCAGCCTGTTGAACCAGGGAACCAGACCCGGGCACATAGGAAGCTGTAGAGCCCATTCAGCAGCCCTACATATAGTGGCACTTGAACAGAGAGCACAACCCTTGGCTTTGTCTGTGGTCTCACCTGACCAGGAAATTGAATGCACAGTCTGGACTGATTTGGGTCCTCAAACAACAGGTTGTATAGGTCTGTCTTGATAGGGCAGGGAAGCTAATTCATAGCCCCATCTACTACTGAATATAGTACCCAGTCCCAACCATCTAGTAAGCCTGACCTAAGAATCTAGGCAACTGTGGATCTCATCCTACAGCTTCACTTAAGTAGGAAACAAAGCCAGCAGTCCTATCCAACTGTTCTCAGCCAGTGGCAAACCACTCCTACCACCATCCCCATCCTCTGAGCTTGGCAATTGCTTTGCTCAAAAATAGATCATAAAAGCAGGTGCCACCTGCCCAAGGACATTACCAGCAAGCACACACAGAAACCCAAAGTGAGCGGACTGGTGAAAAACTGTCTCTGCCAAAGCAGAGACCTGTAAGGTCTGGGAGAGGAGCCTGATTACTCAAATGAGGAGACAGCAATGTAAGGAGTCAAGGATCATAAAAAGGTAAATATGACACTGCCAGAGGAAAATAATAAAGCTCCAATAATAGGACACTAATAAAATGGAGATCTATGAACTGTCAGACAAAGAATTAATAATAATTCTCTTAAAGAATTTTAATGAGCTACAAGAAAACACAGACAACTAAATAACATTGGGAAAACAATGCATGAACAAACAAGAAGTTTGACAAAAAGATAGCAGCCATCAAAAAAACAAATAGAAATCCTAGAGTTGAAAAATACAATAACTGAACTGAAGAGTTTAGTACAGAGTTTCAAAAGTAGACTTGGCCATACAGAAGAATCAGTGACCTGGAGGATAGGACACTAGAAATTACCCAGTCAGAGAAGGAAAAAGAATGAAAGAGTAAGGAAAGCCTATGGGTATTATGGAACACAATGAAAAGGAATATTTGCATTATGGGAAATCCAGGAGAAGAGAAAGGGACAGAAAGTATATTTAAAGCAATAATGGCTGAAAACTTCTCAAACCTGGAGAGAGGAATGGTTATCCAGATCCATAAAGCCCAAAGAATTCCAAAAAGATTGAACCCAAGTAGGACTATACCAAGACACATTATAATTAAATCATCAAAAGTCAAAGAATTTTAAGAGCAGCAAGAGAGAAGAGAGAAGTTCCAAACAAGGGAACCCCCATCAGACTACTGGCAGGTTTCTCAGGCTAGGAGAGAATGGGATGACATATTCAGGATGTTGTAAGAAAATAACTGAAAATCAGGAATTCTATACCCAGTAGAGCTGTTTTTCAGAAATAAATAAGGAATGAAGACTTTCCCAAACAAACAAAAGCTGTGGGTATTTATTACCACAAGACCTGCCCTAAAAGAAATGTTAAAAGGAGTTCTTTGAAAATTAAAATAATGCTAATTAACATCATAAAAAGATAGAGTAAATCCTTCTGGTAATGGGAAATGTATAGTCATAGTTTTGTTCTACAATATGGTAATAGTGGGGCATAATTCACTTAAAACTCTAGTTTAAAAGTTAAAATCAAATGTAGTAAAAATAACTTATAACTACAATATTCTGTTATAAAATTCATGTTACAATAAAATAACATGTAGATTTTAAAAGCAAAAACTTAAAATGTGACCAGGAAGAGAAGTAAAATTATAAAGTTTATGCATTTTATTGAAACTGTTATCAGTTCAAAATAGGGTATTATAAATTTATGTAAGCCTAATGATAACCACAAAGGAAAATCCTATGGTAGTTATATAATAGGACATGATAAAGAAGTCAAAGTGTACTGATAACAAAAGACATCAAAACACACAAAAACAGCATGATAAGAAACATGGAACAATGAATCTACAAACAACCAGAAAATAGCAAAATAGCGAAAGTAAGTTCTTACCTATCAGTAATTACTTTAAACATAAATGAATTAGGGTTTCCAATTAGAAAACATATAATTGTTGAATTGATTAAAACAACAACAACAACAAGATCTAACAATGTGTTGGCTTCAAGAGACTCACTTTAGCTTTAGAGAAGACACACATGGACTGAGAGTGAAGGGATGGAAAAATACATTTTAAACAAATGGTAACCAAAAAAAATAAAAAAATAAAAAAGGAAAAAGAAGAAAAAAACACAAAAAATAAAAAGCAGGGGTAGCTATCCATATATCAGACTTTAAATCAAAAATGTGAAAATGATACAAAAAAGGTCATAATGTAATGATAAAGAGGGCAACACATCAAGAAGATATAACAATTGTAAAGACTTGTGCACCCAACATTAAGGCACCTAAATATGTAAAACAAAAACTAACAGAGCCAGAAGGAGTAATATAATAATAGCTGGGTATTTTAATTCCCCATTCTCGGCAGTGGATAGATCATCTAGACAGAGAATCAATAAGGAAACAGATTTGAGCACCACTATAGACCAAATGGACCTAACAGACGTATACAGAGCATTCAATCCAACAACAGCAGAATGCACATTCTTCTCAAGCACACATGGAACATTTTCTTGGATAGAACATTTGGTAGGCCACAAAACAACCTTAGCCAATTCAAGAAGATTGAAATCATACTGAGTATCTCCTGTAAGCACAATGACATGAAATTAGAAATCAATAATGAGAGGATGACTGAAAAATTCATGAACACATGGAAATTAAACAGCAGTCTGCTCCACAATCAGTGGACCAAAGAAGAAATTAAAGGAGAAATAAAATAGCTTCTTGATATAAATGAAAATACAAACACAGCCTACCACAGTGTAGGATGCAGCAAAACAGTTCTAAGAGGAAGGTTCATAGCAATAAATGCCTAGATTAAGAAGCAAGAAAGATCCCAAATAAACTACCTAACTCTATGCCCTAAGGAACTAGAAAAGAGAAGAGCAACCAAGCCCAAAATTAGCAGAAGAAAGGAAATAATAAAGATTAGAGCAGAAATAGGAGAAAACCAGTAGAAAAGATTAACCCAACTAAGAGTTGGTTCTTTGAAAAGATAAACAAAATTGACAAACCCCTAGATAGACTATCCAAGAAAAAAAGAAAACCCAAATCAATGAAATTATAAATGAGAAAAGAGACATTACATCTGACAATAAAACATTCGAAGGATTGTAGGAGGCTACTATGAATAACTGTATGTCAACAAATTGGACAACCTAGAAGAAATAGAAAGATTCTTAGGAACATACAACATACCAAGGCTGAGTCAGGAAGATATAGAAAATCTGAGGAGACCAATTACTAGTTAAGGAAATTGAATCAGTAATCAAAAATCTCCCAACAAATAAAATCTCAGGACCAGATGACTTCATTGGCAATTTTACTAAAAATTCAAAGAAGAATTAACACCTGGGGCACCTGGGTGGCTCAGTCAGTTAAGCATCTGACTCTTGATTTTGGCTCAGGTCATGATCTCACGGTTTGTGAGATGGAGCCCTCCGTTGGGCTACGCAGTGACAACATGGAGCCTGCTTGGAATTCTCTCTCTCCTTCTCCAACCCCCCCCCTCCTCTGCTCATGTTCTCTTTCTATTTCTCAAAATAAATAAGTAAACTTTAAAAAAAGAATTAACACCAATCTTTCTCAAAATCTTCAAAAAAAATAGAGAGAAGACACTCCCAAACCTATTTTCAAGGCCAACATTATCCTGATACCAAACCCAGAAAAAGACACTACTGGAAAAGAAAACTACAGGCCATTATTTCTGATGAATATAGATGCAAAAATTCTCAATAAAATACTAGTAAACCAAATCAGCAGCAAAGCAAAAGGATTACTTACCATGATCAAGTGGAATTTATCCCTGAGATGCAAGAATGGTACAACATACACAAATAAATCAATGTCATACATCACATTAATAGGATGAAAGAAAAGAATCATATGATAATAGATGCAGAAAAACAAACATTTCACAAAATTCGACATCCATTTGTGATAAAAATTCATAACAACTTAGGCATAGAAGGAATGTATCTCAACGTTATAAAGGCCATATAGGACAAGCCCACAACTAACATCATACTCAATGGTGAAAGGTTGAAAGCTTTTTCTTTAAAATCGGGAATAAGACAAGGTGTCCACTGTCACCACTCCTACTTAACATAGTACTAGAAGTCCTAGCTAAAGCAATTGGGGGGGGGGGGGGGGAGGAAGAAGGAAGGAAGGAAGGAAGCAACGAAGGAAGGAAGCAACGAAGGAAGAAAGGGAGGAAGCAAGGATCAGAATTGGAAAGGAAGAAGTAAAATTATCTCTGATTGAAGATGAAGGATTTTATATAGAGAAAATCTTAAAGATTAAATTAAACTGTTGGATCTAATCAATAAATTCAGTAGTTTCAGGACCCAAAATTAATATATAAAAATCAGTAGCATTTCTATACACTAATAATGAATTTTCTGAAAAAGAAATAAATCCCATTTATAATAGTATAAAAATAATAAAATACTTGGGGATAAATTTAACTAAGGAGGTGAAAGAACTCTACTCAGAAAACAAGACATTGATAAAAGAAATCAAAGAAGTACAAATAAATGGAAATATATCCTGTGTTCATAGACTGGAAAAATTAATATTATTAAAATGTCAATACTGCTAAAAGCCATCTATAGATGTAATGCAATCCCAAATAAGATTCCAATGTCATTTTCTTTACAAAACTAGAAAAAAAAACACTCTTAAAATTTATATGGAACCATGAAAGCCAAAGAAATCCTGAGAAAGGACAATAAAGCAGGAGGCATCACACCTCCTGATTTCAAGGTATGCTATAAAACTATAGTAATCAAAACAGTATGGTACTGGCATAAAAACAGACAAATAGACCAATGGAACAGAATTGAGAGCTCAGAAATAAACCCAAGCATATACGGTGAACTAATATTTGACAAGGAAGCCAAGAACACTCAATGGAGAAGATAACCTTTTCAATAAATGATGCTGGGATAATTGGATATTCACATGGAAAGGAATGAAATGGGACCCATATTTAAAAAAAAAATTTAATGTTTATTCATTTTTTAGAGACAGAGAGAGACAGAGCATGAGCCAGGGAGGGGCAGAGATAGAGGGAGACACAGAATCCAAAGCAGGCTCTAGGCTCTGAGCTGTCAGCATAGAGTCCAATGCAGGACTTGAACCCATGAACCATGAGATCATGACCTGAGCCAAAGTTGCCCTGAAAATGGGACCCATATTTTAATGCCACTCACAAAAATTAACTCAAAATGCATAAACTTAAATGTAAGACTTGAAACCTCATGAAACTTTAGAAGAAAGCATAGGAATAAAGGCCTTCGACATGGGTCTTGGTAATGATTTTTTAGACATGAAACCTAAAACATAAGCAACAAAAGCAAAACTAAACAAATGGGACTACATCAAACTAAAAGCTTTTGCACAGCCAAAGAAACCCTCAGCAAAGTGAAACAACAACTTACAGAATGAGAAAAAATTATTTGTAAACCATATACCTGATAAGGGGTTAATATTCAAAATATATAAAATACTCCTATAAGTCAATAGCATAAACAAACAACCCAATTAAAAAATGAACAAAGAACCTGAATCCATAGAAGATGCCCAAAGGCCAACAGGTACATGAAATGATGTTCAACATCACTAGTTGTTAGGAAAATGCAAATTAAACCACAATGCGATATCACCTCATGCCTGTTAGGATAGTCATTATCAAAAAAGAGATAACACATGCTGGCAGGGGTGCGGAGGAAGGGGGGGGCGGGGGCCCACTACACTGTAGGTAGGTGGGATTGTAAATTGGTGCAGCCAGTCTGGAAAACAGGATGGAGGTTTCTCAAAAAATTAAAAATAGAACTACCATATGATCCAGTAATTCCATTTCTGGGAATGTATCCAAAAGAAACAAAAATACTAATAGGAGAAGATATGTACACTGCCGTGTTTACAGCAACATTATTTACAATAGCCAAGACCTAGAAGCTATCTAAGTGTCCAGCAATGGATGAATGGATAAAGAAATTAGGATATGCAATAGAACATTATTCAGCCATTAAAAAAAAAAAATCCTACCATTTGGGACAATATGCTTGGAACTTGAAGGCATGATGCTAAGTGAGAGAAGTCAGAGAAGTCATACAGTATTTGTCCTGTAGGTATGTATGATTTCACTTATATTTGGAATCTAAAACAAGCAAAAGAACAACACTCATAGAAAGAAGAGGTGGGGGATAGGGGAGGGGGAAGGGGGAAGGTGGTAGAGAGTACAAACTTGCAGTTATAAAATAAATACGTACCACAGATATAATGCACAACATAATGAATATAAACTAACACTACTGTTTGATCCACAGGAAAGTTATTAAGAGTGTAAATCCAAAAGTTCTCATCATAAGGGGAACATTTTTTTTAATTGTATCCATATGAGAAGATGGCTGTTAATGGAACCCCTTATGGTCATCACTTCACAGTATCTATAAACCAAGCCATCATGCTGTGTGCTTTAAGCTTATACAGTGTTGTACATCAATTATTTCTCAATAAAACTGGAGGAAAAAAAGACCTGAGACTGGTGCAATTGAGATGTAAAACCTTAATAAATTGTCCCCTTAATTACTTCCTTTAAAGCACTTCAGTGAATTTGTTAGATTTTTCTCAAGTGTAGCAGAGATTAACATTAATTTCTTATGTTTCACTGCTACTCTTAATGCCTAGAAACAGTCCATCTTTATCATAAAGACTTAAAGCCAAAAATTCCTAAAGAGGCAGTATGGTCCAGGAATTGAGGACTCTGAAATCAGATGGGCTACTTGGAATCCTGGTTCGGCTACTTCCCCACTGTGTGACCTTGGGCTTCAGGGTCCTCTCCGGCAACATACAATGTTTGTAGAGCTTCACAAAATGTAATGAGCTTCTAATAGTGTTTCACCCTGTTGCCTGGGAAGTAGGAGAGAAATGATAGGGGGAAAGGAGGCAAGGCTGAGGGGCAGGGGCAGTGAGAGAGAAAGCTAAAAAAGGTAAGGTAGAAGAAATCTCCAGTATAAAATGGCTATTTTTTTGTTTTGTGTTGTTTTCTAAGAAGAGACATATAGGTGTGCTCACGTAGCTTTGAAACACCTTAGCACTCATCAGCAAAAGGTGGAAACTCATGCTGAAGCAGAGTGACCTACATCCTAGCCATTTGCCTGGGCATCCCTTTGGTCAGATTGAGCCCTGCTGGAACAAAGGATCTCGGGGACAGGATTGGGACAAACTTAATGGGGCTGTTTGCACTGGATTGCCAAAATGTGTAATTACTCACCGGCGCTTGCTAAGGAATCCATTCAGGGTTTTTGGCCCAGAAAGGATTACATTTACTATTTGGAGGCATCTTTTTCAGGCAACCTGTCCAGGCTTTTGTGACAGCTCTTAGTTTGACATGTAGCAGTTGAACCTACTGGTTAACTCATTAGACATCTATAATTTAGGAGCTCATCTTCTCAAAAGAAAAAGAACCCTTAATCATGTCCTAGTTCTTTCTTCTAAGAATGACCATAACTGGGAGTTTAATATCAATGGACTAATTGGAGGGTTGAAAAAATATGTTTTGGAAAGACAGTGATAACTTAAGAATTGTCTTTAGATGAAGGTTTCCTTTTTAAAACCTGAACTGAGCTTTATCGAAACAATAACTGAACTTTGAAATAAGAGCGAACTGCCAGGTTAGAAGCTCCAGGAGGGCAGGGATGTGTCTGTGTTGTTTATGACTCTAACCTTTGGGCCTCGATTAGTACCCAGGTCATAGACACGCAATAAATGCCGAATGAATGAGTACAATATTTATAGTATTGTGGCTGTCCCTTCGAGTAATAATAAGCCAAAGGGGGATAGAAGATGTCTGTAAGCCAAAACTGAAGTCCTTATGCTTGAAATGTCATCATGTCTTTCTGGTCAGAAATTACTTCGTCTGTTCCAATTAAGAGAAAATTGTGAGGTTAAGGAAACAAAGTGAGATGTTCTATTCATATTGTGTTTGACATCTGCATTAAGTTTGGAGTAAAAATTCCCCAACTCCTATTGTGTTGAAATTGTCAGATGTTTCTTAGTGGTATTGTTCGTTCCAATTTGAAGTGAAATTAGGTTGCTGCCATAGAGTAGACATATGTTTTACGTTATTAAAATGGCATGCCTTCTGGGCATCGCTGGGTACTCCAAAAGCTTGCAAGGTTTCTCTTGATGCTGTGCCCTATTGCTATTGCAGAGTCTGATAACCAGATTAGGCTTATTCCCTCCCTGATATTCTTTTGATCATTTCACAATACATCAAGTTCATGCACACAACTAACTGGCTCAGTTCTCTAGTCTTCTCCGATTACATCTAAAAGTTTAGACATTAAAAAAAAAAATGGTGAAAATCCTTTCCCTTCGCCACCCTCCCCTCCCTTTCTTTCCCTAAAAATGTTTTTTTTTTGATTTCATGAAACTAGTAATAATATTAATCATTAATTAATTGTACTGATACTATTGTACTGATACTATTAGGGGATGTGTGTGCCGTTGTTTCGAACCAAGCCTGTAGACATAGAGCAAGTGGTCAAGAGAGATGACAACTGATGGTAGCTGAAGTTGCTTCTTAGAATAATTAAGTACTACACTGGCGATTATATTAATGCTGAAATTTCTTATTAAATGTATTTTGTGTGTGTGCATGTTGTTGCTTGTTTGTTCCCTTACAGTCTTCTTGGGATGTGAGAAACACATATGCTTAGGAACAGAGCCTCCTTTTCTCCTGTTGGTATGGAAGACATATGCAGAAGGAATGAAGGGATGTGTTTTCTCTTGCCAGGGCTCTGTGAGAAATAACACTGGTAGAGAAAAAGACTCACAGAGAAGTAAAAGCTTATGACACTTTCTCCTGGAAGATTAACCTTACCTTCTTCAGTGTTTCCCCTGCCTCAGAGAGGCACATTTGGAATGACCAAAGCAGAGTGCCCAGCTTCTTTGCTCAGAGTTAGCCAGCCTTTCGATCCCCATCTTCCTCTTTCCAGTGCGAGTGGAACATTGCATGACCATTTCTGACTTTTCCTGCCATTAGCACACTCAGCCTAGATGAAAAATTCCTAGTTGAGGGGGGTGGGGAATTTTGGCATTCACAGAGAACCAAGTTGATACCTGATGTGTCCACTGGAGAAAAGGGAGAAAGAATTATTCTTTGGGACTCTGAAAATGTAAACACAAATAGAAAATTAAAGCTGAAGAATCCACTTGGAGTCAATAAAAAGTGTTAAACTCTCCATTTGTCATGTGACTTACTCTTGGCATTCAAGAAGCCAGAGGCTCTTGTGGTCTAATCTGGAAAGAGTCACTGACTCGCTGCGTCACCTTGGCCAATTGGTTGATCTCCTTGTGCCATAGTGCTCAGTCCAGCTGCTGGATGGAATGAAAAAGCAAGACCTCACTGAAACCAGATGCTGCCTCTCTGAAAAGCTTTCAGCAATAAATAATATCGTATATACTTTGTTCCTGGCAGCAAGTACTGAACTGTTATAACCCCCTGTTTTCACTTGCTTCTAAATTTCTGGAAATTTCTCCTTTGGGCTTGAATTTTTCCATGCTTGTCCTCAGCCCAAAGCTTTTTGGAAAGTTTGACCAGAATTTCTCTTAGCTATTTTTCCTGAATGATGGGAGAACAAGGGCACTGCATTGTTTTTTTGCTCATAAAATAAATTTCAATTTTTCCTGGTCTACCTCAGAAAAATAGCTGAGCTGCTATATTTAAAGCATTTAGTAAAGGAATCATGGTACAGTAAAGAATGCCCGCAGAAGACAGTTTTAGGTTGCTTGGTATATTCTGTCTTTAAACAAGACCACACACAATCAGGACACATAAAAAGTTTGAGTTTAATTTTAAAGATGGCCAAAATGGAAGATTCCAAATATTTTCTCAGTAACCCATCCCTGGTTACCAGAGGCAACTTGAGCTACCATCAGTTGTCATCTTTCTTGACCACTTGCTCTATGTCTACAGGCCTGGTTCCTAAAAAGACTTCATGATTATGGCATTGAATTTTGAATAAACTTGACCATGTCTTTCAGGTAGCCTTCAAAGAACGCTTCTCTGATCATCATCCTTTCACAGCACTTATATTTGCATACATGCGTGATATCTTCAGTATGTTTCCCTACCATACCAATAGCTCCATTAGGGCAGGACCATCTGTTTTACTCACCATTGTCTCTACAGCACTTAGCTTACTGCTGAACATACAGTAGAACCCATTGCTGATTGAATAAAATGGCCTTGGGTGCAGTTGTTCTTGCTGGAATTTGTTCATAGATTTGCCCACTCAGACATGCATGCATACATTCAACAAGCAACATTATCTACTTTGTGCCAAAGCATTACTGGGAATCCATCTGTACTATGTCAGATAGCACAGAAGTTCTTAAGGATTTATTACATATGCAGCAAAACAAAAACAATTACATTATTTGGATACCATTACTGTACCTATAATTGGAATATTGGACTAAAAAAGCCAAAGCCAACCCCGGGGAATTTATCATTTATTGAGCATCCCTATATGCCTGGCACTGTATTCGGTACTGAAAAGAGAACAATCAGTAAGACCGTCTCTGACAGGAAGTCACTTACAGGTTAACAATGGCAAGAAGACAATACTAAAATAACTATTATACAAGGGAGAACATAATAAAGAGTCAAAAGCAAGACTGAGATTACTGTACCACAAGATATCTTGTGATCTTATGCAAATCTGACGAATCAAGAAAAGTGTTTCCTTTTTGGTCAGAGGTCCCAGGAAATAAGCAGTTATGGTTCCTTTCAAAGCCACATCCTACACTTCTCAGTCCTACTAGCCTTGCATGCTCTCTCTGTGCCTTCAACCATGAGAAACTGGTCAAATATATCAGTACTGGAAAACAAACTGGAATGAAGCTCAAGCTCTTGACATGAAGGTTCTTAGGGTTGTTGTTGTGTCCAGAAGACCCTAAGACCTCTTCATGTTTTACAGGCATGAGTATGTTTTTGTCTGTAGGTTTCCTTGTTTTGCCCCAGGTTTGAAGAACATGTTACAGTGACATAAGCGTGCACAATTATAGGTGATTGAATTGAGGACTAAGCTCCAGCCACACTGATTTTCCTTCTGTTACCTCATCCACCAGGCTCTTCCCTTGCCTGGAATGCTTTGTGCTCAGATTTTGGCATAGCTGACTCCTCTTGTCATCCAGTCTCAACTCAACTGAAAGATCTTCTGTGATCCCAGTTAGATGAGTAAGTCCCCCACCCCCATTTCCATCACCCTGTTATGGTTTCTTTATAGCATTTATTCCATCTAATAGTTCTTTTCTCACTTACTTGTTTATTTTTTATTGTCAATTTTCTTTCACTAGAATGTCACTTCCATGAAATAGGAGACCTTTATCACCGGTTTGGAGGGCCCTGGAAATTGTGTGGCATATGATAGGCACTCCCACATGTTTATTGAATGATAAATTGAATGTGTGAGTGGCTAGGTGCTGAGGGAAATGGTCTGCAGTCCTATTGCGCTCTTTGCCTGAAGAAAACTTCTTGCAAGAATATCAGGTGCCTTTGCCTTAGCTTGAGGTGCCTTTGCCTTAGCTCCAGCCCATACCTCTCTACATGTGCAACAGTGGGCACTAGGAACACACATATCGATGTTTTTCGATTAAAGGATGGCATCTTGGATACAGGTTCCCTTTAGGCTGTAATGTTGTTGAGGCCAGTATCTCTCAAGATTTAATTCATGTTTCTTAACCTGAGCCTTTCACACAACTGATATACCAGGTGTGATTTAGAATTTTGCTTCGGGTTTATAAAGCTGTTTATGCTGTATATCTTCTCTGAAACTTTTCCAGCACATTTTAAAAGCTCTACAGTTTTGCTTGCTAATGATTTTCATCTGCCAGAGAGCTTGTCTATTTAAAAAGCAGATCACTGAAGACACTTTTGGCACATATATTTCATATTACTTAAGTTAATTTTGTTTTAATTTTGTTTTGTTTTGTTTTGCTTTGCTGGGAAAACCTGTAATAAAGGAAGAGAAAAAACTGACTTCTCTTTTTAAAAGTGAAGATGTTACTTGGGCGGAGAGTTGTAGTTACATAAAATGTACTTCTCTAATTCTTAACTGAATCAAAAATGGGACAAGCAGATAATTTTTGGAAATAGTTTGGGTTGAAAGGTTTTGGCATATTCATGGGTTCTCTCAACTGCTCAAAAATAATTTTGAAAGTCTTATTTGCATTCTCCAAATTAAAGATTTTGGCCAAAAGGAAATGCTAAAGTCGTGGTTTTTCTCAGGTTGACTTGTTGGGTGTTAGGAATTTATAAGCAGGATTTTGAAGGGGGATCATAGATGGGACCTTTGTACAAAGTCATTGGGCCAAAATAAACACTCCATTGTTCCATAGTTTTGTATTGCAAATAGGAAAACATCCCTATAATTATTCTATTAAGGGGACACAGATTACCAGATTTATAAGAAAAGGCCAGTGGTTGATTGAGCCACTTTTTGTGTGAAGGGTGGTGCACAGTAACTGCCAAATTTCTGTCAACACAAGAAAAAAACATCCATATATCAAAAAAATTTTTTTCTCATGTATTATGTAAGAAATTTATGCATGCTAGTACTTAGCAGAAGAAACTTTCTGTTTTCAGCAATCTGTTGAAAAATCTTGATCAAAGGCATTTCCTATTTGAAGCTTAAAAGTGACAATGTAAATACAGATAAATTCAGTCTTAGCATCTTTTTACCACGTTTTCACTCTGGCAATAATATTAACTATGGTGATCAAAATAAAACTGCTAAATATAAAAACATTTTTCTCAGGAAGCATCTAGGTGGCCCAGTTGTTTAAGCGTCCACTTTGGTTCAGGTCTTGATCTTGCACTTCATGAGTCTGAGCCCCGTGTAGGGCTCTGTGCTTCCAGCTCAGAGCCTGGAGCCTGCTTCAGATTCTGTGTCTCCCTCTCTCTCTGTCCTTCCCCTGCTCGTGCTTTGTCTGTCTCTCTCAAGAATAAATAAACATTTAAAAATTTTTTTTCTTTGATCTTGAAATAACAAGTCAAAAAAAAAAAACCCACCCACTACTCATCCTACAAAAGAAATTGGTGTCTAATTATCACTCTTTTCTGCTGCCAAGGTGGGTTGTCATTGCAGCTGCTGGCTGGGCAACTTTTCTCACTCACAAGGTTATTTGTCCCTTCATAAGAAAGAGGATCAAAACCCAAAGATGTGCCTCCTTGTAGTGAGATTGGCTCTGTTTCCGTTCAACCAAGCCTCCTTTACTGGAGGAGAAAAATAACATTTTATCAGGGCTCATAACTTTCTGGACATTATGCAAGATAATGGAGGAGGCAGAGATGAGGTCTTGCTTCCAAATGTCAGATCTCTTTCCCTTTGGGCACTGAGGAATGAAGGGGAAGAACTGAAAAGCTCTAGATCATTTTTAAGTAGATTTTTTTTTTGTGACCCACATGATCACATTTATCAGGCACCTTTTCCAATATGAAGCAGTGTCAGTTTAACAGCAAATATATTCAGTAAGTCTCTCCTGTCCAAAGGATATTGATAGTTTGGTAAAGAGAAGACAGTGTACATCTCACTGTCGTAGACAGGCTGTGGTAACCTGAGTGAGCTCAGGTGACAAAGAAAATACATTGGAACTACAGAGCAAGAAAAATCCCTCCTGATTTGGTAGCTGAGGACAACTTTCATGACAGGCGGGGTAGGCCTAGAAAGCTTGGTAGATCTTACAAGATGAAAAGAGCTAAAGTGTCGAGAGAAATAGCTGGGTATGCCAAGTAGTATTGTACATTATTGACTAAGAGTTTGGGCCAGTCCATACAGCAAAGTTAAAGGAGTTGAGTATAGAGGGGAATATAGCTTAAAAATAGACCAGGACAAGTTGTTTGGGGCCTTGATTGTCAGCTAAGGATTCAGGGTCCTTAGGGAAGTCATTAAAGAATATTAAACAAGAAAATTTCATGTTTGGAGATAGACTTTCAATTCCTGGCGGAAAATTAAATGATGAATTGGAGACAGAAGAGTTGGACAACAGGGACTGTGTGGTAATAGTCCCCAAAATGAACAAAGGGAATAGATCCACTTTTGTATGTGATTACAGTAAGACCTCTTCACAGATTAGTGTATTTCAAAGGAGTAGTATCTGTTTAGAGCACAAATTAAGTGGAACAATTCAGTGGAGTTTCATTGTAATGGGATTTAGTTTGGTGATCCAGCTGTGGAATTAGGAACAATATCTCATGATGATGCAGATCACAGTGAGCTGATAAACCCTGTAGGACATGTATATTCAAGTATATACATCAGTACACATTTCTCTTTACTTGTTAAAATTCTGGCCATCTTCTTACTATCTGCAATGCTGAAGATTGGAAGGCTGTTTGTCTTTGCCAACAGTTAAGGCAGCTCATTCCCTACAACTACAAGATGTCTGAGTCCTGAAAGTGAATCTGTCTGGCAAGTTTTGAACTTGACAGCCTTCATGAGAGTGAGTGTTCCACACTGTGTTTAACTGAAGCCCATGTCACAGACACTGCCTAACTCATGGTAGGTCACTCAGTTCCTGCTCCATTTGAGGTCTCAGCTGGTTTCAGATCCATAGTGGAAATACCCTCCTTGCCTACGCTGAGTTAATGAAATACATTCACTCTTGTCATCCCTTCATCTTTGAGATATAAGATCTATGATTTTTTGGCGGGGGATCTATGATTTAAAAATATCCCATTATTAACTAAAAATGGAGCCAAACTTCATTCTCAGGACCAAAAGAAAAGTGAACAAATGGAGGGACTCTTTAGCCCACCTTCCCTATGACGCGCGCGCCCCCCTTCCTCACCTGCAACAAGTTAAATGTAACATTAGCACTAAACAGGCTACAACTTACAACACAATTAAAATTGTGATCAAAGAGGAGAAATTGTCATGTGGATGTTCAGTTTTAGAAATGATAATGAGGAAGACTCAGACAGTCAAACATTTGTGAATGAGTGGGGGCACTTACCTCTGAAATGACTGACATGGAAGGAAATGTCCACACTGTCTTAGAGAATAACAGATGTTGCCAGTTTAGTTGAAGGGGCAAGACAGAGAGCCATGATAGAACTCAGAGTGGCACATACGGTGTTATCTATTGCATACTTTGCCTTTTTGCTGTAAAGCGGGGACCACATTGGAACATGAAAAATAAAATCTTTTCAGACTGGGAAATAATTAGATGTCAAATCACAGACTTTTAAATTTTCTAAATACTGATGCAACTCAATTGGGGCTTTAGAAATGACTACCAGTGCCCAATCTTTTATTAACATATAAGGAGTGCCTGTTTTGCACAAGCTCTGTCATATTCAGAGATAGATTGTTGGCACAAACTAAGTCAGTCACCTATCCTCTTGGCTTTTCGTCTCTTTTAATGAGAGGAATAGCTGGAGTGTTTTCTAGGGAAGCAGTTGAAGCTGCTGGTCAACTCTATGGGAAATGTTTGTGAAGGATACTATTATATGACATGCAGAATAAATATATAAGGAAAATACTTCTGCACACATGAAATATAAAAGGAAGCCTATTTGGAATATCTTTTTTTAAGAGTAAAATCCTTTTATTTAAGCCACTGATTCTCTTTCTAAGGAATTCTCAGTAGGAGCTTCTGAGTTTATCCTCAGTGGTTCCGGTGACAAGAAAAAAAGATGAATTATGGCCTTTCTCCAGATACTTTCTGCCATCATTTGAGACCATGAATGTGGCATTCTGGTGCTTTTGCACTCAGGAACTGACATAACCACAGATGTGTGAAGCTCACTCTGGATCATTACACTACAGGGCTTCTGCCTGTGCTGTCATTTTATTGTTACTGTATTATTAATTATGATGGCTCTCAACCAACTGAAACATGCTATAGTCTGTGAAATGTTTTGGTTCTTGTTTTAATAAGTGTTTGCTGGAAGGTTCCACGGTGGTCTACGTGAGTAAGATGAACCAGCTTTGGCATACCCATTTGTTGTGACTTACATGACTAAATAAGATCCCCAGGTCCAGCTTACCTAGGGCTTGTGCATGTGTTTGTGACTTCCAGGGACAGAGATTGAGAACCATTTGTTAATCATTGTGCCCCAAATCAGTTTTTCACTGGAGTGAAGTGCTTAAATTAACTTTTTTGAAGCTAGTAAAAAATGTGCTTTTTTTCTTTTTTTTTTTTTCTTTTTGCACTAATCAGACACGGCTGGCACCAGAACTCTGGGAAGCCTTGTGACAGGACCTAGCCTGTGCAATCTCACATGTGATTTGCCGTTCTTCCTGGAAGGTCCACTCTGTGGCTTTTCTCTGGAATCTATGAAGAAAATGTTCCTCAGCCTAGCCTAGAAACAGGTATTGAGAAAGCTCCCTTTCCTTGTCATATAACACTGTGTCTGGGGAGGGCCAACTGCTGAGCCATGAGGGTGGGTAGGGTGGATATGGGGGTGACAGTCATGGATTCAGTGACCGGAACTCACCTGAGTAACCATTCCAACCCTCCTCTGTCAGTGTTGTCCAGGAGTGGGTGCCCTACACAAACTCCTCTTTATCAGAACCTCTTTTTATCTTTCTATCTGCATAAATTTGTGCGGGCTTGTTATTTTTGACCCTGGGCAGGGATATAGATTTAGAGCTCTCTAATACTCTTATTTTTTTTAATATACTCAGGACCCTAAAATAAGTGTCCATGTACCTGCCACCCAGATGAATACATCAAAAGTAAATATTTTTCCCATGTGTGCTGCCTAGCTTCTATTTGTAAAGAAACAAAGTACACAGGTGAATTTGAGGTTCCCTGTTTTGCCTTTCTCAGCATCACCCTACTCTCTGCTACCCCAGAACAACTGCCATGTGTTGACGTTTGTACAGTCCCGTTTTTATACATTTAAATTTTGCTACATATATAAAACATGATTATTGTATGCGTGAAATACAAATTATTTGTGTATTTTAAATACTCATGGGATGCCTGGATGGCTCAGCCAGTTAAGCGTCTGACTCTTGATTTCAGCTCGGGTCACGATCTCACAGTCATGAGATTGAGCCCCATGTCAGGCTGTGCACTGGGCATTGAGACTGCTTGGGCTTCTCTCTCTCCCTCTCTGTCTCATGCACATGTATTTGCACACTTTCTCTCTCAAAAAAAAAATAAATAAAATTTTCATATATTTCGCTTTATTATTTCTTAAATATTTATTTTTAGGAGCGCGCAAGTGGGGGGAGGGACAGAGAGAGGGGGACAGAGGATCTGAAGCAGGCTCTGCACTGACAGGCAGACAGTGGTGAGCCCGATGTGGAGCTTAAACTCACGAACCAGGAGATCATGACCTGAGCCAAAGTCTGACACTCAACTGACTGAGTTGAGCACCCAGGTACCCCCATATGTTTTACTTCAAATATGGACTGTGGTATTCTGGCAATCACTACTTTTACTATCAAACATTCTGTTTTCAGAATTTATGTTTTTATATTCCCCTTGCTCATTCTTTTAAAAATTTCTGTATATTACTCCATCTCATGAAAATATTACAACTTATCCATTCCCATACTACTGAAAATTTAAAATGATTCAATTGTTTTACAAAAATAAGTTGTACTGAAATCAATACCCTTAGACATTTCCTTTAGGATACATGTAATAGAGTTTTTCTGGAGTATATATCAGTGGGCTTACCACATCATAGGGTATGTGCATTTTCGTGTTTGGTAGACACTAACAAATTGCTCTCCATAGTGCTCTCTTACCAATTTACACTCCCACCAGGTCCTTGCTCACACTTATTATCAGACTTAATTATGTGTGGGTTGGTAGATATGAATCAGTATCTCATTGTTTTAATTTTCATTACTCTGATTATTCGTAAAATTGAACATCATTTTTATAGGGCCATTAGGATTTCCTCCTCTGTGAATTATCTATTTCTACTCTTTATTTACTCTTTTATTGTCTGTTCTCTTTATTGATTTACAAAAACGTGTAAGTGTGTATGATCCTAATGTATATGTATTTTAATATATGTGTTTATATTTCATACATTGAAAAATATATTGTTGAAAATTTTGCCTCCTGTCTGTTGATGGCATTTTAATTTTTTTCATGACCTCTTTTAACACAATCTTTAAATTTTGATATAGTTAAATTTCTTTTATTATTTTGCATTTTGTGCCTTGCTTAAGCAGTCACTTTCTCCTCCATGAGTATATTATATTTAAATCTCTCCTGTACTCTCAATTGCTTTAATTTACTTCTCAAAGTTTTGTTTTACATGTGTAAACAATGAATTTACATGGAGCTAATTTGTATATGTGGTGTAAAGCATGGACTATTTTTATTCCATATGAAAAACCAGTTGTCTCAATACCATTTACTGAGCTCTATTCTTTATCCATTATTTGCAGTGCCTTTTCTGTTGTGTTCTAAGATCATATATATGATTTAAACTTTTCTAGGCTTTTTTTCCCTGTTGATCTCAACTTTCCTATCCTTATAAGGTACCATGCCATGTAAATAGTATGCCTTTATAATAGGCATTTTTTTCTTGTGCCACATAATTGTGAGAACGCTTGAAAAGTTTCATTTTAAGTATGCTGTTAGGTACAGGTTTTTGGGTGACATATTTTTGTCAGATTCAGAAAACTCTGGATTTCTAGTTTATTAAGAGTTTATCATAAATGTTAAATTATAAACACTGGTTTTCTGCATGGTAGAATAACCATTTGATTACCTCTTTAAAATTATTAATGCAATAGATTATATTGCTAAATCTTTCTGATATTGAACTGTCCTTGCATTCCTGGTATAAATGTTACTTGTACAGGATGTTTCTATTGTATTATCTTTTGGGGCTTTTTTTCCCCCCAGAATGTCTTGAAGCATATTTTGGTAGACTTTCTTTTTTTTAGGTATTGATTTAAATAATCACTCTTCAGAAATGTTTCTTTGCAAAGCTAAAAATGCAAAGGTTTTTCTTTCATTTTTTTTCAAATACGTATAGTTATTTCCTGGCAATAATGATTCTCATTTCTGCCTACTGAGAAAAAACATCCACAGAACATGAGTCTATAACATCTCCTCTTTCTATTCCTAAACTATGTGAGGCCTGCCACTTTCCCAAGACCATGATTATGCTCACCTTCTCTTTCCCTTCTTAGAGTCTGGGTGGGGTATGACCTTCTCAGTCTTCCCTGATGTGGGTCCCCTAACAACTGTGCTGATTCTTAAGGCAGCAGAGGCCTGCGACAGCCACATCATCAGTGCTGACCTTACACCCATGTACACATGCACCCCTCAGCTGGGCCGCTCACTCCCACATCAAGCAACATTAGTGTTCCCATTTCACACAGATTATCTATCCTTCTCCCAAAGTAGAAAATCTAACACATTTTAATTGTTCTTTGAGATAAACTCACCTATTTTCCTCATCTAAAATTTTCTTTCACCGTTTTTGATCAGTAGAAAATGTGGCCTATATTGTTTTTACAAACAATATTTGTTTGAGTTGGCTATCATGTTTTACCTTTGTTTTTCCTCACCATTTATTTAGTCATCTAATAAATCCTTATTGTATGTCTTCTATTGGCCTGCTGTGGTTATAGGTGCTTGGAAATATAGCAGTGAACAGAACAGATAAAATCCCTGAACTCATATAGTTGACATTCTAGTAAGAGGAGATAAATAAAAATCAGAAAATAAATAAAAATAAGCGCTATGGAGAAGAATAAGATATAAGAGTTATTATTAATCTGGGTTTTCAGGGAAGAGCTCAAAGATGAAGTGATATTTTAATGGCTATTTGGTGAAAATCTGGGAGAAAAATATCCCAGAGGGAATAGCATATGCTGCATGGGGTCTTCAAGAAACATCAAAGAGTCCAGTGTGGTTGGAGAAGAATGGGCAGGAAAAGTGTGGTAGATGAAGGCAGAGATAGTGATTAATGGTGGGGGGAGAGGGTCAAAGGAGACCAAGTAAGACTTTTAGACCACTGTAAGCACGTTGGCATTTACTCTAAGTGAGATGGTATGCCATCTGAGGGTCTTGAACAAAAAACTGACATTTTCTTGTTTTAGCAAGATCTTGATGGGTGACTTATATATTTGGGGATAAGGGTTTTCAAGACCAGAAGCATGTAGACTAATTAAGAAATTTTTATAATAATCCAGATAAGAAATATTGGTGACTTGGGTGAGGGAGATAAAGATAGAAAGAAATTATCACATTCTGGATGTAATTTGAAGGCATATCTGAGAGAATTAGTTGATGGATTGGTTTTCAAGGTATGACTGAAAGGCCTGAGAATCTGGAAGGATTAAGGTGATATTTAATGAAATGACCAACACTGTGGAATGAAAAGGTTAAGAGGGTAAAATCAAAAGTTTGTTTATAGATTTATAAGTTTGAGATTCCTATCAAGCACCCAAGGGGATTATTAGTCAATTGGATGTATAAGCCTATAGTTTGAGTTTTGAATTAAAGTTATATATTTGGAGAACATAATCATATAGATGACATTAATGACATATTACAAATGGAATCACCTAGGAATAAGTGTAGGTAGAGAAGAGTGGATGATAAGGACTAAGGGTATTCCAATGTCACATGGCTGGGAAATGAAGATGACACAGCAAAGTAGACCAAGATGAAGTATCCAGTGAGGTAGTAGAATCAATGGAGAATAGTGTCGAAATACCAAATTATGATAGTGTTTCAAAGAGTGATCCATTATGTTGGATGCTAATAAATCAAATGAGATGATTAAGAACTAACCACTAGATTTAGCAATGTAGAGGTCATTAGTGGCAAGGACAAATCTATGTCATTGGAGTGGTGGAGGTTAAGGCCTAACTTTAATGGGTTTAGGAAGGTGGACAAAGAGGAATTGAGAATAAGAGTCTAATGTAATTCCTTTGAGAAGTTTGGCTTTAAATGGGGGGCAGAGAAATGGGTCAACAAATATAGGTATAATAACTGGAATAGTTGGGATAGAACATTTTAAAAAAGACTTTCAGTATATTTTTTAAATGATTGATGTCTTCTTGCAAAAATAGTTCTTTTAATAATTATTTAAATTAGAATCTTTAGGTAGAAAACTGTTTTCATATGCCCTCCACCACCTGCTCACCACAAGACTTAGTGACAGTTTAGCTAGGTATCAAATTCTAAATGGATGGTTATTTCTCTGACACTTAAAGGTTTTCATTTGTGTTTTGACATTTGTTGTTGCTGAGGAAAAATCTTCTACTGGTATGTTTGAATTCATTAGTGGATAAGCGGCCTCTTACTTGAAATCCCTTTAAAGAGTTTTTCTTTATCATGATGCCCTATTGTGAATTTACTTTTTATTTATAATCCTCGGTGAGTATTGTGGGTTTTTAATCTGAAAACTCATTCCATTCTTTTGATTTTATAAAATTAATAATAACCTTTTCCAAAAATGATTCTTGCAGTTGAATTAAATTCTCTCCTGGAACTCCCACCATATGTGGGTTGGAGCTCCTCAATCTGCCTTCCATGGCTTGTAATTGCTCTTTAACAATTTTCCAGTACTACTGTCTTAGTTATTAATAAATAAATAAATAAATAAATAAATAAATAAATAAACCTACCATTGCAGTAGTTGGCACAGAGGAGGAAGTTCAAAGTGTAAACTTGCAGTGCCATGTTGGCCAGCACAAAGGTTCATGTGAAGAAACTATCTTATTCTCCTCCCTTCTCCTCTCCATTTGTCTTCATCTGTTCTGGCTCTGTAACAGAAATACCATAGACTGAGTGGCTTATACACAACAGAAATTTATTTCTTGCAATTCTGGAGGCTGAGAAGTCTACGACCAAGGTGCTGGCAGATGCCATGTTTGGTGAAGGCCTACTTCCTGGGTCATAGACAGCTGTTTTCACTATATCCCCAGATGGTGGAAGAGTACAGGGAGTTCTCTGGGACCACTTTTATAAGGGCACTAATCACCTAATCACCTCCTAAGAGGCCCCACCTCCAAATATCACATTGAGGATAAAGTTTCAATATATGAATTGGGGCAGGGAGTATGAAAATTTAGCCTTATAGCACCATTTTATTTGTGTAAATAGGCCAGCAAACAAAGCCGGGTTTGGCCCACTAGACTGACCCTACAGTATAATAGGCTGTGACTCACAGTTAGAAAAACAAGAATATGGGGGAATATTAATTAGTGCAGCCATTAAATTTTATATGCAGTTTTTGTATTTTGGGGTGGTGGTGGTTGGGCAGGAGGGTATTGTGCTTTTTTAGCCAGCAAGGAAAAGGATACTGCCATATAATTCCATGTAATGGGGATTTACTATAATGACATCAGATCTCTGCTGCTGTGCATAGCCATTCTCATGTATCCCTCTCTCGGTACATCTTGGGTCCTTCATGGATTTTTTTTATAATGTCTTCAAGCTCCCTATCCTC
Organism: Lynx rufus; assembly: GCF_022079265.1. Lineage (NCBI taxonomy): Eukaryota > Metazoa > Chordata > Mammalia > Carnivora > Felidae > Lynx > Lynx rufus. The sequence continues at coordinate 205,244,058 of NW_025814823.1, read as the reverse complement.
TTACTTGAAACTTCTCTAAGCTTATAGAATTTGCTTGGGTCACCCAAAATTTAATGTCAAGTAATTACTATTGGACAGCAGTTGGTATTAGGACTTCATTCTCAGTCTAATCAGTTCATATTAGCTGAGTCAGGTTGATTTCATTGGAATCAACAAAGAATTGCTAAAAGCTGCATTTCCTAGATAAAGTGGCAATCTAATTGCAGGTACTGAAGAGACACTAATGTTAGATGGAAAAAGAAAAAGAAAAAACATGAGACAGCTTTTGTATAGGGTCTGTTTTCAGCTTTCTTTAGAAATTTTATTGGAAAGAGAATGACAGAAAGGGAATTCATAATTTGTTTTACATTGTATTAATACCAAACTTCTACATAAGTATTGTGCATTTATTATCAGAAAAATAAAATAAAGATTGGCTTTAGGAAAAACAATCATTTTGCAAACCAGCATCACATACTCCTACTCTTGATTTAGCTCATCTCCTTGGTACAAATATGAAGCATCTGTGAATAAAATGCTGTTTGAAGCAGAGAGCCTCATGCTTGTCCCACTGGCACCATTTCAAAATACATTGCTCAGTATACAGTTTGGTTTTGAGAAGCTGGGTGCCCAAACCTGGAAAAATATAACCCACGACACTAATAGGACAGGCTCCTTTTCCTAATTTCCTATACTTCCCTACTCTTCTTTGTATAACCAGTGTTTATTAACTGTTTTTACTAACTTGAGGTTTGGAAATTTGGTTTGGGATAGGGTGAGATAGATTGTCCCATTTTCTTATTAGACCAAAATATTTCTGTCTGACTATGGTGGTCATTTCTGTGGCCTTAATAATTCCCCCAATAAAACAATTCACAGGTTCTAAAGTAAAAAATACTTCTGGTTGTAGCACACTAATAGGATTCATAACTCTTGTAAAAAAAAATAAAGGACTCAAAAAAAGCCCTGTCACATTATACATTCAGGTACATTTTCTTTCTTCAAAAAAGAAAAGAAAGAAAAAAAATAGGTATTAAGGATAAAATTTCAGCCTATGTTTTTGTGCAAGTCCTGTGTAATTACTCTTTCCAACTACCCTTACAGTTGAGCCTAAAAATTAGGTGAAAATGACCTTCTTCTTTCAAGGATAAGCTAGAAAGATCTATGCTGGCTGGTCAAAAAACCATTGGCCCCTCGGTCCTTTGCCGGTGTTCAAACCCACATTTTCTGTGATTCTTCTGCAGAGTGACTTCCAGAAGTGTTCCCCAGATCTAGATAGCTCTTATCCATGTGTTTGGTGACCAAGCACATCAACATCCAAGCCAACGGGAGTGGAGAAGGGGAAGTAGAGGAGATGTGCATTTCCCTGAAAGATGCACTTGCCACTTCTGCTCACATCCTCCTACCCAGTACTGAGTCACGTGACACAGTTTGCTGCAAGGTTGGCTGGGAAATGTCTTCTTGCACTGGATTCCATTACTAGTTGAAAGTAGAGTGAGTGACTATTAAGCACAACTGGTAAATATGAGACCACCTTAATGGATTGTGGTATGAGTACTGTGGAGAAGGAAAGTCATGTGAATGTCTTATTCAGAAGGGTGTCATAATCACAATTGTGTTTCAAAACATAATTTTTGTGTAAAAAATGGATTGGAGGGAGTCTTATTGGATGTTAAGAGGGCATTCCTGAAGCCCAAGTGAGACAGAGTGGCTGGGACTTGGTGATAGCAATACAGAAGATAAGGGCATGAAACGAATTCAAGATGCTGAAGAGGTGATGTTGACAGAGGAAATGGGGACAGAGGAGGTAGAGAAGATGGCCGGGTAACTCCTCTGTTTCTGGCTTGTGCTACAAATACTGCAGGAACACCAAGTTGAGGGAGGAAGTGTTTCTGGACCCCTGAATTCAACTTCAGAGTTGTGCTTTAGAGGCCTCCGTCAGGAAGGCTGCCTCTACACATCCAAAATATGAGTTCGTAATAAATTAACTTCCAATTCACAATTAATGAGACTCCTATCTAGTCATTGTTAATTAACCTAGTCAAGTGAATGTTCCCTTGTGAGGTTTTCTTATATTATAGGACTTTGTGTGGATGATGTCATAGAATGGTTTCTTGCATACAAACTTAGGAAAGCCAAGTAGGCAGAAAGGAGTTTTCACCAACAACAGGCCTTGCTAATTCCGGCTGTGGTCACAAATCATGAGCAGTCTTCTTGTACTAATAGTATGGACGGGAGTGTTGATCATACACAGGAATGTTAGTAACATAGCCTTGCATTTATAACAACTCAGCCCGCACTCGGTGATGGAAATCATCATGACTGTTCCAACCATGTGAGGAACAACAAGAAAGATGGTGAAACTCCAGAGCTAGAAAGCAGTTATTTTGTCTCTTGTGCCGCTTGTGGACCTAATTCACTAAATGTTGAGTGTGTAGCACCTTTTGCTGACTTGTGATTTTTTTCATAGAGAGACCTACTTCTCTTTATTACAAGTTAATTCAAAAGAGAAACCCGCGTAATCTCAGTACTATGTCCTCCTGCCAGTCAACCCAAATATCCTATTAGTGGGATAAATATCCAGTTAATATGTAGGTAGTACTAATAATTTTCTAGTCCACTACTTTGCATCGTTGATACTATGGTTAAACATTTAACAGTTAAGTGTGTTAAAATTTCCAGTGGGCACTAATGCTTTGGAAGTCATTCGTTTATCCTTCATTTAACAAATATTCAAAGTGTTACACTCTGGGCACTTGGTATACATCAGTGAAACACCAGTGAATATAGCAGATGGACACCTCTGCCCTCTGAGAGCTTTCATTTTTGCGCTCCTTAGACCACGGGATTAGAGTTAGTTACGCCTATCACTGTCGTCAGCCTGTCCAGCTCATACTCTTTGTTGAATTTTAACACTTGGCTGCCTTCTCCTCTGGCCTGGCTGGCTCTACTGTGATGTTGTGATGGGTCTCACGAGGCTCCAGCCCAGGCCTGGCCTTCACTTCAGTTGGCAGAACCCAAAGACGTTCTGGGCAAAGGTCGGGGGGTGGGGGGAGGTTGTTATATGAGGCAATGGTCGTGTGCTTTCATCTACTCTTCTGGTACCAGAGGCGTGTGTGTGTGTGTGTGTGTGTGTGTGTGTGTGTGTGTGTGTGCGCGCGCGCGCGCGCGCGCGCGCGCGCGCGCATGTGAGGGGGGCGGGGCTCACGAGAGGGAATATAATTGATTGGGGAGGATTTTGCTGCCATATATAAGTGAAAGCAGCAAGTCCGAGAAACTAGTGATTAAGACATGCCAAGCAGTGACCAAGAAATTCACCATATTCCACCTTCATGCCTCCTCTTTCTGACAGATTTTAACCAAGTTTGTATAATATGGTCTGCTTGCACACATGACTGAATGAAAAAGGGCATCTAAAAACCTCTTGCCCTAAAGCCCAGAGGAAACCCTATGAAAATCCAGCTTCTACTTCAGGAACGTCTGCCGGACTATTTGTTAGCGTGCCCTTCTTTTTAACTTTGATTAAGAGGCTGTCAGGTCTCTTTTTTTTTTTTTTTTTTTTTTGATGTAAATCTCTGATGGCTCAGCCAGTTGCTTTCTTTCTTCTCCCACCTCATTCTTTCCCCTAACTGCCCTAATTTCCCTTGCTCCCTCTTTCCTCTACTTCTTCATCCTTCTCCTTTCTACTCTAAACAAAACCCCCTTTCCTTGTGCTGGAGTTCATAAAATATTATCAGAAAAAAGATTTTTTTGCGTATCAGAAATGCATGTTTATTTTTTATCTGAAAATGACTTAAATTTTTAGAGAAATGATTTTATTATATAAATTGGATTTTGTTTTTACACAGAATATAAAGATTGAAACCAATGGTGTAGTGCTTCTACACATAAATTAGGTCAAGTGACTTCACATATTAAAAAGAGGTAAGAGAAATATTCTGGTTAATCAGATTCAAGAAGCAAACAGGACACAAAAACTGTGCAGATAAGATCCGGTCAGTAACTTTAGTTAGGACACTGCAGATTATACTGGAGTAACACGTTTGTGGGGCTATAGCATGTACCACATTAAAACGGCAAGGAAAAGCTAGAAAGGCTTGACTGAGGGATTTTCCTTAAGCAAATTAACTTCTTGTCAACTGCCAAAACAAAACAAAACAAAACTGAACATATGAATGTTAGTGTACTGAAGGCATACTCCTTAGCTGAACATGTGAGATATAATTTGGGTTTCCAAACTTTGTTCTTTGAATGAAAGGCTAGTTTTCTGATTATTTAAGGGACTCATACATTTTGAGAATGTCAATGGAGATTATAATTTGCGTTCAAGAAACACTTCATAGTTTTGATTCTTGTCCATGTGTGCTTTTCATTTTCTTCTAGGTTTTCTGAAGTCTTAGAAAAGGTCAACACTTTTTTGTGTATATGTTTATATTTATATGATTAGCATACAGTGTTATATTAGTGTCATGTGTACAATATAATGATTGAACATTTCTATACATTATTCAGTGCTCATTATGATAAGTGTACTCTTAATCTCTTTATCTATTTTACCTATCCACCCCACGTCCTTTCTGGTAACTACCAGTTTGTTCTCTGTATTTAAGAGTATGAATTTTTGTGTCTTTTTTTTCTGTGTTGTGTTTCTTAAATTCTACATATGATATTTATCTCTCTGATTTATTTCACTTAATATAATACCTTATAGATCCATCCATGGTATACCATCCATGGTATGTGGTGTGTATGTATATATATATATACCACATCTTCCTTATCCATTCATTTGTTGATGGACACTTGGGTTGCTTCCATATCTTGGCTCTTGTTTTTTGTTTTGTTTTGTTTTGTTTTGTTTTGTTTTGTTTTGGCTCTTGTTAATAATGCAATAAACCTAGGGGTGCATATATCTTTTTGAATTAGTTTTTTTTTTTTTACTTTCCTTGGGTAAATACCCATTAGTAGAATTACTGGATCATATGGTAATTCTATTTTTTTTTAATATTTCAAGTAACCTCCATACTGTTTTCTACAGTGGCTGCACCAATTTGCATTCCCACCAAAAGTGCATGAGGGTTCCTTTTTCCTCATATCTTTGCCAACACCTATTATTTCCTGTCTGTCTTATTCTAGCCATTCTGACAGGTGTAAGGAGAAAAGATACACTTTAAAGAAAAAGAAAACATTACTTTGGTTTTTTGTGCTTCTAGCCTAGCTATGCTTTGTGCTCTCTATGCTTTTGTGCTCTCTATGCTTTGGGTTCCTTACTGCATGCCTGAATCAAGCTATCCCACCATGCCTGATATGATGGAAATGCCGCTTTATCTCATTAAAATGCACTCAGATGAACTTTCCACAGAAGGACATGCTCCCACCCCTTAAAATACCCATTTTTAAAACAGTGTCAGGTGTCTGTGTTCATTCCTTCAAAATTCATTTTAAACGGAGTGTGCTAGGCACGTGTGAAATAGCATCTCAGGAGAGAGATGGGAAAATCATGGCTATCTTACATTGCTCTGATAAGGGTTTGTCAAGGCTGTATGGAAGTAGAGAGGAGGGGCTCCTAATTTTATCTGGTAAGTGAAGAAATGCATCTAAGTTGAAGTGACCTTGATCTGAGGGTTGGGGGGATGAGTAACAGAGATGGGTGAAGTCGGAAGAAGACAGGTGGCAGAGGGGCCAAAGAGGTGTAGAGTCTGGAAACTTCAGAGAAGTCCCCTCTCGTGGACAGAGGAAAGGGGCGGTTTGGGAAATTAGTGAAAGATAGGAATGGAAGGGTAGAGAGAGGCCAGGTCAGGGGTGCTGGGTGACCCAGTCAGTTAAGTGTCCAACTTCAGCTCAGGTCAGGCTCTTGCGGTTTGTGGGTTCAAGCCCCACGTTGGGCTCTGTGCCGACAGCTCAGAGCCTGGAGCCTGCTTCTGATTCTGCCCCTCCCTGCCCCTCCGTGCCCCTCCCCTGCTCATGCTCTGTCTCGTTAAAAAAAGAAAGAAAAGAGGCCAGGTGAGACTACCCAGGGCTGGATGTACCTTTCTAGGAGTTTATCATTTGATAATGAGGAGTCTGAATCAGAGGCTGTTGATCAGCAATTTAGGAAAATCACTGTGGCATCCGTGTAGAGGATAGATTTTTGCAAGGTTCTATCCGGGATTATTTTCAGAAATTTCAGTTCGGTTTGGTCCAGACTTTAGGGCTGGTTATGAGTAAACTCCTTTTCTCAATGACTCAAGACCTCTTTTCCTACCCTAAAGAAGCTGGCAGGGGGCGCTCAGCTCCTGTTGAGGGTGGGTAGTGGCCAGCCCTCTGTGGCTGCCAGAAGAAATGGGTGGCTGTATGCCCATACGTGTTATGATTTGCTTGTCCTGAATGTCTAATGATAAATGATATTGCGTCTGACAGCACATGTGAGCTGAGGGTAAGTGTGGCTTTTTGCTTCTTGAAATCACAGCAACAGGTGATTGCTCCACAACAATGTGGAGTTGTAAAAAAGGAAAAAAAACACCATTGGAGGAGGGGCAGGAGACCTCGGTGCTGCTCCCAGCTCGGCTGTAACCAGCAGTGGTGTCTCACTGCACTTCGCTTACCTCGGCTGTGAAGTGAAACGTTTAGACTAACATGGTCCTCAGAGCTCCCTCCAACTCTCGGATTCTCACTGGGCTTCTGGCTTCCACATTGGCTCTCCTTCCCTCCATCAGCACTAACCTCGGACTTCCAGACATTCTGATTAAGAGAAAAACTAGCAAAACCACTTATGTTTAAACCAGTTGTAGTTTAAAGAACGTAACCTGGTGATCGTGGCAAATAACTTGCGGGAAAATAATTACACTGCATGCTCTGTGCTGTGCTGATGATAAAAGGAAAGCAGAAAGCCACCTGGATACATCTTCTTTTTTTCTCTTGACTTTTCCTGCTTGCCCCTCCTGCAAAGGTAGAGAGGAAATTGAATGGGGAATCTGAAGGGACTGAGGGTGAGGTTACTCATGGGGAGGCTGACCTGTGGAAGCTGCGTTCTGCCATATTCCAAACAAGTGCAGCCTTTAGTCAGCATTCGCAGCCATTCAGGTGGGTCCTAGGCAGAATTTTGACCTGTGACCCTCTGTCCCTTTGTGAAATTCTCTCGTACCTATACCTGGCACCCTCAGACTGTATTCTGGCTGCCCAAAGTTCAGTCCTGGGCCCATCTTCTAACCCCAAAATTGCGCTGTGCTCTCTTTTACCCAAACTAACTTCTAAAGATCCAGAAACTATAGGTAGATGATACTGTGGATGTTCTTGGGTGGAGGGGAGAACTTCTAGTGCTTCTGGCCCACCTTATATCCAGCAATACTCGCCAGCAAAACCAACCCACATATCTGTCCACTCATCAAATCCTGCAAAGTACTTTGGTGGTGGGGTAGAGTAATAAATAGCCGAAGTGGGACTTTTTCTGCCCTGCAGAGCGTTAGATAGTAACACAGGCACTGAGAACTCATTTATTCCACAAACGGGTTCATCATCTTCTGACTGTGGCATTGTGTATAGCAGAGGTTAAAAAAAGTCCGTGTGGAGGCACAGAAGAGTTAACACTTATGTTTCACGGGGAGTGTAGAAGGCTTCATGGAAGCATAAATAGGTTTGTGATTTGTCTGGCAGCAGCCTTAAAAGTAAAGGAAGATAGACCACGAGGAAGGCTGCATCAAGTGTAAAAAAGGCAGGAAAGAGGCAGTGGGGCTAGGATTGGGAGAGGAGGAGTTACATTTCCTAGAGAATTCTGAGGTAGAATCACTCTCTTATAGCATCACGTTACCTGTGAAAAGGGATGGGGTAACCAAGGTATCTAGTTCAGGTAGCTGCAGAACCCTAATCTCATCAATGAAGACAGGGAATATGAGGAATGAGATTGGGGACAGGTAGGAGGTGCTGAGTTCAATTTGGGCAGGAGTTATTTCAGATGCTTATGGGTATTAGTCCCTATGTCTGGGGAACCTGCTCTCTAGTTCTGCAGTATTTACATGAGGCTTTATATAAACTGCCACCCTGGGGATTCCCTGTAGCTTTTCTTCCTCATTTGGAAGTAAAGTTTTAGTTGGTAACATGATCACAAGAGGTTGGGTATAAAAAAAATTCATTTGAATCAGTTTTCAGGTTAGAAGATAAATGTTGTATTACTGTTCTACAAGATATGAAACTAAAATCACCCAAAGAGATTACAATGGAAAAGCACTGAAGTGTTTGTTTCTTTGACTTCTTGGTAGGTGGACAGTCTCTGTGATTCATTAGTGAGTGGGTCAGGGTTTGGCTCAGCCTGCTTGTTCCAGTCATCATCCACCAGCCAACTGATTTAGGAGAAACATGGCCAGCTCATTGAATTTCCATTTCCTGAGTTACGTTGTGGTCTCATGGGGTGGTAAACACAAGGCTCCTGGGAATTAAATGTTTAATGCAAAGGACTAAAAACAGGCTCTCCTGAGCCAAGATGTTAAATTTACAAGGACATGTTGCAAAGATAGCCTGTACTTCCCCCTTCCAAACCACCTTTTCCATAAAATAAATGCTGCTTATCCTTGTCTTCCCCCTACCCTATTCTGTCATAGACCTTGACCTTTGTTTTGATTTACCTTCCCATTGACACATCATCTGTTTTTTAATTCCCTGGCTAGACCTGGGGTTAAGATGGGAAGCAAGGCCAACAAACTAATTCAGACAAGTGCTCGCAGTGTTTCTCACTTTCCCTGGGATCATCTCATGTCCAGATCTATGTGTTCAAAAAATAAATTCCATCAAATGACCCAGAGGTGTTTAGACTCTAGGAATTCAATTTCTACTAGCCAAGCTCAAGAGATGGACCAGTATACCAGAATGCCAGTTCATTCATTTATGCTCCATTTCATCTGTCAAGCAATTTCATTTCAGCTATTTATTGTGTTAGTTATCCAGAAAGAGAAGAAACCCAGAAAGTAAGATAAGAATCAGAAGTTTATTTGGCAATCGTAGAGTTGGAACAGAGGGAACTGAATGACTTCAGGTGAGAGCATCACCTAGCTCTGAGAGATTATTGTACCTGTTTCCATATTGGCACATTCTTGTTGGCTGATTAAAGTGCTCTTGGCCAAGGATAGTTGGAGGAGACAAAGCCACAGATTATTTGGTATCTAAGTTTTTTTTTAGCATTCCTTATCCATCATTAATTGATTGAACTAGATTGCCTCTCAAGTCACAAGTTTCTGTGCTCTGGAAAAAGGCCCTTACTCACTTGGACATGTTTCAAAGGTGACTGGATAATTATCTTCCTGATTGATGTTTAGGAAATCAACCTAGGACTCTCTAATGGACTTTTAGAGACTGTGTTAGTTTCTATTGCTTCCATAAGCAATCATCATAAATGTATTGGTTTATAACAATGCCCATTTAATACTTCACAATTCTGTAGGTCAGAAGTCTGGACACAGCATGGCTCAACTGAATTCTCTGCTTAAAGAATGCTGAAATAAAAAAAAAAAAACTTTTTAGGGCTCTGTTACCTTCTGGAGGCTCTGGGGATGAATTTGCTTCCACACTGCTTAAGATTGCTAACCCAATTTAATTCCTTGTCATTGTAGGACTGTCTTCTCTGCTCCCTTGATGGCTGTCAGCTAGGTGCCAGTTTTCGCTCCTGTTTTCGTCTGCCTGCATTGCATCTCATGTTTTCTATGCCGTCCCCTCCAGCAACAGCACATCAAATCCCTCTCACATTTCTCACCTCTCAGGCTTCCTCTTCCGCCACATCTCATTGATTACTTCTGTTTTATAGGATAATTACATGGACTCACCTCAGTGATCTAAGATAATCTCCCTATTTTAAAATCAGTTGATTAGTAACCTTAATTACATCTGTAGAATTCCCTCAGGGAAGTACCTAAATTAGCGTTTGATTGAAAACCCAGAGATGGTCATCTTGAGGGGACCTCATCAGCAACACTTTGAAATAATGTTTCATCATTCCTTGAGTGATCTTATCTATGAATGATTTCATCCATTACATGTATTCTTTTTATCTTGCCATTTCATGGGATAATATTTTCTTTTCCTACCTTTATATTTAGTATTTCAACCCCAGTTGGCATAGAAGGCTTTCTATTGCAAAAATTACATTTACTGGTTGACTGGATGGGAAAGATTGATGTTTTGTTTTGTTTTGTTTTGTTTTGTTTTCTCTCCCTCCACTCAGCTGAGGAAGGCTCCCTGGGGCATATGAGCTCCATTTGCACAAACTGAAACATCATAGCACATTTGGTTTGGACTAAGTCAGTGATTCTTAACCCTAGCTGCACTTTAGAATCACATAACAAATGTTAAAGTGTTAATACTCAGGCCCCACCACAGAGATGCTGTTGTATATATGGTAAAGGCAGGGCATTTTTTTGTTTGTTTGTTTCCCACATGGTTCTAATTTGCAGTCAAGGCTGAGAACTATTGATATGCTCCAGACATTCTGTTTTGAAGATAAGGAAGCTGAGGCTGAGGGTGAGAAATGATTTGCTGAAAGTCCCATAACCAGTGACAGATCTGGTGCTCTGTGCCAGTTCTGTGCCACAAACAAAGTGTTTATGATTTAACTGTACGTAGATTTCAGTGCTCGGTAATTGTATGTAAAATGGATGTTAGGAAGGACTGGAGCATCCTGCCTCTTGGTTTCGTAGCAAGACTTACTTCTTTCCAGGACTTTAAGAAACTATTACATCTTGAAAAATGACTGTTTCAAGGTCCCTTCTCAGCAGCTTATTCTGCTCATGAGCAGTAATGAGCGCACATACATTCTGCGGTAGCCAGGGAGCTGGCCACATGGACACCCACAGTCTCTGTGTCCCTGAGCTGCACACTTTCACATGGTAGCCACTTAACTGCATGTGACTGTGGAACACTTGAAATCTGGCTTGCGCCACTTGTGATGGGCTGCGTGAAATACACACTAGATTCAAAGATTCCATATGAAAAACACCTCAATGCTTTTCATATTTACTATATGATGAAATAATATATTAGATATATTGGGGTAAATAAGATATCTTATGAAAATATTAAAAAATTAAAATTTTATGTATTTCTTTTTTAACGTGCTTCCTCGGAAATTCGAAAGTATGTATGTGGCTGGCACTTGTGTCTCACATTATATTTCTGTGACCCAGCACTGTTCTAGAGGACATCTTCTATTAAAGCTATTAACAATGAGTGGTCCAAGTCCAAACTGTTACACGTCCTATGATCTCGAAGAGTGAAGTGGTATATTATAAACTTCCTGGAGCTGAGACTTGACATTGATCTGCCCCGTGTCTGCCATCTATCTGGCAGCCAGTCAGTCTGGCCAAGTAGACTCCTTTCTATTTATATATATAGGCTTAAAGGAGGTGGGGGATGCCCCATGTCATGGAAAGCGCACACTTTATAGCTCTTAAGTAACGTACCCGCAAGTAGGCCAGGTGCTCTTGGAGGCTGTAAGGCCTAGAGATGAATATTATATCCCTTGAGCAATACTCCTAAAGAACCTACTGTGTCAGCATTTATGAATTATTACCGCCCTTGACAGGCCGGAGCACTGAGAATATTGTGGTCTGACCCTGTCCATAATTCGAATCCAAACTTTTCCTCTTTCTTTTTTTCTTGCCCTCTGTAGCTTTCCTGCCTCACTGGTACTCTGCTCATGTGCTCGGTTGGCCTAGTTTCATATTTACGGTGCAGCATGGGAAGGTGAAGACAGGCCTTGGAGACTCTGGGCATGGTTCTGTTGGGGGATTCATGGAACCTCTCAAAGTTCCTCTAAACTTTTGTATTCTCAACGTTAAAATGAGGCTGTCTTTCACAGAGTCTTTGTAAAAGTTGAATGAAATAATAAGGCAGTTTTTAGGGGAGGCATCTACTCTATGTCAGGCCCAAGGCTAGTTGTTGGGGACACAACGTGTACGTGAGGCAGACCTCCTGCCCCCAGTTACTCACAGCTAAAAGAAGAGAAGGACAAGGAGCCTGGCAGCGTCGGGACAAGCAGTCCTCAAAGAATGGCAGCTTTCATTACATTGCGCAGCCTGGGATTTGGCTTACCACAAAATCACGGATGGCGTGCCGACAAGGGAACTGAGACCCACAATGATTAAATGAGTGCCTGAGTTACCAGGTCAGGCAGTGTCGGGCTGGCACCAAGGCTTGGGATTGCTGACACCTTCTCTGGAAATGCTTTTTCCAGAAGATCATATTGCCTCACTCTTGGTTTCTCAACTTGTTTGCCTTAAAAGAACAAGTTCATTTTGGACCTGATGAAAGGAAAGAAGAGTTTCTCCAGATGTTTGCTCTATATGTTATCTGGGTCTGTTGTTAGTAAGTCCTTTTAGTGCACTGACTTACTTTACTAATCATTGTCAGATTATCATTTCATCAAGATAACGAATGTTTTTGCTTGAAGACTTCACTCACTGTGATCATGTCTTCAACAGCCTATCCATTTCCTGTTAAATTAGGTAAAACAAAACCAATTTCTATCTGAGAGTTTGAAAGAAATTCCAACATCTTCAACTTTGTTTAAAGTATATTCTCCATGTTCTATATGATGTATCACACTAAAAAAATAAATGGTTTAAAAAAAAGCCACTTGTGAAAAGAGAGAGACACAGCAGAAATCCAGTAAGAGATTTGCTTTTTCAAATTCTGTTTTGGAAAAACAAAAATGACTCTGTAGGTGCAGTGGTATAAAGTATGATATAAAAAGGAACACACTGTTCAAATACGTACCTATGCAATTGATTTTCTCTTTCATGTGAGAGATACACCCACATTGTGAATCAGTGGATGCACCAAGTGAGTCAAGCTGGGTGAGTTTGGCCACCATCCACAAGGGTAGTTGTTATGTCAAGGTACTGCAAAGTGCCACCGGATCTTACTAATAAACTCAAACAGGTTGCCCCATGCACCAATAAAGGTCCACTCCTAGCAGAATGCCCATGCAGACCAAGATAGGGGCAGCACTAAGTATTTAGTTCTGAAAAGGCCTGTATTTTTTCACTTCTCCAGAAAGGAAGAGTTTAATACCAAAATTCCTATAACCCAGCTGCCTTTTGTATTCTCACAGGGAAAGTCCTAGCTTGAAGTCAAGCCTCTTATCATTGGAATTCATCTACCCAGTTCTCATCTCTAGAAATGCATGATTCACAAGACAAATGATCTGGACCCAGTTAACAACAGCATAGACTTTTTTTTTTTTTTTTTCTTTTACAACAGCTGAGATAGTAATTACGGGTGAAATCAGCCTCTAGATTTTTTCCCACAACTGGGCATCCATGTCAAAGGTGTACAATTGCCTATACACCCAAGCAAAAATGAGCAGCATTCCTGCTTTATACTAGAAGATGCACACATTACATTATGATGACTCTTCATTTTCCTCGGACCCTTATGTGATGTAAGTGCACGATTGAAGAAGGGAGTCGTACATGTTGTGGCTACCTGAGAACATATTTACTGACTGCTTTACCACCTCCCTAGGCTTCTATTTCATGATATATAGATGAGGGCCCCAACCCCAATCCACCCAATGGAAGCATTACAAAACATAATCTATTTATTACTAGTATCAGAAAGAGTCTAACAAAGAACTTATTTATTGGATACATGTAAAATGCTTTGAATAGAACATCTCATTTAATCTCCTCCTGATTTTCCTATGAAAAAGGTAATAAGATTATCATCCTTATATTAGAGACTAGTAAACAGGTTTGGTAAAGCTAGGATTTGAACCTAGCTCTCTCTGACTCCAGAACACATGCACTTAGCCCCAAGCTCACCCTCTCTGTAAATGATGATCAAAGATGGCATTTATGGTAGAGGCTGATGTTAATTTCTAAAGACTTGGGAAAATATCTGTCAATGATTATTAACTAAATATGCTCAGCAAACAGTAAAACAGATGGCATCAAATGAAATTGTGTCCAGGGTCCACTCAGCAGTCCTGTCTCTTACATCTTCTATCAATGTCAGCAGATTAATCTTTGTACCTGTCACCTGCATGGAGCCTAGATAACATCATTCATTTCCTGAGCTGATGGTGTGCTGGGTCCCGTTTGTACTAGCTTGTGGGTCCACGTTCAGTGACTTCAGGCAATCCAGGTTCAGTGACTTGATAACTTAAAATCAGTCTTGGTGAAGGTATTTACACCAAAGAAAGTGGTAAATGCTACCAATCATGGTCCTTCTTTCTCTCTCTCTCTCTCTCTCTCTCTCTCTCTCTCTCTCTCTCTTTAAATTCCAGAGAGACAGTTGTTACACATTTATCAGTGCACCACTGTCTATGACTCAAAGAGAGATACAGTGTGAATTGTCACCCTTCTAAAGGTAAACTAAGGCATACTGAGTACCCTAAAAAAAAAAAGCGTACAAAAATAATCATGTCTAATTCTTCAGTGAATCTTCAGTCCCCATCATTCTGCATTTGGGACGACCTCTTAAAATATAACCACAGGATTTGATACATCATTAGAAATATAATTTTTTATTATTGTTTGTTACAAAACCATATATGCCCACTTTAACAGTTTAATGTTTCTGAATGCAAGTACAAGCATACAAACCATAATATGTATATGTTAGTGTTGTCAAAGAGAAATATAAAATATAATGAAAGCCACTTATGTGATTTTAAATTTTCTACTGATCATATTTAAAAAATAAAAAGAAACAAGGAATATTAGTTTTCAATAATATATTTTATTTAACCCAGCAATCCAAAATATGGGTTTAACATATGGTAAGCATAGGCCTTGTCAAAATATTCTGTATCCCTTTTTTGTACCAAGCCTTTAAAATCCGTGTATATTTTACACTTATAGCACATCTTAATTTGAATGCTAACATTTCATCAGAAATACTGATCTCTATTTAGATTTCATAAAAATCTAGATTCACTAGATTCACGTCTCAACCTGTCCCAAATATACTTAATTAAATGCTTAAACTATCTAATTGAAATTTTGTAAAAATTTTGCATACTTATTTCCTCAGTTACATTAACCCTGTTTCCAATGCACCACGGACACTGAATTGGTAACTGAATTGGTTAATGCAGGTACATATGATCTATGCTTTAAATGTTTTATAAAAAAGGAGACTTAGTATATATAATATTCCAAAAGGCCTTTTTCCCTCACACATTACACATTTAAAATAATTTCCTATCCTGTATTCCCCATTAGATTCTGAGAAGAGAGAAATCTCAGCAAAACTAGTGAGGTCAGTAATGTTTGTGAACTTTTTCTGTCTCACTAACAGGAAAGAAATAAAATGACCTTAGGCATTTTAGGTCTGAACAATTTTCAAGTGACCACCACTATAAAAAGTGGGTAATGACACGAACAAATGTAAACTATTCAAATAAGTGCCCAGTACTAATTACAATGGGTTGTTACAAATACTCTTTTGGATTAGCCTCTTTTTCAGCATTGAGTTCTTAGCACAGCTTCACCAGAAAATCAACTCGATTCAGTTTTGCAATATTTCATTACTAATCAACACCTGCATCAGAAAGTACACATTTATTAGGTTATCTAACTAGAGTCTTGGTTTTGCAATATAAACACCTCTGCTTCTGTAGGGATTTTTTAATCAGCTCTTACTTTTTTGGTATCAGAATAGCTAGTTCAGTAAAATGAAAATTTGGGGATATATTATTTCTATCAATTCAGCTGCCACTCTGGTATTTTGCCTTAACAGGGCTACAAGTTCCTTAATCTTTCATACTATTCCTCCTATATGTAAATATGCTAACATCATTCTTCTAGGGATGCTGTTGACCTCTTTCCTTTTAAATACTTGATACAAATCAGAGGGTGTAGGTAGCTGTGGGTGGTGGTTCATTTTGTCCCTGCCAAATTACAAACCAGATATGAACACATGTTCCCCTATATGGCTTAACATGGTTTTTAAGATTACTTTTAATAAAGTTGATATGGGGGTTCTTCATGAAATAGTCTAGTCTTCACATTAAATTCATCCGGTACTCATCCTCTCTATGTAAATATCTCTAAAATCCAGTAATGACCTCATTCTCTCTCCCAGTCTTTGGTCTCCTACCTTCATCTTCCTACCAGACATTTCTAACATTTCCACAAGTCTTTCAATCACTGTTAAATCACTTTAATACCAAATATCCCAAGACAGTCATGTGATCTTACCCTTTCTAAACAGCTCTGATCCCAAAGTTCCGATTTCTATCAATAGCGCCATCTTTCCTCCACACATATAGTCAGCCATTTACAATAGACATGTTTTATCATCTTCTATATCCAGTCATCACCATATCTTGTCAGTATTTCTCAGTGATACTTAATGAGGAAAGTATGAGGGGCAGATTTAGCCCAAGAATAATCCATTTTACACATGCTTTGCCTATCCCAGAACTTCTAGTGACTTTCTGATTAATATGAGTTGAAATGCTATTTCGGGCTAGTCCTCCTTTGCCGGTCCAGTTTTATTCCCCTTTATTCATAGTTTCAAACCTGTTCTCTATCTCACCAGCTCATTCTAACTACTGCCCTGAGCTAATCAGATCCAAAGCCATACCCAGGATATTTGTACCATCTGAGCTCTTACCCATAATGCATGTTCACATCCTACCCCCACTATTCCTTACCTAGCACAATCTTCTCTGTCATTCAGTCGCTGGTTATTTCCCCACTCTGATCTTTCTTGCATTTTTAGGTACACTTCCTCTTTTCATAATTTCACGTGCCTGTCTTGCCTAATTCTTGGGGTAGAGAACCATGATTGTGATTGCTTTTGTATTCTCCATTGTGCCCTGCACAATTCTAGAACTAAGAATTCAACAACTACTTGCTCATTTTAAGATTAAAAAAAAAAAATGGAAGTGATTCCTTTCTTGGCCTGGAATTGGTTATAACATATTGGGAAAAAATATCATGTTTAATCTCCATCTCTTCTCATGTGTTTATGTACCGACTTATAGCCAAGGAATAAAAGTCAGTATATCACAGGCCTAACTGTAATTTGGAAGTCTCCTCTGCTGGGCAGTTTATAGAATGAAAACTCACACCAGCTGGATTACACTGCTTTTCAGCTAGCTCTCCCTTGTGGAAGTGGGGGTTGGGGGCATGGGCAGGCAAAATGCCTCAGGCTTTGAAAGTGGAAATGGTGTGAGTTCCATTATGCAAGAATAGAAACTTGTCTCCCCCGCCCAACCACCGCCCCACCCCAAATGAAAATCTTGCTGTGAGGCTATAGCCAAAGAATGCATAAATATCAGTAGAAATTTACAGAGGTATTTTCCCTAGAAAAATATTACAAACTTACATTGCAAAATAAGAACCCAGTAGGCTAAGGTACAATTTGGTAGATTCCTCTGCAGTACCTGCCTCTACATAGAGACTTATGGTGGGGAAGGGGAATAATGGTACTTTCTCCTTCTCACATGGGCACATCACTGATGAACTACATTAAAGTTTCAGACTTTGTGTGTTGACACTTTGTCCTCTCCTAGGAACATTTTTCTCTCAGCTTAAACCTAATAAAGAAGGCTCCTCTCACCTAGAAGCTGCCACATGGAGTTCTGCAAAACTGAAGGGAGCAGCCTCTAGTCAAATTGAACAGAATGTCCATGAGCCCAGCCACATGCTGGCTCTGGGGACCGCTCAGTAAGGAACTACTTTCAGAGTCAGCCCCACTGAGCCAGCAACAGTGGAAGGAGAGTTTTAGTCTTTGGATGAAGCAGTTAGCTGTTCCTGAATCCAGCCACACTTCTCCATCCTCTTCTCTGCTCCCTAGTTGGAGCGAGACTTGGGGCCCTATGCAATGCTCTCAGTGCAGTGACCTGTTCTTATCTCCTAGGGATAAAATAGCAGTTTTAAATACCTCCTTTTCTGTAGGGCTGTGCAAACAGATGTATGGCTAATTTTGCTCTAAGGACTCTGATTTGTTTGTTTCTTTATGAGATAGAATGCGTTCTATGGAGATATGTTGTGAAAATTTGAAAGAGGTGAAGTTCATTTGCAGGCAGCAGCTTTCAAAAGTTTGGGGACGAGAGGGAGTCAACTACAATTCATCTGAAGCAAAACTCGCTTGTTTCTGGCATCTGCCAAGTGTCTTTGAAATATTTGAAGATGTGACTTCCAAACCAGAGAAAGCAGCCTTCTGAGAAAGGCAGACCTATTCATATCTTGATTCAGTTGGGAAGCAAAAAACCCTGCCTAGAACTGGAACTCCCTGTTACAACCTGATATCGAGAGAGCGAGTGCCAGAGGAGGTGTCTCTACCTGACACTAAGTGCATTGGGGGATTGCTAGGAAAACTAACACTGTTCAGAGCCCAGTTCCTCGATGCTTTTCCTCCTTACAAACACACACACACACACACACACACACACACACACACACAAAACAAAACAAAACAACCTTAAAAATAAATTTTAAAAGGAAATATCCAGTTAACAAAAGGATGGCATTTTCAGCCTTTCACATATTTATTTTTGCCCTTTTTACACATTTCTGCTGGCGGCTTCCAGCTAGGATCACATAGCCTATTCACCTAGCAGTAAAGAGAGCCGCTCAGTGGTTCGCATTTGCAAAGCAGATGAGGACGATGCAAAGGCCGTTAGCCCAGAGCCTTCCAGGTGAGGAACCTAAAACATGGATGCTACAATAACTGCAACTCACATTTGTGTGCAATCCTGTAATTGGCAGTGTGTGCACATGCAGTGTCACTCAGTTCTGTCAGTGACTCCGCGAGGCAATGTTTGAGGGCATTCTTTATACGATAGGCATATACATGGGTGTTCAGACCCAGGAAGATATTCAGTTTATGTAGAGATGTGTTTTCTTAGAACTTCTTAAGAATGTGAAATCATATGGAACAACAACAAAAAAATGATGGGCCATCCACTATCTAGAAATGAAAGTTTGAAATATCACACTTTATACCTATTCAGAATTA
Organism: Lynx rufus; assembly: GCF_022079265.1. Classification (NCBI taxonomy): domain Eukaryota; kingdom Metazoa; phylum Chordata; class Mammalia; order Carnivora; family Felidae; genus Lynx; species Lynx rufus. Next base: position 205,225,143 of record NW_025814823.1, on the reverse strand, counting down.
CACAGCCATTACTGGGAACCACACCATTCCATTACCCATGAGAACAAATGTTCTTGTTCATCATTTCAGCCTGATTAGGGGTAATGAGAAAGGCTATTTCATTATTGTCAAGAATGTACCATAGAGAAAATGAGGCCAATAGAGGCCCCGGTGGAGCTCCCAATGTGATGATCAGGTATGCCTGAGTGATGTGTAAGTAATGTAATTTTATGAAAATATTGCCGCTAAGCTTTAAAGTAGTTGGCATTAGTTGTCAGATGTAGCAACAGCTCTCCAAAGGACAGTGTGCTGAGTTCATTTTAAACCAGCCCAAACTTGTCTCTTCAGAGGTCCTAGAAGTGGACACCTGGCTTATTTATTCCAAAGAAGCTTATTTCCCCCAGGTAAAAGTGTGGGCTGGCTGAGGCATGATCTGCTCCCCTATTCATCAAACTGAAGGGATTAAGGCGTGGCCACACCCAGATAGCTAGCAAGGCCTCCAACTGACCTTTCTTTGAGTGGGGGGGGGGGGGGGGTGGTGTTCACATTCCTGGGCCTTTCAGAGACCACATTCTTTCTAAAACAGAAAACAACCCACGACAGGCAGGGTATCCTAGGCAGGCCACCTAGGAAGCACAGGTGTTTTGTTTTCTTGTGCTTCTCACCTTCTCCTTTCTGCTCCCTTCTAGCTACACCTCCTCATGATGGCTCATCAGCATGGGTTTCTAAGTATTAGTTGAGCTCCTTTATTCAGTGAGAAACACTGGAGGAGTTTTACTATTACAAGTGGTTTGTTGTGTTTTTCCTTTTATGGCCTGTCCAGCTCAAGGCCCTATGCTTGGTGATACTGCTGACAAGTTTTTCTATTTCCAGATCAAATTAACGTGAAACCACACTGGCCCTATTATTGAAGCAGTGGGGGGGGGGGGGGGGAGGGGAGGAGGAGGGGGTCCTTTGTTGTAAAGTGTTTCTAGGGCTGTTGGCCAAGATGGGAAACTCTCTAGTGTCCATGTTATTTCCTGAGGCAAGCACACATGGGAAATAGAATTTATTACAAACCTACTGTTTGCCCTTATGAAAAGTATAATAATATGAGACTCTGGGGCAATGAAAGATTTACTGGGATTCCTTCTGGAACTGACATGCATGTCAGCTCATTCATGGTTTAGCCAGCTTATAAACAGTGTGTAATGATAATGGTCTGCTTTTATCTTACTGTTTTTTGTATGATTACTCCTTTTTGTATGATTGCAGGTCCTACAGGTATGGATCTCTGGCAGCTGCTGTTGACCTTGGCAGTGGCAGGATCAAGCAGTGCTTTTTCTGGGAGTGAAGGTGAGTTCTACTTTCCCATTCCCACCCCCAGTGTTTTGAAATAACACTGAACTTTATTTGTTAAATATAAGTTCTTTGGATGCTTTAATTAGAAGAGGTAAGTTTTAAGTAGCAGCAAATGGGAAACTGGTCTTAGCTTTAAAATCATAAACTGGGTGGACTTTTCTGTGGATGTTTTAGGAGGAATACAGTTTTGGCATCTCATCTTTTCACATCAAAAATAAATGCTGCAAATCATGCTGAGGACATTTATATTGAAAGCAAGCCAGGTCTCTTGGTCCTGGGAGAGATATTGAAATTGCACTGGAAGGTTGGTTATTAACCTACTGATCACTCTGTTCATCCGTGACTAAGGATATCATCGCCTATTTCCAGAGCTCAGAATTAAGGTCTCTGAATCATATTCTCTGAGAACGGAAATTGCAGGTTTCAAATAAATTTCACCTCTCACACTCTGGATGGTTACCATTTGGCAAAGTGTGAAGGAAGACACAAATGAAAAGAGTTGAATAATGTACTCAGAACTCATGATTTCCTTGGCCATCTCTATAAGTCTCCTTCCTTTTTTATACACTCTTCCTAGTGAAGTCCCAGTACATTCAAACGTATGTCTCATAGCAGAAATAACTGGAGCGAGAATGAGTAATGAAAGGGAATGAGAAGAAGGATGTTTCTGTCCAGAAAGTAAACTCTGCTTATAAAGGGGTACGAGACTTTTTAAAAGATTGTCTTGAGTGCGTGATTTTTTTTCCTTGCTTGAGTGTCCAACATAAGAAATAAAGTCTATTTCTCCTATGCTCTGACACTGCATTCAGTTGTTGCTTTAAGAGTAGCTGACTCCACTCCGCAGTGTGGAGGTTCCTCAGAAAATTAAAAATAGACCTACCCTATGACCCAGCAATAGCACTGCTAGGAATTTATCCAAGGGATACAGGAGTACTGATGCATAGGGGCACTTGTACCCCAATGTTCATAGCAGCACTGTCAACAATAGCCAAATTATGGAAAGAGCCTAAATGTCCATCAACTGATGAATGGATAAAGAAATTGTGGTTTATATACACAATGGAATACTACGTGGCAATGAGAAAAAATGAAATATGGCCTTTTGTAGCAACGTGGATGGAACTGGAGAGTGTGATGCTAAGTGAAATAAGCCATACAGAGAAAGACAGATACCATATGGTTTCACTCTTATGTGGATCCTGAGAAACTTAACAGGAACCCATGGGGGAGGGGAAGGAAAAAAAAAAAAAAGAGAGGTTAGAGTGGGAGAGAGCCAAAGCATAAGAGACTCTTAAAAACTGAGAACAAACTGAGGGTTGATGGGGGGTGGGAGGGAGGGGAGGGTGGGTGATGGGTATTGAGGAGGGCACCTTTTGGGATGAGCACTGGGTGTTGTATGGAAACCAATTTGTCAATAAATTTCATATTAAAAAAAAAAAAAAAGAGTAGCTGACTCCACTACTCACTGGGCAACTCATGTTGGAAAACACAGTTTAACAACAGAGGTAGTGCCTTAAGATGTCCTCCCTGACCTTTGAGCCAAAAATAAATCTGTAGTAGTGAGCTGCTGAGGGCCACCAAAGTAAAAAAAAACAAGAAGGGTAAAATATGTTATTTTATCTTGTAAAGCAATTTTAAAATATTTATAGAAAAGAAGTCATAATTGTTTGAAATATTTTTGGGTCTCTCTGGTGTTATAATGTCAACATTATGCAAGTCAAACATGGAGAGAACTGCAGGCTCCATGTCAGCAGCTTTTCCCATGGCTGGTTTTAGACCCTGGTTCTGAGCCAAAGAATTACAGCTGAGAGCCTCTGCTGTTCCAAAGTCATGGTAGTTTAATCTCTACTTTCTTCATTAAGGTAGCTTTCACTCCACTAGGCAAGGCTTGAGGAATTTAAAAAAAAAAAAAAAAACCTGTGAAATGAAAAGTATGGCAAAGGAGATCTTTAAAGAAAATTAAAAACGTAGCCCCAGCTGAAAGAGTAGAGCTCAAGTTACATTTTAGACCTAGAGAGGCTGCAAAGAGCATCTATTTCAGCTGCTTTGACATTTTAGCTTTGACATAAACCTTTAACTTCATAAGGAGAGTGGAGAAAACACCGCCATTAACTGGTTTTATGTTTGCTTTTTGATAGTTTTTTGTTTGCTCTGTTTGGGGGTAACAGAGATAAGAAAATGAATTGGCTTATTGTAAACAAATCATGTAGCCTACCAGTACTTACACATAATAAGTAATTTAGCAAAGGAAAAAATTTCTTTTTTCTTCTATTTTTTTTTAATTTTTTTTAATTTTTTTAAATTTTTTTTTAAATTTTTTTTAAATTAAAAAAAATTTTTTTTTTTTTAATTTAGTGGGCTAACCAAAATTCTTTTGGAATATGTGGCTACTCCAGGGTTCTACCTTAAAATGGCCTGGGGATTGTTATGGATGAGTATGATGTCTACATAAGAAGGTGTAGATGAACATGTTCGAACATGAGCATGCACGCACATGAGTGTGTTTACCAGTTCTGGCCATCTATCTGATGAGTTCTGCCAGAGTGGTCACGTGACAACGTGGATTGAATCTCAGATGACATTCGGAGGCCATGTGGTCCTTCTTCTGCCAGGTCCAGATTGTAGCCAAATTGTTCTTATGTTGTCTCCTATTATATGAGGTAGACTAAACATACAGGTAAGAATTTAAAAAAAAAACAAAAACCTGCTACCACTGTAGTTTCACCGTGAAACCATTCATTTGAAATCAGTTTGGTCAGGGAAAGATGTGACACTGCTGAGGAAGGCATGTGGCAAGTGTTACTTGGAGAAAAGTTACCTAGGAGCTGGTAAAAGATGACACATCTCTATGCCTAGGGAAGGTTGGCACTTGAAGCCTGGAGCAGGGTTTTTCTTGCTTGGGCAGATGAGTGGTTAGAAATATACCGGCCCTGAGAGGATTTTTCATTATGTCTAATTGCCCTGTGAGAAATTTAATGAGAGCTAAACATGGAACAGTGCACCATTGTGTTAGCTCCGATGTTGTAATAGGTGCCCTCTCATTGTCTTTCATCCTTATATTAGTCTCTACATCTGCTTCTCATAACCAGTTACATAGTCTCCGGGACAATTTCTTACCCCAAAATCAGGAATGACCAGCAGTGCCTTATTTTCAAAGGGGCTTCACAGGTTAAACTGTCAACTGGCTGCATCAGAACTGATGCTCCTGGGATGATGATTTTTAATGAGAAATGTGTATAAAGATTTTGAAATATTCTTCAAAGGAGTGCCTGTTATAAATTAGATCACATCTCTGCTACTTCAGTCAGTCCACAACTGAGGATCCTCTTTGACCTCAGCAACCAAACATGGGAGCATATTAGCCCCTGCCCTGAAGAATTTCAGTCTAGTTGGGACATAAGGAACTTCTAGAAATTAATGAGAAACTGTATAGCTTTAAGGTCTAAATTGTGTAATGAATACATATGGTCAAGATGTTCTGAAAAAGAGTAAATGAAGATGGACTGGAATAGTTACTTCAAGTTTAATGTATAGATATTTTTTTAGAGCTTTCTTTTTTCAAAGATTCAACTTAGGGCTATGAGGAATATAGTGATTCTTCTCTCAAGGAAGTTACCATGAGTTAAGAGATCAGGAACCTGCACAAAGAATTGCCGTGTAAGACCATGTCTATTAACAATTGAAATAGTGGCCCCGAACTACACTCCTTAGGAGGAGTGAAGTGTGGAGGGTCACCTCCTGCTGTAGTGAATTAGAACTTCATGAAGGAGGTCGGTGTTATTCAGCAGAACTACAATACTTGTTTAAGACTTTAAAAGGCTGAGAAGAGCAGGAGGAGACTCTCGGAATAGCCGATGTGATAGAGGAACAACATAAACGGAAGCTCACAGGTGTAGGTAGAAGGTGTACATGGAGAACAACTCATTCAGCTACTGAGTTTTTCCCATGTACAGACACTGTATCAGGCAATGAGTGGTTCTATTTTACACATTTGGTATTCAACAGCTATTTTTTGAGCACTTACTTTGCAGAAGGCATATGATTCATTTGGCCAGAGTGTGCTATACATGAGCACTCCATTTGTAATTATTCACTTCGGAAGTAAACTTAGGTCAATAGATTGGAGTTAAATTATAGAAGGCTTAGCAATAGCAAAAGCTTTGTGGAAAAGGCAGGTCTTGCTGGGTGTTGAGGAGTGAAGATGGTATTTGGAGAGAAAGAGAAGAGACAGAATGTAAAGCATATCCTGCAAGTCATAGTTCTTCTCAAAGCTGTAGGCCATGCATAAGTCCTAATGATGGGACATTATGTGTGTGTGTGTGTGTGTGTGTGTGTGTGTGTGTGTGTGTGTGTCTAATATGTGTAAATTGCATCTATAATATTTATGTATAATGTACATTATATATATGTGTGTGGATGTGGCATGGATTGCAGGCAAAGCACATAATTAGTATTTTATCGGCAGATTAAAAGGTGCTACATCATTCTGTATCAGTCAAGGTAAGAAATGTGCACTAGGAGTGAGATGCTGCATCCTAAAGGAATCAGGATCCTCAAAATAATATTTTCTGCATATATTTGAACATTTTTTATAAACTTACGCAAACTGACACAGCACTTATGTAGGAAAAAAAAAGACACCTCTCTTCTCATTGCTAACAAAAAGGAAATAATGACCCAGTGTAAGGAACATTGTATTTTTTTAATAACTCCTCCCCCCCACCCCGACAGTGAGGCCCCACAGGGCCCTGAGAAGTTGCCAAGACCTGTAGGATATATATCAAACAAGGATTAGAGTCATGGTTATAGTTGGGAACCAGTAAATGGTGTGCCTATCAAATGATTTCAAGAAGTTCTAGGCTTTCCATGCATACTGAAAGTGAAGATAACCTCCACAGAGCTCTAGATTGCTGCTGTCTTCACTGTCACCAGGAGGCAAGAAGAAATGTTTCATTCTGCTGTCATGCCATAGCCTGCATCCATGTACATCAGCAACCCTGTGTCACCTGGTCCTCTTGATATCACAAACCGCTTCCACACTGGAGCTCAGCAGGACGTAGCAGACCAGGCTGAGGAGCTCCTGGCCTCAACAATTTAAAGGGTGCCAGTGGAAGATGTGAGCACGGACCTCTGCAGATGATGACACAAAACAGTCTTTCATCAAGTTTTAATCAAGCACTTTTATGGATCCGAGGATGAATTTTTTAATGTTATTTTTTATTTTTTTTAATTTACATCCAAATTAGCATATAGTGAAACAATGATTTCAGGAGTAGATTCCTTAATGCCCCCTACCCATTTAGCCCATCCCCCCTCCCACAAACCCTCCCGTAACCCTCAGTTTGTTCTCCATATTTATGAGTCTCTTGTGTTTTGTCCCCCTCCCTGTTTTTATATTCTTTTTGTTTCCCTTCCCTTATGTTCATCTGTTTTGTCTCTTAAAGTCCTCATATGAGTGAAGTCATATGATTTTTGTCTTTCTCTGACTGACTAATTTCACTTAGCATAATACCCTCCAGTTCCATCCACGTAGTTGCAAATGGCAAGATTTCAGTCTTTCTGATTGCCGAGTAATCCTCCATTGTGTGTGTATGTATGTGTGTGTGTGTGTGTGTGTATATATATATATATATATATATATATATATATATATATAACATCTTCTTTATCCATTCATCCATTGATGGACATTTGGGCTCGTTCCATACTTTGGCTGTCGTTGATAGTGCTGCTATAAACATGGGGGGTGCATGTGTCCCTTCGAAACAGCACACCTGTACCCCTTGGATAAATGCCTAGTAGTGCAATTGCTGGGTTGTATAGTAGTTCTATTTTTAGTTTTTTGAGGAAACTCCATACTGTTTCCCAGAGTGGCTACACCAGCTTGCATTCCCACCAACAATGCAAAAGAGATCCTCTTTCTCCTCATCCTCGCCAACATCTGTTGTTGCCCGAGTTGTTAATGTTAGCCATTCTGGCAGGTGTAAGGTGGTGTCTCATTGTGGTATTGATTTGTATTTCCCTGATGATGAGTGATGTTGAGCATTTGTCATGTGTCGGTTGGCCATCTGGATGTCTTCCTTGGAGAAGTGTCTATTCATGTCTTTAGCCCATTTCTTCACTGGATTAATTGTTTTTTGGGTGTTGAGTTGATAAGTTCTTTATAGATTTTGGATACTAACCCTTTATCTGACATGTTGTTTGCAAGTATCTTCTCCCATTCTATCGGTTGCCTTTTAGTTTTGCTGATTGTTTCCTTTGCTGTGCAGAAGCTTTTTATTTTGATGAGGTCCCAGTAGTTCATTTTTGCTTTTGTTTCCCTTGCCTCTGGAGACATGTTGAGTAAGAAGTTGCGGTGGGCAAGATCAAAGAGGTTTTTGCCTGCTTTCTCCTCAAGGATTTTGATGGCTTCCTGTCTTACACTGAGGTCTTTCATCCATTTTGGGTTTATTTTTGTGTGTGGTGAAAGAAAGTGGTCCAGGTTCATTCTTTTGCATGTCACTGTCCAGTTTTCCCAGCACCACTTGCTGAAGAGACTGTCTTTATTCCATTGGATATTCATTCCTGCTTTGTCAAAGATGAGTTGGCCATACGTTTGTGGGTCCGTTTCTGGGTTCTCTATTCTGTTCCATTGATCTGAGTGTCTGTTCTTGTGCCAGTACCATACTGTCTTGATGATTACACCTTTGTAGTATAGCTGGAAGTCTGGGATTGTGATGCCTCCTGCTTTGGTTTTCTTTTTCAAGATTGCTTTGGCTATTCAGGGTCTTTTCTGCTTCCATACAAATTTTAGGATTATTTGTTCTAGCTCTGTGAAGAATGCTGGTGTTACTTTGATAGGGATTGCATTGAATATGTAGATTGCTTTGGGTAGTATCGACATTTTAACAACATTTGTTCTTCCTATCCAGGAGCATGGAATCTTTTTCCATTTGTTTGTGTCTTCTTCCATTTCTTTCATAAGCTTTCTATGGTTTTCAGTGTATAGATTTTTCACCTCTTTGGTTAGATTTATTCCTAGGTATTTTATGGTTTTTTTCGTGCAACTGTAAATGGGATTGATTCCTTGATTTCTCTTTCTGTCACTTCATTGTTGGTGTATAGGAATGCAACCGATTTCTGTGCATTGATTTTATATCCTGCAACTTTGCTGAATTCATGAATCAATTCTAGCAGTTTTTTAGTGGAATCTTTTGGGTTTTCCATATAGAGTATCATGTCATCTGTGAGGAGTGAAAGTTTGACCTCCTCCTGGCCGGTTTATGGATCCAAGGATGAATTTTAAATTTATGTTCCTGCCTTTAGATTGCCCATGGTTTATAGAAGAGAAGACAGACAAGTAAACATTATTTAATTGTGATCCCCTTATGTTACTAAAAGAGTTTTAAACAGGGTAATAACACTGCTAGGTTTTCACTTTGGAAATACTACTGGTAATAGGATGGAAGTGAATTTGAGAGAGATGAATGTAGAGGAAGATGATTGTAATAGGTCAGGAGAGAGAAGATATAAATGTGATGGTTGTGATAAAAAAAAATAGATGGATCACAGAGATGTTAAGGAGACAGAATCGTCGGTACTTGGAGCCCAATTATGTGTGCATTTTTGACTTCAGGAACTGCCAGACCTTTCTTCCTCCATCCATCTCTAAGTTCTCATATTTTTAGTTAAGGTTATCAGCATCAGCAATGACTCACTGTGAATACGGGGAAGTCCCAGAACACAGCTTGGACTGTTAGCAGTGAAGTGGTACTTGCATGGAGCTGCTCTGTAAGGGAGGAGACATACTCACACTGATATAACAGGGCATCTAAGCTTCCTTCCTTTTGTACCGTTTTCCAGAACTCTTGCCCATGCCCAGCTTGGGCTGCACAGCTAGCTTCCCGCCTCTGCCATGTGGCTGTGGTATGGCTCAGGCTACTGTGCACTGAGGGTTTGCCATGGAACAAAGGCCTGGCTGTCTCCCCATGTAGTCTCCGGACATTCATGACTATATCCTGAGACCTGGACATACCCCCAGATATTATATCATCACCAGAGTATGTACCTACCTCATGGAGCACAATGAAATATATGCGGGATAAGTTGACAGCAGCAAAGCCCTGCGCCGGGCACAATCTGGGAGGTCGGTCAGGCTTACACATAGCTAAGTGACTCACCCCTACAAAGCAACTGGCAGTGTGGGTGATTAGGTTTGTGCCTCAGCTAATTAGTAAATGAAAGGGCTGGGACCGCCCAGGAATAGTCTGAACCTGGAACATTCAATTCACGCATGCCAGTGACAGACTGTGCTTCTAGTCTTCCACCTCAGACTCCAACTCTTTCGGGATGAGCCAATCCTGGTATGCAAAATGTATCCCCACCACTTTGGTTCGGTAGTCTAAACTGGGGCTCTGGTTATGGGGTAGACAGGAGCGAGGCTGATATAATAGATTTGATATGTGGCCAGAGCCTCTATTCATGGGCACACTGGGCTTCCTGCCTCTGGTTGGAGGCTAACCCACGTTTGGCTATGCAGAAGTCCGCACCAGCTTGGACCAGCCCAGCCAGCCCTCCACGACATGGGACCCAGCATTCCTCAACCACCCAGCACCTTTTCCCTAGAAAACCCTCTTGGGAAGAACCTGTGGTTGATGGTTTTCTCCTCAGTGTGAATTTAAGTCAGTGAGTTATTTCCCCAGGGTTAATTCAGTTTAAACCTTAATTTTAATCTCTATATGATATAGAATTTTAAGCATTTCAGAGCCAGCAACAAAGGCATTTTTGAAGACCTAGCCCCTGCTCCTTTTAACTGCCAGCTTATCCATAGCCTGTGCTTCTAACTTGTCATCAGGCAGTCCCCGGCAGCCACGACCCTCATCTTTCACAAGCAGCAGGCATCACCTTCCTGTTTTGGCTTTTCCAACACTTGTATGGGTGTTGAAGTAATGCTGTCAACAGTGTCATTCTCAAACCCAAAGAGAAGCTTCCTCATGATCTGTAGTTAGCAGCGTAAAGGCGGTAATGATGTGTAACATAAACACACTTTGAAATCTGATGCATCTGACCATACAAAGCTAGGATTCTGTGGTGGCCTGGCTGGTGGTAACTGTACAGACCACAAGGGCCGGGGACCTGGAGCCCTTCTTCAGCCTCAGCTGCAAATCAGAGTTTTCTCTGGCTCATATTTCTCAAATCTGTTCAAATGAATCCACAGTATTTCACCAGATACATCTATCAGGAATCTCTGCTTCTGTTTATACAACAACTTACTGGCCTTAAGCCTTAACCTTAACTCATTACAGTGTCTTCATTACATTTTTTTGGCAGGTTTGCACGTATCAAATCATGGTGGATCATGTCCCAAGCATGAAGGAAATGTTTTAGGATGTTGTTAATAGAATCTCTCACCAAAAGGCTGGACAAGGGGATGGGAAGGGGAGGTAGGATCAGGGTATAGGAAAAGTAACATTTGTTGTGTGTCCCAGTTCTCAATGAGGTTGTAATGACATCTGTGTTTTAAATTATGTGACAAAGTCTGGATTGGGCTTGAACTAGGCAACCTAATTGTTTTCAAGTAAATGATTAACAAAATGACCCCCATGTACCTGTGTAATAAAGTGTCATGGATTTAAAACTCACCAAACCTTAAAATCGATGAAGGATGTTTTGCTCTTCCCTATATCCCCCTCCCCTACACACAGTAGATCTTCATTTATTTCTTGAGTGAATGAATGAACCAGAATGTAAATCCTGACCTCGGACTTCTCTAGTCATATCCCACAATTGTCACTAGGGATCTGTTATCTTGTTTTAACCAGACTGGGGGCTGAATTAGGACCCCCTTCCAGTGGGAAATAGCTGTGCAGCTATAGAAGCTAGAACCCAGTGGCTTCAAAGAAGCCCTGAGCATCCGTGTGTCCTACTCTAAGCCCTGATTTATGGGCTTTCTCTGTGGATGGAATGATCTCATTCTGCTATATACTTCAGATGCCATCAAGGTCAGAAATCTGTCCTACACACCAATGTCTAAGAGGCTGATGCCCTTCCTAAGTCTTGTCAACCTTTTTCCAAGTGACTGAACTCTGTACCCCATGCACCAGCCACTGCCTACCATCCTGCATTGAAAGAACCAGTCACCCAGCACCAACCCCCACAGATAGACACCACGTTTATCTGTGCCCCACCTACCTGATTAAATCATTTCAAATATTGACAGACATAGAGAGGTATGATGAGGACTGCAGATCCCAAATCCAAGTTTTCTCTGCCCCTTTGGACATTGAACTTTAGATTACGAAAACTCTGACTAGTGATTATATGCATAGCTAGATCACTTTTCCCAGCTCCTTTCCTTAAATATCAGGTCTTTCCAATTTTCCAGTGAGAACCCATCTTAAAGTATGAAACTCTCAAAATTAAAATTCAAAGTTATACTGCTTAAGTCCTTAGTTTCTTAGTCTCTGAATATGAATAAAAACTGGTATTTTCTGTATTGTCTAATCATTTGGTAAAACTTTGCAAATTTGTGGAATGAGAAATAATGTTTAGAGCATTTGACTTCTTGATAGCCACATGCTATGTGTAAGAATTACCAGATTCACATCATCGGAGATTGAATTGGTGATGTTGACCACTATATTTTGGAGAGCCTTGGCCTCCCCCAAAATAAGAGGTCATTTTTTTTCGTTTTTTTTTTATATTTTTTAAAAATATAATTTATTGTCAAGTTGGCTAACATACAGTGTCCTCTTGGTTTTGGGGGTAGATTCCCATGATTCATTGCTTACATACAACACCCAGTGTTCATCCCAACAAGTGCTCTCCTCAATGCCCATCACCCATTTTCCCCTCTCCCCTGCCCCTCCATCAACCATCAGTTTGTTCTCTGTTTTTAAGAGTCTCTTATGTTTTGCGTCCCTCTCTGTTTGAAACTATTTTCTTTCCCCTTCTCTTCCCCCACAGTCTTCTGTTAAGTTTCTCAAGTTCCACATATGAGTGAAAATATATGATATCTTTCTCTGCCTGACTTATTTCACTTAGCATAATACCCTCCAGTTCCATCCATGTTGTTGCAAATGGCATGATTTTGTTCTTTCTCATTGCCAAGTAGTATTCCATTGTATATATAAACCACATCTTCTTTATCCATTCATCAGTTGATGGACATTTAGGCTCTTTCCATAATTTGGCTATTGGTTGAAAGTGCTGCTATAAACATTGGGGTACTTGTGCCCCTGTGCATCAGCACTCCTGTATCCTTTGGATAAATTCCTCATTGTGCTATTGGTGGGTCATAGGGTAGTACTATTTTTAATTTTTTTTAGGAACCTCCACACTGATTTCCAGAGGGGCACCAGTTTGCATTTCCACCAACAGCACAAGAGGGCTCCTGTTTCTCCACATCCTTGCCAGCATCTAACAAGAGGTCATTTTTAAAGGAAAGGACCATTTTGTGGCTTCTTAACATTTAGGACCTACCCTCCCTTCTCCTCTGCTCAGCCATTGACCCAGCTGCTTCCTTGGTTGGAGCAAGAGGCACTATGCTGTTCTGAACAATAGCTGGTGATGGAAGAATGTGTTGTGCTGATAGCAAGGGAATAGGGAAATGGACAGGAGTCCATCAGAGAGCCCTGCTCCACATCAGGCGGTTTGGTCAGATGTAGCAAGGAGTAGAATGCAGCGAAGTCCCCAAGGGGCCATGCTCTGACAGGCCTGGCTTGTGTATGTCTGTGCCCAGCTGCCTGTGTGAACCATGCCAGCACCATATTCTCTGGATGTTTGCTCTGAACTTCATAAGCACGGCTGACTAACATTCTCACTCTTCGCAGCTATCATTAAGCCTGACTTCCTGGAAAGCTCTGATCGAGGAATAAAAGAGCTGGATTAATTTCTGTGCGTACCTTGGCTATATCTGTATGTCAAACTCATGTTTATTGTAGCCATTGTGGGTGTGAAAGGCAAAAGTGTAGTTACTCCCGGTGTGACCTGTCTTATTTCCATGAATGGGTGCTAAAAACCTGTATTCCTAGGTCTAAAAAATTTAACTTCATGAAAAATAAGAATATTAAACACTTTCATTAACATGAGATGTATCTAAAATAGAACTCTTCCCTGTGGAATTTAGGGGGTGATTTTTCCAACATGTTGGTTGGGAGTGGATTGCTATGAACCCAAAGTCAGAGCCTCTGATATAGGGAGAGTCAACTGATGCCTTAAACCGGAAGATAGAAGGAAAGGACTGAAATTCCAGGCTGTAATGAGAGACTGGCTGCCACTGAGCCCACAGTGGCATTCAGTAGATACTGCATAGACCACTGATTGATTTCTGCAGTTAGTTGACAGGAGCCCAGTTTGATTTTCATTTGATTTGGTTATGCAAGGTGTCCCTCTGGTGCTGTGGTCCTGCCCATGGCTATCACTTCCTTGGGGCAGCAGCCATCAGCCAGAGGCTTACACTGTCAGAGGCTGAGGGAGACTGTGGAGGAACTTGCCAAGAAGAGAAGAGGCTGGTCATGTGACTTGGCTGGTACTCAGAGAACATGCAGAGGTGCTTGGGGGAAAGGATCAGCAAGCAAATCTCTGTACCAATCGTATCAGACTCCTGTTTCTTCTCTCATTGTGAGGAGAAGTGGTTTAAGGTAGGGATTTCAGATCTTGAACTTTGTCAGAATTGGGTTTGAAATGCAGCTCTGCCATTTATGAGTCACGTGATTTTTTTTTTTTTTTTTTAAGATTGAATTCTTCAGGGTTGCCTGCATGGCTCAGTCAGTTAAATGTTCAGCTGTTGATTTCAGCTCAGGTCATGGTCTCACGGTTTGTGAGACAGAGCCCCTCATCAGGCTCTGCACTGACAGCATGGAGCCTGCTTGGGATTCTCTCTCTCTCTCTCTCTCTCTCTCTCTCTCAAAAAATAAACTTAAAAAAAAATATTGAGTTTCCCAGAAGCCAGAAGTTGAGACAAAGATTTAAATGAAAGTGAATTGTTAGAAAATGTTCCAGGAAGAAGCTGACAGGGAAGTAGGGAAATAAGATAGAGAAATTAAAAAAAAAAAATCAATATCAAGTACTGTGAGGTGACTGTTTAGGGTGGTATCTGGTACATTCCCGTCCGGAAGCAGTGTTTCAAGTTGTCCAGATCAGCCCTCATTTGGTGGTTAAGGGCTGACCCAGGTGGATGTAAGTTCCTAGACACTATCAGTTCTCCAAGGCAGATCAAGATGGCTCCAGCAGCCTGAGGGCTGCAAAGACACAGGTGCTGGGTGTCCAGAGTGAAGGCACACAGGGAATCTGTGTGCACAAAACTAGTTAAGGGAGAGCCTGGGTGGCTCAGTTGGTTAAGCATCTGGCTCTTGTTTTCAGCTCACGGTTTGTGGGATAGAGCCCTGCGTAGGGTTCTGCACCAATCACGGAGCCTGCTTGGGATTCTCTCTCTCTCTCTCCCCCTCTCTCTGCCCCTTCCCCACACGTGGGCTTTCTCTCTCTCTCAAAATAAATAAATAAACATTTGTAAAAAATGGTTAAGGGATCTACATCAGCAAAGGACTGACAACATCTGCTACAAAGCCTTTTGTAGATTATTACAGCTTCTGAGCCTCAGTTTTTTCATCTGTTAAATAGAAGGAAAATAACTTGTTTAAAATCATTGGGGAAGTAACACAAATAGACCACCTGTTGAGATTCCATGGGAAAAACAGATATTCAATAAGGTAACTATTATTGGCTTTGAAGTGAGTGACTGCAAACCTTGAGGCCTAAATAAACAAACAGATATGTGCAGAATTTGATTTGTAACAATATATGCCTAAAAGAAGCATTTCAATTGCACAAGGAAGTTTTGAAAGCTAAAGATAATTGTAATAATGCCTTCAGAACACTGTCGATAAGAGCATTCTAATATTTAAGGTGTTTTCAACAATAGAATTGACATTACAGCATAAGCTTTTACTAAATGAGACACTATTCTGTTTACAGTTTTTGTAATGAATCTTCAGAGGGTAAGTTTGATAAGAACCTTAGTGCTCTAGTTCTTGTATTTTTAATTAAATTAAATCTGACCAAGTCAGCAAAGGGGTCTGGCATGAGTTGAATCTGCTGCTGGTAGTTAATACTGGGCAAGTCAATTCAGTTCAGTGAGCGTTTATTGAGCACTTGCTGTGTGGCAGACACAATGTCAAGAGGAATGAGGCCAGGTCCCCAGGTTAGTCACTTAGGTGAATTAGGGATGTGGAAAGACAGAATTAAAACAAATTTATTGCAATAATTATATAGAAGCTTGTTAGTGGTTCCAGTGGTAAGTCCCTTATATTACTACCTCAGTTAATCTGCACAGCAATGCTAAGAAGAAGTTTCCATATTACCCTTAGGGAAGAACACCAAGAATAATTTCATACCTAGTTTACAAAGCTAATGAGGGCAAAAGTGAGAGTCCAAGCCAGAGTGCATACTACACTGCCTGTCGTGTCCTAGGATTCTCTTGGTGACTATCTAACTATAATGCCTCTGTAGGGATCTCATCTGATTCCTGGAAGTTGCTGGTTTACCTGATCAGCCTAGGAAAGAGCCATGGTTATATTACGTCAAAAAGACAGGAGGTGATTCCATGAGCTACTTCAGTAAATCCTTTAGATTCAGGTTAATTACATTTAATGTAGTACTTAGACTTTCACTGTTGGACCTCATTTCTGATATGATATATATGATATATAATATAGTTAATATAATATAATTAATATAATATATAACTTCTGGTATAAGTTATACATATAAATTATCAGATATATATATAAAGCTTCTGATGAGGTATGGGTAATTTTCTCAAAGCAGCTGGGCATCTCCTCCTGAAGCTAAATCAATAGCCAAAGTTTATGGGGACAGGAACCACCTCTTACCCTTTGGAAAAAAACTCCATGAAAAGTACCTCCTGGGTCACTGAACAGCTGTCTCCTGCTGTCTAGTCCCTTACCCACAAGGCTCTACACCCATTGTTGTAGGGAGGTACAAGGACTGCTTATGAAATCAACTCTGGGTTTTCTCTTCTGTATCATTCACGTATTTTTTATGAATCCAGAAGCTATCAAAGTAAAGGGAAGCAGTCTCCTCTCTCTCCTAACAGGTCTATAGAGTTATGCTACACACAACAGACACTTTTATGCCATATTCTTTTGCCTGCTTCTAAATCTACACTTCCTTACCCAAAGTTTTACCTTTCATAGGATTAATAGACCCTATTTTGCATATAGGACTTATGTCAGGTGAGCGTTGTTCTTATGCCATTTTTTTTTCTGATAGGATTTGTCCATATAAGTCAGTGAAAGTGAAACCAAGCTTATAAGAACAAGAGTCTTCAGTTCACTGGAATTTCTTTTTGTGTTGCTGTTTTAGGAGAAAGGGGCAAGTTGTCCGAAAAGAAAATTGTGTCAAGAAACTATTTGAAACAAATTTGAGATGTCTTCTTGGCCATTAGTGATCCCATCTAATGGTGTGATAGGGGAAAAAAAAGTTAACAATCAGCAACCCTGCTTATGAATCTAGTTCCATCAGTAATCAGCACTATGGTTATGTGCAAAAGTTCTTAATTTCTCTAAATTCAGTTGCCTGTCTATTAATAGAACTTTCAGAGAAAAAATGCCTAATCTGTCCCTTTCAACTCGAAAACTATTTTTTCTATAATTTCTCAGATATGGATGTGGTACTGTGGAACAGATTCCCTCCTGCCAAGCCCTATCTTAGGTCCTTTGTGATAGGCCTTCTTCTTCTGGGCTTTTTTTTTAAATAAGTGTCCTAGAGTGCAGACAAGGAAGACAGGCTAATCAAATCTGCAGATGATGCAAAGCTAAATAAAGATAACTAACGTGCTGTAGGACAGACATAGGATCCAGAGTATCTCAACAGCCTACAGTTGGGAGCAAAAACTACCAAGATAAACTTTGATGGGGATAAATGTAAAGTCCTTTGTCCAGGTTTAAAAAAATTAACTTCACAAATAAAGGCAGTGAGATTCTTGGCTTACAGCAAGTCCTTTGTGAAAGACTTGGTTATTGAGTTCATTGCAAGTACAGTGTAACTAACCTGTTATGATGTGGCTGCCAAGGAGCTGCTTTAATTAGAAATAGAGAGTCCAGAACAAGGAAATTACCAGTCTTGACTCTGCAATGGCCACAACATATCTAGAATAATCTGGTGAGCTGCAGACATCAAGATTTAAGAAGGATATTGACAAACCAGTACAAAACAGACTTATTGGTGAAGATCCTTGAAATCATGTGGAAGGAACTAGTGATGTTTAGTCTGAGGGTAATGAAGGGGCAGTGACAAGATATTTGCTTTTAAAGTGTATCATCTTGAGGAGGGCTGTAACCAAATCTGTTTATATAGTGTGGTAAAATATTATACCATAAAAATAGACTTTGGGAACCAAACATATGCATGTATGAATTTCAGCTCAACCTGTATCAATTCTGCCAATCTAAGCAAATGACCTTCTCAGCACTTCATTTCTCATCTTAAAACATAAAGATAATAATCCTTGCTCATAAAATTATCCATGAGAATTAAATGAGATAGCATGTTCAGTAGGTGGCGTAGTTACCTGGAAGAGTTAGGTTTTCCATAAAGGCTAATCTCCTCTTTAGTTCCAAAGGAGAACAGGGGCACCTGGGTGGCTCATTTGGTTAAATGTCTGACTCTTGGCTTCAGCTCAGGTCACGATCTCTGGTTCTTGGGTTTGAGCCCCGCATTGGTCTCAATGCTGACAATGTGGAACCTGCTAGGGATTCTCTCTCTCTGTCTCTCTCTGCCTCTCCCCGACTCATGTTCAATAAACAAACTTTTTTTAAACAGGAGAACGGGGGCAATTAGGTTGATACTCCATGCCAGGGCGCCTGGGTGGCTCAGTTAGGTACGTGTCTTACTTTGGCTCAGGTCATGATCTCACGGTCCTTGAGTTCAAGGCCTGTATTGGGCTCTCTGCTGTCAGTGCAGAGCCTGCATTGAATCCTCTGTCTCCTTCTCTGTCTACCAATCTCTCTCTCTCTCTCTCTCTCTCTCTCTCTCTCTCTCTCTCTCTCTGTCTCTTTCAAAAATAAACATTCAAACAAAAAGTACTCTATGCCAATTATAATTATCCCAAAGTAGGATGAATTAATAGGTCAGAGAGGGCTGGGGTTAAGATATGGGAGTATGGAGCTAACTTGCCAAGGACTCTGGTGCCCTATTCTTGTTCAAACACAGCTTCATATAATAACACTTTGATTTTACAGAGTAGGTTTCCAGGTATGTTTTGTGTGAATAAGTAATTCAGAAAATTAAAAATAGGCAGAAAATCTGAGTAATGTGATCTCTAAGACTCCTCTGTTCTCCCTGATTTATGCTCTTCTGCATTGCTGGAATTGATGCTTACTAAAACTATAATTTATTGCTGGAGATTGCGTTATAAAGGATCCAGATATGTTGTTCACTACACCCACTAAGTCAGGGAATCATTCTTGGAAGTTATAGAAAGATATTCAGTTGTGACAAACAAAAGGGCTTTCTCACTCTCTCTCTAGTTCTCTATAGCTCCATCACTTCCTGCTCCCTCCCATTCACTCAGGTATGGTTTTCTCAAATGCAAAACATGGAATTCACTTGCCAGCATTTTGACTCTGAAGTTTTTTTTAACAGCTGATATTTAAATCCACCTAGGCCTCTCTAGCTATCCTCCTAGGAGCTCTGATCATAAGAAACAGCTGAACTGGTGAATGTTCTGAATTCATTCCTATTGAGATGCATGGAGGTATCCAGGTACTAACTACACCCAACTGTCTTTTCTAAAAGAACAGAGTTAGCAAACCAAACATCCATCCTGACCCAGCAATTAGGAATCTAACCATGAACTTGCTATTCCCATGCAAGGTTAGTTGTTTCTATGTTTTGAGGAAGATGATTGAGTGCAAGAGGTCGTTTGATATGATAATACTGAGTAATTTCTTACAGGATAGACTTAATCAGAAAAATATTGTTGGACAGGAGCTCACAGAACATAGAGTTATACTAGTTTTCAGAGATGGAGGGCCTAGATGAGGGTTTCTCAAACTTGGCCTATTGATATTGTAAGCCAGGTGATTTTTTTTGTGGTGGGAGGTGTCCTATGCATTGTAGCATGTTTAGCAGCGTTCTTGACCTCTGCCCAGTAGGTGGTAGGAGCTGCATTCCTACCCTCAGTTGTAACAACCAAAACATTTCCAGACATTGCTAAGCATTCCCTGGGGGTGGGCAAATGGACACCCATTGAGAACCACTGTTCCAGATCTGGTGATTGCTTGTTGAACGGATAGTGCCAGGATTGTTGTGGGAGTCAAATTACAGAAAGCGTGTTTAAGTACTTTTAAAAATAAAATATTTACATGTTTGGTTACAGTACATCTCTTACCTTTTCACTGATTCATACGTTCATTCATCTAAGATTTGGGGGGTGGGCAGGTGCTGGAAACCAATAAATAAACTTAGAGGCTTTAGGGTTTGCCAAGTAAACAAAGAGGTTAGAAGAAAAAGATCATGGAGACCTCCAAAATGAATGTGTATATATAACGTGCACAAAATATTGTGGGAGTCCCAGGAAAGAAAGGCCTGCCTTTGACCCAAACCATAGAAAACTAGTTGGACTCTACAGCTGAAGCTCTGTGATAGTAATTACAGATGGACTAATTCTTTTTCATACAATGTCATAAATTTGTGCAGTGTTGCTAGAAGTATTTAAGGTGCCTGCCAACAGTCAGTATGCAACACAGATTAAGGTATTATCATTTTTAGGGCTACTTATAAAGTGATATGAAATCTTAATGAACAACTTAAGAATTGAAATGGTTACAGACACCTGTTATTTTCCCATCTTTTTTTTTCCATACTTGCTAAATGATAGCAAACCATATGAAACAATCAAATAAAAATTATAAAGCCCCAAACTCCAACCCAGGTTTCCTTAAGGAGGGCACAGATGTCAGAAACACTCGCAAGGAACACCAAGAAGCTTATAATTTTAGGTCTATTGATTCAAAAACAAACATTCTTAGCAACATAAACACCTGTTTGAAACGCTAAATCTGACATTGTATATTTCGACAGAAATAATTCTGTACCAAGGAGATTGGATTAACCATCATGAAAGTACCAGAATTTCCAAATTTCTACGGTGTTCTAAATAAAATCGTCACTGACGGGGAAAGTCCATCTAAGGGCTGGTGTGCCTGGTGTAGCCACATTTGCATTAAAGGCTGCAACTTCTTTCCCCCTTTAAACTTTTCCTGTGATTCTGCCTATTCCATGCTCCAGAGGTACTCATAGGTTAGATAGAACAAGAGTTGTTAACTGTAGCATGTGCTGCACTAACGGTTATGAGTCACATTTGTTTTGGAAGATTACCCTTAAAGCCTGTCACTCATGCTTGTTTATGAGGAGCGCAGTGACTTAAACATCAGCTAACAAATCCTCATGAATGCACAGTCACATCTGACTGCTTCCAGCAAATGCTTCCTGTCACTTCTCCCTCTACCGCTCTGAGAATTAAAGGCTGGTGGAGCGAACAGGAAGACATCCATGAGCATTTATTAAAAGAAGCATGGGAGAGTATGGTAACTGCAAAGCCAGCTGTTGAAATTAATATAATTGGTGTGAGATTAAATTTCATCAGTCTTAAGACCTGCCTTTTACCACCAGAGAAATCAATCTTCATATTTAAGTTTACACTAATATGGAACATTCCACATACTGAACTGTCACATGCCTTTAGAATAACCATGCCATGCTGCTTCTTTAAGCATTACAAGTGAAACAAACAGCTGACAGGTGGATCTTATAGTACATTCAGAATCCTTGTGACTTCACCATTGTTATTTTTTAGTCTCAATTTGACTATATGTATGAGAAACACACCATATAGGCATAAATAAATATATACTGATAGTCCTTATTTAGCGGCCCATGAAAACAAAGTCTGTATTGTGATAAATCAGGAATTTATTAGATATATTCGTGTCTTACTTCTGGATTGAGTGGATTGTCTTTAGCTTCCCTCATTTGAAAACAAAAACTATACTTTTCACAAAGTTACCATGAATTCATTCAACAAATATTTTTTGAGCACCAGCTAGGTGCCAGGCACCATTGGAGTGCCTCAGTGAACAAGAAAGATAAAAAATCCTACTGTCCTGGGGCTTTCCTTCACAGGAGGTGTGTGTGGGGGGGGGGGGAGGCGGGGGGAGGAGGTGTTTGCAGAGGGTATGTGGGTGGGTGAGGCAGATGAAAGACTGTAATAATAAAAAATAATTGTCTAATATGTTGGAAGGGGCCATAGGAAACCATTTCATTTGTTCCTTGTTGGAGTGTTCCCCAAGGTTGGCCATCAATATTTTATATGAATCTCCTTGGTTTTAAATGTTAGACACCAATCTAAAATCATTTGACACTAAACTTATTCTCATGGGCTGTCTGGAATCTGCAGCACCAGCCTTCTCTCTGGTTATTGGAGAGGAAGCCCAGGCCCAAAAGGGTTAAGTGACTTCCCCAAGATTCCAGAAGTTACTGGCAGGAGTGGGGCCAACATGCAAACTCCTGCTCCATTGTGCATTCTTCCATAGATCGCTTTGAGAGCAAGTGACCTAGTTGGTGGAATCCACTTGAAAATCTATTTTGAAACATTGAAAATTTGGAAATGTCTTTAGGTGCATGCAGAATGGCATCCTCTTGACAGAAAGGTCAGTAGCAGAAAGATTTTGAAACGTATGAATTAGATTGAGATAAGGCCTCTATGAAATCACTCTGCTCTTTCATGTGGCAGGCCAACCACAGAAGCATGGGCTCTGATTCATGTACCCTCATCCATCTTTCTCGCTCACATATTGTCACCGTTCACTTCTTTCTGTTTCCTAGAGCTCCAGAAGACACAGTTAGAGATGGTCTATTGGCCTTGCCATCCCAGCTTTCTCTTAAGACTGTCTCCATTTCTCTTCTGAATAAACTTAGACTTGGCCATCATTCTTAGAGTTCCACTAAATCATTTGATGAAAAGATGGTAAATCCAGGTCAAGAACAGAACTGAAAAGGCACAGCACTCTGATGGAACAGAATGAACTGTAGTCAACAGGCACTGTTTCTAGACTTACCACCATAAGGCAGCCTAGCTAGAACTTGGTTTCCCTAACTGTAAGCGGGGTTTTAAAATCTTTTTATTTACAGTCTTGTTGTGAGGATTAAAAGGTTGAGGAAGAATGTGTCTGTAATAGCACTCTGAAAACTGTAAATGGTGGTCCACACTAGCAATTTCAGTTACTTCTGCCCCTTTTGTCTCTAAAAACAGGATACTAGAGGGATACACAAGTTACCATTATTTTCAAGGTTGCTTTAGGCATATTTGTTGTTAGTGAAATTAGTCTTCTGAGAGTTGGAAGGGACCTCCGACATCCTTAGGGAACCGATCGTGGCTATTACTCAGAATAAGCTGGGAAGTTTTTGAAAAATACAGATTCATAAACTTTATACCTAGAGATTCTAATGCAGAAGATCTAGAGTGATTTGAAATTTATTTTAATGTTATATGTTTGTGTTTGTTCTAGGAAAACTTTGAACATGAATCTAAAAATTACGGGTTTGGGAAACCTTGCTCCAACTTCCTACTAATGCCGAACTCCTTCTCCTGCTACCCGTGGCTTCACTTAGAAACGGAAAACCAATAATTACTCAGGCTCTCATCTTTTCCACTCCATTAACTTGTCCCCTTGTACCCCTAGTGCTTGGCACCCCACCTTGACAGCTATTATTGCCAAGTGTCTACATTAATAATCCATGTTGACATCCTCTTCTTTCCACCTGCTGCCCTCTAGTGGAGGTGCTGACAAGCAGCAAAATATTTAAATGCGAGCACCAGGGGTTGACCAGTCTAAACAGGTGAGCTCACAAGGAGTCAACGCAGTCCCCACAGGGGTGTCCACAGACCACAGCTATGAGAGAAATCATTAGGATAGCCTCAAGCTGTTTGGACACTGTTGACACACAACTTACATTGAGAGCAGAGCTTTATGAAGACCCCTGCATCTCTCTATGGGTTTTTTCCAGGTTTCAGAAATCTACCAGGAAAAGATTATCCTTGGGATATTTTTGCCTCTTTCTCCCCAGTTCTTTCTTCTATCATTTATCCAAATTCCACCTCTTGCCAAAGAAGGTGGTTCATCCCTACCTCCCCTAATCTTTGGGTTTCTCAAATCTTGCAAGGAAAGAAAGTACTTTTTTTAATCCTTACAGTTTAGAAGCCTCCAGTCACCAGATGAGAGGTACTGATGCGAATTCAGCATTAACAGTGTAATGGACACTTAGGCAGCAATGTGTTCACCTTGCATCCCTTTGAGATCCTGTGAGATACCTGAAGTAGCTCTCTTTTACCCACGAGGCACTGAGGTCAAGAGAGTTTGAGAAGACTGTGGTACGTCACTCAGCAAGGGGCAAAGCCAGAACTAGAACTCAGGTGTGGCTGACGGCAAGCCCTTGTGGGTTCCTTTAATGTGCTATGCTACCCCCATGCAGTGATTGTTTAGTCTTCTGAGTAATAAATTATAACTTCATGGGAAATGAAATTAAGTCTCCTGGTACTATACTCATAGTAAAATCATTCAACTTTACTTTAATGAATGTTTAATCATCAGCCTATCTCCGCACAATCCCCATACCTCACTTTTAATACTCTTGCATCCAGAATTGTTTAGCAGAGGAACAGGTGGGGAAGTTTGGGTAGGAGGCGAGAACAGCAGAAGCCACAGTGCCGATGCAAAGCTGAGACTGGCTATCACAGGGTAGAGGCCACATATCCTGCAAGCTTTGATGAAACTAAGTAGTTATCTGTATTAACCAGCAGATAGATCGGAACTCCTAGGCCAAGCACTCACTGATATAAACTGTGCGTGTGTGTGTGTGTGTGTGTGTGTGTGTGTGTGTGTGTGTGTGTATCTCATCCCCCACAAGATCCTTCATGACTGATATACCAGCATGAGTTTACCCCTTTTGTGGTTTTTCATTCTTCTTTTATCCTTGATTGTTAATATCTTGGTAAGTGATTTTTTTAGCCATATAATTTTTTTCTTAAGGAACGTAAACAATACAAGATTTCATTTGGCTGATGTTTTTCTTACCATTATATGTGATCATTATTATTGAAATATTTAATTTCTTTACTGGGATGTGCCTATTTAATTTCTTTACTGGGATGTGTATACACATACACACATGCAAACACACAAACACACACACACACACTCACCTGGATGCCTTTTTTCCCTGTAATGATAGAAAATACAATACATATCTATGTGCATAAGAGAATTTGTTGTGAATTCTAGACCCACTGGAAACAATAGTACTTAGGATCTGGATTCCAGTTCCTGACCTCCTATCATTCTTAAACGTTTGTTTATTTATTTTTGAGGCGGGGTGGGGGGGGGGAGACAGACAGAGAGAGAGAGAAAATGAGCAAGCAGGGGAGGGGCAGAGAGAGAGGGAGAGGGAGAATCCCAAGTAGTCTCCACACTCAGTGCAGAGCCTGACTCGGGGCTTGATCTCATGACTGTGAGATCATGACCTGAGCCAAAATCTAGAGTCAGACACTTAACTGATTGAGCCACCCAGGTACCACCCTCCTGCCATTTTTAAACTTTGCTACCTTGGTGAGGTAAATAAAATGTGAGCCTCAGTTGCTCTTGTAAACCCAGGACAACATTACATATATGGCTCAATTAAATAGTCTTATCCAAAAGATTCCTTTGGCTTCTCTGGCCTGTGAGTTGTACCTTGATTTGTACAACAGTTGAAGCCACTGAATAGTTACGTGAAAATCATGTTAATCAAAATTAAGTCTCTGTTGGTTGGATCTTGTTTTTCCATTGGCTTGCATGAATGATGCTTGCCTTCCTTTCTGACAGGTACTCCAATGAGAGAATTCCTTCAATCTGGTTTTCTCTCATGATTCTTCTGGTTCCTAAACAGCCTACAGATAAGCACTACCCTGGCATAGCATAGTTAAAAGAAATCCTAGATTACACCTTTCATAAAACAAAAATGTCTATGTAAAGAATGACATCTTGTTTTTAATTTCATTTTATGTGTGTGTGATCTCACGTTTTCGGGTGCAGGGTACATCTGACTTGATAGATGAAGGCTGAGTTCCTGGAAGTCTGTCATTATCCAACCCCAATCCTGGAATGTTCCTTACAACTTCCTGTGCTTCCTTCCTACGGCTAAGCACTGGCAAGCTTGCAGTGTATAAGAATTATAGCCACGCACCCTCCTGCCCCCTTTTGCTGCACCCTTTTCCAGTTTATTACTGTTCTCACAGCTTACCTGTTTAAAATCAAAATTTAAAAAACTCTTTCCCCCAAATTTTGACCATTTGAAGTTTCAGGATTCCAAGAAATAACCATCTCTTCATTTTTCTGATGAATAAAATACTAAATAAATGTACCAGTGTAATCTTTGTAACAAACTTGGAAAAAAAAAAAGGAGGGGCAGAGTTAGTAAGGCTGAAAGAGAGAGAACGTTGTCTAAACCTGGAATGTTCACCTGCCCAGTATTACAGGCGTCCATGTAACATGGAGGCGATAAAGCAGAGTGATGCAGAGAACAGACTGGATTTGAATCCTGTTTCTACCACTTCACCTCTTTGTGCCTCAGTTACCTCATGTAAAAGGGGATAATAGCACCTAGCATACAGGGTTATTACGAGGAGTAAATAAGTTGATACACGTAAAGAACTTTCAAGCCTACCTGGCACATAAACGTTCAATAGATAAAAGCTATTATTGTTATAAAACTAAAGAAAGAGAGCCCAGAAGTCATTCAGTCTGGTGGGATCCTTTCTTCCTCCCCCTTTGCCTTCTCTGCTCCCACTTGGCTTTCCTCCCAATCCACCTCTGCCTCCTATCTCTCTTCCACACAACTTAAGAATTTTTGGCAAAATGCTTAAAAGAAAAGAAGAGGTGCAAACTTTGGAGGGTGCCAGGCTTTCTGATAGGCAAGTATACCTGTTGGCCGAAGGGGCTGTGTCCAGTAGTGATGGGCTTTGTGACATCAGAAAGCTTACTTCTTAAGAAATGGGCTTAACTTTTTGATGGCTGGGCCTCTTCATATGGGTACATGGAAGTTGCCTCAGTGACACAGGAGGACAGTTGGACTCAGGGATCTACAGGATGAAGGTGAAAAGAATGTCCTATGTGCTTTTAGGAGAATTTACTATGCAAAGCTCCCTTGTCTTCACCAACCTTTGGCCTGAGTTGCTGCAGTTTGCATGGAAACATAACGGAAGTCAAAATCTAAGAGCAACTTGTCCCTCTGGCCTTCAGTGTCTTTAGTGTGTCTTTCCAGACTCGCTGATCTTCACCCCTCCTTACCAAGGCCTCACTGACCTCAAAGGGCCCTTCTTGCCAGGCCATGAAGCACGTCTGAGCCAGAGGCCTGGGACTACGGCCAAAGCTGAATGAAGGTGCAAAATGTATGACTAAAAAAAGCCCAAACACGTGGCACTGGGTACAGCAGATCAGTTTGTTGGAGAAATGGTTTATAAATAACATGGAAAGGGAAAAGGGTAGAGGGGCAAAATATTGAGCCGTTGTCTGATACTTGAGGTCAGTCTCACCATCTCTAACACCGAACCTCAAGGTGAGTGCACATTAAAAAAATGGATCTTGTGGATGAAATGAACTCTGCCTGGGCTTATTTTTAAGTCTAGTAAGCCAAATTTTTAAACAAGATTTCTTTTATTTGGAATACATTGGAAAACATGTGTAATTTGAGAACAAATGAATACAAAACAAAAGCCAGAAACAAACCCCATGAAGGTGTTGTGCTTTCCTGAGGATGGTCTGTAAGGCTGGGATGCTGCAGAGGTGGGAGTATTTAGGGATCTTACTGAAATAGTTTTTTCTCCTCCAAATCATGGCAGGGGATGGATGGACTAAAGACAGAAGGAATGACGGGGAAAGGAGATCGTTAACTTGGGAAAGTTTTCTTTTTCTTTTCCCCCTTTCTTTTTTTGGTTTTATTTTTCCCTTGTCAAAGCCAGAAGGGATCTGAATTCTGGTCCAGAACTCCCAAGACCAAAGAAAGGGTCAGGGAAAGCCACTCAGGCTGGGAGCTGTGATCTTATCACTAGTCCAGATCCCTCCTCCTTCCTCCCTGGGAACCTTGTGCAAACACAACTGCCTGGTCTTCCTGTTTAGTGGCAAAAGTTTGGCTCCCTTCTCTTTCAGATGGGAATATGAACTTTGGGGGATAGCTTTTGCTGCTGTTTCTTTTAAAGAAACAGAGACTTGACTTGCTCTCACAGACTTCTTCCGTGGCACACAGAAACCACAACTAACTAAAGAACAAGATCATGAGCTTAGACAAATGGGGCAGCATGCCCTCCCCTGGAGTTGTCTCCCATTGCCTCTTTTTCCCACCCTACCCCACATCCATATCCATCACACTTTGTGGTTACCCACCTGCCCCTGACTGTGAGTTATAATCTCCCAGGAAGAGCAATCCATGGGCTCAGGGCCAATCTTCTGAGAAGGGACTGAACTTGTCTTTTATCCTTGCCAGGATTTCTATCGTTGCCAGAGAGGTGTGAGTCAGGGAGACTAAGATTGTCAGAGTTCAAGTGTGCATTGTTTAACATTATAATAATTTCCGGTCTTCCTTGAATCTCAACTTCAAAATCAAAATGATGCCCAGTGTCTGATCATATTGATGCAGTGTCTGGGGGTGTCAGGGAAGCTTCTCTGATAACACAGACTGCCAGCTGGAGGGCAGGCCGTGGTACATGGTGGTAAAGAGTGCCCTCTACTTTTGCAGGAGAATTTCAAATTCAGGCTCAGGACTTTACATCTCCAAATTAATTTTGGAGAATTTTAGTTCACTTTAGTCCATTAGCGGAATCTAATGAGATCTTTTTCCTCCATGACAACATTACCAGTTTTCTTTCATCCTTGGATTTGATAAATCCATAAGCGTTCCTTTTTTTCTTTTGGTCCTCTACCAAAGATTTTATACAAAACCAAATTCAAAACATTGTAACCTGCCCTTGAGGATTGTGCCCCAGGCTGTTCAGGATTCTCTAATGAACTTTCTTGGGTCTTTTCTTTAACTACCAGTGAATTCACTTATCTTTATAGTTATTCAGGTCACAGTAATATATTTCACTCACAACATATGAGAGACGACACCACCTGTCTCACTGAAATTGAGAAACATTAGATGAGCAACACTCGCCCAACAACAGTCAGATAATTCTTTCCATGAAAGGAAATGACGTACATTTCCTATAATGATTTGTTCTTGGTGAATCCATCTTGACATCAAGTGACCTATTGTTTCTTTTCTCGGTACTCAGAAACCAACTAAAAATTCATTCTAGAAGGTTGGGGGAGATTGAGATTAAAGGTATAGCTTTAAGAATCAACCTTTTAAACCTAATCATACATTGTGATATCTCCTGTTTTTGTCCTCCAAAAATCCTCAGCAATAACGAGTAGTTTACTGATCCATTTAATATTTCCTGGATCTTGGGTAGGTCTCAACTGATCTCAAATGTTTGAATTCATTATTAGTTTGAGATCGTGTTTATTGTCCATTGACTTTAGACTTCAGTTTTGTTAACCATATTTATTCTGTACTCCAGTCTTCCTGTTATTACCCTTGACTAAGAAGAAAACTCTTTAACAGTTTCCCTTTGCCTTCCCTTTCTTCTCAGAGTTGTCTATTCTTTTTCATATTTAGTTTTGTGAGATGAGGCAAAATGTATCTCAGCGTATAATTTTAGCATTTAAGTGTAAAAGTTTGGAACTATTGATTATTGCATCATCCTAAAAGAGTAGTCTGTAGTATATCTTTCTTCTTTGTGTGTGTGTGTGTGTGTGTGTGTGTGTGTGCGTGCGCGCGTGCGCTCTCACTTGCACCTACATGTGCTTGTATAGGTTTTTTTTTCATTCTTTCAGTGCATCCTGAATATTTAAAGGTCACTTGTGCTACATGTGAGAGAACTGAGAAGCTACCCATGCATGAGGTTTAATTTAAGGTGGAGACAATTGCTTTGAGTTACTATTCTTGGAATAAGTTACAAGTTTCAAAATTACAAACTAAATATGGCAAATCATCAGATTTGGTGCCATTACTTGGCAAGACCCAGTAAAACTCAAGACCATTAAGTTTAGGTAGAGAGGAATGGTTGTGAGAAAATCAGAGCCAGAGAGGAACAGCTAGAGGGGAAAACATGTGTGAATGGCTCTGGGACCTTCGGAGTCAACAGGAGGTCATTGGGAAGATGGGGAAGGGAAAGGCAACACTGACCAATTATTCTTTCTTTCTTCTTTCTTTCTTTCATTCATTCATTCATAAATATTTATTGTGAGCATCCTGCACGCCTGACATCCTTTTCAGTGAAACTAGGATGATGAGGGAGACAAAATGAGAAGTGAAAATGAGTTAGGAATCACTCTCCACCCTCCACAACAGCTGGACCAGTCCACATATCGATATGCTTTTCTGTCCCGAACACACAACCAACCAAAGAAATAAGCTGTAGCCAGCTTCTACTTCGACATATAATGTTTCAAAATAATAAAAAGACAGATTCCAGAAGAGTCTATCTGTAACTATTTAAAGAGACATAAAATGAAAATCAGAAAGGAAGAAGCATTTTTGTGGGGAAAGTTAATAAGGCTAGTGTTTAGTATAGGAGGACTGCTGTGTTGGCAGCATCCTAGCGATGTGGTAAAGGAAATGGAAACACGAACCCATTCAGTATTCAAGAGCTACTGTCTCCCTAAAAGCAACCACAGTTCATCAGGTTTTGCCACATGCTTGGATTGCAAACCGACTACAGAATGTTAAAAAGTTTCTGTTATAGAATTATCCCTGGATTTTTGCTGCTTGAATTCTACTGTGGGAAATGTGACTATAAACCAGCATCTAAAACAGGCAATTTTGATATTAAGAAGCTGTTACTCATGACAGTAAGCGCATGTTACTGACATTCCAACGGGTAACTTACAGATTTGCAGCATCAGAAACATAGTACGAGTGTACGTAGAACTCACAGAGCTGCTCACGAGTTGTACAGCAGTGAAAGACTCCTGGCCTTCCATGTTGGATTTCTTAATACGGCTGTGTGTGTGTGTGTGTGTGTGTGTGTGTGTGTGTATGCGCGCGCGCGCGCGCGCGCGCGCGTGCGTGCATTGCCGGGACCATGGTTGATTTCCCTGATGTAAGCCTAG
The DNA here is from genome assembly GCF_022079265.1 of Lynx rufus. Classification (NCBI taxonomy): domain Eukaryota; kingdom Metazoa; phylum Chordata; class Mammalia; order Carnivora; family Felidae; genus Lynx; species Lynx rufus. The sequence continues at coordinate 205,194,574 of NW_025814823.1, read as the reverse complement.
CAACTTGTTTTTCAGTTCAGCACAGTAAAAGCTGCGCAGAAGAGAACTCCCTGTTGGCCACCCACCTCACAGCGGCTCAAAGGGGACTCTGTGTCGAAGCATTCCACGTTAGGCAAATATACAGTTCTGCCATCAAAATGAAAAACACTTGAGCTGAATCATCTACCGTTAGCTATAGCTTCCAGCCCTGATTTAAAAGAATGCAGGGAGCCCTGCAAGTTGAAGTGGTTTTGGCAGGCGAGGAAACAGCTGTAACACTGTCAGGGGCTGTCTGTAGGAGCTGTGCGGGCTGTTGACAGCACTTAGAAGGCCCAGAAACAGGGCAGACGCTTTCCACATTAGGTCAAAGCAGTGGCAGCGGCCTGGTTCGTGAAGTGAACTTTTGACCCCATGTGAGGCAAACGGCTCTCCGGGCCCTCGTTCTGTCATTTCTCAGGCTAGTCTTCTCGTTCAGAACCAGAGGGTAGGATCTTTGCTTTTTGAACTGCTTCACTTTTACTGCGAGTTAGACGTTTTCATAGCTGCAGCTGAAGGGAGGGAAGATGAGGAATGAGACCTGGTATTTCCTGCTATCCCTCGGTGTCCACCATCTTCCCCAGGGGTGGGCAAATCACCTCAAGGACTGTTGCACCGAACCTTGCCAGCCAGGGAGAATTGTGCCATTGGCACAGCGGTTTTCATCATCTAAAGGCCTTCACACCTCTCTCTCTGAGACTCCCTCTCTCCTGTCTCCTATCCTCCCCGTGCCTGCTCGACTCAGCACCCTCCCACTGCCCTTTGCTGCCAAGGCATTCCTTTGCCATCCCTAACCAGGCCTGCCCTCCTGAAAGAGGTCCAGACCTTAGCCTTACCTCCAAACCTATTTACCTGTGCCCCAGACTGATGGCCCGTGGAAAGAACCAGATAAAATGATTTATGCTGAGGTATAACTTACCAAGTATTCTGAATGTGATAACCAAGGGGTATGAGCATTTTGATAGGGGACCATGATTCATCCAAATGAATAAATCTCTAATGTTGAAGTTTCTGTTTTCCTGCACCAGTTGGTATGGACAGTTTGGGGAGCCAAGGGATTCTTTCCTTAGCTGCTCAGGTTGTACTCTCTGGGTAAATGCCTAATCCAACTTCCCATTATTTTCTTTTTTTAAGATGTAGAGTTCAGTCATGTCTTAGAAAACATTTATCTCCACACCTTTGCCAAAATTCATTGAGGTCAGTGAAAATAAAAGAGAAGGCTTTTGGGGGAGGAGGGGCTACCATTTTAATTCAGGTTGTTAAACCAAGTCTCCAGCTGAATTGAAGATGCTCTTTGACAGCCTTACCTATAGATTGCTAAAACTTCAGAAAGTTTCTGTTAATCAGATTCAAAGTAATGCCAACTTATAAAGGGAGATAGATACCTTAGTCTGGTTAATAAGGGTAGTAGTTGCCCTCTAGAAGGCAATGATAAGAGGGAAATGATTTAAAATTTTCCATGAAGGCCAAGCAGTTTGCAGTGGAAAACCTGGCCTCTACCCTCAAAGTTCTGTTATAAATTTGTCATTTAGAAGCATGTAGTTCAGAGCATCATTCTTATTAAAATGCTAGTTAAGGGGCGCCTGGGTGGCGCAGTCGGTTAAACGTCCGACTTCAGCCAGGTCACAATCTCACGGTCCGTGAGTTCGAGCCCCGCGTCAGGCTCTGGGCTGATGGCTCAGAGCCTGGAGCCTGTTTCCGATTCTGTGTCTCCCTCTCTCTCTGCCCCTCCCCCGTTCATGCTCTGTCTCTCTCTGTCCCAAAAATAAATAAACGTTGAAGAAAAAAAAAAAAATTTAATAAAAAAAATAAATAAATAAATAAATAAATAAAAATAAAATGCTAGTTAATTGTGCAAGCATTGTTCATTATTACAAAACAGTAGACACTGTAAAAAGCATTTATAGAAATCAATATTGGATTTAAATTGTCAGCTGTGTAATTCCCTGTTATCGTTTCCTTGGATACGAATGCCTTGTGTCAGGTACCATATCTCATAGGTCTACACAGCATCTAGCAAAATGTTTTGTGTAAAGTAGACAATTAACAAATGCTTATTTAATGAGTCAGTGTAGTTTAATTTTTGTTTTATTGTGCTTTCAATGTTTTCCTTGGGATATGGGAGATTAAGCCAACGGAAGCTGTCTCTTAGAAGCTCTCATATATGAATATGGATGTCAAAGTAACTATTTTTGCATAAACAAACTATTTTTGCAAAAACGTTCAGCTGAGTTGGTGAACATTCTAGATCTATATACATATATGTACATATAGCACTGGGCAGCTGAAGAAGTGTGAGGCATCGTCACTTCACTCTTGCTTCCCTAACTGGATCCCAGACTTTACACTGCTACCATTTGTATTTAGTGGGCCACGAAACGAGTGGCCCTGCTGAAGGTATCTCTGAAGGCAATGCTCTGGAATGTAGTGCCTGGGCCTGGAATTTGAAGTGAGGCTCCAAGAGCACATCATACACATTTTCCACTTGTGGGGGAATCCCCTTCGCTGGAAATAGCCAGTGAGTTCAGATACTTGATCCAAACCCTGTTTCCTCTTTTGAATTGAATAGGCTATTAACCATTCTTGAGGCTTTGAAATAGTGACGGATCTTCCTAATTGGGAATTCAGCTGCTGGTTTCTTAGGCAGAGTATTTTGAAGTTGAAGGTTGAAAAGGGCACAGGGCAATAAACATACTTAGAATAGTCTAATTCAGCTTCCCTCCTCCCAGTCACCATCCGAGATTGTACCTGAATCATCCTTAGAACATTAAAAAAAAATCCCTTACAATCCCCAATGCACTATTTCTATTGGAAACCCTTGCCATCAGAGTTTTACTCTGTATTTAACCTAAATGGTTCTTTGTGAATGGGGAACGTATTTGCATTGCCAGAATTTTGTCAGCATTTGCTCATGAAAATATCTTATATCTTTGTGTATGCTATCACATTAGCCTGCCTGTCTTCTAAATCAGAAGTTCCCAAACTTTCAAATGTGATCCCCATTTACTGCCAACTTCTATAGCTCTTCTTTGTCATGGTTGTATCTTTATTTACTGAATTGCTAGACGGTCCTTGAAAGTGATGTGGATTTGTGGATCCAAATAGCTCCCTTCTCTGGGTTTCCTCTCTCCCACATAGATGAATGCAGTCCTGAGCTGAGAGGAATCAGTTTGGGATTAAATAACCCTAAACCTTTCATCATTTTTTATAGTTCTTACATGCTTATTTTCATTTTCCTGAAAATCTTAAGACTGCATTTTATATGTCATTAGAATAATGTCATGGTCACATGAACAGACATTTCTCCAAAGAAGACATACAGATGGCCAGCAGACACATGAAAAAATGTTCATCATGACTTATCATCAGGGAAATGTGAATCAAAATTACACTGAGATAACACCTCATACCTGCCAGGATGGTTAAAATCAACAACACAAGAAACTACATGTATTGGTGAGGATGTGGAAAAGGGGGAACCCTCCTATACTGTTGGTAGGAATGCAAACTGGTGCAGCCACTGTGGAAAACAGGATGGAGGTCCCTCGGTTAAAAAGAGAACTACCCTATGATCCAGCAATCGCACTACTGGGTATTTACCCAAAGAACACAAAAATGCTAATTCAAAGGGATACATGTACCCCTATATGTATAGCAACATTATTTACATCAGCCAAGATATAGAAGCAGCTCAAGGATCCACTGATTGATGAATGGATAAGGACAGTGTGGTGTATATGTATATATATTACAATTGAATATTACTCAACCATAAAAAAGAATGAAATCTTGGGATACCTGGGTGGTTCAGTCAGTTAAGCATCTGACTCTTGATTTTGGCTCGGGCATGATCTCAGGGCTCATGAGCTGGAGCCCTGCATTGGGCTTCATGTTGACAGTGCAGAGCCTGCTTGAAATTCTCTCTCTGCCCCTCCCCTGCTTGTGCACTGTCTCTCTCTCTCCGTCCCTCCCCTCTCTCTTTCTGTTTCTTTCTGCCAAAATAAATAAACAGACTTAAAAAAAAAGAATGAAATCTTGCCATTTGCAGTGACATGGATGGAGCTAGGGAGCTAGGAGCTAAAGAGTATAATGCTAAGCAAAGTAAGCCAGAGACAAATTCCATAATTTCACTCATATGTGGAATTTAATAAACAAAACAAGCAAACAAAGGGAAAAAGACAAACCAAGAAACAGACTTTTAACTGTAGAGAACAAATTGATGGTTATCAGAGGAGAGGTGGATAGGGGATGGGTGAGATAGGTGATGGGGATTAATGAGGGCACTTGTCGTGATGGATGAGCACTGGGTGATGTATGAATTACTGGAATTAAACAAAAACTTTAAAATAGAAAAAGAGGAAAAGAAGCAAAAATAATGTCATGACCAGGGCTGAGTTTAGATAAAGCTGCCATTTTCCTCCTAGCCTCAGAGGTAGCAATGCCAACTGTAGAATCCCTTTAGAATGCTCACTTTAGTAACAATAAAGCACACATACTGTAATTTTTTAACATTTTTCTATACATACTTAGTAACCAATGTAGTGGAACAGGAGGTCCCACTTTTGTGTCAGAGGGCCCCTTTATATATTCTTCCAAATTATTGAAGACACCAAAGAGCTTTTATTTATAGGAGTTATATTGGTATTTACTGTATTTGAAATTAAAACTGAGAAATGTTAGAACATAGCCATTAGAGTGATAACTTCATCATGTCCTCTAGCTTCTGGAAAACTACACTTGTGAAAGACATAAATGATGTAGTGTTATAATAATAGTTTTTACTTGTGGACCCACCAACATAGAACATATTCATGGCACATTCCATAACATCTAGAAACTTACAATCCAAGGCTGAAGATTAATACTAATAAATGATGTGATCCCATTTCAATTCTGATTTAATGATGCTTCCTGCAATAATCCTAAAAATATAGATAGAAGCCAGCATATATTCATTAGCCACTTGGTATTGACTACTCTGTTATTACCTACCTCGCAGAATTGCTTCAACTGATTTTCATTTTATGAGAAGCAGCCCTCTGAAATTTTTCCCATAACCTTAGCAATGATGTAGAGCACACGGTTCCCTTTTGTAATGACCCATGGGAGAAATGGTATAACGACCTGTGGGAGAAATGCCAAACGCCATAGTAAAAATTCTGCTTCTCCTCAGAACGTACTGTGTTTTTATCTCATGGCCACTGTCAACCTTGTAACTGTGCTTTGTGGTCTGCTTTAGAGCTGAAAACCCAACTTCTATTCATTTAACATTCAGAGCCCAACGTCACTGCTTCTGTATGAAAATTTCCCAGGAATTATCTTATTCCTTTGGATCTTGTTTTTCCTTTGTTCTGATTTTTCTTTGCATATATTTTTTTATTATGTCTTGTGGTGGATTTAATCTCCAGGGGGAATGAATGAATGAATGAATGAATGAATGAATGAAGAAGATATGTGATCCAGTTTAGAGGGATCAGTGGAGTACCGGGAGTGGTGCAGACCAAGGAGAGTTTGCTGTATAAGGTTTCATGGATGAAATGGATCTTAAGTGGAGCTTAGGAGGAAAAGGAAGCAGGCTGCTGAAGGCAAGGGGTGTTTCAAGTGAGCGATTGGCTCTAACAAAGGTGCAGCTGTGGACTGAGTGAGTGATGTTCTGAGGGCAGTAAGGGGATCTGTCTGACTGTGGGATTGGAGCTGACTGCCTTTTTATGTTTTTATTGGATCGAAGAGGCAGCTGAGGATGGGAGCTAAGGAAAGGTGGAGTCAGTTTCCTAATAAAGAAGGATTTTCACTTTGGTTTCTAAAATAAATGAGAAGGTAGAGAATTAAAGACTGAGAGGCCAATTAGGAGAAAATTCTGATGGTATATATGGAAGAAAGTCCTGTCGAAACACAAGTAGGGAGAAGCACGTGAGAGTATGGAGAAGAATCAGTGAATTGCAGCCAGGTTTTGTCGCTGACCAGCATTAAAATCAGTTCACTATTGACTTTCTGCCAGGTCTGCTTTATCCCTTACTGCATGCAGAGCCTACCCCAGCAGGGAGCACATAGTGGGTGCTTCAGAAGTGTTGTGTTAGGGTGAATGAAATGTGTCCCTGCCTCCAAGGAAGACGAAGAGAAGTAGATAGGTAAATCAGTAGATAAAACGAACCATGCATCGATTGCTTTCGGAGGGTCTTATGAACAAGGACAAGCAGAAAGCATGCAGCTACAGTCAGCCAGGGAAACCCATAGAGACGACAGGTGGCAGAAGCAGGTGGATAACCCCGCTTTGCCTTTTCCCAAAAGCAGGGGTAGCACATCAACAGTCTTGCAGGGTCAGGGCCCTTGACTGTGGGATTTTTAAGTCACCTGATGAGGAAAACATCAGCTTCTTCCCTGGTATGATCAAGAGCCAGGATACAATTGAAGTGTATGTGAGAACTTTGGCTCAATCCCACCAGCTTAGTGTTTGTGCTTACAGGTAGTACCAGCCTCTTGCCTGGCACGATCAAGTGTCTGAGGTCCAAGCCTTCAGGTTGAATAGAATTGATTGGCTTCAGCCTTGGACCAGAACTCTTCCACAGAGCATTGCAGGAATCCGCTTCCTGTTCTTGGAGGCCAGCTTGTAGGGAGATCAGTCTTGAGCAGATTAGTTCTTAACTCAACTCACCAGCCTAAGTGAGAGGGTGGCCTATAAGCACTGCACTCTGCTTTGCTAGTAACCTATTGCATTTCAACCTATAAGACTTGTGAGGCCAGTCCCTGACATCCCCACAGGACACAATGAAAAATGATTAGAACAGGCTGGATGCAGGTTGTGTGCACTCAAGGTAAATTGGCAAGGACCATTTGCAGTGGTATGCTGGTAAATGTTCACCAACTGCTCTTGGCGGTGGGGCAGGAGCAGGTTAAGGAGAAGCAGCGATTTGTAGCATTCGCTGATTTCCATGGTATAAATACACCCACCATGGCCAACTTCCAGCCACCAGTATGATTGAAAAAGGCATTGGGAAGAGGCACAGCCATCCACCATTATATAGTATTTCTATCATACAGATACAACAGACATCAATAATTTCAAGGTCATAGATAATAATTAAATTTGGTAAAATAATTATGAACTGATGGGTTTTAAGTATTTATTACATTTATTTTTAATGTTTTATTTAACTTGATATGTTTTAATTTTTAATAGTGACTGTGTTTAATAACCAGCTCACAAAATTCCTTAAAATTTGGCAACCAGCTCACTTCCATGAGCTGGTAAGAGCTCATTCCAACATACCACTAGGTAAGAACAACTGGAAGAAGTACTTTGTCCTTCCCGAGAAAGGTGCCAACACTGGCATCCATGGTTCCAATGCTCCAACTGTCCGTGGTTCTGGGGTTGAGGCAAGACCAATTAGATGCTACAGTATTGTTCCCAGGTCTCTTCCAACAGCCAGGAAACTGTCATTCTCAAAGGAGAGTGAGTCGTCCTCAATGGCCTACCTAGCTTCAGGTCCTGTATCTATGGTTGACTGTTCCATTTGCAAAGTACTGTGTAGAGCTACTCCATGAGCTTTGCCAGGAGACTGGGAGGCCCTGAGAGCAGAGTGATATTGTTAGGAGACACTGGAATGATTGCTAGCTCTCACCCTGCCACATCTAGTACCAAGTAGGAAACCCAGTGATGTATTTGGTGAGAACTCCACCAAGGAATTTGAGACAGTCTCAGGAACATTTTTTTTTAGAGGGATTCGAATGTAGGATAGTCAATAGGCAGAAATGAAGAAGTAATTATGGTTCTGAAATGGTTCAAAGGAAAGTGAAGGAAGGAAGCTATCATTGAATTGGGTCTTTAATGATGAGTAGAGAAGACTCATCACTGACACTGGGAGGGAAGGATGAGAGACTGGTTATCCTTGGTGGAAGAAACACGGTAGACAAAGTGTAGGAGTGTGAAGGAGCATAGGGCGTTTCAGTATTGTCCAGGTAACCACTTGGGTACCTGGGTAGTGGGCTGCTATGGTCTGAATAGCAAAGTTCATATGTTGAAATCCCAATCCCCAAGGTGATGATATTAGGGGCACGCCTTGGGAGGTGATTAGGTCATGAGAATAGAGCGCCCGTGGAGGGATTAGTGCCCTTGTAAAAGAGGCCCTCTAATGCTCTCTAGCCCAGAGTGCAAGGAAAGATAAAAGTGGAAGATGAGATTCAGGGCCAGGTTGTCAAGGGCATTTTATGCCATAGTAAGGAGTTTCTGATTTTTTCCTTTCAGTAACAGAAAGATGTTAGAATATGCAGGGACTGAAAGAATCAGGTTTGTTTTTGTAAGAATTAAAAAAAAAAATGCTTGGGCACCACTCCATCACCTGGGGATTATGGTAAAATTTCCCAAGTCAGTACACAGGCTGCTGGGTACCGCTTGAGGCTTTCTTCTTGCCTGCTATTTCAACACCGGGGCCTTTTAGGGGTTGGCCCCAACTTGTTCTTAAAGGGAGTGTTTGCTCAATGCCAAAACAGTAGTCTTCATATTTCAAGTTATTCTACTCCTTTCCACAAGGTAAATTAGAAAAGCAATATACCTTTAATCAAGACAGTTAATCTTTCATCATTTAAGTAACTGTCCACTGATCTTCTGCACATAAATGGCTGTGAACCCCCAGAACTCATTATGCTTTCATCTTGCACTTGTCAGACTCATCTTCTGCCTGTAGTTATAGAACTTTGTGTCCTGTCATTTTCAGGAAGTATGTTTCTATAAATCTGTATTGAGAATTTGGGAAAATACACATAGCCAAAGCCTCTTAAAACCTTTAAAAAATTAAGGACCAATTACTTGAGATCATCTTAAAAGGAAAAACTTAAGAAAATAGATATGTCACTTGAGAGTACAGATATGAATGTAAACTATGAAGGGTATCCATAGACAGGAGCTTCTCAAGAGAGTGCTACTTCATTTACACTCAGATTATTTGGCATAATTTCAGAGCTCTGGGTCATTCAGTTTTGTAGTCCAGAAAGTATAAATTTTAGTTATTGAGTCTCTCTCTGTGACCACTTCCAGGGGCAGCGGACAAAGCTATCCTGTATGATACCAATAGCTTTAGTGAAAGTTTGGTCAGTATCACATACCTCATTGAAAGTCATGACCAGGGCACTGGCAGGCTCAGTTATGAAACATCTGACTCTTGATTGGGGTTGTAAGTTCAAGCCCCATGTTGGATGTAGAGATTACTTAAAAATACGGGGCACCTGGGTGGCTCAGTCAGTTAAGCATCCAACTTCAGCTCAGGTCATGATCTTACTGTTCATGAGTTCGAGCCCCGTGCATCAGGCTCTATGCTCAGAGCTTGGAGCCTGCTTCCGATTCTGTCTCCCACTCTCTCTGCCCCTCCCTCGCTCGCTCGTGTGCTCGCTCTCTCTCTCTCTCTCTCTCTCTCTCAAAAATGAACATTAAAAAAAATTTTAATAAATAAAATTGAAATAAGGAAGGAAGAAAAGAAAGAAAGTCAATCAAGACCATCTGAGGTAGATTTTGGCATCCTTACCCCTAGCCTGGTCTTCTGACTTGCATAAGTTGCAGGTATTTCCACATTTCCATGGATTCCAGATCAGGGAGAAAAATCCTACCGGAATTAGCCTCCTAGTGCCATGTGAACCAGAGAGATCTTGAATCACAGAGCTCATAAACTTATGTCTGTGGGCCATATCTAGTTCATGGACATGTTTTGTTTTACCCAGGCAGCATTTTTATAAAGTCAAATTGATTAGTATCACTTAAAATTTGAATGATTTAACAAAAACATACTCTTATTTCTGGCTTTTCTTTGACTAATTAGACAAGCCTGGTCCAGAATTCTTAAGACCATTGGCTGGATCTAAGTAGCTTCTGCCCCTTTTAGATGGAGCAAACATTCTCCACTCTTTTACTGTTCCCCTTCATGGTGGCTTCAGACATTTTTGCTACCCACTGGTTTCAATAGGCCACGGTCATATTTAAAAGACTGAATAGCAGGTATCACACAGGCAGTCAAATACAGGCAGAAGAAACCGGGCCTAGGCACCAGGACAGAGTCCTAAAACGTGACTTTGCTAGGCTGGGCATTGTCCCTTTAGTCACTGGATCATGGAAACAACCAGAAAATCCCAGGGAAGGGCTGAGGAGGCACAGCCTGAGGGCTGTGGGGCCCTCAGGGGCTTGGGCTAATAGCTTTTTACCAGGTAGCATGGAAGTATTTTCAAAATGTTAAAAATCTATGTCATAGGTAGGGTTCTCCAAGAAGCAGACTCTGAAATGGAGATTGGCATACAGGATGTTTATTAAGGACACCACTTAATCAATTAATACCTGTGGAAGAGAGAGAAAGGGAGCAGAAGTGGGCAGAGGGGAAGTCAAGCTGCAAAACAGGCTCGTGGCAACCTCAGCTAACTCCATGAGGAACTCTGGAGCCAGAATGGCCCTTCATAATTGTTTCTGATGGGACTAAGATGGTCAGGCCATTCTGCCCCAGTACACATCACTCACTGAGGGTTGCAAGGGTCTTGCCCTCAGTTGAGGCAGCCCTCTACTGCTGAGGCAATCCTTCAAAGGGGCTGAGAACCTGAAGGCTATTGGCCTAGGGCACCTCCAGCATCTGGAGTAACAAGTCCTTCACTGAAGGGGTCTGGAGAGCCCATCACAACCAGAGCTGTGCCAGTGAGAACAGATGAATATCAATTCTGCCTCTAGGTACAGAGTGTGACCCTGTCCTACAGGTTACCCAAGGCTGTGCCTAAATTCTTCAGACTGATTCGGAATCAAGTCCTGGCCCTAAAGAGAGCAGTATGGTGCCATGATACTCTCTACCCCATTTACTGACTTATTCAGTCACTGCAGAAATAGTTTTCATCTTCACATAATATTAGATCAGCAAACTGTTACCACTCTGTGTCCAGAAATCTGAATCAATTCTTACTATATCTTATTCTAACTTCAGAAAAGAATGCTTTTTGAAAAGGACCAGAATCTTCTTTCCCTTTTCTTCCCCCAAACCTATAACTCTGCTGTGTTAACCACCAAATGAGTGATCAGGTGTCTTCAACTGTGGTTTGTATAATTGCTGGTGCAACTTTTTACTTTTATTTATTTTGTTTTAATCTATTCATGAAGATTACTGCCACAGGCATTTGAAAAAAATCTCACTGCATTGCAAGAGGGATGTGGGGGGACCTGACCCAGTAATAGATACATTTCTCTAAGTGGTTCTGAAACAGTTTGCCCAAATAAGAAATTACAGTCCCAAACACATCATAGGTTTGTTATTTTCTAAAATCTCAGTAAAGCCTTAATGCAAATGTAATTTTCCTACTACTCTCCTCTCTCTCCCATCCCTGACAGGATTAATGTCATTAATTGCTAAAATCTAATCTGATTTATTATAATTTCATACTGTATTAAATATATGTAAGGTAATTGCCCTTAGCTGTCAAATACTAAAGAAGCCGTTTCTAATTCAGTTGTGCTGGATCTTATCTTTCCTGCCTCTTACTCAGCTTTTTATTCATCCCTAAACATTTAATGAAAACCTACTGTGTGTCAAAGTTGTTTTTAATAGGATTTATAGCTCAAAACTCTATCTCTTGTCTGGAAATGTGAAAACTAGAAAAAGAAAGAGGGAAGGAAACAGTATAAAAATAAGTCTGGCAGTTTTTAATAGTTAACTAATTTCTTAAACACACTAACTAGGCGTTCCATATTGTGCTAAAGGTTGAGAAAGATACAGCCATCAAAGGCTTTGTCATCCTTACTCTGAGACAGCTTACAGTCTAATCAGGGAGCAAAGACTGAGACATAAAAGATAAAAGCAAAATAACAAGGCACCAGAATCAATTGCTAAATGTTGTGATAGTTTATAAATGATGGTAGAATTCAGAAAACTGCAAGGGGACAAGATAGATGGGGGATGGGTCGGGAAGACGGCAGGGAAGAGAAGGAGCCTAACTTGCGTATCAAGGAAGGGGGTGGGACTTGGAGAGATAAAAGGAAGAGGCTCCTTCCTGTGTAACAAGGATGGTAGAGGTACCGAGATTTATAAAGATGAGAACAGCAGAGGGTTGATGTTGGTGAGAACTTACTACTAACTTCTCCTAAGAATTCTGAGTGTTGAAAACATCCAGCACCTGAATCTACTTTCAAGATTTCCTGGCAAAGTGAAAGAAGAAGGTATTTCTTATTGATTTACAACTGAGATTATTGACTTGCTCAAATACAATTTGGACTGATTCTGATTCCCTACCGGTAACCTAGAAGAAGCAAGAGTTAGGCGTCCAAGATGGAAATTTCTGCACTGTTTGGCAGTGTGGATGTGAGCAAATCATTTAATCTCTGTTAAGCCCTGGTTTTCCCATCTAGGAATGTAAATGACAGTCTTATCTATCTTCCTGGGTTATTGTGGCTGTTAAATTATATTACTAAATGTGGGAAAAAAATTTTTTAACTATTATATTTTTGTTACCCTCTCTGCCTGACCGTACTTTTATGTCATGGATTTAGATTCTTTTCACTAAAAACCTTCACTGGAAAGATTCATTTTCACTAAAAAGTTACCTGTATTCAGCAATGGCTTTTGCACTACAAGTAGCAACCATCAGACCGCCATGAGATTTATTTAGTAATCATTAATATTTCAATCAATTGATTTATTGATTATATATTAATGTATATTAATTAATATTTAATATATATTAACAGTAATCAATTAATACTTTTTAATGAGGTAGCAAGAACAGAAGAGTAAGACACATCTTGTATTCTTTAACATGGAAGGTTATACCATTCATCATAATGTTAAGTATTGTTTAGTGACGCACGAAGACATAAGTGATGGACCTATGGGTCAAATGTAAAATATATTGCTTTTTGTGGACTGTCAAAGAAGATTGAAAGGCACTGCTTAATAGTATAGTACTGAAAGTGAAAAATGTTCAGTTCTCATTTTTGAACCCTCAAGTTAAACTAACCAAAAAGATAAGTTTCAAAGATGAGTTATACTATGTAAAGAAAGTGACATTATGATGAAATAGGCCTTTGAACTACATTTGTGGCATTTCGTTCTTATGTCTGTTGTTAAAATTCCAGTTGTGTCTCCCATTCTACTATATGGTGTAGAAAGCACAGGGTTTGTTTGTTTCCATTAAAATCTGTAAGCTTAGAACCTCATCTTACCCTACTTTTTATAGTTTTTGAAAACTCTCAGGATTGTGGAATCAAAACATAAAGCTCAGTGTGTATACAAATCCATTTTATCAGTTTCGGTCCAGGGAGGAAAGAGCTTAACTGGAGCAGTGGGAGAAGAACCCCATGACCAGAACCGTACAGCGGAACACAGTCTCTGCCACAGAACAGAGAGAAGCGGGGAGGGGGCTTTAAATTATTTTTGGCGCAAGTAACAAAATATCCCACCAACGGTGGCTCAAGCTATATGGACATTTACCGCGTACTGAAAATAAGTTTAGAAGTAAGTGATCTCCGATTTGCTTGAGCAGCTTAAGCTGCTGAGATCTCATCAAGATCTCTGGCTTTGCCTGGCTTTCTGCTCTACCCCTCAGTCAGCTTTTGGGTTTCATGATTGTCTCTGCATGATGAATGGATGGTAGCTGTAACTCCAGACATCATACACATATTCAGGGCCTGAAGATTAAGAGAATGATGTCCTCAAGCTCTTTGCCTGTGCCTGTCCATTTTGTAAGGCATCTGAAACCTTTCCAGAAGTCCTCAGCCAATTTCCACTTAAATTTCTTTAGTCAGAACTCTGTCTCTTGCTACCTCCAGTTACAAAGGCTGTCAGAAGGGCCAGCATCTGGTGAAGGTGAATGGGATGCCTGAACTAGTTTAGGCTAATCCCAATTCAGGGCACATGTATAGAGGACTTTGGTAACCAACTAATGGTGCCTGCCCACAGGAACTTCTTAGAAGAACTAGGGTAAAGTCCAGTGCCCTGACCGATTTCATAGACACAAGTTCTAGGTCACAGGTTCAAAGAAGGAAGGAAGTTAGTTAGAAGGGAGGTAGGAAGGCCCAAAGTGGCCAGATTCATTTCTGGTAATTCTTGTTACAGTAATCTTTTGCTTCTGAAAGATTAATCTTTTTCAGGTGTCATTTGAAATTTCAACCTCCTTTTCAACCTTAATGACTACGTTTTCTATCACTTGGTACCATGCTGGAGTGGGGGAAGTAATGGTCCAGTAACTAAGAAAAACCTTGGAAGATGAGGTGGCCTTAGTGACTGTCACTAAAATATGAACATGACTTTAAATAGTAAATCAGGAATCATGAAAGGCTCTTGACAGCCAAGGCTCTTAGGAGGCCCTTGAATGGTAGGAGGCAAAATTTTATAAGTGGGTGACAGGAGTTACTCTTCTTTTCTTATTCAAGTGTCAAAGAATGGAAAGGGAATTTCTAAAGGAAGAAGACCAGACAGAAATCACAAGAATATGGAGGAAATGTGAGGATAGCATGTTCAAGGGGGAAATGAAAAGTAAGAGAGAAGGTCCTAGATGCTGAGATTAGCCATGTTCTTCCAGCCTCTGGGTCCTCCTTGGCAAGCATACCTTTGGCAGTGAATCTAACCTGAATCTGAACCCCTCTAATCCGTTGAGACTTTTTTAAAATTTCAAAGCTTGGCAGCCATTTTACCTGGCTCACACTTCATTCTTAGGAGAAGCAGCAAAGAAAAGTGGCTCATAAGTTCATGGTATGGTGTTTTGGGGTCTCCACAGTGGCTTGCTACTGGCTGACCAGTTGAAATCATTTATTTTTTTCAAGTCTTTGAGATTCTGGGAATGCAAGGTTTGGCTGCTATATTAGTCTTGGTTTTCTGAGATGCAGTCCTGCAAGAGATTTACTGGGAGATAAGAGGTACAAGAGATTTATTTTAGAGGAAATGCCTGTGAAGAAAACTGGGGAAGAAATTTGAGACTGGGCAAGCTGTCAGACTACAATTCAGGACCAACCCCTGTGAAGAAGAAAAGAAATGAAAGAAGGAATGAAATATGGGAAGGAAGGAGAGAAGGAAAAAAGATAGGAAAGAGGAAGGGGCACTTAGGTGGCTCAGTTGGTTAAGCATCCAACTTTGGCTTAGGTCATGATCTCGCAGTCTGTGAGTTCGAGCCCTGCATTGGGCTCTGTGCTGAAGCCCAGAGCCTGGAGCCTGCTTCGGATTCTGTGTCTCCCTCTCTATCTGCCCCTCCCCTGCTTGCTCGCTCTTTCTCTCTCTCAAAAATAAAGAAACATTAAAAAAGAAAGAAATAAAGAGGAAGAGGGGAAAGATCTTAGATTGCAGTACTATGTTAGGAAAGTTTGGGCAGCCAGTGGGAACTCTTCAAGCCAAAGTCAACTGACAGAGGAATCCCCCGTCTCCCAGGAATGGACCTGCCTTGGTGTCCTTGCCATGCTAAGTCATTGGCTGGATGGATTTCAGAACACAGCAACTGCGGGCATAGGCCAGGGATGCTTTTGCGGTAGGAGATCTGAGAGACGCCTTTTCAGACCACCACAACCCCAAAACCTTTGGGGAGCAATGGGTTATACAGGCAAAATTTGGAGATGTCTTATTTTTCAGATGAAGAAATACATTGATGAAGACCCTTTATTAACAATTGGATTCATTTTTCACATCCCAGCTATCATCTCATTCCTCCCATCAAAGAATTTTTAGTTCTTTCTCCTTGACTTTACTTGTGTGATCTTATACCCCAGGTTTTGTGAAACACTACTTTTTCAGATGGCCCACTGGCCCACGAGCACACAATATATCTAAATTTAGGCTGGAAAAAATATGGCTATGGCATCCAAATAATAAAGTCCAAATTTTCTTAGCTTGGAGTTCAGTCTCCCACAGTCTAGTCCCAGCCCACCTTCCAACCCTAGTCACCACTTATCGTATTTTAGGCGTTTGAAATAGTTGCCATTTCCTAAACGATTCTTGTTTATCCACTGCTGTCTCTTTGTTCATCCTATTCTTTTCAGCTATAATTCATTCATTACATATGTTTACTGTTCCCCTCCCATAGCCTGAGCCCTGTAGTTAAAACTAGGTATATATGAGGGAACAAAACAAATGTAGTTTATGTCCTCTTGAAGCTTTGAATCTAGTGGAGAAGCAACAGACACTAAATAGGTCAATAGACAAATACATGTCTACAAATCATGTGTGAGCATCAGAAGTCAAAGAACAAGATGTTCTGACAGAATTGAGGAGGGCTCTCTTTTAGATAGAGCGGTCACAGAATAGATGGCACTTAACGTGAAACTTGAATGAGGACGGAGGTATAGTCACATAAAGAGCTTAGGCTCTGCAGGTACAAATTTCACCATTTGCAAGATACTGCCATGGCATTCGTAGAGTCTTTGCGTCATCAGATTCTCAACCATTTGAGTCCCGTGTTATGTATATCCTTCATACATAATACATGTTTATACATAAAATGTTGTAAGTTATAGTATATTCTTGTGTATTTCATATTTCCTATCAGACTATAAGCTGAAGTTTTGATAAATCATGTCTCATTCATCTCTCTGTATCTAGCATGGTATTTAGGATAGCACCCTCTGGTTGCATCCAACAAACACTTGTTGAATACATGAACAATGTCACGCTCTCTGCAAGTTTGCCCTTTCTGACATTTATCAGAATTGTAGAAGAAAATGGAGACTTCATATCATAGTTGGAAAATACCATTCACTTAGCCAAAGAGTTCTGAACTTCAACCAGAGGAAAATCTAAGCAGATGAGATCATTTCTGTTGAGGGAATGCACTGTAGGTTCCCTTCAGGATAGGATATTGTACGTTTATCATTTATTTGAAAATCAGGTATTACAGGTAACAAGTTTTAAGAACACCTGGCCAAGTAGTAAGTCAGTTACTATTTTGAAACAGCTCTTCAGTAGGTAGTTACCACTGGCAGCTAGAATTTAAAATGTTGTTTTACTGTATCAAATTACCATGTGTGTTCAAACACAACCTCACCTTACACATGACCTACAGCTCGGTATGTAGCAATATACAGATTTTTACAGTTGTTACTTTTTGTTGTCTTTTTCCCTGTCTTCTCAGAAACAAGGGGTTACAAAGAGAAGGAACATGATGTATTATTGATAGGCTACAATGTCAGATCTTCACTTCAGAGCTTATTCACAGAAGCACTTTTATTTAAAATAGACTTTTCTCCTCAATGAGGACTATTTTAATGATATCATTTCTTTTCCTAGAGGAAACCCCACGATAGGCAGTTTCATTAAGACAAAACTGCGATTTGCACATTGTAGTGCCTTGACTCTCCAGTATGGGAATGTTCCTCATCCTAAATCCAGTGTTATTATACCTAATTTTACTTCCTCAAAGGTTGCTTACAGTAGAAAGATTGAAAAGATTTACGCCAGCCTTCACCTAGAACGAAAGAGACCATACACAGTATTTTAAAAGAACAAGTAAATAAGAAAGATACTTACCCAACTTCTGTACTGGTTTTTGTAACCTAAATATTTCCCAGAAATAAGTGTTTAGGACATAATTCATTTGAAATGAATCAACGTCAAATTAACTTTTTTTGCCTGTAAACACTAACATGCCTTTTAACATCTGCTAGATTTTTTAAATATTATAAAATTTGACCTTATATATGTAAGTCTCCATTCAATAGCAAGTACTAGAAATTCTACCCAGTTTACCGTTTCGCTCATTTGCTGGGCAAGAGGTACTTGTTGCCAGTATCTTTTTAACAACTGAAATCATTCCTTTTTTTTTTTGGAAGTTTATTCCCGTCCCTATTATACCACTGTCTCTCATCCTCTTAACCTCTGTGCTCCCCCCACACACTTGCAATTCACATTGCCCAAATTAAGGCTATATCGGAACAGTGAAAAAAATCTCATGTAACCAATTAGTCCAATACAGATATATCTTTTAATATGTTTCTACATTTTTTACTTCTCATTAAAATGTTATCTATCATAGAAAAAAAAAAAACCTGTTAACTGATACTTTTTCAGTAGAGATAAAGCCATCAAAAGGACTATATAAAGTATATGCCAGCTTAATTCTGCACTATTATTTAATTTATAACTCATACTCTGTCTTTATGATTTTGAACATCTTCATGCCCTGAGCCTTGCCTAGAGTAGAGGAATAAAATGGCAGAGGAATGATAAGGAGGCAGGGAGGAAAAGAAGAAAGGGGAAAGAGTGCATGGCACAGTAGAAGGAGACCTTACAGACAAGGCTGGAGACCTAGATTATATTTTCAGTTCAACTAATTAGTTGTCTGGTTTTGATCAGTCCCTTAACCACTCTGGGACCCAAGTATTTTGTTTATAAAATTGTGGCCCATTTAACAATTAGGTCCACTCAAACCCTAGCCCTCAATGATCTGTTTTGTTTGTTGCTTTCATGTCCATTTTGTTTGTTGCTGTTGGATTCCAATGATGACCCAAGTGAAAGTTTCCATACATAGAAACACCCGAAGAAATATCAACTAGACTGTAGGGTTTACTCATGTGACTCTAGACCCTCTGCCTGGCTTAAAATCTCACTTCCGTTACTTAGCACCTTGTGACTTGGGGTGAGTTACTTACCTTCCCTGTACCTCACTAGTCATGTCTTTAAAATGATGGTGATAAGAGTACTTGCATAATAGTGTCATGAGATTTTTCTCACAAACTGAATGAGAACATGCTTAACATGGTGTTTGGCCCATGGAAAGTGGTTATTAAATAACATAATATTATTATTCCATGTTAAATATCTATGTGTCCAGGCACTGTGCAGAGTGTTGCCACATAACGTCCTCATTTCTGCCTGTTGTGAATTAAAAATTTTGAAAATGCCCAAGTTCTAATCTAGGGAGGTGATACATGAAATACAACAAAGACATTTATTTTTATTATTTTGATTTTTTTTTTTGGTGAAGGAAATTTTGTACTTAGATGAGAAATTATTATCCTGAATGATGAAGAGCCAAAAAGCTAGAGGTAAAGTAGAGATAAGAATGGTAAAGGAGGCAACAGATATGGTAAAACATGCAATGAAAACATGAATGTCTTTACTAAAGTTCACAAATAGCAGCAATATGCCTGTAGATTCTTGGTGTATTGGTTTTAATATGGCTATTTGTGAAATGCCAGAGAAATGGTTGTTTACCTGCTTCCCTTAGAGTAGGCTGACTGAAAAATCACCAAATTTAGGTATTTAATTTCCAAAAAGAAAGTCTGTAACACAAACACACGGAATTAGCTCTTCTGCCTCAATGATGAATGAACGACTCTAGCCCCATTGTAAAAATAGTTTTGGAGCAAAGACATCAATTTGGCCTTTCTAATGTATTATGACTTACGGAAACTCAAAAAAAGTAGGCATTTCACTTAAGTCTCTGGAAAGATGAGCTGTCTCATTTATTTGACCTAAAGTTATAGGCATAACATTTCTTGGAAATGTTTTGCCAGTGAGCCTGCTAGGAAAGCCATTTAATTTTGACATATTAATAATTTTCACAATAATAGGTGATTTGCCACACATGGAGGATTAGTATTGGCAACTCACCACAACTCTTGACTGTTCTTTAGTTCCTTCACAAGTCACAGCCCCATAGATAAAGATAAAACTATTTTCTGGCACTTCGATTTTTAACAACTTTTTGAGCATTCCTTGGATAGAGGCCAAGAATTTGCAGTGACTTTGCCTTACTAGTGCCGTGTCAAATGGTGACTCCATCAGGCAGTATTAACTGATGAGGAATAATAATGGGAAGAATGGAAAGACCATACCGAGGATGTATTTGGTAACCACATTCTAGACCAGAACGTCTCTGAGGTTGTGTAACTGTTGCTCAAGTATTTTTCTAATGTGTTATTATTTGTTTTAGATTTTTGATATCATAAAACTTTTGGCTATTTAATTTTACCTCAAGATATTTGCTTGGATGAAGATTTAGGAGGCTGTTTATCCTTCCTGGTTTAGATTAGAACTGCACCTGCTCTCAGAGGAAGAGCTGCACCTTCCAGAGATTGCCATCCGATTCCAGGGTCCCAAGCCTCGCAAATATTGCTGTAATGGTTCCTGGTCTGAAATTCTCAGCCTACCCAGCATGCAGTGTGGCCCTCTAAGTCTCCTCTACTGTCTGTATAATGTTGAGATCCAGAGAGAACCTTCTACAAATCAAGCCTTGCTTCCAAATTGCTCTTCCAGAGGAGAAATTATATTTTTTATAGTTATTTCAGATAAAGCTGTTTCAAAGTCAAAATAAGTGTATAACATTATCTATGACTGTGCTCTCTTGGCATTTCTTTTCCTGTAACTCCTACCTTAGCCATCGCCCAGGCTCTGCTTCAAGTCCTACTTTACCCATGTAGGTTTCCCAGACTGCTCCAACTTTCAGACCACACCACTGACCTAGTTAGTGACTTATCAGGCAGCGTTTTTGGAAGTCCCTCCAGTAATGCTTTGTTAATTCTGGCTCATCTTTGCAGTTGTCTCACTGTGTGAGACAGTGAAGCTTCTCCAATGAAGCTGTAATCTACTCGAACATGGGGATTTGTCTTATACTATTTGCTTTCCATGACCCTTGCCTCATGTTGTTTATTCTTGTTTGATAACTGATTGGGCAGATAACTACCACCTGATAAATACATTTAAGAAATGAGTGAGCCAAGTATTTCTTGGTGGCATTTTCTACCAGGCATCATTATAGGAAGCTGTGTAATTTGGAGAGTATCATTCAAAAACATGTGTAAATTATTTCAGGTATTTGATTTTGACATTGTCTTGAAGACATAAAATTGCCTTAAAAACAGCTACTTGAAAGTGGACAAAAATGTAAATGAACGAATGAGTGAGTGACTGATGTACCTAAATGTCATGAAATGTGGAAATGACAAAAAAAAAAGAAAAAAGAAAAAAGAAAAAAAAAGAAATGTTAATCTAATATGTTTTCCTTGTCTAATTTCCACTGGGGGTGGGGAGCAGGGACAAACTGGTTCTTGATCCTTGGCATATTAAAGTTAGGGACATTCAGAGAAGGGGATATCTGGTTGGAAAATAAGCTGGCATTGCACAGTGTAAATGGTTAAGCCAAGTGTAAATTTTATAGGCCAAATAGAATTTTTGCAAGTCAAATGACTTTTGAAAACTACTTGTACCCTGGCTCAAAGGGCATTTTTCTTGCCCTCTGTAGTAAGCAGTCAGTAAGCTGTGTTTGGAACCCGGACCAAATGCTGGTCTTTCATTTCTCAAATTACAGTTTAGAGATCCCAGCTTGGAAGTCCCTCCATACACAATTTAGTAGAATTAGCAGCGTGAACAGAACCAGAGTGTAACTATGCCTTGTCCCATCTAGAAGAAAATTGGAATGGACTTTCCATTGAAAGTCTATCAATTACCTAATCCCAGATGTTCGGACACAGTTTTCATCCAAGGGTTGCAGAACAGAAGGAAGCGCCTTTCAAAAGCTTAATTTTCATTACCCATTTGGAAGATTTTGGGGGGGTCCCTAAGAAATGCAAAGATTATGCCTAGTGTTTGAGAAGTAGAAAAGAAAAAACAGGAGGAAAAACACTTAAAGAAGTGCTTCTAAAACTTTCATGTGCATATGAATCACCTGGGAAACTTGTTAAAATGCAGATTCTTATTTTGAAGGCTGGGGTGGGGCCGTTGTTTCTGCCCTTCTCACAAGCCCCCACCCATGTGATGCTGACGCTGCTGGTCCAAAGAGCACAGAACCCAGAGTATCAAGCTCTCGAAGACATAGAGAACAGTTTTGCATGAACACAAATTGCTACTCTAGTCTAGGTTACAATTCCAAGGAATTAATGACTCAAAATTGCTGCCTTTCAACACTTCTGAGTCATTTTGTAAGAATGAAAGGTTAACACTGGCCACTTAACATTTCAAATGTGACAGGAGCATTTATTGATGCATTAATTTGTGTTTTGTTCCAGCTCCCATTCCGAAAGACAGCCAAGTCTTCACATTCTCTTGGCTCCCGGGGATTTGCAGGTCTAGAACAGGACTTTTCTTCCTAGGTTTGTTTATAAATACTGGGGAGAGAGGTGAGCATCTTTGGAGTTAAGGAGAGTTGGGACCTGAAGGGAAGAAAGAGAAAGACAATGGATTTTGTTTTTGTAAATATTTATCTCTGAATAAGATTGCCAAAGACCTTTCTCAACTCAGGAGAGGGAATTGAATTGAATATCCCACCAACTTGGTAAGAGTTGGGGATGTCAGAGTCACGCTCAAATCAGTTTTAGAGAAGTATAATAATGTGGCATTCTTCACATGCTGATGACTTTGCAGAAAATTCATACCTGCTTCACACGAACTCTATACCTGGCCAGTTTACTAGACTGTGTCTCAAAGATTTTTTAACCTCCACAGCAAAAAATGCTACAGTGAAAATAAGGATATTTTGGGGCACATACACTGATGTGCTGCTGTTAACTGAGAGAGAAGTAGAAGAGGCATAAATAACCCACCATATAGACTTGAACCTTTGTTAGAAATATGCATTCAGTACATAATGCTGGACATTTACTTAGGTTAATACGTTGCATATTCTCCAGAAACCATTTTTTTAATATTTATTGATTTTTGAGAGGGAGAGAAAGAGAGAGAGGGAGAGTGAACAGGGGAGGAACAGAGAGATAGGGAGACACAATCAGAAGTAGGCTCCAGGCTCTGAGCTATCAACACAGAGCCTGACACGGGGCACGAACTCACAAGCCGCAAGATCATGACCTGAGCTGAAGTTGGACACTTAACCAACTGAGCCACCCAGGCGCCCCACTCCAGAAACCATTTTTATATACAACTTATGGCTGTGTTGGTTAAATACTGAGTTAGATAACTAAAGGATGTTTAAGATTTTAGTTATTTTCCAAATTCATTCTCTAGCTTCATCATCACAGTCTCATTTCTCTGCTCATTAAAGAAATTAGATTATTTTCAAGAAGTCACAAGACAGATATTGTCTTGAGCGTTTTTAACCAGGTTGGTATTGTTGACAGGGTAGCCATAGAATATAACCTTCATGAGGGCAGGGATATTTCAGTCATACTAGTCACATGCTAGGTAGAGTAAGTTACCAGGCATCATGGGTCGATTTAATGAATGAGTAGAAACAGTGCTTTATTCTGTTGTTACGAGTACCTCATAAATTTTCAAGTATTTGTACAGATAACCTCTGAAATATTATGATTTGAATCAGGTATTTCGTTTTATTTTTTAATTTTTAGGCTTTTCCCACAGCCTTCTGCAGAGAGGAAGCAAATAAATGTATTTAGAGGGCCGACCTGGGCCTTCTACTCCCTCTTCTGCCAGAGAAGCCCTATCTTAAAATGAACAGATGGAGTCTTTAATATCAGAATGAGATTATTCCATTAAGTGGAACTGTTGAAATTTTCTAGAACCTTCCCAACATGGCATTGCAGGAGCCCCAACTCAAGAGAAAGGGGGAATTTGACATAGCCTACACTGCAGGGAGGTGGGGAACATTTGATAGAAATTTATAACATTTTACTTTTATTTCTCAACAAGAAATGAACATTTTTATTAATTTTTGGACACTGCTGGGTTTGATGTTTTAGCAAGCACAAATTTAGGATCACTTATATGTTTTAGCACTTAATGGTCATGAGGGTGAGAGGGGTACTGAAGAGGAAGTCATCATCCACTGAAGGAGGCAAGCTAGGGGGATGGCTCTTAGGAGACTTGGCAGGAGATATGGAAAAGGAAACTTTCACATAGAAGTTAAGTCATGTGGAAAGCCTTATTTTGTCAAGGTCTTCTGAACAAGTAGGAACAACAGAGAATAATGGATATGACCTTAGTACTTCCAGAGGTTATTCCTGGGCCACTGTAAGAGTCCCTTAGATTCCTCAATTCCTCAGGCATGCAGCTGAAGAGTGCCACTTCCTAAAACAGCCCTTTTGTCCCACCATACTCTAGGTCAAGAATCTTTGTGGCTTCCCCGTTGCCAGATGCTTCAAGTCTGTGTTTTGAGGCCATCTGGCTCCATACTGAATATCCAGCTTTTCCTCCTTCTCCTCCCAGACACACCCCCTCTCATCATGGCCGTACCTGTCCCTAGCAATGCAGCTACAAGCCAGTCTTGCCCTTTTATCATTTCCCTGAGGCATGTTATTTCCCTCATTTGGCCATCTATCTGCATCCTCCATTCTCCAAGCTTTCACAATCAATTTTAGTCCCATTACTTACACTAAAAATTATCAAGTTTCTCCTGATTGTGCTGCTCTCCTACTTCTCAAACTCCTTGTTCATCAATGACTTCTAAACATTTTAGGCCTTAGGAACCTCTGGTAGCATCTGCTCTGTTAGTTTTGCTCCCCGACTAGATTGTAATTTCTAAGCCCAGGAATCATGTCTTCAACACTTTTCCTGAGCCCACAGAACCTAGCAAAGAGCGAGGCATTTAGGCAATGCCTTGACTGAAATGATTATATGTAATCAGTTTGTCATCCCAATATTTGTGATCATCAAGAAATGGGTGTAGAGAAGACATTTTCAGAAATATGGACATACCATTCATTTACCTTCATGCGTGCCACTGGTCATGAATATACATGGGTATTGTGGTTAAGCTGAAGAAACAGGAAGTTACCTACTAAAACCACACTACAGAAGTAGAAATTTGAAAAAAAAATACACTTACTTGGTTTTAATTAAAGGAAATTATGTGGCTATAAATTGGCGTATTTCTAAAATATACTGATTTGTGCCAGTCTATGGTAGGAAGATGTCCAAGGAGGGAAAACAATGTAAATTATTTCCTAGAAGCTTTGGATAGATTCTATTTATTGGAAATAAGTATTCCAAATAGTCCACATTCCAATGTGACTTCAAGAACTTTTTTGGAAGTCTCTGTGTCCTCTAACACTGTTATGCTACTCATTTATAGCATACACTTGGGTCACATTTTCCTGTTTGGAGAGATCATCCTAATGATAGTAACTGTATACAAATAGTTTGCATTCCATGTTCCTCCTCAGCAATCTTTTCAAGAAAAATTACTGATGGAGAACTTCAGTGGCCAGTTCAAGGGGAAGGATGAAATGTCAACAGTTGTTGGAATAAAGCCAATTATGAGAGGTTTTAGAAAGGAGGGGTGTATTGCAAGGAGTTGGAGATTTTGCCTAGGAAGGGAAAGATGGAAACGTTCAGCAGGAAAAGATAAAGAGAAAAAAGTTAAGAAGATAGAAGAGAGAACACAGGCTAATGATCATAAGGACACTGTCTTGTCTGAGGCATCTGTTTGCATTCACAAGTTGTGAGACAGGAGTTGGAGGAGTAGAGCAGAGCCTTCTAAAGAAATGCTTTATTTTTTAAAATATCTTTTAAGCTTATTTATTTATTTTGAGAGAGTACACATGCCCGTGGGACAGGGGCAGAGAGAGGGGGTGACAGAGAATCCCAAGCAGGCTCCTCACTGACAGCACAGAGCCTGACACAGGGCTCGAACCCATGAACCATGAGATCCTGACCTGAGCTTAAAAGTTAGATGCTTAACCAACTGAGCCACCCAGGCACCCCTGAAGAAATGCTTTAAATGCTGGACTGAAGAATTTGGACTTAGGGTGCCAGTTGAGTTCATAAGCAGGGACATAGCAGAATGCAAATGGTATTTTAGGAAGATTAATCCAGCAAGCATACAAAGAATGGACTGGAATCCTTGATCCAGACAGAGATAACACAAGACTTTGGAGTAAGGCATGAGTGAAGAAATGAGGCCTCATTAGGGAAGTGTTAAGAGGGAAGGAGAGGAAGGGAAGAGCCTAGGAAATCCATAAAGGAAAGAAAGAACCAACATCATGTTCTGACAACTAGCAGGAAAAGGAGGAGTTGTAGACAAGTCCAAAATTTTAAGCCTAAGAGTCTAAGAAAACAGTGATGATGCCATTGCTGGAGATGGGGAAAAGATAGTAGCTACTCTTTAGATGACCAACTATTTGCATTCAAAGCTTCTTCCTGCTTTACAGCCCTTTATGCCCAGCTAAGCAAATTAGCAACCACTTATCTGTTGCTGATTTTAAGGAATTGTCATCAAGTTTCCAGGAAAATACTTACAGGTGCATCTGTAGAACACATAGCCTACAACTTTTAAATTTGTTGCAGGGGCGCCTGGGTGGCGCAGTCGGTTAAGCGTCCGACTTCAGCCAGGTCACGATCTCGCGGTCTGTGAGTTCGAGCTCCGCGTCAGGCTCTGGGCTGATGGCTCAGAGCCTGGAGCCTGTTTCCGATTCTGTGTCTCCTTCTCTCTCTGCCCCTCCCCCGTTCATGCTCTGTCTCTCTCTGTCCCAAAAATAAATAAACGTTAAAAAAAAAAAAATTTAAATTTGTTGCAGATAAGGTAACAAACAGGAAGTAGGTAAAGTTCCAACTATTACAGGGCCAAGGGCTTCATTCATGTATTTATCCATTCAGCAAATATTTATAGAATGCTTATTTTGTGCCAGGAAAGTAGATTCTTGCTTTTTCAGGCCTTATATTCTCATGGGGAAAAAAATAGGAAAACAATCAAGAATACAACTAAATGAATAAAATAACACAAAGATAAATAAGGGCTCTGAAGAAAATAAAACATTGTGTTGTCCCACAAGTGACTGCAGATACCTCTTTCAAATTATTTGATCAGAGGAAGCATCCCTGGGAAGATACCATTTGAGCTGAGGCCTCAATCACGCACAGGTCATTTAGGTGCAAGGAACAGCAAGAACTGGGACTGAATTAGTTGAGCAAGTTTCAGAGCTGGAGTATAATGATAAGAAGACATTGGTATAAGAAGTAAAAGTGGAAAGCAGGAGCTTCTCTTGGAATTTATTAGGATCAGGAGCAGGTGACAGGAAGCATAATTCAAACGGATTTAAAGAACAAGAAAACTCATACATATAACTAGAAAACCAGAGGTAGATTGACTAAATCCAGTGACTCCAAATTTCTTTTCCAAGAGTTTTGTCTTTGCTGTCTTCGGTGTATCAACTTCATCTTTGGGCTTGGGTTGAAGTAGATAAAGCAAGGAGATTATGGCATACTGTAACATTTTTTCCCTTAAATTTTCTTTAATCCCCTCAGTAAGATTCCCTTTGGGCCACATCCTCTTTCTTGACTTCTGAAGCATCTGGGAGTGACCCTCCACCCTCTTACACCTGCTTAGAGTGCAGGGGTTGGGTCAGCTTCCCTTGAGGTACATGAGCTGCTTGGGGAGGAAGGGCTCCTGAATAAAATTAAGACTCTGTTAGGAAAGAAGAAGGAGAAAGGCAGTCTGGAAAGGCAACCAGCCATATTTACTACGTAAGGGATCTTAGTGGCCATTATAAAGAGTTTGGACTTACTCTGTATACACACCAAGCCATTGAAGAATTTTAGACAGTGAAGTAGCATGATCTGATTTATGGTTTTAAAAGGTCACCCTGTGGGAGCGTGGCTCCGTCGATTGAGTGTCCAGCTCTTGATTTTTGCTCAGGTCATGATTCTGGGGTCCTGAGATTGAGCCTTGCATCAGGCCAGGAGCCCACTTAAGATTCTCTCCCTCTCCCCGGCTCGCTCTCTCTCTCTCTCTGTCTAAAAAAATAAAAATAATAAATAAATAAATAAATAAATGGTCACTCTGTGAAATGTTTTAGTGGTTAATTGAAAGGTAACAGAGGGGAGGTGGGAAGACTGGGTGGGAAGCTGATAGTCCAGGAAAGAGATGTTGGGAGCTTGAACTATAAAAAATAGCAAAGGAGATGGAGAGAATTGAATTGAGATGGAATTGACATAACTTGTTGATGGGTTGAACTGGGGGGTAGGAGTTAGGGAAAATGAAGAAACAAAAATGGCTTCCAGGTTTTTGGCTTAAGTACCAGGTTAGATGGTAAAATAGTTTACAGAGATAATGGTAAGTTGAGAAGGATCAGGTTTTGTTAGGAATTATCAAGAGTTCTGTGTTTTGATTGAGAATATTGAATATTGACTATCTAGTGAAGGTGCCAAAAGAGGCCGAGTAGAGTCTGGAGTTCAGTGGAGAGGCTCAGGCTGAAGATAGAAACCATTACGGAACCATCAGTATATAGATGATGTTTAAAACCGTGAGACTTGATGAGATATGCCTTGAGGGGTGGTGGGAGGGGGAAGGCTCTGGAAGCAGAGTCTGCAACACAGTAAGGAGAAAGAGAAGCCAAGAAAGGGGACCAAGAAAGAGCAGCCAGTGAAATAAAAAGGAAAACAAGCAAATTTGGCATCATGAAACTAGGCAAAAGAACATGTCTTTAAAAGGCAATGGTACCACTAAATCAAATGCATCTGAAAAGTTGAGAAATCTAAGAACTAAGAAGAGAGCTTTGGGTTTGATAAGAACAGGTTTAGTGGAAGGAAAGGGTCAGAAGTATAGCTGAAGTGGATTCAAAAGAGAAGAAACTACAAGTGGAATCAGTCATTCAGGCAGGGCTTAAAAGATGCAGGAATAAAAGAAGATTCTGGGATGACAACTCCTAAGAACCCAAAACTAGAGTATAATTTCCAGAGGAGTTTTTTTTTTATGTTATTCTTTTTTTTTTTCTTTTTTTAAGTTTATTTATTTTGAGAGGTGGGGGGGTGGAAGGGCAGAGAGAGAGGGAGAGAGAGAATCCCAAGCAGGTTCTGCCAGCACAGAGCCTAATGCGGGGCTCGAGCTCACAAACCATGAGCTATGACCTGAGCCAAAATCAAGAGTCGGAACGCCTCACCATCTGAGCCACCCAGGCGGGTGCCCCTGATGGTATTCTTTGGAAAGAGAAATGTCCTGTTGGGGTCTTCATTTGAAATGAGGTTGGTGGCCCCACCATTTCTAGCTTCTATAGATTCCTTTTCCCTACATAGTCCTTCTATTAAAAGGAAATTAGGCAATTGAGATTTTGCAATTTAGGGCAGGGGGCTGATAAGATTCCTTTGGGATCTCAGTTGCTCTTCCACTTGCACCAGCTCCTGCTAGGACATTCATTAAATATAAATGTAAATTAAATGTAAATGTAAACTAAATATAGATGTGAATTAAATAATATAAATATATGTATACTTGTTGCATTTGCTACAGATCCTAAACTTGAACTCTATAAGGTCCCTGATTTTCCTTTGCCCCGTCTACCCAAAGGTGTCCCTTTCAGTCCCTTTAACTTACATCCACCAGAAAGTAGAGCAGGGCAGAAGTTGTGTGGGGCTCCTGTCCTTCTCCCTCCCCCTCACCTCCTGGCCACAGCACAATAAAAACTCTGTTCAGAATTTGGCTAGCTGCTTCTTTTCCCACATTCGATCAGGGAACACTTAAAGCCATACAGTGTCCCTGTCCCGCCAGAAAACCTATGGGCAGGGTGCCCCTTCAGGCCGCCACAAAGACTCACTGTGCAAAGTGTCTATGGCCAGAGCAGGGGCCACATGTGGACTATCAATAAGGCTTTTGATTTTTCCTTATGTCATGTCATCATCACATTAAACATAATTCGAGCAAGGAAACAAAACTTAGATTCTACACTGTAAGACTTTGCCTGCCCTAGAGCTACAAAGAAATGTACCTACTTTTCAGTTTCAGCATGTTCCTTCCAGAAAAATGTCATAAGTTTTTTTTTTACACCCAGTATAATTTTCCCCTTTAAGTGGATGTTATGTGACTTGATTGACTGTTTTGACTCTGCTTGTAAATTGTCCATTTTGGAAACTCTAACTGAAGTTAGATTTAGAAGTGAGCTTCGGCACCCATAAAGGTTGCTTCTCACTGGAGCCAAGAACTACAGAAGGCATGAGGAAAAGGACAAAGTGCAAAAAAACAAGCGTCAGGTACCTTGCTGCCAAGGTACGTGTCTGTGATGGATTGTCACCTTACCCGTCTCCATTCACTGTTGGGTAGAGCTTCCATTTTCCACTGCGAAATAATTCTTGGAGCTGGTCCCGTGTTAGCCACAGAGCAGAGCTCCAACAATTTCTTTCCAAAGCTGGCCTTCAGAAAATGAATTTAAACCTTTTGAATCAGGTATCTGAGCGAAGCTGTGTCAAAGTTTTCTGTTGTTGTTATTGTTGTTGTTGTTTTTATTGTATCTAAATGCGACAAATAGATCTATAGGATGTACGTGACCTACCACCAAGACGCTCTGTTAATGAACATACCTATAATCAGACAGGTACACATCAAAAGAGGGGTTGTTAGAATAAAAAGTCAGAGAGGCATCATATTACAGATATTTACTGAGGGCCTGTGTATGCAGGGTTAGAAAGGATAACGTGTGGTTTCTACTTTCAAAGGACTTGCAATCTAATTGAGGGGGCAAGAATGGAAACACATGCAAACTAAATAGTGCAACATACAGTATAGGGCACAAGTAACTATCAGATAAGTAGCAAAAATAATAAATGTCATTAATTGAGAGTTAATTGTAATAAATACGTACTAGTATATAAATAATTACTAATACTTACTATGTGCCAGACATTCTGTTAAGTAGTTTATGTACATTATTTCATTTCCTGAAGTACTATCCTCACTCTAAAAATGGGAATTACCTCTGATCTTCTCCCCATTCTGAAGAAAGAAAGAAGAATGAGACAAAGATCTAGAATCAGGAATATGCCAGATGGCAAGCAGATACATTGATCGGAGGCTAAAGACCCATTTAGGGGATAGAAAGAAATGAACCTTGAGGCCTGTGTTAGTGTGTTCACCACCATATCCCAATGCCTAGCATAATGCCTTGCACAAAACAGTTGCTCAATAAATATATCATGAACCAAAAACAAAACAAAACAAAACAGCCCTCTGGTTTGTGTCTATAACCCAGATCAAGTACAGTGAGATAAGAGTAATAAGTGAATTAGAGCCATATACCAAATAGTCTCAGAACCCAATGCCAATACCTCCCAGTCCCCCAATTACAGTAAGGGATTCAAGTGGGAAAGATACACCATAGTGGGACAGGTCTGACAGCAACAGCAGCTGCAACTCGCTGGGGTTCCTGTCACGGAAACTGACCTGGTGAGCAGTTCACAAGTCCTCACTCTGGCCTGCAAGACTGTACGATATCTGACTCTGGACACCTCTGCAACCTCAAATCCTTCTTCTCCCCCCTCTTCCCCTCCCTCTACTGCCACCGGGGCCTCCTTGCTATCCCTCAAACCAATCTCAGAGCCCAAATTCCTCCACCCTGCTTTTCAGGTCTGTAATAGCCACTCTCGCCACATCTGGCTACCCTGCCCTGCCCCCTGGCACTATCTGTTTATCTGTCTGCTGTCTTCCCCTACACACACTAGAACATGGGCCCAGAAAGGCAGAATTCCATCTGTTCTCTTCACCATTGTATCCTCAGCATCTAGGATCACACCTGGCATGCCATTAAGTACTCACACACAGCAATTTTTTTTTTCTTAATGTTTATTTATTTTTGAGAGAGAGGGAGTGGAGGAAGGGCAGAGAGAGAGAGAGACACACACAGAATCTGAAGCAGGGTCCAGGCTCTGAGCTGCCAGCACAGAGCCCGACGCGGGGCTCGAACTCATGAACCGCGAGATCATGACCTGAGCCGAAGTCAGACGTTTAACCAACTGAGCCACCCAGGCCCCCCTCACACACAGCAATTCTGACTGGAGATAATGCTCCCTAGCTCTCAACTACCTACTTCCCAAAGGAACAAGATTCTGTTCAAGAACTGTTATGTGGAAATTGATGAGTAGAGCTTGGAAACAAGAGACAGAGTGGCAGGAGCCAGACCAACCTGTTTATAAAAAATGCCTTTGCCCAGAAAGGGGAAAATACACCTTAAAACCTCTGGCAAAGTACATGCTTTCTTAGGACACCTTTAGCATGCTGTGCTTCTGAAATGGCGCCTTGGCTAAACAAGATCCATAAATTTGCCAAAACAACCAATTCCCAGGACGTAAGAGTCACTGCTACCAGTCTCAGCCTCGTAAACGGACACGGGGAACCGTATGCCATGATATCAAAAGACTGGCTCACTGCTGTAAGCAAAGCCAGGCAAGTGAACCACCCAGGTGACAGGAAGGGAAGTGAGAAAATTAAACAATCTTATTTTCATTATTTCTTTCCCTCACTGAACACTATTAAGGAGCTAGACACCATGAAAATGGGTTAAAATATGCTGACTTTGCCTCCGGTTTGAGCATTCATGGTTCCTGGAGGGCATTTATCATAGGACCGAATAACGTGTTTGAGAGTCTTCTTTTGTGCAAATTCAGACTCCAGAGGCCACAGGATGTCTGATAAATTCAAAGTAATAATATAAGTAAGGTCGTGAGGCCTCCCAACTTTCCTTGTTGGAAGAGTTCGTGGTGAAGTATTCCGTAATCTCATGAATATGTATGGGGCACTCACTATGTTTAACAAACTATGCTAATGGGATGGTGAACCCAAAGGAGAATGAGACATGGTTCTTGCCTTCAAGCTTCAAAGAATTTCTCACTCATTGGGCACATCAGATAACTAAGATGGTAACAGGAAATAATAAGTGCCCCAGTCCAGGTATTTTTTTAAGTGTAAAAACACAAAGGATGGAGGGATGGAGTCCAAGTGGGAGAAAATAAGACACTTCATGGAAGAGAATACACTCAAACTGCTCTTGAAAGGTGGACAGAATTTCCATAGGATTAGATGGCAGAGGGCCTTGATGTGTAGCATTTGCCGACTTTTATTGTGTAAATATTCCCAGTTTGGCTGATCTCAAGCCGATGACGTGATGCCACTGAATACAAAGTTGGGAAGAAGAGCCAGCCCCAGCACACCATCTATGAGTCACCATCTGAGCTTTGGACCTTATTAAATCAGTCTGACCCTCCTGCTTTAATGAGTGGATTCACAGGTCTTAAAAACCTCTAAAACAACATTATAAGGGAAGAGACACTTCTGCCCTTCTCCCTCCGCTTCAGTCTGACCTTTTAATACTCTTTGTCTGTCCTTCTGTTCTCAGCCCTATGTCCCCGACTGGCCTACCTAGTATTGATCTTGGCCAAGTGCCAACCTGTGATTCTGGTTGCTCTTCTTAGCGTTGTCTATGAATGCTCGGGCCGGCTATCGCACGGCACAGGGACTGGCTTCCTGCCCATTGCCGGTGTTGACACCCCTGCTGTCTCCATAATGAAAAGCAGCTCTAGGAGCGGCTGGCTAGCTGGGCAGGGTGTTTAACTGTTCTTGTAGCAGTTGGAAGGGAAAGCCAGAGAAATTGCTGGGAAGCTTTGCTGAAGGAAGATGCAAGCCAGCTGAGACCGGGAATTCATATTAATTGCTCCTTTTAGTTCTCCTTAAAAACAACAACCACGACAACAAAAGCCGCACCGCCAATGTGTTCTCCTTCAGCCACTGCACCTTTAACTGGTTTTATCACCCAAAGGGTTACATTTGAAATGCCAGGCCCCAGTATCTGTCTTTAATTGCAAGCAGATGTCCTCAGTACGTGCATAAGCTTGTGTCAGGAGGATGTTTTTTTTAAAAAAAATTCACCAAGGAGACCGCTGCCAGACAGGAAAGGAATATGTGAAACTTAAAGTTATTATTAGGAAACTTCCCCCATTGGGCCCACTAAGCAAGGGGCTGGCCTGTGAGAAAAGGAGGTCTCTAAGATCTCTCGCTGCACATGGATTCTTACCTTGAGGCCCAGCTACTCTCAAAATACATTTAAAGCAAAATATGGCCACTGCGGATTTATTTCAGCATGCGCTTTTCCTGATGATAGTTTCTCTTCCAAATTGTTATATATTGTTTCATAAAGAAACTTTTTTAGCATTAAAAAGTGCTTGAAACCATCTGCATCATTTCATGGTTCTTTTTGCTTGTTTCGATTATCTCACGTGATGTGCTCTGTGATTTACTGTTCCAGTATAAAAGAAACACACTCCCTCATTGAGCTCTGGGGAGGTAATATTGTCTGTTCCAAAGGTCCAAAGATTTCCTGTTCAGATTACACAGGCTTCTTTAGAGCTGCCAAGAGTCATAATATGTACGAGATAATATGCTTTAATTCAGGAGAAACTATGGATGGGGATTCAGTTAATCCAGTGAGCCACAAAGGAAAGGAAGTTCCAGCTTAGAAGTATCCCTGCAGTCAGGCCCAGGATTTGCTGTGCCCAAGGGTAGCCATGGCCAAGAAGACAGTGCAGTTCCAGGACCTGCTGTGTAACATCACTGTCATGCGTCTTACCTGGTCTCTCATGAATCGACCCCTGAAGGGTATTTCTGCTCAAAGCCCCAGCAACCTGGCGCCATCAATATATCTTGACAGAATGTCTGCAGTATTCAGACAAATCATCCTGTGCTCTATAGCACAAGTATGCCCTCATGAGCATCACCTGTGTGTGGGAAGTCCTCACAGTAGAGCCCCAAAGAGGACACAGGGACTCCAACCAGAGCAAATACACCTTGTCATAACAGTCACCTGGCTGGGGAATGGGGCATAGAAGATAAACTAATAGATTCTGGGGACCTTGCCAATACACAGATTGACCAGGGCCCTGGAAATTCAGATTCTATAGATCTGAGACAGGACCTTGAAATCCGTATGTTTAACAAATGTCGCAGTGGATCTTGATGGTCAGGCAAGTTTGGGAAACAGTGGAGAGGGGGTGGATTCGGAATCTGGCTCCAGTTCAAATTCGGATTCTACCATGTAATTGCTGGGTAGCCTAAGACAAGTTAGCTAGTTGGTTTGGGCCTCTGACCCCCCCCCATCCATAAAACATAACTAATAATACTTCAGAGGGTTGTTGTGAAGGTAAAATGGGAAAATCTATAAAATGTGCTTAGCGTAGTGCCTGGTGCATTTTTAAGCACATAAGCAATGTGAGACATAAGCACCTCACATTTTTTAACATTGCCATCAGCCAGCGCCTTCAGACAGCAGGATAGTTTGGGGTGTGGCATCAGTGTGACCAGATACCGAGCTTGACCTTGAACCTGCAAGGGCAGGTTGAAGGGAGATAAGGACTTTAAACTAAATACTTTTTAGTGAGTTTGATCACAGTTTGACAGAAAAGAAGGGCAGAAAGGCAACAGGTGGGTCTGGAAAGAGCTGTAGCCATTGAAACCCAAGGAGAGAAGATTTCTGCTATACGGTCAAGGATAAACAGACCTCAGAAAGACAGGCAGTAGTCAATCAAATGTGAGGTTTCCAAGGAGAGACACAATTTGCTGAGAATAAATTATTTTTGTTTGATTCCCTTTTAGCCTCAAAGCCAAAGTATAGAGCATTTATAAGTCATCATCATTTGCCTCATTTATGTAGCAGGCATCATGATTCTAAAAAGTGTCATGCCCTGTTGTCCTAACAGAGGTTACAAAGATGAAATACCCACCCCAGGAAGCTGGCTGCGTGTCAAAGGGCACAGGCAAATGAACAGTGACAGCAAGGGGGGTAAAAGCAGTATCCAGGACTGTCGGATGGAGAACAACTAACCTTCCTGAAGGAGAAAGCAAAACCTCTCAGAAGGTTTTTTTCCCAATTGTATTGAGACAAAATTGACATAAATCATTGTGTAAGTTTAAGGTGTACAATGTAATAACTTGACAGATGTAGGTATTGCAAAATAATTATCACAGTCAGAGGCAGTCTTGAGATAAAGATTTCATGACAGTTACATCATCGTTATCATAATCCTAAACTCATAAGGATAACAACTGCTAACATTAATCAATGCTTAATTTATGGCAGATTCCATGTGAGGCCCTTTACGTTACCTCTCGTCATGTGTAAAATGACTGCCACATGCATTACTTTTGTTTATTGACTTGTGTTTGCACGGTCTATTCGGAGCTGGGTCCAAATGCCATTGCTGCACAACTGGTAAATTACGATACTCCCCAGAACATTGATTCTTCCCCTCTAGCTCCCTTCCTGGTACAGTAGAGATTTCACTAACTTACAAAAACTAGAATTGACTGCATTTAGTCCCAGCCTGAGTCTTTGACCAAAATCACCTCCCCAGAGTCCCACTGTCTACATTCAGCCTGCACAGGAGGATGTAAATAGTGGAGGGTCTCACTGGGCTTAGGGCAACATCCTGTCCTCCTAAATCCAAAGCCCTAAGCTCACACAGCCTCGTGAAAAACACTGTCACATTCTTCATGAGAAAAGATGGGCCCTTGCTTTCAGGGTAATGGCTAGCAATAATAACTGAAAAATAATAATAGCTATAATAAGAATATCTAACATTTACTAAGCACTTATATTGTATATTTAGTATATTGCGTGTACTAACTGATTTAAACCTTGCATGTATAGATACTTGTCACTGTCCCCATTTTATAGATGGAGAAACCAGGGGCAGATATATGCCATAGTTAAAAGTTGAGTACAAGGTTGCACATAAGTAGGAAAGATCTGATTGCAGCTAGTTCTAGTCTTGGGGTCCTGTTCTTGGGCAGGTCCACCCTGAGGAGCTCTACTCAGGATACTGCAAAGCAGGAATTCTCCAACATTTGCAGGATCAAAATTAAGTTGTTTGGAATGACCATCCCCCATGCACCCTGACATCCCCCCCAACTCAACACACCCCAGCTCAGCTTTGCTCCACCCACTCCCAACAGAGAGATTGAGGCTCTTTACCTACCCAGCCTGTGTCTCACTTTTGTGCAGTGGTTCTCCTGGCCCCAGCTGCCTTTCCCTTTCTCTCCATTGCCTGTTCATCCCAAGGTCGGCACCCATCTCAAAGAGTCCCTTCCCCAGGAAGCTTGTCCAGACTTGCTAAGGGCCATCCCACTGCTCCTTTACAGATTCCTACCCAGAAGACTGTGGGCTCGCTGAGGCCAGGGGCTGCAGCTGACCATTTTGTAACAGCAGCATTTAAAAGCTCCTATGTAAATATGTCAGAGTGTTCATTATCTGCTTATTGTCGCATGCGTTCGTTTTTCCCTCACTGCTCAGCACTTATAGACATTAAGGACAGCTTTGACACTAATTAAAATTAGCAACTTAGCATGACACCTCTGTTTGCTAAGAAGACAGTTTTATTCATTGTGTTTTGCTTTTGTAACCAGCAGCCTTTTGGGCCTGGTGCAAATCTGTGGCCTTTCCTTGAGGACGCCATTTGTTCCTTTTATGTCTTGACTCATCACATATTGTGGAGAGTGTTAGCTGAGGAGCACATTTGCTTTATGAAAATGTTACCAAATGCTGATACCATAAAGAGGAAAGCACCAGATGTCTGTCTGCAAAGAAAGCAAAATCCTCGTTTGTGACGAGTCAGGGGTAGCCAGGGCTCCCCAGGCATTTCCGGGCCTGGGGTTTGGCTCTGCATGCTCCCTTGGGGCCTCATAATTGACCCCCACATTCCATCTCAGTCATCATTCTGGAGAAATTTGTCAGCTTTACTGCTGATCTGTGCCTGGAAACTGGTGTCCATTAGTGTTCCCAGTTTTAAGCTGAGACACATTTGCTGGATAATTTTGACCAAAATAACACGTAGGATTGTATGCTGTCCTGTGATTGATTTAATTTTACTCTTTCTCTGAGCTGTCACGAGTTTCTTAAGGTGCATACAGTTGTCAGTGGAACAGGTCATTTACAGTCAGAAATTATGTAAACTTACCAACTGAAATAATGTTTTAATGCCCAACTTAAGGCAAGGGGTCATAAAACAAAGCATTCTCTGATGTGTGGTAAGGAATTGGAGGGGAGCATGTTCTAGATAATGGTAATAATAAAGACTGAGGATATCAAGGCCTCTGGTCAAGTAGACTTAAGGGTATTTTCATAAAATGCAATTTTCCTTCTGGTCACGTTAAAATCAATGTGTAATACGTTATCTATTCTGGGCAAATGTGTATTCTCTTTGCTTTCTGTCATAATTCTTTATTGCATTTGGCAGCAAATGAGCTTCTAATATTAACATTTAGAGAGAGAATAAAAAGAACTCATAGTTCAGAAGTCATAGTTGCACAGAATTTAAAATACTAACTCACCAAAACCCCCAAAGCCTAACTTCACTTGGAAAAATGCTCTCACTGATATGCCCAGAATGAAAAAAATCTTACAAAGGTTAGAATCCTGCAGGGTTTAGTGAGAGGATCCTGACTTCATCTGCTGGGTTCTATATTATGAACACCACACCCGACAGCTGCTTCCTCCTGGTAACTCAGTGGGAGCAGTTCGTGAAAAAGCACATTGAAGAGTGGACCGGGGCTGGTGGGCAGGACCTGCCTGACTCTGAAATTCAGGGAGACAGGAGTGAGTCGGCTCGCTGCCCAATGCATCTTTGTTTTGCTCCTTGCCCTTTGTTCATAATCAGAGAGAGATTTCTTAGCATTGTTTCTGCAGACCTCTACGGAGGCCCCAAAAGCATCAGCAGCTTCCCGCTTCCACATGATTCCCAGAGTTTATTGTGAGCCCGGACCACGTTGCCCCTCTACGGAGGTGCAGAATCCTAGAGAAATCCCCTTGTCCACCCAGATAACAGTTGCGTAGTAGCAACAGTTGTAGCAAAACAACCTGGTTCAGAGGTTCAAAGACAACTGCATCGATCATTTTCCATTTTTCCTGTTTTTAATGCAACCTAATAGTGGTACCCATAGAATTATAGCCACTTTTAGAATAGA
The DNA here is from genome assembly GCF_022079265.1 of Lynx rufus. Taxonomy (NCBI): domain Eukaryota; kingdom Metazoa; phylum Chordata; class Mammalia; order Carnivora; family Felidae; genus Lynx; species Lynx rufus. The sequence goes on along the minus strand of NW_025814823.1, from coordinate 205,156,012 downwards.
TGACTCATTGCATGCCACACGTCACAAATCCTGTGTCCCTCCTGTGCAACTTTTCAGTTCCCTTCATCCCTTCCCCACCCCCAAGATTGCTCACATGTTTATTTCCAAGAATAAACTTGTTTGACTGAACTGTTTTTAATATTGTTGTGAAACGAGAATTTATGTCCCTCTGCATTTTCACAAGCAAGGCTCAAGCTTGGACTCAGATGTTATAGGAAGGCAATTTTCCATTGTTTCTGACCATGTCTAGCCATGAGACCAGAGGTGACTAACACCAGGGTTTCCATGTGCTCTGATATTTATGAGTTCTTTTTAGAGGGTAGGTACACTTTTAATTTTAAAAAGAAAAAGAAAACAAGAGAGGATTATTGTGAGGTTGAGCCAGGTCACATTTTGTCACTTGAAAGTGAAATTGTAACAGAGTCACATCAGACCATTTTTACGGGGATGACTAATGGTTTTCTTCTCTTTCTGTTCCAGCCACACCAGCTATCCTTGGCAGAGCATCCCAGAGTCTGCAAAGAGTTAATCCAGGCCTAGGGACAAGTAAGAATTTCAGTCCTTTTTCTGTCATCAGTGATATTGTCCATGCTTTACCGTATTCAAGCTACTATTTTTTTCTCTGCCTTATTTGAGATTTGGTACCTGGATAAATGACTGATTGAATTTGCATAAATAAGCAAAAATATATATACTTTTAAAGGATGTCTTTTTCAGCTTCTCTACAAGAGGGCTTTTTCATCTCTCTAATTTGCTTGTCTTTAGAGGTTAAGTAAAGCCAAATTAATGTGAAGGGCAAAAAAAGATAAAATAATTGTGGACCAACAATTCATTTATTGAATTTAGGAACTGCCTCCTTTTACAAATCGTGTATTATGTTGTCAGTATGATTTTGAGATGTTTATTTACCTAGTGCTCTCATTGACAGTAAAGCTTTTCCTTCAACCATATCGTCTTATGATCCAAAATTCTGCCTTCAAGGGAGCTCTTCTTAAAACGCCTTTGCACATCACCCTCTTGTCCTCTGACAATTTCCCCTTCATCCCCAAGACTGAACTCAGACATCAGCTCTGTGGTGACGCTTGTCTACATCGGCTAGAACCAAAGACTTGCTCTGCCTCTGTGCTCCCAAGGAACTTTGTCCACTGCTCCATTAGAGATCCACTTCATGGTGTCTGAGCGTATATGCTGGTCCTGTGCGCAGAACTCAAACCCTCCTGTTTTAGAAGCCTCTACCATGTTCGTCTGTTCCCTAATAACCCCCTAATATGAGGGGTTAGAAAAGGGGTGGCTTTTTAGTGATGTTTGGGTTCTCCCAGCCAGTATTTTTCAAAGCCTTCACGCAGCAGATAATGTAACTTATTGCTACTTTCTGCAAGGAAATGAAAAGGAATCAGTTAAGAATGTCTTCCTATGTATAGAATGGTGGGGTCACTGTATTGTGCACCTGAAACTAATATAATACTGTATGCTAACTATACTGGAATTAAAATTAAAAACTTCAGAAAGGAGAATGTTTTACTGATGTGCATGCTCCGCCCTGCATTGGTCTCTCCTCCACACACGTAGGACTCTGCTCCTCACTTTCCCTGGAGGGGTCGTACAATTTTTCCCATTTTCTTTGTAAAGTCACGCTGGGCCTGGTTGCAATACAACCTCTGGGTATGGCAGATGTGTTGAAGAAAGTCCTGCCAAGTCATTTGGCATATGTTGATTTTCTGTCTTTGTGATAAGCAAGAATACCAATTACCCTTTCTCTGTGATATATCACAGAGATACTGACCTGCCCACACAAGGCAGAATACTATCCTTCTAGCTTCTCCTTTTCAAAAGTTAGCTCCCCTCCATCCCAGGACTGATTGGATAAAGTTACTCCCGTCCGTGGATGTGGCTACCAGTGCACACTTTTCCACAGTGCACATGCTTGGACACAGGGCCACCTTTATCATCCAAGCATCTCATTGAGATGCGACAGACCCTGGTGCTCTTATCACCTCCCTGTCACTGTATCCCAAGCGTTTAATTCTTTGCTAGGCACCCAGCCCTAACTCTGCACCCTGGGGAAGAAAGACATGAGTAAGATATTGTCCTAACATCAGCAATCTCATATTCTCACTCAGGAGATAACTTCACACACGAAGCTAGTGTTCAATGTGAACTGTCTGATCATTACGCAGTTATAATTCATACATTTCCTATGTGCATTTTTCTAAATTCTCAGATTCAAAGCAAAACCCCCATGGAGGAAAAACAAATTACACCCCCTCAGGGCAAATTCCAGGCAGAACTGACCTAACATACATAGATGCCACCACACCCCGCCAGGCCACCTGTAGTTTATTCTGGGGCTATTGTAGTAACCCCTGAGTAGCAGTCTCCCTCCTCTCCCCTTCTCCCCCCTACTCATCTCTCCCTTCTTGTATCCACCTTCCTCTGCCAATGACAATTTTAAGAACCCAACATATCACTCTGCTCTAAACAACTCAAATTTCAAACTTCAAACCTACCCCAAGCCACTGAAATCCAACATCCCTCATCCCCGCTTATAAGTCTACACTACTTAGTACTCCCCAACAACACTGTGCTTTCCCTCCCCTGGGACTTGTTCATTTCAGCCCGTCTTCTGGAACAATCCTCCTTCCACCTCACCCTGCCCGTAAATATAAATCCTGCCCGTGTTTAAGGCTCAGCCAGAACACAGTGCTTGGCCCAAAGCAGTACTTCCCTTCTCCATGTTCGTCTTCGAGGGAGATCATGCTATTTTATACCACTTTTAAGGAATATATCAAATGCTGCTTTGCAGTAGAGCTATTTGCGTATTTCTCTTATCTCCCCATCGGGATTGTGAACAGCTGGATCTTATTCAGAGTTGTGTAATTCACCAGGCCTAAAACTGTACCTTGAACATGGTACCTTGAACGGTACCTTGCATGTGAATTAATTAAATGGAAGCACCCTTCATAGCTCCCTGGTTACCCATCCTTCTCCACATTTAACAATTCCCACAAGCACCCCTTGTTATGGGGCCTCTGGGCTGGCTGGAACCCTCATGGAGGATCAGATCTCCCCACTTGTGTTAATTACACATTAATTACCCTGTTCCATTGTGGAAAGGACTCCTAGGAATCAAATGGTTTATACTCCGAGGACAGCTTCCTTACAGGCAAAGGCTACGATATGGTAACAGTAGAAGAAGGGTATGCATTGGTCAGGGTCTGACCCAAGTGTGGGCCTTTTTGTCCCCTCTGTGAAACACAGATGTTCTTTGTCTCCAGATTTAGAATCACTGCCTAAGTGCCTGCCAAACACCTCTGTACCAGGAAGCCCAAAGTCTTCTCATGATGGGTTTTCTATAGTAAGCTAGTGATGTAGGCACATTCTAACTGTTTGGACGCCCTTCACCATCAGTCCCCAGGTTCCACTTTAGGTGCGGATTGTACACCAAATTACATTGCTAAGCAGCATTGACAGACTTATATATCCTGCACATCTTTCTGAAAGAGATTTTGTTCTCTCACTTTTAAAAGCCATTCCTTTTCACTGAATTTACTGCATATTGCTGTGAGGGTGTAAATTTTGTGATCAGTGGCATTTCCACCTGAAATTAAAATGAATATCCAACCGGAGGAAAGTATTGAAGTTTCATTGACTGGCATTTGGAGCATAAATGAGTCCAAGATTTTATGAAAATGGGCATTCTGAACATAAACATAATGACCGAGGTCAGAGTTAAGTTTTGAAAGGATTCCAAAAGATTATCATCTTAGATGGGCACAACAAATGAATTGCTTACAGTTTTATAAGTTCACAAACAACTTCCTTCACATCATAAGTTACTTTTCAATAGAAACATGATTATGAGACAGAAGTTTGATACAGTCATCGTCACCTTTACATGTCCTTATCTTATGGTCTTAGCCAGACTCCTGTCCTCGTCTGCTAATTTCTCTCTGTTACCTCCTGCTTTTCCCTATTCCAAGCCATCCTGCTCTCTGCTCCCATGTTCATTCTTCCTGCCTACGTCTCATGCAGTGATTCTTATGCCTGAACACCTTCAGTAGCCCCCCACTATTTTCTACCTTATGAAGAAGCTCATCTCCTTGGCATTCAAGAAGGTCCATCATGTGGATCCTAAGTGCTTTTCTAGCCTTATCGCCCTTGTATGCTATGGATACCCACGTTCGTGTCTCTGCTTTTCCTGCTTCATTGTATCTATTCCTAATAACCCCTTCACCAGAACTTCCCTCTTCTTTCCTCTGAGTCAGGAACATCCTTCATGGATTGTTCTCTTTCAGGCATATTTCAAATATCACTTTATCCCCCAAGAGGATGAGTACTTCCATCTTGGAATCTGTGTAGGCCTTCCTTGCTTTCTCTTAAGGAAAGAGTATATAACACAGTACTTTTCAAAACTCAGCCTGTGGAGCAAGATAGCAAGACAGACTGTTTACATCCCAGATCTACCACGTACTTCCTGAGTGATCTTTCCTAAGTTTCATAAGCTCTCTGTACCTTGGCTGTTTGTTTTGTGTTTGTTTGTTTGTTTGTTCGTTTGTTTGTCTCTAAAATAGGGGTGCTAATAGTACCTACCTCATAGCTGTTGTGAGAATTATAAGTGTTGATATATTTAAAAGAGTTAGAATAGTATCTGGCCCCATGGTGTTTATTGTGTTCTCTCGTGGCCCTTATTTTATTCCAACAGGTATTAGGATTGAACTGGATGAAATGTCCTATACTCAGCTTTATTTTGGACCTTAATATCATGTCATTTGTTTCAACCTAATGGATTCTTGTGTATGCTTTCTATTCCCTTGTAATAGACTATACTATCCTCAAGGGTAGAGGCCCTATTGTATATGTCCTTGTCTCCCACAGTGCCTGACACATGCCAAGTGCTTAATGAGTAGTTTCTGGATTTTGAACACACGCACACGCACACATGTAAAAAAAATCCAGGTTTTCCCTGATAGCATAATTACTCTTTGGCTAGCACAGAGCACCTCTATGCCCTCCAGCAGGCATTTATGAAAGGAGAGGGACAAATATATACAGGAAGAAAAATTTCTCTTGTCCATTGCTATAAAAACGTATAGTCTTTCCCAAAAGCCTTCCACAGAACCTTAACTTCAGGTCATGGGACTGGTGTCATGGTCTAGTCTTGGGGTATGTCACAGGACCTCTATGTCATCACTGTGGTATTCTGTTGGCACTTCAGCCGCTGAGGGAAGCATAGCCCCACTCCTGCCTGTGACCCATCATTGCCCCCATCCAAGCTGAATGACCCTCTCAGCTTTGAGCATTCTTTTTCATCAGATATTTTCAACTTTATGGGCTTACTAGCTGACAATAGGGCTAAAATAAGCACAACACAGGGGCGTGTGTCAGAGCAGGGATGGTATCTGAGAATCTGCAGGATTTACTTCTAACAAAGAACTTGAGCTTCAGACATGCTTTAGAGAGCAGTTCTGACAATGGGTTCTGAAATTAAAGCTGACATTGAATTCTTGACAGGCTACTGTTTATAAATAAGTCAGTAAATGATTCAGTAAGTAAACACAGATTATTATGATCCCTTTTAAGGAAACAGTGTTTATGTTGGCTCTCTCTTGCACCCAGACTAGTGGTAGCCCTTCCTGACTCATAGCACTAATCTCCAGGTAACGCCAAGCATCCTACAGGTACTAGTTACACCCCCCCCTTCCTTGCTTCTCTGAAGTACGAGGAAGACAGACAGAATTATGTACTTTACACAAGATGAAATGGAGGTGCAGAGAAAAGACGTTCCTAGACCAACAAGACCAACAAGAGAGTAAAGAAGATACCGTCAGTGAAAGTACTTTGTATCTCTCCCAGGATATGCAAAATAAAGTGTAGACAATGCATATTATTGATAATTCAAATAACAGTGTTCAATTACAAGGCAAAATATGGCCTTGGCAGTGACTTTTTTCCAGCCCCAAACACCCAGCCTGCCGTTACTCCCCAGCTGTCCGTGTTTTATCATACACCGTCCTGTTTTCACATGTAATTGTTGGGAGATAAAGATTCTTTGTAAGATAAATACTAGGTCTTAACTTTTTTATCCTTCCTCAATTCCTACCAATTTGCTGAGCCACAGTCGGGGGTAGGTAGACATTTACTACTTCATCTACAAGAGAGCTGTTCTCTGTGCAGATGCATCAGCCAGTGTTAGCGGCACTGTGGGAGTGGGAAGTAAGCCTGCAGCTCAAGGCCAGCCTCCTCAAGTACTCGCAGCTCCTTACTGGTTATAAACATTTATCAAGGTCTTTTCTTTCTTCTGGAACCCAAACAATAAGAAAGTATTTAGAAATCTGTGGACATAGGCCTCTAAAAGCCTTGAATCTTAGAAGTGACTGATTTTTTTTTTAAGCCTGCAAAGGATGACTAAGCAACTCCCTAAAAATCCCAGTGGGCCCTTTGTGTGCTCTATACACCAATTTCTAGTTTGGTTTCTCTTCCAAAGCATAACACACATTTTTCAAGGATGAAATCCAAGATAAACGTTCTTTCACCCTGGGTGACCTCAGTGGGTGGTGAACACTTTTTAGACTCTAGAAAGCTAAAGCCTCCCAATGTTGGTTGTGACCTTGGAGTTCTTCTAGCCTGCAGCCTTCTGATTCACTGCTGAGTTCTTCAAAACCAACTCTGTAATTACCGCTCTCAAGAGAGCTCTGGCTTCTGCACACAGGAGCCTCTCTAGGGACAGAACCCCTGAATCTGTCATTCCAGAAGAGCCTTTGACCACACCAGCTTCTAGTTGTGATGAACAGTTTCTTCAGATAATATACACGTGTACATTGGGGGAAAAAATTTGAATTTGTTACGTAGATGTGCACTGATTTTAATACAAAGTAATCTATACACTTAGACGATACTACACCACATTTATAAAGATTCATGGAACTCAAACACACATGCCATTAAATAGTAGTTCAAATAAGAGTATGCCTCATGGCAAATATATGCAATATGAAGTAACATATTTAAGTAAGAAATAACTCAGGTGATTAATTACTAAATAAAAAATATATCACTTAGAAAAGATGTTATACAACTTTCAAAGGGCTTCTTAAAATATATGATTTCGGGCACCTGAGTGGCTCAGTCAGTTGAGTGTCTGACTCTTAATTTTGGCTCATGTCATGATCCCAGGGTCATGGGATCGAGCCCCGCATCAGGCTCTGTGCTAAACATGGACCCTGCTTAAGATTCTTTCTCTCTCTCTCCCTCTGTCCCTCCTTGACCCACCCCTCTGAAATAAAAAAAAGTTTTAAAAAAGAAAATGCCAATACTCCAAAAAAAAGAAAAAAAAGGTATGATTTAGGGGGACCTGGGTGGCTCAGTCAGTTGAGTATCTGACTCTTGATTTCAGTTGAGGTCATGATCTGAGGGTCATGGAATCAAGCCCTGCTTTGGGCTGTGCATTGCGTGTGGAGCCTGCTTAAGATTCTCTCTCACCCCTTCTGTCCCTCTCCCAGCTTGCATTCTGTCTCTCTCTCTGTCTCTCACTCTCTCTCTCTCTCTCTCTCAAAAGTATGATTTATAAGAAATTGATTTGCATGTAATTTGCAATCTGTGATACAAAATAAGCTATTTTCTTTTAAGGTCAACAATTATTTAAACTACAGGTTGGCAAACTATAGTCCCCAGACTAGATGCTTGCTTTTGTAAATAAACGTGTCTGTTTGCTTCAGATTGTCTATGGCTGCTCTGAGGATAGACTAGTCATCATGTTTGTATTGGTTGCTGTCTCTTAGTCTCCTATAGAAAATTATTTTCAATTTGATAACTGACATTAATCAGGATACTAGATTCACTATATGAATTTACTTCACAGTCAATTCTTCTGAAATACACTATATTGTAAAGTAGATTAAAAGTATCTTCTAATCAATATGGACATGTGGATTTAATTATTATTATTATTGGTGGTGGCAGTGGTGGCATTGTTATTGGTACTCTGTCAGATGAAAGCATCTGTAAATGCTCGGTGATGGATGAAACAGGCAATAATTTGCAACTCAACTGTCTGCATACATCATCATTTTCACATAATACGTATCTTCTGAAGAATTATAGTCAGTATATCACAGGGCTCTAGTGTGAGGGCAAACCTGACTTTGCAGGTCTGTAAATCTTTTATAAACTGACTGCTGCCACTGAATTCCAGCCAAAGAATAAAGACAGAAGACTCTCTTGTTAGGAAATCGTGTAATGGAAGAGACTCCTAAACCTGAAACCTCACAGCATCACCATCGATGTTAGGATTCGGATGAATAGCCTTCATGAGTCCTCGAGGTATTCTCAAGTAGCAATCGTGTGTTTACTCCTACAGGCTAACTTCTGATTTTTCATGTTTTATGGAAAAGCAGCCTTGAACACTTCTTTATTCTCTCTTAAAATTCTTTAATAAATAAGAATTTTCAAACTCCAAATTTGAATTAATGGGAAAGCAAATATTTGCAGGCGAGCCCATCTGTGGTCTGTGCTGTCGGCACACGTGGCTATGTGCACCTGTCGCTGTGAAGCTCCTGCCAGGCAAACCCCAAAGAAAGGGAGAAGCACCTGGATAGCATCCTTTCCGCTAGTGAAGCTTTTCTGTTTCTGAATTCCAAAAGCATTTGAAGTTGCCCATCTTTTGCATTAAACTCAAGTGGCTTGTGTACACCTGGTGTCTTCCCTTCTAGATTGTAAGTTATTTTGAGAGCAAGGACATAGTCTTCCTCATCTTTATATGCTCTGTCCTTTCCTTCACAATTTAAACAGGGCCTTGCACAAAATGGGAGCTTAATATTTGTCAGACTGATATCATGTGGGAGTTCCAGGAATTACCTGAGAGCAACTGCTTCTAGAAGGGAAGTGGAGGGAGAGGTGTTAGTGAAGATTATCATGATATTTGAGTTTAGCATCCCAATTCCCCCTACACACACACACACACACACACACGCACACACACACACACACACACACGCAGATGAGTAACATAACTGTTTCCTCAAACTTGAGAGCAATAGATACATTTTCCTCTTCTGCCATTTTTCTTTCTCATGGGGAAGAGAAGAAGGTCCTACGGAAGCCTTGGAAATATTTGCTCTTATCAGACAGTATTGGTTTTGGCAAACTCTTATTAGTTCCAGTTGATGTCATAGGCTATCTGAGGAGGACTTTAGGGTTTGGGAGTGGAGACCACAGGTTGCCTTCTGTGTATGCCCCCAGCATCCTGCCAATATGCCACGAGCTCCAACTTACCCAGCTATAAACGAAGGTGTCAACAGCTGTCTTTAAGGGTCATTGTGAGGAGCAAATAGGTACATAGAAAAATTCCTGGCACAAAATAGGTATGGAATACTTGTTAGCTATTTTATGATCTTTACTACTGCTGTCACTGCAGAGTGGTAGAAAGAGCGGTAGTGGCCTGGGCCCCCGGAAGTACCCTCCCCCCCTCCTGACCCCACTCACCAAAGCTTATCTCCAATTTAAGTTCATTTCTACTGGGGGTGGGGGGCAGTAGGAAAGAGGCTTGATCTTATATAGTATATCTCACACCTGAGATATACTATATAAGTATAAGGGGAATGTTTGTATCGCCCAGTTTGAGAAAAATTGATTTAACAAATAAATTTTAATGTTATGGACCTGTCTTTTTCATTCTGCTTTAATCTCTTAAAAAAGTGCAAAACTTAATTTCATGGCCTGAGAGGCCCTCGTCCCAGAAGCCCTGCTTTTGGGTCCTGCCACAAGCACCGCCATCTGGACTGCCTGTTTAAGCCAGGGAAGCAGGGGGCATTGGAAGGGAAGCCTGAGGGGTTTGCCACACTCTAGACACCAGAGGACAAGACGTGGGCTCCGGGCAAGAGCCTCTTCCTAAGGAAGAGGGTGCTGGGGAAGAGAGCAAAAGGGCAGCCTGAAGCCCAGCCTACTTGCTTCGCAGGCAGGATTAGGTAAAATGTTTGGCACCTAGTGAAATGTTACTGCCTTTCCTTCCTCTTTTCCCTGAAAGACTGTCCTTAGGCATAGACAAGAGATGAGGCTGTACAGATCACCAAAGTGTGTGTCATCGAAGCAAACTGTCTACTTTTCCAAAAAGCATCTTTACCCCCTACTAGACTAAACTCAGTCCCAAGGAACATTTACTATCAGGATGATTCATTTGACAATAATCGTGTGCTGTTTTATTGTTAGGATTCTCTTATATGGAGTCACTAACTTAAAATTTGTTTTTGCTTCAGGAGTTCAGCTCTAAGGAGGCTTCCTGGATCAAATTTCACAGCCGCAACAAATAATACATTAACTAGTGGTGACATACTCAGGCCAGCACCTATGACAGCCCATTCGACTCACGCTACAGGTGAACTGTGGCTGTGCCGGAGCATTGGAGCAGGAGCTCAATGGAACAGAAAGAGGGGGGATAATTTCCACCCTACTTCATGACACCTCACTATCCCTACCCACTGTCTCCCCCTATGCCCTACTCTAAATACCCTGACTTTCTTGGATGAAGGCAAAAATTGTGAATTAGATGAAATTTTTCTTTGGTGCCTTCCCCCAAATTTAGTTTGTGACTGAACAATCTTGGCTAAACCATGACTAAATAATCTCTTAGGGTATAGTCAGCCTCGATGTGAGTTTTCAAACCAGAATAACACATGCCAACTCCTTCCTGCCCTGCATACCTCCCCCTGTTGAGGTTTTTATAAAAGCAGGTACCTTGTTATTAGTCATCAATTATTGCCAGGACAAGAGAGGAGCCTCCAGCTCCTTTTGGAGATACCCAAAGCCTGGGAGATAAGTATATCAAAAAGATACCTGGGGAAGCTAGGCTGCTAAGAAAGAGAACAACTAAGAAAAGAAATAAAATATTTTCATATGGACAGAGTCTGGGATGAAAGAAGCAGCCTTTTCAGGCAGCTGAGTGAAAGAAGCAAACTGAGTCCAGAAGGATTAGAAGTCTTAGGAGACCAAGATTTCCCAACTACCAAAAAAAGGGAAGCTCAGCTTTATTTGGGCTGCAAAATGAGAATTCCCTTCAAGTGAGATCATATGATTCATCGGACAAAAGCTGGTCTCCCTCCCCTGTTTGAGCCCGTAAATCCTTTCCTCTACTCACACAGCCTTGACCACTGTCACCACCTGTAACAGTTCTAACGTACCTCTTAAGGGATGGCCCATAAATATTTTTTTCTGGACTACTTTCTTTGAAAAACAGAGACCTGGAGATAAAGGGCTGGAGGCTTGGTTGGTGCATCCAGAGCCACAGCCACAGACTAAAATCCTAACAGGATGTCAATATAAGCAGGTGACTAACCCTTCAACCCCCAAGATCCTAAAATGCTGGTTCTTGGTGAGTGTCTCCATCAGAATCACCTGTGGACATTTTCAATAAATACAAATGCCAGAGGTCTCAGACCTGCATTGATGGAGCTCATAGGTATTGTATTAGTTTCCTGAGACTGCTGTAACAAAGTACCATAACCCTGGTGGCTTAAAACAACAGAAATTTATTCTCTCACAGTTATGGAGGCAACAAGTCAAATATCAAGGTGTCATCACTGTTTATTCTCTCTGGAGGCCCTGAGGGAGAATCTGTTCCATGCCTCTCTCTCCTCGGTTCTAGAAACTGCTGCCAATCCTTGATGGTCCTTGGTTCGTAGATGTATCACTTCATTCTCTGTCTCCATCTTCACAGGCCTCTCCCCGGTCTCTGTGTCTGTTCTCCTTTTCTGTCTCTTATAAGGATACCCATCATTGAATTTGGAGCTGTAACCTAGGATAATCTCATTCTGAGATCCTTACCTTAATTATATCAGCAAAGACCCTTTTTCAAACAAAGATCACATTTCACAGGTACTAGGGATTAGGATTTTGACATATGTTTGAAGGATACAATTTAACCCACTACACATATATATGAAAAAAAAATCCCCTCCAAAAATGATACTCTGCACACTCCTGCAAAGAACTCTGTCCTTCATGTATTAGCCCACCATTTCCCCAGTGCTTAGGAAATACTAGGCCATGCAGAGTTAAACAGGCTTCTTTACTGCAGAACTACTCAGATTCTCTAATCTGCTTGGGTGCATTATGATTGTCCCAGAAAAAGAAAAAAAAATGGCACTTCCTGAAAATAGTTGATTGGGGAACTTCTTTTCAAGGGATTATCTATTACTGCTTCAGTGGCCACCGGTGCTCAGGGGAGCACAGGCTGCAGGTAACTGGCACTTTCACAGCTCTGGTCAGTGATTTGGGCATGCTGCGGGTCTAGCATGTGAGTGTTCAGACATTTAGGGTGTACTGATCCCTCTCTGAGTATGAGTGCATCCTTCAGTAAATATCCACCGGGGTTGTCTGGAAAGTTTGTGTATGTGTGTGGATTTTTAGATGTCATCTAGTCTCTGGTCTTGCCTTCTGCTATTTTCGGAGGGATTGTGATGATAGAGTGGAGAAAGGGGGAATGGAAAAGGAAAGGTAGCCAACATTACACAATGTGCATTTTTTTTTCTCCAAAATGCCCAGAATAGCCGAAAAAGGAGAAATGACTTCATCATTTTTATTCCTGTAATTCCAGTCTGTGAACAATGGCATCAAAATGTGATTCATCAGTAAGTTCATAGCAATATATTGTTTTAAATGGTCACCTTTGGAGGTTACAAGGGTATGTACTCATTAGTCTAAAAATTGATACATCAAGGGAAATACGCTATTTCTTTGAATTTTTTGTATGAATTGCATTTCAGGGTAACTGAATCGTTGGTGAAGAAATGTTTTCTTCTTGTGTCTCTCTCTTGCTAATATACATTAGCTAGCATGTGTATGTGTATATAAATATGAATATGTGTATGAATATGTATGTATAGATGAAATGGTAGGATTAGAAATCACCAGTTTAGAACCCCTAATGAAATTATAGATTTAGGCAAGGTTGTCCGTGAATGATAAAATACTTCGGTGAACTCTGTTCTGGGTGATTCAGGCTGACAACACTTTGAACCCAGGTCAATCTTACCAACATCTGATATCATATGTCCCTGACACAGGGGTTTGCCACACCACCCATGATAGACTCCTTCTGTGAGTGTTAAGCTGAATTACATTAAGCCTCTAGGTCTTACTGCCTGTTTATAGGAAATAAGAGGCATAGAGGAACATTGTAAATGACTCTAAGATGCAATAAGCTGAAGGAAAATATCCTCAACCAAAAAAAATCACAGAATAAAAAGAAGAGAGAAGAAATATCATGGATTTGAACAGGCAAGACATTGTGTGGGCCTAGTTTGCATCCTGATTCAAACAAATGAATTGTCAAAAGACATTTTTAAAAATATTTTTTAGAAATTTGAGCACAGACTGGGCATTTAGTGGTATTGAGGGATCATTATTAATTTGTTAGGTATAATATTCATATTAATTTTTTATTTTCTATTTTTTTTTTAATGTTTATTTATTTTTGAGACAGAGAGAGACAGAGCATGAACAGGGGAGGGTCAGAGAGAGGGAGACACAGAATCAGAAGCAGGCTCCAGGCTCCAAGCTGCCAGCACAGAGCCCGATGCGGGGCTTGAACTCACGGACTGTGAGATCATGACCTGAGCCAAAGTCAGATGCTTAACCGACTGAGCCACCCAGGCGCCCCATTAATTTTTTAACAGGAGTGTCTTTATTAGCTTTTAGAGATAGCCATGTAGTTATGGCTAAAAGCAGATGACCAAAAAATAGATAAACTACACAAAACAGGACTGGTAAAATGCTAATAATATGTCAAGCTGGGTGATGAATATATGTTTTATTGTTGTTATTATTAATAATAATATACATGGTTTTACTAGTGTTACTCTTATTATTATTTAACATGGTTCACTAAGCCAGGCTCTCTATTTTTGTGTGTATGTGCATGTTTTTATCTGTTTGTGTGTATTTCCATAATAAAAATAGAGTAATACCTCATAAACAATCTCAACCCCCATCCCCTAGTAAAGACAATGCATATTCCCAGTGAGACCCATGAAATTAGCCTTACTAGTGACCAGAGTGTTATCTCTCTGAAAAGTAGGAAAGACCCTCATAAGAACACATCAGTTGAGAGAACTGCTGTAGGAAAAACCAGAAAATGTTTGCATTCTGGCTAACTAGACATTAATGTGTTACTCTGCACGGTGTAATCATGAGGGTTGATGTTGAAAGGTGTCCTTGGTTTCAGTTGGCAAGGAAAAATATAAACGACTTGGCTAAAATTTAAGGCTGTGGTTCTAAGTCGTATTTGAGCTCAAGTTTGGAAGATTTCATTGCTGCTATTACCTAGTGTGATGTTATTTGCTTGCACACCAGCTCTGCTCTAGGTCTGACACTGGTGCAAACATTTTCCTAAGCTGAAGTCACATTATAGTAAACACTGCTGTATACAAGTAGAGATTCTGAGACGATATGGCCACAGAGCATTTACATTCTGCCCCCGTGGGTTAGCCTCTCACCATTCATAAAACAAGAAATAGGAAAGATAACCAACAGGCTTTTGATTAAGTCACAAATCAAAAAGAAAGAGAAAGAAGAGAGAACGAGTTAGTTGCAATTTTCTAAATGGAGTCTTTTTCTCATTTCTACTTTCTAGCTATTTTCTCTTAAAGCCACAGCTTGAAGGCTTGCCATTTACAAGCCTACAGAGAACATTTGGAATATGGCCAGCCACCCCTGCCCTTGTCCATGCCACATGGCCTGCTTTCTCCCCAGTCATCTCTGCACAATGTCCCAAGTCGGGAGCCTAGAGGCTGAAAGCAGTGCAGGTAACATAGTCATTCAAGTTCACATAAATAAGAAGGAATCCAAATGATAACCAAAAATAATAGAATTTCATTTCCAGGACTCTTCAGTTAGCTTAATGTTGCTGACTGATTTCTAGGAGCCCTAGGCTCAGCTCTTAGATGTCTCAGAACCAAGGAGAGGATCATTTATACAATATGCATTTGCTTATTGGCCTAAAAGCTTTCAAAATTTATTCATAACCTGGCCTACACCTATTCTAATAAAAAGAACAAAACCCCATATACTTGGGAAATAATCCCTAAAATACAGTCACAAGACATGTACCTAGATATGTCTTCCCACCAAGTCATCCTTTACGGTTGACCACAGTGTTGTCTCCTGTTCTTCCTACACTTAAGGTTCCACGGAGCAGGACGAGGCAAAGAGCGTCAAGGTTTTATGAAACATTTTAAAACAGAGGCTTTGGACAAGCAAGTGAGAGGTGCACTGAAAATGCAGTATCTGTCTCGGCCTCTCTCAGTGTCACAGAATTGACAGGTGCTGTCTCCTAGCTGACTACCAACGGACCCAGCAAACATAATCCCAGCATGTTCCACTCACTTCCCATTTCTCTCTTTGCCAGACTGAGTCCGTACCCATATAGTAAGAAAATGGTAGCTTTCAGTCTACACCCGACTGAGGGTTGGACATGCCAGCTAATACGGATAAGTCTCCAGTCCCTCCTAGTAAAAGCAAAAGCTTTCTTTTTATTCATCCAGGTAAATAGTCAAAAGACAAGTTTAAAATAGATTATAGTTAAGTTCCACGAGGACAGAGATTTTTGCCTTGTTCCTTGCTATGTACTTGGTACCCAGAACTGGCCCATATGGCAATGAATGAAATATATCTTAGAGGAATGAATGTCCCGCAGGACAGAAGTTTTCTGTGTTTGGATGAGTCATCATCATGTAGCTTCAGAGCCTAGATAGAACATACTGCCACGATGTTGATCCTGCAGACGGACTTGGAGTGCTTGGGCATGATGTGCAGCAAAGCAAATCAAGTGAGGACATCCTCTAGGCCCCACAGGGGCCACCAGCATGTTGGTCTCCATCACCTTACCCATCCTAGATTTTCAAATTAGGAGTCATTGTGGCAGCCAGACCAGGAATTCTCATATTGGGGTTTGGGGTTTTTATTTTCTTTTTTGACTTCTAGGTATCCAAAATTGTTGTTTGGAGAAGTATATTCAGACCATGACTCTTCCATTACCACACATTTCTGTTACCAACAGAGGAGGTAACTGAATCACTTAAAATGAAGCAATTCCATCCTCTTTAGTACTCTATAAACGTAGTCTTAGCTTTGACTGTAATTATAGTGGATGGTGCTGCTGAGAAAATGGTGTAATTATAACATTACGGTTGAGAACCATCTGACTAGAAAACACTGAGCTGCACTGTGTAAGGTTTAAGACGGGATTTGGGTCCTTTTTTTCATTATGAGTGAGACTAATTAGCCAACTGCAACCAAGAGCTTTGTGGTATGATATTAATACTATAAGAAAATTAAAAGCCTAAGTAAAAATGACGGGAAAACCTGATGCTTTTCTTTAACTTTCACATGTTCTTAGAAGATCTTATATGAAAGTATAAAGAAGAGTGGAAAAAAAAAATAAAGAAGAGTGGAGGGGCTTACCAACTTTCAGGACGCATGAGTGAAATAACAAGGGGATAGCTTAGAAAAATCAGCACTCTAGCTGGCTTCTCCCCTCTCCCCTCCAGGCAAAAGGATCTTACACAAGTATATCAAGTGCCTAAAGTTTTATTTCCCTGAATATGGCTTTTTCCCCCTCTTGAATAGACTTACCCAATGGTCCAAGATTTTATGCTACCATAACTTTTTAAAAAAGTGTTCTGTATCTTGGTTTGGATATGGATGACACTGCGTGTTTTTGTCGAGTCATTGAAATGTAAACTTAAATTTATGCTTTGCACTATGTGTAAAGTACCTTGATTTAAAAAGCGTTTTTAAGTTTTTAAAGACCAGAGATTTCCAGCAACAAGAATAAGTAGAAAGAGCATAGTTAGAAAACCTGGCCTGGTGTACCTGCTCCACCATATAAAAGTCATGGACCTCTTGAAGCCTATGTCTTTCTTTTCAAAAATAGAAATATATATATGTATTTATTTTTAAAGTTTATTTTTATTTATTTTGAAAGAGATACAAAGAGCAAGGAGCGGAGGGGCAGAGAGAGAGGGAGACAGAATCCCAAGCAGTCTCCATGCTGTCAGCACAGAGCCCGATGCGGGGGTCAAACTCACGAACACTGAGATCATGACCTGAGTCAAAAACCAAGAGTCGGATGCTTAACTGACTGGGACACCCAGGCACCCCCAAAATGCAAATATTTATATTTACACTCTCACCTTCACAAGGATCAGGTATGACAATGATGTGCACATTGCTTCCAAGTGTTCTGGGACTCTGTAACTCATAAGGAGTTCTCAGGTTTCCTCTCAAAGGAGAGGAAATTATGGGTTGCTCCAAATAGTGAAACAGGGTGGCAAAGAATCTCTGTCATGTGACTAGGTCTGGTTATTTTTTCTGGTGAAGGGGGACATGGCTGGCAGTGCAAGTTGTGTGTGTGTGTGTGTGTGTGTGTGTGTGTGTGTGTGTGTGTGTTGGAGGATGAAAGGGAAAATAATTTGTCTTCCTGGCTTCATCTCTACTCCTGGCTTTTCCTAGAGTCTTATTCCTCTCTTTGCCCCAAGCCTGGAAACAGGGACTCCTCACCCTCCTTGGTTCATAAACATCAGAAAGCTGAGATTTCATTTGGCCTTCTCTTACCCTACTCCCTTGGTCTATGAATGTTCTACATGTCTAACAATAACAATAACAATAAGGAAAAGAAATCAAAATAAATGGAAATATTTCCTGTGCACGGCTGCCTGCAGATTTGGGTTGTTGCACTTAGCTTACTTGGTAGTGTCCTCAATAAACCGTGACAAACTGCAGTACCTGTAGCTCTCGAGATCTTGCCTCTTAAAACTGACCAATATTTGTTGTTCCTGGAATCAGTAATGATAATCTCTCTCATCTGAGAGGTTCAGAAAGCACAAGTGATTTTCCTAAAACTTCCTTCAGATGAGAGTATTTGAAAAATGAAACTCAAAGGCACAGCCCTCTTAGAAGTCTTGCCGAAGCACTCAGACAGGCATGGCTTGAATCATGACGTTGCTGGTCACTTAGCTGTGGGATTTTGGACGAGTCACTTAACCTCTGAGCCTCAAACTGCTGATCTGTAAACAAGGATAAATACAACCAACTTCGTAAGCATGCATGAAAGTTTCCACTGAGCCGATGTTAGTTTCCTTCCTTTTTGCTCTCCAGCTCTGAAAATGCAGTGGTGCAGGAAGCCATTAACATTTCATTAACACAAGTGAAAAGTATATAAATGTATCAACCCCAAGATCTGAGGTCCTACAGGATACTTTTTAAAAGGGATTTGGAATTTGGAATTTTCTAAATGGAATAAGGACTGTTTGTAAAATAATAATAACTAATTTAAAATAAACAAACAAAATACCTTAATTAGTGAACCTGGGGAGAATAAACTGAAGTTTAATATTCAGCAAAAGAGGAAATTATCAAACTAATAAGGTACAGGGCCCTTGATATTTGCAAAGTAATACAGAGCCATAAAACCCCATTTAAGAGGAGACAAAGCCAAAAAGTCTGGTTCTTTTTGAAGAGCTCTTGAAAACAGACATCTGGAAAATTATGGTCTACTCCCTGGACCTTATTTCCTACTCTGGATAAGCAACCTTCTGAAGCACAAAAAGAACAGCCAGAGTAAGTAAAGGAGATGAAATGATTTATCAGAACTAGTTAAAATAATTAAATCTGAAAAGCATGATCCTGGACATGGAGTAGGGTAATTTCTGCAGTCTTTTTGAAAATAAAGTAGCCCAATACAAGGATTTTGTTTGACTGCTATAAAGCAGTGTGACAGGTTGAGAAAACAGAATGTTCTGAAAATCCTGTTTATTTGGGGGGTAAGCCAGCCATCCAGGGGAGAACCAGAGTCCTTTCCTTTAAGAAACATAGATTTCAGTTGGAAGAATAAATTAGAAAGGTAGATTTCAACCTTCAACCCACTACTAGTGAATTGGGAGTATTTACTGAGCACTATTGCAAACATAAAATTATCTTAAGGGATCCAGGAAGTAGACGGACGGGAGCCAGGGGCTAGAAAGAAAGAAGAACTTAACACCTGAAGTGTTTACAACTTATTGAAGCCTCTTTGTCCCAATTTTCCTTACACCATGATGTTATTCGAAGTCATACACGAGGGTATGAATTTACTGGAGATAATATTATAGAGAGCAACAGTAACACTTAAATGCTTCCATTATGTTTACTACCCCAGTTATCCACAGTTGCCTGGGGAAATTGCAAGTAGGGACAGGAAAATGCCAGTACCAGCCAGTTGCACATAATGAAATTTTTTGCTCCAACACTTTCACGGTATTATTAAATTAGATTGGTTGGGACTAAAAAGTAGTAAGACTGATTTTCTTATGTGGCACATGAATTCATTTAACTCAAAAGATAATTCCCAAGGAAGAGTTTTAAAAATCCTTTGAGTGGTAACAACCTCATTGGGATTTATTTAAAACTTCCCAATCCACTCAGTTTTAAAGATAATGTTTTTAAATATATGAGTGCTGGCATAATGATTAAAATGATATGTTTTATCACTTTGTAATCACATCAAGTACTAATTAGTTGAAATAAAATCTGTGAGAGTAGTGAATACAATAAAAATATATCCAGCATGTGGAAGTCTTTATGAAGCAATTCTTCGTACCAGAATTGTGGTTGTCTTTTGGGGATTCTGAACCAAATTCCCCAATTAAGTAGGTGACATAGCCTTTATCTTGAACACATTTCCAAGCATCGTAAATTCATGAGTGCAAGTAACCACTGTCAGTTTACACATAGAAACTCTAAGGTGATTTTATATCATTATAGGCCTTCATTAGCATAAGTTGGACTTCATCTAGTCTGCTCCTTGGGGACTTTGCTGGGGAAAAAATGGAATTGTCAAGTAGGGGGAAGAGATCCTGGAAATAGGGTTTGCCCGGTTTCTCCATCCTTGGTAAAAAGGGCCCCCACTTGGGTATTAAGGACCTCTACAATGAATCTGAGAGCTTTCATAAATGCTGACAAGGCTTGGGCTTCCTATGATAGGATGCCAAAGAAGCCACACTGCTCACATGTTCCCTTCAGGTGTATCTGGTTCACATCTGAGAGGTTTGCTCCCAAGAAATCTTCAGTCTCCACCCAGGCACCTCTGTAATCTTTCTGTCTCCTTCCCAACATCTTGCACATCTCAAAGGGGTTAGAGAAACTCCAGATTCTCGAGGCTGGACCAGGTTTTCAGTGGATACCCTGGTTGAGTGTCGAGAATGAAACAGAAACCTTGGTGTGTGGCAGCCATTTATCAGTAAGAAAGATGTTGAGAAGAAGAGGCCGGGGGCCTAAGGTTAGTAGACACACATGGACCAAGAGATGGGCTTCTCTTGCAGCTGGCCCATAGTGTCTCCTGGAGCAGTGAGAAACGGGAGACATACTTCTTAGAGTGACTGGCTGAACTGTTTCCAGCTATTTCTCTCTGCTCCTCCATTTCCACCTATTCTCCCAGTCATATCTGTGCAGTTAATTTGCTAATTCAAAAATATTTTCCAGACTGATATTATCAATCCAAAAGATGGGTGGTAGTTTTTTATTAAAAGGGAAAGTTGTACTGATTTTATTTAGTAAGTCTTCTGCTATATTCTCAACCTCAGCATTATGTCCCAGTACAATTTTTTTTTGTAGTTTCAAGTTTTTATTGAAATTCCAGTTAGTTAAAATACAGTGTAATATCAGTTTCAGGTGTAGAATTTAGTGATTCATCACTTGCATACAACCACCCAGTACAAATATTTTCTAAATGTGATTTTAGGAGTGCCTGGGTGGCCCAGTCGGTTAAACGTCTGACTTAGGCTCAGGTCATGATCTTGGCGTTCAGAGTTCGAGCCCCGCATTGGGCTCTATGCTGATAGCTCAGAGCCTAGAGCCTGTTTCAGATTGTCTGTGTGTCTCTCTCTCTCTGTCTCCGCCCCTCCTCCACTCGTGCTCTCTCTCTCTTTCTCTCTGTCTAAAAAATAAACAGTAAAAATTTTTTTAATTTTTTTTACATTTATTTATTTTTGAGAGACAGAGACAGAGCACAAGTGGGGGAGGGGCAGAGAGAGAGAGGGAGACACAGAATCTGAAGCAGGCTCCAGGCTCCGAGCTGTCAGCACAGAGCCCAACGTGGGGCTCGAACTCACAAACCATGAGATCATGACCTGAGTTGAAGTCGGATGCCCAACAGACTGAGCCAGCCAGGTGCCCCTAAAAAAAATTTTTTACAGTGATTTTAAACCTGATGGTATAGTTGCTTCACCCTTGAATTAAACTCCAGGCTAAAAAAATTAGTCAAAAAAGTACAAAAGGAAAAGGGCATTGTTTGAAATTCTATAAAATGAGCTATATATTAAACTATTGGGGGCATTATTGAATTGTGTTTATTTAGGATCATTCAAAAAAGGAAATGTGCAGGTGCTACTATATTGTATAGCTGTGCTGATGCATAGCTTTCAAATTACAAATCATAAACCAAGAATTGTGGGGCCAAAGGAAAATTCAGAATTAGAATGTGGTAAACCCCCTGCTGCAAAAATTAGGGAAAATGTTGCACACTTCCCACTCCTTATACCAAACAAGTGAAATGAAAGTACTGGATTTTGTATCACAGGTACTTGTGACAAAGGGAATTCTGAACTTTCAAATGTAATCCTAAACTTGAGTTTTTGACCTTGAAAAATAAAATGTCTTTAAAAGTGTGACAGTGCTGAAGTGTGAGTTTTCTTTTTTTTTTTAATTTTTTTTAATGTTTATTTATTTCTGAGACAGAGAGAGACAGAGCATGAGTGGGGGAGGGGCAGAGAGAGAGGGAGACACAGAATACAAAGCAGGCTCCAGGCTCTGAGCTGTCAGCGCAGAGCCCGATGCAGGGCTCAAACTCACAGACCGCGAGATCGTGACCTGAGCCGAAGTCGGACGCTCAACCGACTGAGCCACCCAGGCACCCCAAAAGTGTGAGTTTTCAAAATCACAGATTGCATGTGATGGGTGTGGCTACAGTGTCGGATGGGTCTCTGGTCTGATGAGTGCCTGCTTTTCAAGACCATGCTTTTATTTTCTCTCTTTTTCTTGCCCTATGATTTCACTGACCTAAGTGGGTTTTAGTACTGTTCACAACACAAAGAGGCCAGAATGGATTATTGTGTTAAAAGGAAATTGAGATCTTGTTTTTTATAAAGCACTAGCAAAGTTATTAGCTGATGCAGAATTATAAGGAAAGTTTGTAATCATTGAAAGGAGCAAGAAAAAAATTGTTTTTAGTTCGTGTTGAAGATCTACAGTAGTGCTTACAATTACCACGTGCTGTTCTAAGCACTTTATGTATTTTAAATCATTAAGAGTCATCCTAACGATCCTACTGTTATCCTTATTTAACAAATGAGGAGATAGAGGCTCAGGGAGAATAAGTGACTTGCCCACATAGCTGAGAAGTTCAGAACCATGAGTCAAACCTAGGCATCCTACTCATGCACTCTTACTCATTACCATTGTGCTATGCGACTTCCTTATGTCTTCTTGATGTAGAACTCTTCTAGAATAATAGGAAGTGGTGATATAGAGGTTGAGAGCATGGGATTTGAAATGAGACCTCCTGGGCGTGGTACTTCCCATCCATGGGTACCATCAGTCCCCATCTCATACCACAGTTAAAAGGATTGAATGAGATAATACATCAAAATCTCTGAACATAGGGTCTGACAGATGGCCGTACCAAATAAATGTTAGCTCTTGTTATAACAAATATATTTAAATCAACTTCAGTATATGAAATATGAATCACCCAAATATCCTGGGCAAAAGATGATAAACATTTATTAAGCAGGCATTTCTTAGAGTTCAATCTCATAATAATTCAGTAAGATTACTTTTACTATTCCCAGTTCAATGAATTTGAGGAAACTCAGACTACAAGAAAAGATACTATTTTCCTAAAATCAAATAATCAAGGGTTCAGACTCAGGGCACACTGGTCCCAAAGCCTTAGCTCCTTCTATCACCCTTGCCTTGTTCTAAAGCTCAGGTTTGTTCAGCTAGTTCCGATTCATTGATCAAAAAACACAAGTACAAAATACACGAGAAAAAGTAATGTCAAGCTTGTGAAATTGCACCGTAGGGCAAGTTAACAAAGCAGCTGTATTGACTCAGTGCATAACAACTATCCTGCTCTGTCCTAAGACCTGTCTGAGCCCATAAATAAAGTTGCATTGATAATTGCAGCGTGGTGAAAGACCACCCAAGAAATCTTGGTGGATGTAGGAAGTGGCAGCTGTAGCTCCTAATTGAAAGCTATTGCTTCTTAAATCAGTACTGAACCATGCTCCAGGGTTATTAAGCCTGTTCTGTCCATGGAAGACGTGAAACTCAACAGCTGACCCAACCACTTGTCACTGTTGACAGTCCTATAAAATTTCTAAGACAGGAACTCTGTGTTCTAGTTCAAACCAAGTGAATATTTCCTGTTTGTTGACCTACAACTTCAAGGGTGCTAAGTCATCTGTCTAGAAAGATTCCTTTACTCCCCTCTGTTGTAAGTTACTATAGTTCTATAAAATAGTCAAAAGGAATGCCTGCCTTTTTTCTTTTGTCAAATATGCTAGCCTTTCCTTCTTTTTTTCTATTTCCTCTATAGCTTACCTTTTTTCTCATCTGTTTGCCAGTGGTACCCTGAATTTTAGAACTAGAAAGGTAGCAACACAAAGGCAGTTGAAAATGCACTGGTTGTGAATTTCAGAGATTGGGTACAAATCTCACCTCTGCCTCTTACCAGCTGAATGAATTTAGGAGGACATTTACATTTCCCATCTATAAACTGCCATCTGTGGTTATCTTGAGCATTAAATGTATGTGTTTCTGGAACACAGTTGTGTGTAGTATTAGCTGGATCTGTCTCAGTGCCCTACCCACCACCTAGGCAAAGGTACATCTTAGAAGAGCTTAAACAAGTCCTTTTCAAAATGAAGATTTACAATCTCTCCTTAAATGTGTTTAATTCTAGTGTTTAATTTTCTTGATGAGCCAGAAGTTTTCCATCTTACAGAAGCCCATAACATGAATATACAGTCTTTCAAAGATGAGCCTCTAATGATCTTGGGCCAGTCGGGGAACCTCTGATCTTTTCTCCTTTTCCGGTTACCAGACAGCACATTTTGCCTGAGAATCGAAAGTCAAAAGTGTACAAATCAACAAGGGAAATCAAAAATAGCCCCTTCTTGAGAATTTGATTCAGTAGATCTCAGGTGGAGCCCAGGAATCTGGATGCTTATTCAAGTGGTCCTGGTGGAGGTAGATCAGACTCGTAGGTCCACACTTTGGAAGCACTGGCCTATAGGAAGGGTTCATGCCTTCTGTAGCACAGTTTACACAGACCATTGATTATGGCCTCTCAGCCAAACTCTACAAAGAAAAGGGAGCCAACGTAGAAGAAAACCCATCAGGGCCATGGAAACCCCTCATCTGTGAAGGAAACTCCCCTTGTGTTTGCCCCAGAATATCAGACTATTTACTCCAAACCCATGTCAACCTTTTATTTTTAAGCCATTCCTCATTCTCCTGTACAGTGTAAAAAGGAGAATACATTTTTAGTAATTTTCTTGTTTATGAGGGCTCATGTGAAAAGATTTAATTATAGGAATAAGCACTTGGCTTATACTGCAGTGTCTTTCTGCTCTAATATCTGAGTCTGTCTTTTGCACATAGTTGCATTTTATCTGATGGGCAGATGCTTCCATTTTAATATTACTTTTACCTTTGTTTGTGCTTCCCAGAGAGCAATCCTTTAAGGATGAAGGCATGTGGAGAGTTGTAAAAGGAGGAGGAGCCCAGGTCTGTGCCCTGGATCTGTGTACCTAAATGTGTACCCTATAAGTCAAACCTGAGGAGGGAATGAAAGCAGAGTAGAATAAAATGGAAAGAGTTTGAATACTAAGAATTTGGGAATCTGTGCTATGTTGGGACATTGGTAGTGCCTAAGCCTCTTGCCTCGTTTTTTATTCATTTATCTGCAAAAGTTATCGGTTACTGAAACTTGGATTCTATATGCCATTAGTAAAGCAATTTTTAAACACATGCTCACAATATACATTGCTCACGTATTTGTGAATCGTATACATTTTGTTCATTGTACGATGTATATAAACATATAAATTTTAAAGTGTTGATAAAGTTGAACCAAGCAATATTATAAAACATTTTAACTTTAATAGAACAAAATACTTCCTTCAGTGTGTTTGAAGTTTACTTCTTTTGCAGGGGGAGTCCTCATTTAATAGTTCATACACAATTTGAAGGTTACATTTACTTCAGCATTTGCTTTTCATTACTATCTCCTACCTGAAAAGGGGCACAAGGTACAGCAAGTTAGAGGTTCAAAAAATGAACACTAGTTGTAGTAGATGTCAATCTGTATTTCAAATGGTCTTTAGGATAATTTCCCATTTGGGAAGTGAACTTCCCGTCAGATTTGGTTGGAGACTGTTCTACAGTAAGAACAGTGTCAGCTCATTTCCTTCTTGTTGACATGGGCCGGCACCATTAGAATTACTTTTTATATGAGATTTCTTTACGTGAATCCTTTCAAGCCACTTGTTTGTTACCTCATGATCAACCACCAGAATGTATATCAGTATAATGTGTTTATCCATTAAATCAGCCATGTAGAATAACTCCACATGAAAAATAACTCTAACATGAAGAGACAAGTAAAGGTACTGCGAACTCATCCTCTAAACCACCGGTGGCTCTCCCACTCTTTCTGAGGGTTTCTCTCTTACCAAATATGACTGTGACCCTGACACACAGGCTGAGTGAAGGCTCCGTGTGACTCTAAATGTTCAGTGTTATTAAACCTTAATTTCCGTCCTACTTGAGATATACCAAACCTAGAAATAAAAGTTTTAGTGTTTTCTTTTCACTCCCCAATAGATCAGCTTGCATGGTCCACTTTGAAGACAATAAGCTAGAATAACCTAGAAAATCTTTCAGTCCCACTAGTGATTATCTAACCTACTTTTTCTAATTTTAAATACCTCTGTTGCCAGCATTCACAGCCTTCTTTTATGCTTTTTCTGTCTTATGCATCCTGATGTCCTATCCTGCAACATCTTATCCAAGTCCTCTTCTCACTACTTCCTATCCCCCACTCACTGATTACTGCTCTGCCTCTGACAGCCAGGACAAGGATTCTGGAAATATATAAAATATTGCCCTACCTATTCAAGCATCAGTGATTACACAATTCAACGTTGAAACGGTTCATCACAATTTTTAGCACCCTACTATGTGTAAGGAGGAACCTCCATAGAAAAACATGTAAGAAGAACGACAACTTCTTTAGGAATGTTCAAGAGCATGCAAGAGCTTGATAATTGTGGAAACTTTTACTTGATTTAGGCAAATTTAGACTCAGTCTTTGTGTGGTTTCATTTTGTTTTCAATTTCCTGGTTTACTGACTATACACCTAGATACCTATTTGCTGCCATCTAGTGTAATAAAATAGGTTGATTATGCATGGAATTCTGAACTCATTACATGGTTGACCGTTAGTACTTAAAATAATGCTTTAGTTTAGTTTCTTACAAGCTTTCAACATGCCTACTCAGATACCTATTTTTCTGATCACTGGAACCCTGAACATGGTCTTAATATTGTTGGGGAGTCGGGGCACATGGGTGGCTCAGTTGGTTAAGTGTCCGACTCTTGATTTCAGCTCAGGTCATGATCTCGCGATTCATGAGTTCGAGCCCCGTATCAGGCTCTGTGCTGCTATCAGCAGCAGTTTGGGGTTGTATCTCCTTCTCTCTCTCTGTCTCTATCCTACTTGCTCTCTCTCTCTCAAAATAAGTAAAAATAAAGTTTAAAAAAAATATTGTCGTGGAGTGTAAGGCTCAGGATTTGCTCTCTGTAAACGTGACAGTTGGAAATTTGGTAGGGCCTTAGAGGTTGGTAGATCCAAAGTAAATAATAATGACCACAATTAGCAACCATGATTTCTCTTCAGGGAGGGAAGTAAAATCTTCTTACCAGCTGTGCCACTTTGGCCAATTCACTCCTCTTTTTTTGAACATCATTTTCTTCATCTGTAAAATGAAATGGTGGCCTTATTGACTAGCTCTAAGACTGTGTGACTACATATAAACTGTTTTCTTTTTGAAGCTGTCAAAGCCATTTTCCCAGAATCCTCTTTTATGTCTGAAGTAAACGTTGCTTCTCTGACTCTTCTATGTGTTTATCCATCTTTTGGTTAGAAGTTAGCAGAAAGCCTGACTTGGAAGAGAAAGAGGCAAATGTGGACCATGATTCTTAAGAGTTGTCCAACCAACAGTTAACTAGATACTCAGCAATATGCATCTAACCTCTTCCTTTAACTCACAATGGCAAATTTGGAATTATAATGCCTGTTATAAATGATCTGCTTCCTAAACTTGATCGCCATTTTTCTGTCTATTTCCCACCAGAACTTCTCTATTAAAGGTTCTAGGTCTATTATAACTCATACTGGTCTTTCCTTTCTTTATAAAGTTCTATATAGCTATATCCTGAAATATTTCATTTTCTATTCCAATATATCCTAAAATGTTTATTTTCACATTGTTTCATACCTGTAAATCTTATTTTCCCACCAGACTGAAAACTTTGCAGATGCAGGGACTATTTCTTATTTCCATGAGGGGATCTGGCATTGCTCTCTAGGAAATATATATGGGTCTGATAATAAGGATGATTTTCCTATGTGCTTCATAGAATGAGGGTAAAAGATGAAGTATAAGATCTTCTCAAATCAAGTATAGGACAGTTAACCTTTAAGCTCTAGTCTCTACAAGTTCATAAAAGCCAATAACTCTGAGACTAATGCCAAAAAAGTAACCTTACGATAAAGAGAAAGCCCAAATAAAACGGAAGGAGGCAGTGCCGCATATGAGGGAAAAAAAACCTTTGAAGTGAGAAAAATCTGGATTCAGATCCCAGCTTTGTTACTTGTTAGTTTGGTTTTTGACTAAATAGTATTTACCTTTTCTGAAGCTGAGCTTCTTTACCTATAGAATGAAGATTATAATCCTTTTGCACAACATTCCTCACAGAAGAGTTTTAAGGATGAAACGAGAAAGCAAATGGCAAGAACTTAGCACATAGTAGGAACTCAATCAATGAAAATTAAAAAGAACTATCGTTTAAGTAAAATGATTTTACTTCTATACAATAAAAATTATTCTATTTAAATGCAATTTTACAATTTAATTATATTCAGGGCAACTGAGTGGCTCAGGTGGTTGAGCGTCTGATTCTTGACTTCAGCTCAGGTCATGATCTCATGTTCATGAGTTCAAGCCCTGCATCAGGCTTCATGCTGACAGTGCAGAACCTGCTTGGGATTCTCTCTCTCTCTCTCTCTCTCTCTCTCTCTCTCTCTCTCCAGCTCTCTCTGCCCGTCCCCCACTCACTATCTCTATCTCTCTCTCAAAATAAATAATAAACTTAAAACAAAATTTTTTTACGGGCACCTGAGTAGCTCAGTCAGTTGTGTCTGACTTCGGCTCAGGTCATGATCTCACAGTTTGTGAGTTCGAGGCCTGTGTCAGGCTCCCTGCTGACAGCTCAGAGCCTGGAGCATGCTTCAAATTCTGTGTCTCCCTCTCTCTCTGCCGCTCCCCTGCTCACCCCCTGTCTCTCTCTCTCTCTCTCTCAAAAATAAACATTAAAACAATTAAAAGATTTTTTAAAAATTTTAATATAATCAGAGTTTAATATAATCAGGGTTATAAAGTGGGTGATACATTCCCATAGAGCAGTGGTTCTCACCAGAGGTGATTTTTGGCCCCCGAGGACATTTGGCAATGTCTCTCTAGACATTTTGTTAGTCATAACTGGGGGAGAGGGGAGTGATACTGGCATCTAGTGGGTTGAGGCTAGGAATGATGCTGAATATCCTATGCAGGATATTTAGTGCACAGGACAACCCCCTGCAAAAAAGAATTATCTGGTCCAGAATACCAGTAGTGTCGTTTTGAGAAATCATGCCATTGAACCTCGGGAGTCCCTTACTTCTGAGCTAAGTTTGTTTTACATTTAAGACCAAGTAGGTGCACGGATAAGAAGGTAGCTTCCATTTTCATGGATTATGAAGAGATTTGCCTTGTCTTAAATGACTTTCTAAGTGAACTATTCCAGTGCTTTGGATTCTCATTATGAGGTATACTTCTAGGCTAAGTCCTTGCAATGCATAATGACCTGATCTATTTCAAAAATATCAATAGACAGAGTCAGGATCCACAAGAAACGCTGAATTTGTTCTCTTAGCAATGGTGGTGGTTCTTTGTTGAAAACCAACCATCTGACAGGTACTTTTGTAAATAATCTGATTTAATTTCATCAGCTGTGTAGATATTTTGCTCTCATTTTATACCTGAGGAAGCTGGGGCTTACAAAATTTATATAATATTTCTAGTAAGTCGCACATCTGGGATTCAAACCTAAATCCCGCTGGCCTCCAAGCCTGTGCTCTTTCTACTATTCCATATTAGCCCTACTTAGCAAGGATCCAAGATCAGAAATGGGGGCGGGTGTGTTTTAAAGAAAAAAAGGTAGGAAAGAAAATTAAAGAAGTTTTAGGGGCTCTGCTGAGGAGCCCTTGAACATCTATGAACTAGATGAAAACTCTGACTGTCTCAGGAGAGTGGACCAGAGGAGATAGATGCTTTGAAGTGGGGGTTAGAGCTACACCATAATCTACAGTTTGCCAATTTAGCAACATTTAAAAGGTATTTCATGTTTAAGCCCGATGCGATATATTTTCTGAATTCTTCCTTTTTAATTAAATATGGTTTTCCTTTGAAAGCAGTTCTACATCGAAACCAAATATAATGGGAGCTACATATGCAATTTCAAATTTCCTAGTAGCCTCATTAAAAAAGTGAAACACAGCTAAAAGTAATTTCGATAATATATCTTAGTCCAATATACTCAAAGTATTATCATTCCAACATGTAATCAGTCTGATAAAAACATTATTAAGAATTTTTACATCATTTTAGCCTAATAATTCTTCATAATCCAGTGTGTTTTACAGCACATCTCAATTGGGACACTAAATTTTCAGTAAAGTGAAATGTAGTCCTACTGAAACAGTGAAGTTATATTTAATACAAAAAAACACTCTGTACCATTTTCACTTTTCAATTTGAATGTAAACTACTTAAAATTTAATAAAATTAAAAATCCAATTCCTTGGTCACAGTGGCCCCATCTCAAATGCTCAATAGCCACATGTGGCTAGAAGCTACCATATTGCACAGCACAGATCTAACTTCTTGCTCCTCAGAATGTGGTCACCAGAAGCAGTGTCGGCAGCATATGAGAACTTAACAAAAGTTGCAAAATCTCAGTCCTCACTTAACTGAATTTTACTTACTGCATTTTAACGAAACCCCTAGGTGATGCCTTTACACACTAAAGTTTGAGAAGCGTCTTTCTAAAAAACACAGATTTCTGCAACAAAGAACTCCAGAAAGAGCCAATGAATGAAGAACTATGAAGGCTTAGGAAATTTGTTGCAGTCGATTGATGCCAGGGATTGGCATAACGTGTTCTGTTGAGAAGTTACAAGTTTCCCACAAAGCCGGCTATGGCTGTTCTCCTGTGTGGACTGACACGGGGCCATCTTGGAGCCTAGGGTTGGCTCTGCTCCCAGGATTATGGCAAAGAATCTAACACTAACTTCCATGACTCCCACAATTAAGGCAGCTGCACTCTCACTGCCATATATACTTGAAACTGCAACTTTAGAACCCTTGAAACACAGCTGTAAGCATATGTTTCTGCTCCACACAAGTGGAATTTAAGGCTGGACCTTACTGGGAGACCCCAGCAAGGTCACCCACAAGAGAGGCTTGTGCTCTTACCACACTGCCTTTCCCTCTGAGCCAACACAGACACACTCAACATCAGATCCTTATTGTATACAGGGCCTTGTCCAGTTCCCCCCGAGATTCAATGCATGCTGTTTCACCTTGCTAATTCTTGTTTGGTTTGTTCCACACAGGACTTGGTATTTGAGGGACCTTTTAATCTAACATAGAAGCTCATTGTTCTAATTCAGTGGTCCTCAACCTTGGTTGCACCCTAGAGTCACATGTCATGTGGGGCACTTAGAAAAAATACCAATGTCCGGGCATCACACCAATCTTTTTACTCAATATGTTGAAATAGCGTTATTTTTTTTTAGATAAAATTGACATATAATGTTGTATAAGGCATCATCCAATCTAATTAAATTAGATCTCTAGAAGGTATTTTGTTAGAGATCCCCACATCAGTCTAATGTGCAGCCAGAGTTGAGAACCACTGATCCAGTTAGAGCCCTTGGCTGGCAGTCAGTTGCCTTAAGTCAATGTTTCTTAGTCTTTACTGTACATAGAGATGACGTGGGATCTTGTGAGAATGCAGATTCTGACTCAGTACGTAGGAGGGTAAATAACACTAACTTTGTGTACAGATGTGTCCCTAGTGGCATTTGGTTGGTGATCACCCGTCAGCACTTTTCCATGTTGGCAAACTGGGATGAGTTCATCACCCTCTCCTTGGTCCTCTTTGGAACCTTCCTCTGTCCCTCCACCCTCAGCTCTTATTATTCACTACTTTTTCTGGTTTCTTAAAGCAATTATTATCTTTAACTGCCTTTTATTGTTAGCTACTTCTCATATGTACATGTATTATTTCCTGTACTAGCTTATATAGCTCTTCAAAGGCAGAATCCATTTGTCATGTTCTTTTTAAAATTCCCATTGCACCTAGGGAGTGCCTTACACATGATAGATGGTGTATACGTGCTTCTTGAATAACTGAAATTTGGAATGTCTGTGTGGAAGTCTGTTTTAAAAATCCAAAGAAAACAAAATAAAATAAAACAGAATCTGAAGGACTTAAAAATGCAAGGTGTTTTTTCTTTGTTGAGCAGAAAAAGAGTTTAGAGAGGTAAAGGGGTAGAGGAGATTGGAGATGTAGATTTTTATGTTAGCTTTTTTCACTGTGAGTACATATGTGAATTTTGGAGAACTACTTTGTAAGTTAGTGGTTTTATTTGTTTGGAGCATGGCACTATTGGCATATTGGACCAGATAACTCTTTGTTGTAGGGACCGTCCTGTGCAGTAGAGAGTGTTTCACGGTACCCCTGGCCTCTCCCTACTAAATGCCGGTATCACTCCCTCCACCAGTCGTGACCATCAAAAATGTCTCAGACGCTGCCAAATGTCTCCTGGGAAGGAAGCTCGTCCCTGGTTGAGGACACTTGGTTTAGGAGAATGCAGTGTGACACAGCTGCTTTACTGTAGCAATAAATACCTTAAAAATTAAAACATGCGCACAAAAGAATGACAAGCTGTGTTCCTGTGTAAGTATTTATAGAAAAAATGTTCTCTGCTTCTGCATTGTGGAGACCATGTCCACATCCACCATATTTATCCTTGTATTTATCATATTGGCCATTCTTTTGTGGAAATAGAAATATATACATGGAACAGGTTTTCAATCTGAATATAGACTTGGGAATTCAAAAGTGGTAATAGCAATTCCACCAAGCCAGAAAATGTACACAGAGCAAAAGTTAGGGAAGAATGACTGGGCTGATTCTCTTTCTCGGGGATTGGGGCCAGCCTGTTTAAATAAAATGGTCTGTCTTGTGTGCCATGATCCTTGGACCAAATACACTATTCCAGCAAGTGAACGTGTTAATCTGAAGCCTGATTTATAAGCAGGTGTTCATTGATTTGTTTGTTGAATAAATGAACGCATCAATAACTGAGTGGTGAATGTAGCGGTTAATCCTACAACCAAAAAACTTTGGTGTGCTCACTACAAAAGACCATGTTTGATTGCATTTGAAACTCCAAACTTTGGAAATGAAATTACGTGATAGAATATATCATTATCAGCGAGGATGAAGTGACCTCAGCAAAATTACAAGATGGGGAAAATAAAGTCTCATTTGTCAGTTGGTTTCTTCTGGCAGTAGAAGGCTTCCCTTAAACTTCGGGAGGTTCATATTTTTCAGTGACAGAGATTTGATGTTGGCAAAGCACTGCCATACTTTTAGGCTTGGATTAGAATGTCCCCACACTTACTTTTTCCTCCTGTTCCTGGCCAAGAACTTGCATATGAGAACCAGACAAGAGGCTCCAGCAGTGAAAAACAAGCACAGTGCCTTCTGGGCTCAAGGAAAAAGATGTAAGTCAGCAGTTCTTAAATTCGGCTACACTTTAAAATCACTAGGGAGCTTTTGGGACACCTAGGTGACTCAGTTGGTTAAGGGTCCAACTCTTGGTTTTAGCTCAGGTCATGATCTCACAGTTTCATGGGTTCAAGTCCCAAGTCAGGCTCTGTGCTGAGAGCACAGAGCCTGCTTGGGATTCTCTGTCTCTCTCTGTCTCTCTCTGTCTCTCTCTGTCTCTCTCTCTCTGTCTCTCTCTCTCTCTCTCTCTCTCTCTCTCTCTCCTCCTCCCCTGCTCATGCTGTCTCTGTCTCTCAAAATAAATAAATAAAATTTAAAAAATAATAGTAATAATAAATAATAAAATCACTGGGGAGCTTTTAAAGATCCAAAGACCAGATAATTAAATTGGTAATTCTATAAATTACCTTCCAGTTGAAGCCTGGAATTCAAACATCGGCATTTTTTTAAACCCCAGGGGATTCCAGCATGTAACATGTTAACTCTGCCTATAGACTCTTCAGCTACTGTTTTTCAGGAATTGGAATAATCTCATTAAAAAGTTGGGGTGCCTAGGTGGCTCAGTCAGGCCCTGACTCTTGATTTCAGCTCAGGTCATGATCTCATGGTTCATGGAATCAAGCCCTGTGTGAGGCTTTGCGCTGACAGCGCGGAGCCTACTTGGGATTCTCTCTCTCCCTCTCTGCCCCTCCCCCACTCACATGCATGGCATACGCCCTGTCTCTCTGAAAATAAATTAATAAACTTAAAAAAAAAAAAAAGAACCTGACAGTCCCATTCGCAATTACTTTAACTAAATTTCATGCAGGATATTTTCATAGGACCGAAGGATTCAGTGGTGTGTTCTGTTCAGTGATTTGGCAATCCCTCTTGTGTCACAGCAACATTAAAGTTAAAATTCATTAAAATTAATGAAAAGTGATTTTCAAATCGAAAAGGTAAGGCTTAGAAAACATAAAAATTAAATTATATGTAATAAATCTTAGAGTAAGTGTAACTTCTGGCTTTAAAAAGTTTAGATAGATTTTCTTATTGAGATAAAATTCACGTTAAGAAATTGCCATTTTGGGGCGCCTGGGTGGCGCAGTCAGTTAAGCGTCCGACTTCAGCCAGGTCACTATCTCGCGGTCGGTGAGTTCGAGCCCCCCGTCGGGCTCTGGGCTGATGGCTCAGAGCCTGGAGCCTGTTTCCGATTCTGTGTCTCCCTCTCTCTCTGCCCCTCCCCCGTTCATGCTCTGTCTCTCTCTGTCCCAAAAAATAAATAAATGTTGAAAAAAAAATGAAAAAAAAAAAAGAAATTGCCATTTTAACCATTTAAAAGTAGGTTTTGGTGTATTCACAGTGTTGTGTAGCCATCACCACCATCAATTCAACTTTGGCGTGAAACCCTGTACCCATTAGTAGTCACTTCCGATTTCCCTTCCCCTCATTTCCTGGCAACTACTAATCTGCTCTCTGTCTCTATGAATTTGCCTATTCTGGACATTTTCTATAAATGGAGTAATGTAATTAATATGTACCCTTTTGTGTCTGGCTTCATTCGTGTAACAAAACGTTTTCCAGCTGGATCCATGGCGTAGCACGTTATCAGTACTTTATGCCTTTTTATGGCTAAATGATATTCTATGATATGTTTATGCCATTTTGTTTGTCTGCTCATCAGCTGACAGACATTGGGTTGCTTCTACTTTTCATTATTAAGACTAATGCTACTATGAACATACTTGTGCAAGTTTTTCTGTGAACGTATGTTTTCATTTCTGTTGGGTATACATATATCTGGAAGTAGAATTGCTGGGTCATAAGGTAACTCTGTTTAACTTTTTGAAGAACTCCTAACTGTATTTCTGTGGTGGCCGTACTATTTTACATGCTGTCCAGAAGCTCCCAACTACTCCAGTTAGTTAATCCTCCTGCTTTATATTTTAATTATTTGACTATATTATCTTTAATATTTGATTATGTTGTGTCATATTTTTATAACATGTAATTTCTATTATAAATATAATGTATAATTTCTATTATAAATATATTTGTAATATATATAATCCAACATATTTGATTATATAATTATTTGATATTTATCTAGGATGTCCCTTACCTTAACCAAACAGAAAATAAATTTTATTAAATGTAGGGCTAATTGTTACTTGGACATCTCAAAACCATGCTATATGGAATCTTTTTTTTTTTTTTAAATAATGAAACCATGGCAATTCTTTGTCCTAGGTCAGTTCTGCAGGGCAGTAAATGTGTATCTTTGAAGTGATGTTCCTGTTTCTGCCTTCCAGCAGGCTACACTGTTGGAACTTGGGGCTGCTTATAGCTGCCTTGGCACGTCTCCCTCTCTAGCCAGAGGAAAAAACACCAAGGAAAATAGTGTCCCTGTCATTCCACCAAGAAGCCCTGTGAGTCTTAAGAGAATTGATGAAATCTAGGGAGAAGAGAGAAAATTTTTAATTAGCTAGAGAAGTATATGATCACTCTGTCCAGGACAATTAAATGAAATAATGTGAAAACACTAAGTAAGCTAAATGCACCAGCTACATGCTATTGACAAGAAAGGAAAGAGGAGAAAGGTGATTGATTAACCCCCCTGAGTGTTGAAAACCAGGATTAATCATGTTCAATCGTAAGTACCTAAGAAGGGAAGTAAATTCAGTACATGTTATAAAGTATTCCATGAAAACCAAATAAAGCAACAGAAAGTAAGTTTTGGTAAAAAGATAAATGCTTAAGTGCTGGTAGTAGTAGGTGGCACTCTGTTTTCTGACATTGCCATCCACCTGAGCTGCCTGTAGACTCCGTTCAGGTCAATGTCCTGGAAGACGGCGTGTGCCAAAAACACTTCTCCAAGATACTAACGACTTGCCATTCAGTTCAGTTGACTTGACATTCATCCTAAAGTACCTGGACATGATCACCAAGCCTTTATTTTAGTCAGCCCTACAATTTTTTTAATGCACCAAGAATCCATTTAAAAGCGTACTAGAGTTTAATTTGAAATAGAAAGAAAAAGATGAACATTTCAGGAAAGAACTTGGGAACCCTTGTTCTCAACTCTGAAACAGTAAGTACCTAAGCAGAAGATTTTACAGCTGTGCTTTCCTCAGTGCCTCGGAGACCCATAAAGGAAAGCAACTATGAAGGTGAATTCCTTACATTCAGTATTGTCCAACATGAAATACTGTATTAAATTTTTTTGCCAATTTCTACCATTAATTCAAAGCCTTTTGTGCCAATAGCCTACGCAAACTCAGTGTTTGTGGTTTCATAACTACTTGGCAATGGCATAGGTTAAAAACAAAAGCCTACCAGTTTTCTTTAATGTGCTCTTTAACATTATGTTACCTATAAAGTAGTTCAGTGACTTTTGACAATAGTGATCAACCAGGAAGTTTACAGATTTCTTTTACCATGTTTTGATCAGCATCCATCAAGGACGTGACCTTCAGTGAAAGGGAGTGTGTATAAGGAGGAATCACTGATTTCCTGAAGCTCTTCAGATAGAAGAGCACTTTGTAAATGACAGAAGTACTTTGGAGAAAGATATGTGGCCTCAAAGCAGAGCTTCAAAAGGGAGGACCCCCACAAGTGGGGCGGGGAGGCTTAGTCCTCTGAATCTGTTTACAAGTACTGTGTAAAACCCAGGACCCCTCAGTACAGAACCCCATCCCCAGGAAGCCCCAGCAAATACTTACAGGCTGGATTCCTCTACAAATAAATGAAATGGAAAACCTTAAAAATATGATTCAACCACCCAGCCCATTCCATTCAGGGTGGCTTTGGCTCAGAGAGTTGAAATAGTTGGAGGGACTCTTCATGACAGAACCAGAACTCTCCAAATTCCAATTCAGCCCTCTTCTGTTTTAATGGGCTTTTTCTGAAAAGATCATTGCCAAGAAGCTGATAACACTTGTGCCACAGGTACCCAGGTCACTAGAGAAAAGCATCACGTAGCATTCTCAGTGTTCCAGAGATCCTCTTGGGCCAGCCCCACAGTGCCTGCCTGAGGTGCCCCTAATTTTCCTTCCTGCTGCTTCTTCATAGACTTACAGCATTCTTTTTTAACTGCTTCTCAAGAAAACACAGAGAAAGGCTGTGCTTGGATTTTTTTTATTTCAATACTAATATATAATAATATAGCAACATCTTCTAGTTATCTAGAACTCAGACTTCAGTAGTTGTGACTATCTAGAAGATAACCACAGAAAATCACCTCTAAACTGTGAGGGAAATAGCTGTCACGATATGACCACATACACTTCATGTGGGTTAACTAGCACTAGTGGACTTATAATTACATGTAAAATGCAGGATAAATTTCAGATCTAGCAGCGTGCTCAGCATTTGCTCTTCGTAGGTAGCAACAGTTAACAAACCATAAATTGGCAGTCCCAGCTGACTGCGAGGATGGAAATAATAACCACAGCAAACACTTACATGATGATTACTCGTAGCAGAGCTCAGATCTACCAAAAAGGACCCAAAAGGCATCTGGTCCAATGTGTGTCATGCTTCTCTCTCATTGTAATATTTCCTCTTTCATGATGTGGTCCAGTGGATGTTCCACATTTCGGGGCAGGTGACTGCTGAGTGCCTTCCAGTCCACAACCCAGAGCTCTCTGAAGAAGGTTGTCCTTTCCCGCCAACCTTCCCCTCCTCTTCTTCCCTTTCCCCTAACACCCAGCACCAAGCCGACTTTGGGAACTGGCGTGTGATTTCCTTTGTTTTTGTTTTTTCTTGGTCATGAGTAGAGGATAGAAAAGCATGTCTGGTGAGGGAGAGTAAGAACACAAGACTTCTTCAGTGTGTAACTGCTACTTGACATTCTCGCTCTGCATACTGTCAGGAAGATCATCTCCCCCCAAGGGGAGAGCCACTGGCCAGTGAAGAGGGGAGCCGACCTTGGCCACCCCAGCTGGTCTGACTGGCAGAATCAGCCATGGTCACTGTCAACGGTGACGTGTTGCAACCAGAGGGACCTCCAGCCCCCTCTGACACCGTTCTTCTATCATTGCAGTTTGAACACATTGTCATTCGATCATCATTTAAAGACGTGAATTTGGTAAAACCCTCTTCAAGCTTTCTAAATGATAACTGCCGTAGGAATACCAGTTTAACTTCTTAATAATTTCCATTACCATTTTATAGTCTTATCAGAAGTTTAGGCAGGATTAGCATTGAGACATGTACCATTTGCGCACCTGTTTAAAATATCTCTTCGTTCTCCAGTGCTTGTCATGAAGCATTATTTTACTCTTTTTTTTTTTTAATTTTTTTTTCCAACGTTTTTATTTTTATTTTTGGGACAGAGAGAGACAGAGCACGAACGGGGTAGGGGCAGAGAGAGAGGGAGACACAGAATCGGAAACAGGCTCCAGGCTCCGAGCCATCAGCCCAGAGCCTGACGCGGGGCTCGAACTCACGGACCGCAAGATCGCGACCTGGCTGAAGTCGGACGCTTAACCGACTGCGCCACCCAGGCACCCCTATTTTACTCTTTTGAGGTGAAAGTTAATATTCATATCTTTCCCACACGCTCCTGTATGAAGCTCATGGGAGTTTACACCAGGTGTCACTCTTTTTTTTATTTTTAAGCTCTGCGCTCAGTGTGGGGCTTGAACTCACGACCCCAAGATGAAGAGCTGCATGCTCTACCAACTGAGCCAGCCAGGTGCTCAAACCAAGAATTACTCTTGATATGAAGCTCTGCTAGAACTGATCAGAGAACCTAATAATGTATAAAGCCAACTTTTCAGTGCTTACTTATAACTTTATTTCTCTACATGGCTCTCAGCCTGTGCCATTGCAAACACATTGCAAACACATGGGGACCTTTTAAAAATTGTGATAACCCGGGGTGCCTGGGTAGCTCAGTCAGTTAAGCGTCTGACTTCAGCTCAGATCATGATCTCAGTGTTCGTGGGTTCAAGCCCTGTGTTGGGCTCTGTGCTGACAGCTCAGAACCTGGAGCCTGCTTTGGATTCTCTGTCTCCCTCCCTCTCTCTCTGTCTCTGTCTCTCAAAAATTAATAAACATTGAAAAAAAAATTTTAAATAGTGATAACCTGGCTGCACCCCAGACAAATTGACTCAAGTCTCTGGGAGTAGGCCAAGGCATCAGTATTTTTTAAAGCTCCCCTGTTGATTCCACTGTGCAATTACAATTAGGAAATGCTGCTCTTAGGGCTTGCCAGGTTACTGATTTCTGAGAATTGAATCAAGAGCACATCTGAGCTTGTCATTTTTCCCTTCTGGGAATTTTTTGAGAAGCCAGAGAAAATTGTCTAACAAAAAAGCTACTGTTTTTTTGCTAGTTCTGACTTTAGACCTAAAATCACACACCACCTGTATTTCAGTCTCACCTCTGCTTCCTACAGCAGTATAAACATGGGCAACTCACTTCTCTAAACTCCAGTTTTTCACCCATCTCTAGGTGGATATAATGCCCACCTTCTGTAATCATTGTTAGTATTAAAGGAGACAATATATGTAAAGTATTCAACATGATATAAGATGGAAGGTGATGTATGTAACATGGTAATTATAACTAAAATAAATATAGAGTTGCAAGTCAAAATCCACATTTTCAAAATAAAGGCTCCAAAGAGAAAATAAAAATAAATACCAAATCTGTTCTCAAGATTTTGAGTGCTGATCAGTGAATACTAACATTTCTTCAAAATGTGGGACCACTCGAGTTAGAATACTCAATTCTTCTAGTAAGGGCCGAAGGTAGGCTCTCTTGTGAAGTGCAACATTCTTTACAGAGATACTATAAATGGATATTGAGCTACATTGTCTCTAGATTTAGGCCAAAAAAAAAAAAAACATGAAAAAGCAGGAATTATACTAGTTCAAAATTATTGTTTGTGGCTCATCAGAGAGGACCTGAGAATGTATAATAGCCATTTGTTGTCTTTATAATGAAATGTAAAACAAGCTTCTGGGGGGCCTGGGTGGCTCAGTCAGTTGCATCCGATTCTTGATTTCCACTTGGGTCATGATCTCACTGTTCATGAGTTTGAGACTCACTCCAGCTCCATGCTGACAGTGCAGAGCCTGTTTGGGATTCTCTCTCTCTCCCTGTCTCTCTCTGCCCCTGCCCTGCGTGCATGCATGTGCACTTTCTTGCTCGCTCTCTCTCTCTCTCTCTTGCTCTCTATCTGTCTCAATATAAATAAACTTAAAAAAAAAAAAAGCAAGCTTCTACTAGGATTTTCAGAGATAATCAGAGAGGTGCTCATTTTAAGTTTAGGCCAGTACCTCTTAGACTTGGAAAAACCTCAGCATGACTCTAAGGAGCTGAACATTAGAAATGCCAGCTATCTTCAGCCACAGTAGTAACAGCTGAAGCAGGAAGCAACAGAGAAGGAGCTAAGCAGCCAGCTACACTACAGTTCTTCTTGCCTCCAACAGAGAAGTTACATACTTCCCCACACGCACCGTGAGGCATTCTATTTGCTAAGAAAAGTGGCTTATGCCATTGTTGAACACCACTTTCAAGTTCTAATATATTGGATTCATTTATTCAGTATAAATAGAATTCAGCTAATATTATTCCCTACCCTTCCTCCAAATTAACCCATCAGTTGGGACTTCTGCTACTCAGACTCTCAGAAGGCTGCAAAGTGCCAGCTGGGGCTTGGTCTCATCTGAGGCCAGACTGGGGAAGGATCAGCTTCCATCCTTGCTTGTGTGGTTGCTGGCAGGATTCAGTTCTTCAAGGGTTGTTAGACTAAGGGCCTCATTTTCTTGCTAGTTATTGGCCAAAGGCCACTCTCAGTCCCTTCTCATGTGGTTCTCACCAACACAGCAGCTTTCTTCATCAAAACCAAGAAGAATGAAAGTCTGCTGAGGTGGAAGCCACAGTTTTCATAGTCTAATCACAGATACAACATCCCCTCAATGCTTCCACATTCTGTAGATTAGATTAGCAAGTTATTCAAGGAGATTAAATACATAAGCTTATAAATGATAGGAAGCAGGGATCATTGGGGCCATTGAGAATTAGTCCTGTCTACAGCACTTAGCAGGACATACCCATGTGGAAGGAAGGAAGGAAGGAAGGAAGGAAGGAAGGAAGGAAGGGAAAGAAAGAAAGAGGAAAAGAAAGGAGGAAGGTAGGGAAAGGAGGGTGGACCGTGAAAATACACACCAAAAAAAGACAAGTTAAAAATAGCTTTGCTGCACTAGGTCTGTATCTGAATGCCTGTG
This sequence comes from Lynx rufus, assembly GCF_022079265.1. NCBI lineage: Eukaryota > Metazoa > Chordata > Mammalia > Carnivora > Felidae > Lynx > Lynx rufus. The sequence continues at coordinate 205,114,579 of NW_025814823.1, read as the reverse complement.
TAGGCACACACTTCATCACATTAGCACCACAACCAGAAATCTCCTATTTCTTATGTATAATGAGAAGATAATACAGGGCTTTCTATACATCTGGAGTTAAAAGGAAACAGAATAAACAAGAGTACTATGTTTAAGTAAGAAAAATGTGTTTTAAATTAAATTTTTTAAGTTTTTTTCTCCCCAGCTAACAGAGTTTTGGGTTTTTTTTCCTTTCTGTTTCAAGTTTTTGAGTTGGGTTTACTATTCTTGCCATGATGTGGCAGGCTTGTGGCACAGAGAATAGAAGAAACTGAGTAGTGTTTCCTTTTGGTGCTCTCTGGTTGTTTCAAATGCCAAAATTACGTTTTGGTTGTGTACGTTGTTATTAGTGGTGGTATATGTCATTTCATTGTAAAAATGAAGTTGTAAAGTACCTTGGATCTCATCTCTCCCAGCCTCTCTATTGAGGAGCCTGAGGCCCAAACAGCTTGGGAAGAACAGGGCTAAATAGTATCAGAGCCAGGACTAGAACACAGATCTCTCACTTTGCAACCCGGCACATTTCCTCTTCTTGCCTTGTATGCAGAGGAGTAGTCACAATATGCAAGACTCTCCTCACACCTGCAGGAATTAAAAGTAGTGGTGGCTTAAATATGTTTTATTAATTACTTATTTTCTGGAAGGATCTGAAAATACCCTTTTCAGTGCTTCAGCTGATAGAAAAAGGAACTTTTCCAGATACTCTACCGTATAATAGTTGCTTACCTAACAAAACACACACCCTGTTCACTATATTCACTTGTAGCAGCTCACACAGACTCCTACACTTCAGTGCTCTCAGGGGGTTCTTAAATGCTGACCACCTAGAGAGGGCTGACCATCTGCCCTTGGTACCGAGCAGATCCTATCCATTCCCCAAAACTCTGTGAATCCCTTAGCTAATACAGGAAAAGGAATATTTCTTCCAACAATATGACCATGGAATTTTATTAATAAAGACATTCTGCCACCCCTATCTGCAGATAGGTTGCAGGACCTATCTGCAACTCGGGATTTCCTGAAGATTCCTTTTCTTGTGGCCAGACTATTTGGGGCAGCAGGTGTTCAGAAACAAGGACACATTTCCCCAGCCTGAGCTTCTTTGCTGCATTAATATGGGTGTTATTGGAAGGAGGATGGGGCCTCTATTTCCCAGCCCATCATGTCCTTACCCTGCTCATTTTTCTACATGGGACTCCCGCTCCCCCAGCCCCCACCAGAAGGGAAATTCCATAAGGACCAGAATGTTAGCAGTTTTGTTTCCTGCTCTACTCTTGGAAGAGAACCTGGCACTAAGTAGATGTTTAGTAAGTGTTTGTCGAGCGGATGGTTGAATGATGGATTTATTGAGAAGGTTTATAACATCCCATTCATTACGAGGTTGACAAAGGAAAAAAAGGAGGCATGTTTTGGTTCAGAACACCAGATGTGAACCTGGAACTTGGAATCAGGAATTTTTATGTGTTTGGTTGCATGCTATTTATTTTTAAAGTATATTTTAAAGTATTTACAAAGGTACTTTAAAATTGAGAGTCTCCCTGTTGCTCAGGGATGAGAGCTTTAGATCAGAGAACAAATGTATTAAGTTTACAGTATAATTGAAGTAGAATCAGATAAGGAGAGGAAAAAAAGAAAAAAGAAACTTGGCTATCTCCAAAAAAGGCCATGGAAGTCAGAGAACAATGAGAATTGATATACAAAAATCGGTTTTGCCTCAGACTTGTCTGCTGCAGATTTCATAGATGCAGAGGAGTTTGGGCTAATATCCTAACACTTAGGGGCAGTCATCACTTCCCAAACTAGAGTTGACACATACGTATGCATGAATTTTTTAGTCATCATCTATTTAATGCATGTAATGGCTGAATCTTTTAAAAGAATGCAAACCTAAGTGGCTTTTTATCAAACAATCCATAAAGGGAGGAAGGGCCCTATAGTGGAAGCTGTGATCCCACGCCACATCCTTTGTCCCACCTGATGTCAGTGCATGCATCTGTGGTGGACAGTCGCCATCATGAACCTTGCCGGGACATTTCAGGTGCCTGCCCAGGCCTCTCCCAAGTCAGGCAGGACCTTCAGCCCATGTGCAGGTGCATGAACACCCCCAGGGTAGCCTTCAAGCAATGGGTGATGGGAGTTGGTGGATAAACAGCCCAGCCTCCCATCCTTCTCTAGGACACACTCTATAGCTTTTCAGAGGGTCCGCTGTGGAGTTGGGCCCTAGCTGGCCACTACGGTAACTCTCCCCTTCCCACTCCTCCTTGCCCTTACTTCCTGTCCCTGGGGTCACCTTCCAAATAAACCTTCTCTCTAGCTCTGGCTTCTTAAATAGGCCCTAAAAAATAATGTTTGCAATGAAGACAAAACAGTTTGCTCCTGGAATCAAGAGATGACAGAGAAATAACTGGCAGGCAACAAGCTCTGAAACTGTGACCCAGGAAAAGACTGTGTCTAGAAAAAGTGGTTCTTCTTTACCACTTTAAATAGGTGTTTTATTAGGACCATACATTACCCTCCTGATTTCATGCTTTGCCTTTTCTGCTTACTCTGCAGATTCTTCTGGGAAGCCTAAGTTCACCAAGTGCCGTTCACCTGAACTAGAGACTTTTTCGTGCCACTGGACAGATGGGGTTCGTCGTGGCTTCAAGAGCCCAGGATCCACACAGCTGTTCTATATTAGAAGGTGCAGCCTTCGTGCCTTTCTGACTTTTTCCTCCATGGATTTTCTGATGAAAGTGTACTGAACTGCATGCAGTGGTGGAGATGGAAATAATTTATTTTGATGACTTAAATGTATTCATTTAGTCAAAAATTATTAATTAAGCCCTTTCTACGTGTTTAGTACTATTTAGGCACTGGAGATATGGCATTGATTACAAAAAAAAGTAAAGGCCCTAGACTCATGGGCTTCGTTTCCAATTGGGGAAGACAGACAATAAAAAATTTAAAAATAAATGTCAGCTGGTAATATGGGTTATTAAGAAAAGTAAAAGCCAGAAAGAGGATAAAAAGTGTCCACACTGTATGTGAGTACATGCATGTGCATGAGAGTGTCTGAGGGCGAGTGTGTGAAAGTGAGTGAGCATATGTGTGAGTGCGTGAAAGTGTAGGTGCAAGTGTGAATATGCATGAGTGTGTGTGGAGTGTGTACAAGTGTGTGTGCAAGAGGGTGAATAGTATGTGCATGTGAGAATGTGTGAAAGTGGGTATGTGGATGTGCAAAAATGTGTGAATGTGTAAACGTATGTGAGATAGTATGTGAAAGTGCGGATAAGTGTGAGTGTATGTGTGTGTATGTGTGTGTGTGTGTGTGTAGGGAGCTTGGTGATACTTTAGATGAGGAGGTCACAGTGGGCCTTGCTGGCGTGTTGTATTATAGCAGAGACATAAGTGAAGTGAGAGAGGCCACATGAATATCTGCAGGGGCGGGGGGAGGAACTGTTCAGGCAGAGGATATTGCAAGTGCAAAGCTCCTGAGGCTGAGCTGCTGGAGGAAAGCAGGAGGCCAGCAAGAATGGCACAAGCCTAGACGTAGGGATGCGATGTTTGAAGACGTCAGAAGGTTAGCCAGAGCCAGACTGTGCCAAGCCTTGCTGGTCACGGCTGGGCTTTGAATCTGACTTTATCTGTGGTGGGCTTTTAGAAGAGATGTATGTTTTGAAAGACTCAGCTTGGTTTCTATGTAAAAAATGGACAATGCTCCTGTTAAATTAGTTATACTCAGTAAGGAACTGTAATACTTTTCAGTTCCATTTTGACTGGTTGTCTTGCAAAATGACAGAGGAAGAGTGAAACAGAGTCTCTCGGTATCATCACCACCCAAGTAGTTTATTTCTGACTTCTCCCCTAGAATTATTTCCCTTTCTGTTCACTCTTATGTTGTCCCTTTTTGCTTTTTTAAAATTTTTAGGTTCAAACACTTTATCATTTCCCCTTTTCCACCCAACTCCCAGGGAAGGCCTAAGCCGAGAGGTAAGGTTAGCCAGGACCCTTTACCCCAGGGTGGGGGTGTTTATCAGTCCAAGGAGGATGCCATCTACCCCCACTGAGGAGTGGGGAAAGGGAGTGAAGATGCGGTGAGCAGTTCAGGACATGGGCTCAGGGCCAACAAAGCCACATCTCAGCCTGGCTGGCACTCACTGCATACACCAGGCAAAGTAGTTTGTTCACAACTCAGTCACCTCATTTGCAAAACGGAGATCATAGACCTGGTCTCATGACGTCTTGTGAGGATGTTTTAGATAATACATGAAACACGCTTACCACAGTGCTTGGCACATTGTACGTACTCAGCAAGTGGTAGCTGCTATTATTGTTTATAATATAGTAATCCTTTAAAATAATAATGATACAGAAATCCAATGCCTGAGCTTACCAAATTGACTTTTGATTCTTTACTATTAGTGATTATTGGTGTGCTCTAAGACCATTTTTAGTGCAAAACTGGGTATTCAATTTACAAATAAATAGTTTGAGTTAGCAACCCCTACTGGCCTTCCCCACTTCCCGGGTGTGAGAGCAGTCTCCTGGATGTACCCACGGAGGTGACAAGGTTGGGCACCAAATGCACTTTTTCTCTGTTATGGCTGACCCTACAGAGAGGTAGGGGCCAAGAGGCTAAGCTGGATTGTGTGAATACAGTCAGACAGGAAGCGTATATGTTTGGTAACTCTCTTGAATGCCTGTTGAATTGACTGTTGAGTGAAGAGAGATTTTGGAGGTACAGTTCTTCTGTTTTTGCCTCAGCAACAGAGAGCCAACTCAGTGGAAACAAAACAAGTTATTTGTGCAGGTACAATGAGCTAAACGGGATAAAGAAATAGCAGAGTCGGGCCCATTTTATGAAAACGGGTTATTACCACCCCAATAGTCTCCAAATCTGAACGTGAGCAAAAAGATAACCCGAAAGGTAGAAAGCCCTCACAAATATGTATCTGTTCCTTACCCTCTTCTGTCAGGGTCACAGACCTTTGCCTCCAGGCCTCCTCTGCCCACCCTCGGCCTCTCAGCACCCCGGTTCCAAACCCTGGCTCTGTGCTAACAGAGATGCCACGGAAAGTGTGACCTGGTGGCAGGGAAACCAGAACATATTCGGAAGGATGTCGTTAACTGTTGCCCTATGGAGTTTGGGATCCCAGGGGAAAAAAATTGTCACATCTTCAACCTCGTGATCAGAGCCAACCTAAACTTGCAAAACCAGTATTTTCTGTTTTCTCTACAAAATTGTAATTATTTTGAAGATTTAGCCAAAATAGCATAAGCCCCCACCCGGTTTATCTAGGAAGGGCAGAATCAAAGGGCCTGGAGTGTCAGGCCCAGACCACAGCATCTAGTACACAAATGTGTTACACTTCCCATTGGCCCCCTTGCACAGAGAGGACTCTACAAATGCACTTTCTGACCCTTGTCGTTGTTTCTTAGAATTCAGTTCCCAGGCAACTTCTGGAAGTATAGAACCATGACCCCTCTTCCCTGACATACAACACTGTGACAGGATGTCATCCAGAACTGAAGCAGAGGGGACAGGGAGGGGCACAGAAGGGGCCCGGGCCACTGGGCTTTCCGCTTACCAGCCTGGCCTTGGTAACTAAAGCACAGAGGAGCCTAAACATGTCAGGCCGTCGACAGGATGGGCCCAGAGGCAGCCACACGCTTGGCTGGCCCTGCTCCCAGCCAGGTGAGCTGGAGGGAGGGGCAGCTGATGCGGAGTGGTCTCTGCCCCCCTGGGATGGAGGTGGTGCCAGGTCTCATCTCCGAGCTGGGAGAGGACCCCACCTGAATGCAAACCACAGGCACCCCAACAGGAGGCTCCAGGGAAACCTGTCAGAGTTGCTGTGCTCTCAGCTCCTTGCCTGCAGACGCCTTAGTTTTGAAGAAAGTGGGCGGATGTGGGAAGGCTCAGTCCCTGAGGCTGTATCCCACGCCTCTGCCCTCCCCCGTGCTCACTCCCCTCAACCAATTATCCTAGCCTTTTTTTTTTTTTTTTCAGTTTTTATCAGTAAGTTTCATTTAGAAATTTGGGACATTTTTTTTTAATTTTTTTTTAACGTTTATTTATTTTTGAGACAGAGAGAGACAGAGCATGAACGGTGGAGGGTCAGAGAGAGAGGGAGACACAGAATCTGAAACAGGCTCCAGGCTCTGAGCTGTGAGCACAGAGCCTGACGTGGGGCTCGAACTCACAGACCACGAGATCATGACTTGAGCCGAAGTCGGATGCTCAACCGACTGAGCCACCCAGGCGCCCCATGGGACATTTTCAATACAAATGCTTACAATATATATATATATCCTAGCCTTTTAAAGGGAAGTTGATCTTCCATGCAAGGTTGTAGGGGAGATTAGAAGGGAGAAAGGGCACTATTACTTTTTTTTTTCCCAATGAAAATGTTGAATTTTAAGCCTGAAACACATGATCTGTATGTAATGAAAATAGTCGTCCTTGGAACATAAGTGATGTTTTACTTTTAGGATTTTTCTTCCAGTTGCTAGATGGAACAGCATTTGGATAGAAAGCATTTCTTCTGCTCTTTATTCTGATTTTTACTGATGGTCTGTCCCATTGTACAGCTTTCCTTCTATTTCACAAGATAGACTAGGAACAAACGTAGTGCACTTAACTCTTAGCGGCATGACAAAGGGAGAGTAGTTTCCATATGGCTTTGCTTGCCTGCATACAAATTCAACCGGGGAAAGCAGGCAACAGAGTCTCTGTTTTGTGAGTCCATTTGTTTCTTGGGGGTTTTTTCTGTCTAAATTTAAGAGTTTAAAAAGAAGTTTTAAATATTTATTTAAAATAAAGTTCAACTTTGGTTAAAGATGGGGAGGGCATTGGGAGTCATGTTTTGAACTAACTGTTCTCAACCCATCGTGCTTAAGATAAGTGCTTAAGTTGTTTGCTCTGTGGAACTCATGGATTTGGAATAATCTAAACAAGATTTTTCATACAGTCCCCATCCCCATGGGGATGTCACAAGTTGAGAAACCGTAAAACACACAGAGCTAAACTCCCTATTACAGTCCAGACCTGCCAGGCACTGTTCTACATCTTTACATTTTAATGCTAACTTTTATACTATCAACTATGCTAAATACATTTTGTATCTATGCTATTAAATAAGAGGCTCATTTCTCTGGACAATCTTGCTAAACCATTCTCCCGAATACACTTTTATTTAGCTTGACAGTCAAGATAAAATAAACCATACTATATGTCAATGACCCACCTAGCCCTAACGTTTTAAATCCTTTTCCTATTATTCTTAACACACACACACGCACGCACACATGTCCACATATACACACAAATGTATACATGCACATACATACATATACACACGTACACACACATACACATACACACACGTACATGCATGTATACACACACCACTCACACTTCCCATCAGGGATGGATCTCCCTCTCATCCAAGGGTATGCAACTTTTGAGAATCTCAACCAGAGTTTAAGAAACAATTCACTGGCCATGTTAATCCCAAGTTCTTTCCAACAGCTGATGAGCACCTGTCTCAAGGACCCCCTCATACTGCACAAGTTTCCCCCTAGTGCCAATAGACCAGCCTGAGAAACAGCTGTAAAGAAGGAAGTGTGTGTTATCTCCCTCGTCCCTTCCTTCCGGTCCCTGCCTTCCCCACAGCCTTGTCGCTCGCTGCTACCCAGCACCCCTCCCTGGGAAGGAGTCTCACAGACCCCCCACTGTCTGGCCTACCAGCCCCAAGCACCTCAGCCTATACAAGGTCATTCCCACCTTCTTCTCATTCAATCACAGACTCCCTGGCTTTATGTCTCCTTGACTTACAAGCCTTTTTCTCAGCTGATACCTCATGAATAATAAGCAAATAATGAATTACTCCACCCAAGTAGCAATTCTAGTTTAAGAAAAGTTGTCCCATTTATTCCATTGTCTCCTATTTCCCTCACCACACTCGTGCCCATACTTGCATACCTCAATGCCTTTGTCTACTCTGTTCCCTCCTTCCTTTCCCTGTTGCCATGTATTTGCTGGAAACACCACCTCCACCTTGAAGCCTTCCATGAACAGAGCAATCATTCCTTCTTCTGAACTTTTAGCACTATTTGTGAGCACAAACTCATGATGCTTTGTAATACAGCTTTTTAGTCATCCCTCTGAGGCAGGAGTCATTCCTTAGACACACGTGCATCCCCTTAATGTCCAGCACAGTATTTGATATATAATCAGTGCTTATTAAATATGAATGCAATGAATACAGGAGACAGAAAAAAATAAAAAGTACTCAGGTGTAATTTCTGCGTCTTCTTCTAGCCTGAAGGTAGGAATGAAATCTTATTCACCATTGTATCCACACAGTGCTAGTGCCAGATGTAATGCTTCTGTAGTACTTGTATAGTAGGCCCCCCAAAGATGGCTTGCTGAACTCATTCATTCAGTCAGCCAGAGGGATGGGACTCTGGAGAGCTGTGTCACATCCTAGCACATGTTTGCTCTGTTCTTGCCGTGGTGGACTTGAGTCTGGGCAATCCTTGGTTGCTCTGCATTTTTGTTCAGGTCCCCATGGCAGCTGACCAGGGAATTTCCTTTCCCAAACCTCTGCTTCCTTCCACAGTGAACTTCCCAGCATCTCTTTTCCATCCAGCTCACACACCCTGCCAGTGTTTTAGGTCATCTGGGTAAATGATGCTTTCTGTAGAGTAGGACGGAAGTGAATAAATGTATGGCAGAGTGTAATTACAGAGATGTGGCTTCTCTGATTCCTTCGGTATCCTCCATGTGGCCATCTTTCCTCCATGATTTGTTGTGTTTGTGTGTTTTTATCAGATCCAAGATATAGGAAAATATGAATTTGTTTTCTTAGAGAAAGTACAAAAAGGAACAGATAGGCAAACACATGGATTCAGTGGAGCCCATTTTGTTTCCATTTTTTATATTATAAGTAAACATCCACTCTAATTACAAAATAGAAAAAAAATTGCTTTCTAGGCTTGGAAAAATTTTTTTAACTTCTGGGTTCATGGCCTTTTGTCTCGTTTACAGGTGGGGAGAAAAAGGCTGGGATTCCCATGCTTCATAAATGTCACCTGGATGTCTAGCATGTTTACAGTGTTCCCAAGGCTCTTCATACACTTAAGGAAAAAACCAGGAGTATGGGAACGAGTTCAAGACATCAGGATAACTCGCCCAAGCATAAGACAGCCTTGGGAAGATGATAGTGATTCCGAGTAGTGTGGTAATTTTCCACCTCAAAGCAACCCAATTCTCAGTGTCCCTCCTCCTGGAGAACATGCCTCCCTAGTATGTTCCACCATGAGCTGAGGAAACACCCAGTCCAAAGAGCCATTGTATTTTGGGAATCTTTACAGTTTGGGAGATGACCCTCTGGAGTGTTTTAATAAAGGAACATTTTAGACCTCCTTAAGCCTCAGAACCCTCATCTGTAAAATGTGGACAATAAAGTACCTAACCACAGATGACTTAATCTAGGAGCTGGCACTTCGTATGCAGTTAACGAACAGATGCTTTTGCTATAGTCCATGTCCCAAATGGCCTCCTCTCGGTCTGCAGACACTATGGATGATGTCCACAGATGGGGTACTTCTTGGAAATGGTGCTGCTAAAATACTTGCTTGTAAAATATTTGTGTTCCAGTTTATTGAATCTGACTGTCAGGCTCTTCGCTTTGACTTAAACTATGGCATGATGCTTGGAACAATTCATGCTCTTTTACCCTCCATTTCAGGAGCACTCAAGAGTGGACTCAAGAATGGAAAGAATGCCCCGATTATGTCTCTGCTGGAGAAAACAGCTGTTACTTTAATTCATCTTATACCTCCATTTGGATACCCTACTGTATCAAGCTAACCAGCAATGGTGGTACAGTGGATCAAAAGTGTTTCTCTGTTGAGGAAATAGGTAAATCACAGGTTTGTGTTTTATTTGACATGGCTTTAGATTAAGTAAGCAGGGAAGCCTCAGTGTCCAAGTGTGTTCAAGTAGGAAGCCTTGGTCATTGTAATCTAGGTGAATGGAAGTCTGCTCTATAGGGCATGAGATCAGCCAGCGAACAAGAGAGAGAAGGCACGGGGGACTTAAGTCGGCTCTAACATAAATGGCAGTAAATGTTGTCGAGAAAAGAATGGGAGCCTTCCAGAGTCTTTTCCTTGAGGAGATCTTGAAAGCTGAATTGTGTTCTTGGGTGCCACCACAAGAGACAAACTCAGCGTACTCCCACGATTCCTTCATTCCTAATTATTCAATATGATTATTATATTCAGATCTGACATATGTTGACCTTTGATCCCTATCATTGCTATAACCAAAGCCTAGATTTTCTTTATCACAAGGCATAATAATTCTGGAACTTTATAGTTACAAAATAACCCCAAATCGGTTTAAAAACATGTTTATAAGACCTCAAGACAAACATTGGAGATAATCAGCTCAGTGAACTAAATGAAAGATCTAGACAGATTATCCCTTGCCCATCATGCAGACACAAGGGGAAATGAAACAAAACAAAACAGACAACTGTAATTGGAATTTTTATGTTTATACTAGAATAGTGTAAACAGCAAAATATAGAGAACCAAAGAAGGACTTTGAGTAGATGACATTGGTGCCTCAGACTCTATCCACAAAGGCTCATTTGTTATAGATAGAAGTTCCTTGAAGTTCCTCTGAGACGTGCTGTTCTTACAAGCTTGTGTGTGGTTTCCCAGGCATCAGCAGACTAGAAGAGGCTGAGCGAATGTGGCTAGAAGCTGCAGGCAGAAACAAGTAAATCTGATAGCCTGTCAGGGAGAAGAACAAGCAGAAAAGAGAACCCGACTGCTTAACTTGGAGAGACTATTCAGTGTATGCCCCAATATCAATAGATGTAGCTTTTGAATGGCTGAATAGGTAGTAATAAGAATATCGGGTCAAGACCCATGTTCTAATCCTGACCCTGCCAATAGCTAGCCCCACTCATTTCTGTGACTGGCCTTCACTGAGGGCCTGCCATGCCCTGAGCACTGTGCTGGGTATGGCGGCTACAGAATGAGTAAGATATGGTCAAGTAGGGGAGTCCAATGTGTTAAATAACCGCAGTACCGTGTCTTAGGTGCTGGACTCAAGGTGTGTGTAATACGTAGTAAGCTGAGGTAGTGGCCAAAGATACAGATGATTGACTGGGCCTGGGGGATGAGAAAGGGGTGCCCAGAAATTGTGGCAGTTCACTTCCTTCTGAAAGCATCAGTGGGAGCTGCCAAGTATACAGGCTGGCCTGTGTCTTCCAACAACTACTAAGTTCCGGAAGTGACAAACAGCACAGAATGTTGAAGGACTCAGGAGACCTAACTGCCTCGGTTAGGCAGGCCTGACTGATCAGCCAAGAGAAATCGTAAGTGTTCCTATGTGAAATCATAAGTGTATCCAGTAAGATAAGACTATATCTTACTGCCAAGAGGTGCATTTAAAGGTATTTAAGAAGGAAAATGACGTGGAGATAGTAATAGCTAACTAACACTTACAAAGCCCTTACCTATGGGTCGGGTATAATAACCATGTGAGATAGATTCTATTATAATCCCCATTTTACAGATGATGAAACTGAGGCTCGGAGCATTTAAAGGCTAACTCAAGGTCAAACAGCTAGTAGGCAGAGCTGAGATTTGAACCTATGCAGCGTAACTCCAGAGTCCATGTTCCTAATCTCAAAGTTGTACGGTCGCATTACTAATGTCTCAGGAAAATCCGTCCTGCAGTGGAGAGAGTAGATTGGAGTAGCACGGAGCAAAGATAGAGGTTAGAAGGCTTTGTGATAACCAAGACAAAAGATGATGACAGATGTTACAACCATAGCAGGGAGGGAGGGAGCTGAGAGGGGGAGACAGCAAGGAACAAGGTAAGCCTGATAGATCTGAAGATGACAACCATGGGCCTCAGCGTCCTCATGTATTACGAGAGTATTCTACTACCTTACAGGGCTTGTCTTTGGATTTAAAGCACTGTATTATTAGACATTTGTTATTCATTCATTCAGCAAATTTCGATTGAGTCTTTTCCTCGGGCCAAGTACATCTCTAGGTGCCAGGAGAAGAAAACGTCTGCCCTCGTGGGATCTTATCCCAATAGGGGTGGAGAGAGACAAGGCTATGAAGAAAACTAACATAGGGAAGGAGAAGAGGCATGCAGGAGAGGTTGCAATTTTAATAGAGTTATCAGAGCTGGCTTTGCTGGGAGAGAAAAAAAATGAGAGAACATTGTATCCATCTGAGGTAAAGATCACGTCAACAAGAGGGCACAGCTAGGGTAAAGCTCCTGTGGTGGGAGATTGCCTTTGCTCACTTGAGGAACAGCGTGGTTGGGGAGCACCTGCCGCAGGGTGAGCCAGGAGGGGCCTGGAACAGGCCACATCTGAGAGAGCTGAGAGGCAAAGCTCCAGTATACCTGAAGCCATCGAATGACTTTGGCTTCCACTTGGAGTGGGATAGGAAGGCTGTGGAGGGTTTTATATGAGTGATATGCTCTAAATCAAGTGTGAAAGTAACCACTGTGACAAATGTATTGAGGACTGTGTTGAGAATAGCCTGAAGGAGGATCAAGACCAGGGTGCCTTGGTGGCTTAGTCAGTTAAGCGTCTGACTCCTGATTTCAGCTCAGGTAATGAGCGAACAGTTTGTGAGATGGAGCCCCATGTCAGGCTCTGTGCTGACTGCATGGAACCTGGTTGGGATTCTCTCTCTCTCCCTCTCTCTCTCTGCTCTCCTGCTCGCTCGCTCTCTCTCAAAAATAAGTAAATTAAAAAAATGAGGACAATAACAACAGGAGGAGACCATTTAGGAGGCTAATGCAGCAACATGGGTAAAAAAAACCCTAACAGCAGGCCTGGGTTGAGAGGTGCAGCAGTGGGCAGTGGCTGGGCTCGGAGACTGTCTTGTCAGTACAAGTGACAACTGACAAAGTACAACTGACAGACTGTGGGGGTGGTAAGAGAGGGATGAGTCCCGGAAGAGCTCACTAACTTCACCCTGAACGACTGGAGGAATGGAGGCACCAGCAACAGAGAGAGGGAAAGTGACAGGGGAGGGAGCATATTCTGGGGAGAGGACCAGGGCTGCCTGGGGATGTATTCAGTCTCAGGTGCTTTTCCAACATCTTGGAGGACCTGTCAAGTACAGCATGTGGCAGTATGTACGGAGGAAAGGGAGAGGTTATTATTATGCTTGTAACGGTGATATGAGTCCACTCAAAAAACACCATGTTCAGGGCGCCTGGGTGGCTCGGTAGGTTAAGCCTCTGACTTTGGCTCAGGTCATGATCTCACAGTTACTGAGTTCGATCTCGATGTTGGGCTCTGTGCTGACAGCTCAGAGCCTGGAGCCTGCTTCAGAGTCTGTCTGTCTGTCTGTCTCTCTCTCTCTCTCTCTCTGCCCCTCCCCCACTCATTCTCTCTCTCTCTCTCTCTCTCTCTCTCAATAAATAAATAAACATTTAAAAAGTGAAAAGAAAAAGACCATGTTCCATATCTTCTATTTAAAGGGGAGTTTTTAAGATGAAACATGAGTAATAAGTTGAAATTTTTCCATAAAAAAACATTTGGTCTCTTAAAGTGTTAAGTTTCGGCTCTCAGAATTACTCAGTCCCCAACAAATTCAGAAGAGTGAAGCATTACTGTCATTATTGTAGCCATACTGTGGCTCAGCTGTGTTGCAAATCCCTCCAATTTAACTTCTGAAATGTGTTCATTATTAAATTTGGATTTCCTAATTTTTTAAGTTGTGTCCACTCTACGGGGTGGGGGGGGAAGGGGGGGGCACTATCATGCTCCTTCACAGTGAAGTCTGTTTTAACTCTGGTTAAATGCAAGAGCTTCCCCTTTTGACCACCAGATTTTAATAGCCAATTATGGCTCCTCAGAGCATATATTTGTAGGCTTATCTGTGGTCAACTCTGGGGATCCAGACTTTGCAGCACTCTGGGTACCCTTCTACAAACAGTAGAAAAGAAAGTACATTTTACTCTGTATCTGCAAGTGATTTTTGAAAACCTCTACTGAGACATGAAGTGCAACAATTTATTGGGAACTATCTAGAACGTAAATTTAGATATGTTCCTAGCTTTGGAATCCGTATTTCTCTGCATCAACCTTTGGGAAATTGTGGTCTTTGCGGTCCTAATAAGCAGAATACAGCCAACTTACCAGAGAATGTACAATATGTCAATAGAAACCAAGCAAAACACTGTTTCAGATTGTTCACATGCAGTTAAGTAAAAGGCAGAAAACCCTGACTCCTCACCATTTGAGAGTAGAGTGCAATGCCCATCCTTCTTATGTCTAAAAAAAATCATGACATGTGACTGGAGGACAACAAGCTAAGGAGCCTGTGCTGTGTTTGGAAGGATTGTTCTGGTAGCTGTACAGAAGTTAATATAAGATCCTTGGCTCAGGTAATAAGCAATTTGGAATAAAAAAGATTTTTCGATCCCTGGTTCCAAAACAGCCACATGTTTAAATGCTGTAGGTCTTTCTGACTCTGTTCCTTCAGTTTTGAGTTAAAATGAATTCCTTTGCCAAAATCCCAAAGCATTAATTCTTTGGGGGCTAAAAGAATTGTAAGACATGGCAGATCCTCAAGAAAAGTTTTAGGTCAGGTTGTGGACTTGAAAAGGAATTTTTTGTAGGGGTTTTCTTCAAAGTTAAAAACAGATCGTACTCAAGTCAAAAAAAATGGTACCCTCTTATAAAATGAGTGTATAATAAGGATATTGGAAGAATTAGGAGCGTAAACAATAAAAATGCATGAAGTAATTGGTCTCTTCAGAAGAAAGCACTCCATTAATACCAAGCTGTACCTGTCTGTCTCTCTGTGCACTAACTCTCTGTCAAAACGCACAGTGCAACCAGATCCACCCATTGGCCTCAACTGGACTCTACTGAACATCAGTTTAACAGGGATTCATGCAGATATCCAGGTGAGGTGGGAACCACCGCCCAATGCAGACGTTCAGAAGGGATGGATAGTCCTGGAGTATGAACTGCAATACAAAGAAGTAAATGAGTCCCAGTGGAAAACGGTAAGATATCATTACATATCACACTTAAAAATGCTTTGGCTTTTCTTCTTTTTATCTCAGCAACACCTCTCTCATTTATCATTGGACTTCCTTTTGACTTAATACCACATGCCCGTGCTGTATACTCCATATTTTCTTATTTGAGGGAAACGGATATGATCAGTAAAATATCATCTTGGAATTCTGTCCCACAGCAGGTGCTGACAGGGAGCTTATACAGAAGCCTATGGAAAGGAAGGAAAACTATTTCCCCAGTCATCCTCAGTGTCCAGTTTAACATTAGAACAAAATCGTGTACTCTAGCACTTAAGCTGTCTTTGGGGATGTGGCTAAACATGAGAAGAGTTATGATCGAGGCCAATAGTGAGCTATGGCTAAATATTCTCCCATGATCTTAGTCGCTACTGCTCACAAGACCCCCATTAAATTAAGTGCTTAAGTGACTCCAGGAGGGAAACAGAGGAAGGGAATTTGTCCCCTAGAGGTTTCAGGAGGATGTTTTGTTCCATACCTCAGGGGAGAATCAAGCTGAGAAGTTTTTGTGTAGGCAAGCAGCAAGGATGTGGTTGACCTCTGAACTCCTTACCTCCTTGACAAGTTCATGGGAACTGGGCACTTAGATAAATTCCACATGGCACACAACAAGAAGAAAAACAGGATTATCTTGCTGCTCCCTGTATAACTAATTCTAAATCAGTCTAACCATAGCCAAGCCCTGGCCAAGCCCAGTGGATTCTGGCCAGTCATCAGGTCGTGCCCAGTGCCCTGACAGATTCACTCCCAAAATTTTGAGACACCAGGCCGGTCCATTCCATGTTCTGCTGAAAAAGAAGCCAATTTTGTCATTAAAGTTAATTTTGGAGCGGCTGTGAACAGTTAAATACTGGACTTTGCGGTACAGTTTCCAGAATCGTTTTAATTTAGATGTCTGTTCCACTAACTTGGTGCAAAAATCCCTGGTTGGATGCAGAGTCAAATAAGACTTTCTAAATTCAGGTTTCGGTCAAACATTTATTCCACAGCCAGATAGTGAAAGGACTACCCCACACGAGGCACTGCACTGCGTACTTCTCTGAGTGTGAACTGTGAACCCCCGAGGGGTCCTGAGAGCCTGGCAGGGAATCCACAAGGTCAAGACTGTTTTCCTACTCATACTAAAATGCTATCGCCTTTTTTCACCATGTTGAGATTTGCGGCAATGGTACAAAAGCAATGGCGGCAAACCCACTGTCACCTGAGGAAAAGTCAAGGTGGTCATTGCAAACCGCACTGGCAGGGTCACCATGCGCTCACAGTCAATGAGAGCGAGAGCCAGCTTCACTGAGCAATGTCCTTGATGCAGCTGCATGTTTTATTTACTTTATTGAATCTCAACCTTTGACAACATAGCTTTTTTAAAAATTTTTTTAAGATTTTATTTATTTTTGAGAAAGAGAGACAGAGTACGAGCAGGGGGGCGGCAGAGAGAGAGCTGTCAGCACAGAGCCCAATGCAGGGTTTGAACTCACGAACCGCAAGATCACGACCTGAGCCAAAGTTAATACTCGACCGATTGAGCCACCCCAGCGCCCCTGATGACATAGCTTTTTAATATTCTTGATGACACATGCCAAGGACACATAGCATATGTCTGCTGTACACTGAGTCCCCCACGGTTGTCTTAATAAAGCCAAGTTGCCAGCCGGATCAGCTGCTTTTCACGTGGAACGCCATTTTTGCTTGAAAGAACAACTGATAACCCCATAGATGGTTTCTCGTAGCGGCGTTGGCAAGTATTTGGCAAACGTTTCTTGGAAAAGAATGAAGTGTGCTTATCAGTTCAAGAAAAACAATGGACAATAGTTGTTACCAATGATATTTGAACCTTCAAAGGAAAATCAGAGTTTTGGGAAACTTGCCTCTGCAGCAGTGAGCCTGGTAGCTTTCCCAATCTTTGAAGATTTTCCTGATGCAATGGTGATATTAGCCAAAGTGATTTTTTATATTGTATAATAAAATGTGTGAACATTTAGAAAATTTGCATAACTCAGTGCACGAGTATTTTCCAAATGCCAAATACATGATGTAACCAAAATCATGCATAGGGAGATGATCCATTCAAAGTGCTAGATGGAAAGGTGTATTTTCATGTAGTAAGGTAGGCAAGATTCATTGATACAGTTTCAGATTCCACATTGCAAATAACCTTTAAGGAATTACCATGTGTTATTTCCTACTTGCAGTCCTATCTGACTGCATTCATGTAACATCCCCCAAGCAGATCTTATGCCTCTGGTATTTGATGCGTCTCATCCATTCTTCACACTGGAGCCAGAGTGATCATTCTAAAACACTCTCTCGCTTAACATTCTTTTAATAAAAACTCAAAAAATGCACATATTAAAATCCACTTTTTACTTGTATGATTCTGTGAGTTTTGAAAAATCCATAGAGCTTTGTTGCTACCACCAGAATCAGGATACAGAACAACTTATCATAACCTTCAAAAAATTTCCTCATGCTGTCCCTTTGAAGTCAAATCCTCCCAAAACCCTAATCCTTGGCAACTACTGATCTGCTCATCTCTGTAGTTTTGCCTTTTCCGGGAAGTCATACAAATGGAGTGATATAATAAGTAACCTTTGGATTCTGGCTTCTTTCACTCCTCGTAATGCATATGAGATTCATTCATATTGCTGAGTGTAACATTCCTTTTTATTGCTGGGAGTATTTCAGTGTACTATAAAACTGGTCATGTTCACTTTATTTCACATGATGGTTGTGAGTATTTAAAAAAAATCCATTTGGTGGAAGCTAGTTGAAAAATAGAAAGTTCCAGATTAATGTCAACACATGAGGGCACTTAGCACATTGGTTCTGCCCGGACCTCATTTCTGTGTTCCACACTTCTGCATCCAAATGCCTCCTGAACATATCCACTGGGATGCCTCATTGGCATCTCAAAAAAACAGCATGTTCAAACTTCCTCCTATCTCCCCAATTTCCCCCCTCAGTAAATGACAACATGTCGATAAAGTTGTTCAAATTTAAACCAGAATATTATTCTGACATCTATCTGTATCTTAATCTTATTCCTTATATCCAAATAATTACCAATTCCTATTGATTCATGCTCAAGTTATATCATGAACTGGTGTTATTATCAGCTCCTGTGTATTACTCTTTGCCCACTCCTTCCCCCACACTAAATCACTTTCCATGGCTCAGAGTGATCTTTGCAAAATCCATAGATTTCTTTATTAAATAACAAGATTTCTTAGATGTCTATCCATAGACATGTCTGTAAGTGAATATTTTGCTACTTTCTTTATCCAACAGAAGGCCACAATTACTCTGAACTATCCCCAGTATTGATTTTTCTGCAGGCAATCATATTTAATACCATAGGCTAAGATGTGCCAATGGGCACTTTTTCAAAATTAACATTTCTTAGAAACTTAAAAAAAAAACTACCACTTGTTGAGTTTTGGTATTAGTGTTGAAGAAAATCCACATGGACTGGCTGACTCCATCGACGACTCTTGATCTCAGGGTTGTAAGTTTAAGCCCCACATTAGGTATGCAGATTACTTTAAAATCTTTTAAAAAGAATATCCATGTTATCTGAAAAGGCTATTAAAATATCCCTCCTTTTCCTCACTATATGTCTGTGTGAGACCAGATTTTATTCATGTACTTCAACCAGATTCACCCAATCTGAAGTGGGTGACTTCAGATTTAATGCAAATGTAATACAGAAGCAGATGTAGCTCCTTTTCTCCGCCATCATGGTGTGTGCGGTTCACTGTTCCTTACCACGTCTTCTCACAAGGGATTGCACATGAGATGATACACATATTTATGTTGCATGAAGGTCATGTGTTCCTATCCTATTACTCTGTAAACATCACCACTACCTGAACAATAGACATGCTTTATCAGGGGAATGATTTTTCTCTGTTACTATGCTTCTGCACCAGTAGATTGGCTGGTAATACATGAGACCTTTTGTTTGGAAAAAATATATATATAGAAGTGGATGTAAAAATACCACCATCTTGTATTAAGAAATCCATTAAAGAGATTTTGCAAAAATGTAAAACAAAGTAATTCTTCTCACTATAATTCTGTTGTCTTGCAAAGTATAATTTTTATAAAAATCAATTTAATACCATTTTTAAAATTTCTCAGTTTCAACTTCTAATACAGTAAATAGCAATAAGCATAACCCAAGTAAACCAAAACCTTTAGGATTCTCAGTAATTTTTAGGAGTATAAAGAAGTCCTGAAACAAAAAGGTTGACTATCTAGAAAAAGCAAAGGTGTGAATCCAAACATTAGCATTCTTAGATTTACGAATCATAGTTTCAACCCTGAAAGCCCAGTGCATATAGTTGTGTATCAGCTGATGCACAGATATGAAACTCACACCCTGAGGAAGGTGCATGGGAGCTTGGGACTCAGTCAATTGACCATTCAGGGCTGCATCCCAGCTTGGCTTTGTTTCACTTTTAATTGCATCTCTGCTCAATCTCATAAGATAGTCCAAAGGGGTCAGTTAACTTTTACTTCACTTACCTTTTATAAGTGAAGTTATATACTCATGGTATTTTTTACAAGGGTCTCAGACAGAGTTGTCATGAACACCAAGGGTTTTCATGACTGAGTGGGTGACTCAGTCAGTTAAGCATCTGACTCTTGTTTTCTGCTCAGGTTATGATATCACGGTTCATGGGATTGAGCCCCGCATCAGGCTCTAGGCTGACAGCATGGAGCCTGCTTGGGATTCTCTCTCTCTCCCTCTCTCTCTGCCCCTCCCCCACTCTCTCTTTCTCTCTCTCAAGATAAATAAATGTTTAAAAAAATTGACCTCTGCTAAAGAAACACACCATCTAATTGGTTATGAGCACAAATGCCATAACCATAAAACAAGTGAGGTTTGGAAGTGCCTGGGTGGCTCAGTCGGTTAAGCGACCGACTTTGGCTCAGGTCATGGTCTGGTGGTCTGTGGGTTCAAGCCCCGTGTCGGGCTCTGTGCTGACAGCTCAGAGCCTGAAGCCTGCTTCGGATTCTGTGTTTCCCCCTCTTTTTGTCCCCCCTCCCCCCGCTAGTGCTTTATCTCTCTCTCTCTCAAAAATAAATATTAAAATATTAAAAAAAAAAAGTGAGGTTTGTAAGGTGGAGAGGAGGCTGGAAGCTAGTGTTTGCTGCTTATATCAGGAATTCAGGTTGCCAATGACAATATTGAATTTTGCCTTTTTTTAAAACTAAATACATTTTGAATATGAAAGTAATAGTCATGACCATGTAGTTATTTGCAATTTGTTTACCTGCCAAATCAAGTTAAGAATTTATGGGTTTTTGGGGGTGCCTGGGTGGCTCAGTCAATTGAACGTCAGGCTCTGGGTTTCCACTCGGGTCATAATCCCAGTGTCATGGGATGGAGCTCAGCGTGGAGGCTGCTTAAGATTCTCTCTGTCTCTCCCTCTGCCCCTCTCCCCTGCTTGCTCTCCCACTCTCAAATAAATAAAATTTAAAAAAGGAATTTATGGGGTTTTTTTAAGACTTAATGTGTGGCATAGAATTATCCACAGTTATATGGGCCTTCTCTTGAGCACCCACTGTGTACCTGGTATTGAACTGGGCTTTGGAAATGCAAAGGTAATGAAGACCTTGTTTGCTCCAGGGAATCTGCAGTGTAATATAGAAATATAAGCAGTGAAATATAAGAAGTAATATCTTCTTAATACTGATTATCTGTCAGGATGGAGTAGGAAAAAGGGCCAAGAAAGACTTCCTAGGATATCAGCAATACTTGCATTGAGGATTGGCAGAGTGTAGGCCTTCCCTCAAAGGCAGGTGGCAGGGTTCAGTGCAGGCTGTGGGAGCCAAATCGAGTGGGGTGTGGCTTCTTTAGAGGGTTGGGAGAAGATAAAGAGAGGACCATCGGTCAAATCACTGACGGCCTCTTTTTAGTTTTGTTATTAGTGAAATCTGTACTCTAATAATATTAGTTACAAGAACAGAAATTAGGGCTTCAAAACTAGACACATACAGTTTAAAAAATATTTAAGGAAACCAATAAGGTAAGTTTAAAATTCGAAGCTTGCCTTTAAAAATGCACTTTAGGTGGGGAGCCCTGGGTGACTCAGTCGGTTGAGCGTCCAACTTCGACTCAGGTCATGATCTCACCCTCATGGGTTCTAGCCCCGCATCAGGCTCTGTGCCGACAGCCCAGAGCCTGGAGCCTACTTCGGATTCTGTGTCTCCCTCTCTCTCTGCCCCTCCCCCACTCGCACTCTGTCTCTCTCTCAAAATAAACATAATAAAAAAAATTTTAAATAAATAAATAAAAATGCACTTTAGGCATGCAAATATATCATATATTAAAAAGCTTCAAAAAAGATACAAACTAACCATCCCATGTACACATGGGGAAAAAATAGGGACTTTGTGAGTAGAAACTTACTGAGGTGAAAGGAAATTTATTGTAGAAGCTGCAGGCCCAGCCTCTGACTCAATAAGACAAATTATGAGAATCTTTTTAATGGAAAAATCCATGCTGTTGAAAATGTAAGTGTTCCTAATTTTCTATAAATGGTAACGAGGTGTTCTATCTGAAAACACATGAAAAGCACATATTGAATACCTACTTTGAGAATTTAACTTGAAGGAAAACACCATTATTACTTGGGTCTATTTCTTTGATGGCCTTATGTCTTAAAAGTCTAATAGCCTTATTACCCTTCCCCAGGAAGGTAAAAGAAGGGTTGTGGGACCTTGATTTTTGTTACCAAGGACTCTAGCGGCATGTCTTTGCAAATTTTGAATAGCAAACCATTTGAAGTACTTTTAAGCCTTCTAGAAGAAGCAGAATAGGTATGTAGTTTCTTCTAACAGAATAATTTAGACAACTGTGATTTTTCTAGGACCATTTCCAGTTCTGTGATCTTATGAGTGACTACCCAGAATTTCCAAAGAACAAACTCTGTGTGTGTGTGTGTGTGTGTGTGTGTGTGTGTGTGTTTGACTATAATTTGTTTTGGTGTAGAAATAATGTTGGGTTTTTTTTTCTGTTCTTACGTCTTCATGCAAAACTGTAATATCCCAAAGGGTAGAAAACATATCTGTAGTTTTCTTTATAGTTCCACCATTCTCCATAGTAATTCTATTATGCTTTGATTGTATAGAATATCTGACGGCCTAGTACAAAAATGGAGTTGCAATTCTATAAACAAGCCTATTATTTCTTTGGGTTTATTCCAGAATAGCTTGGAGAACTGTGATCCATGTAACAAAATGTTTCTTAACAAAGTTATTTGCTTTGATCTTCCTTTAAGTGGCAAACTCCCCCTATGCTATTTCACAGAATTCATTTTGAGTACAGACGCAGAAACACTTTATAGAGTTTATTGCATTGAGTTGTTGTCTCGCTAACCAGTAAGTTTTATATTTTGTCTTGAAAGATGGACCCTGTATTGTCAACATCAGTTCCAGTTTATTCACTGAGACTAGATAAAGAATATGAAGTGCGTGTGAGATCCAGACAACGAAACTCTGAAAAATATGGCGAGTTCAGTGAGGTGCTCTATGTAACACTTCCTCAAATGAGCCCATTTGCATGTGAAGAAGGTAAAAGATTTAAAATGGCAGCCAACGTGGCTTTTGTCAATGTCGTAACATTGTTCAGATCACGATCCATTAGCTTCAGATGTTGGGGTGAGAGACCTCAAGTTCACAGTCTATAACAGATATTATTCATTACAGAAGGGGAAGGAGAACTTAGTTTTTGAATTATTTAATTCAGGAAATGTCCTGGGGGAGGTGTAAGTTAGAGAGGAGAAGATGTACTAAGATATTAATGGGGGATATCTCTGGATATCAGAATTTCAGATGATTCTTTTATTTATATGTTTCCATACTTCTAAAATTTTCTATGAGTTTGTTTTGCATTTATAATCAGAAAAATGTTTTTCAAATACATCGTGAAGAAATACTGTGTATTTCAAATACATAGTGAAGAAATGGATGGATGGATGGATATGTGGCATCTAAAAGCCTACTATTGTGTCAGCATAGGTTGTCAGTGGCAGCTGCTTAGTGGTTTTAGAAAGCTTAGGTATGGTTTTCACCGGGAGAAAGCCTTAATAAGTAGCATGCTAGTTATGTGCAAGGATAACATGGAACATTTGAAGATCTTATATAAGAAAAATACAAAGATAATGCAAGTTCAGAGAAATGAGATCTATGAATTCAAAATAAAAGAATTAAAACTTTTGATACAGACATAAAGAAGTCTGCCTAATAATGAACAATAAGTATATAAAGTTATCACTCCCACATGGGAATTAGCTATAGTGCATCTACAATTAAACACAGAGGGTTCGCAGGGCTATGTATGAGGATGTGAAGTTTGTTAATGAAGCAATCACAAGCAATAGAGAAATTAAATTTATTTTTTTGCATTGATGGTACAAGTAAAATCCATGATACTAAATAGCACTTAAATGAAAATGCCTGTAGCACTGGTTTTTTTTCTAAGTTCTAGTTAACAGGCTTATTATTTTGTATAATATTTGACATACTGAAATTCTGGTTTCGAAAGTAAATTTGCCACACACCCTTTAAGCTTCTTGTGATGCCATTTAATTCAGTTAGCATAGATTTTTTTAACTGATTTTTCCTTCCAAAAAATGTTTTCCTTAAAAAAAAAACCTGAAGTTCTAGCTTTGTTATGTTCCTGAATACATACGGGAACTGTCATTGATACTCTGCAATTGATACAAAGTTACAGATACCACAAGATATAAAATGGTATTCTCTCCTCCATTAATTCTTTATGCTATACATAATATCTCCTTTGGAGATTTTAATAACTGAATAAGAAAATAAAAATAAGAAAGGAACATTACAGCACAAAATCTTACTTTTAATAAAGCAACATTAAGGTAAACTCCACCTGTCTTTTTTGTGTAAAGTGGATAAACTTGATGAGGATGTGGAAAAAAGGGAACCTTCCTGCACTGTTAGTGAGAAAGTAAATTGGAGCAGCCACTATGGAAAACAGTATGGAATATTAAAAATAGAGTATTAAAGTATGGAGTATTAAAAATAGAAATACCATACAATCTAGTAACTCTACTATTGGGTATTTATACAACAAAAATGAAAATACTAATTCAAGTGCGTATATATATATATATACATCCCCATGTTCATTGCAACATTATTTGCATCAGCCAAGATATAGAAGTAACCTAAATGTCCATCAATAGGTGAATGGATAAAAAGATGTGATTTATACACACACACACACACACACACACACACACACACACACAGTGGAATATTATTTGGCCATAACAAGAATGAACTCTTGCTATTCACAACATAGATGAAGCTAAAGGGTATAATTCTAAGTGACAAATACCCTGTGATTTCACTTATATGTGTGATCTAAAAAAAAAAAAAAAAGAACAACAAAGCAAGATGGAAACAGACTCATAAAAACGGAAAGCAAACTGGTGGTTGCTAGATGGGAGAGCACAGGGAGGATGGGTGAAATAGGTAAAGGGGATTAAGCGATACAGACTTGCAGTTATAAAATAAATAATCACAGGGATGAAAAGTACAGGATAGGGAATGTAGTCAATAATATTGTAATAGCATTGTATGGTGACAGGTGGTAACGACAGTTATCATGGTGAGAACTGAGTAATGTTTGGAACTGTTGAATCACTATGTTGTACACTTGAAGCCCAAATAAGATTATATGTCAACTATATTTCAATTAAAAAGTGGGTAACCTCTTGGTAAGTGGTAAGAACACTGGGGACCTACTGCAAGCAGCTGGTAGGCACTTGGTCTTAAGAAATGAGATAGAAGTGGGGCACCTGGGTGGCTCAGTCGGTTAAGTGTCCAACTTTTGATCCTGGCTCAGGTCACAGTCTCATGGTTCATGCGATCAGGCCCCACTTCGGGCTCTGAACTGACAGCATGAAGCCTGCTTGGGATTCTCTCTCCCTCTCTCTGCCCCTCCCCTGCTGGCATGCATTTGTTCTCGCTTGCTCTCTCAAAATAAATAATAAACTTTGGGGAAAAAAGGTTAAAAAAGGAAAAAATTTTTAATTTTCAAAAAGAAATGAAACGGAAGTTTTACAAACAGATTCCCCCAAGTCTGTTAACACGTATACTAAAATCTGAAAATGGGAGCCCCAGTAGTGATCTTCTATCACAGGATATTTTTTAAGCTGTAAAATATATGGTCTTCATGTCTAAGAAGTTTCAGTCATGATTCAAAAATAGAAACTCTGCCTCCATCTTTTTGATATAGCCTCAGTCTGGAGGATTAAAAAAAAATATTACCACACTTAAAAAAAAAAAGAAAAAAAGAAAGAACCAAGTGGACATTATTTAGGTAAAGTAGTATGTTAACAAACAGCACTTTTTTCTAGAGCTGAAGCCACTAATGATGCACCCTGAACACATAAGGTGCTTAATTAAAGGGGTTGCTGCAGGGTTTTTTTAATGCAAACATGGATTGTGCTTAAATTGTTTGCTGTTTCTTCATTTCGATTTTTTTTTCATATGTGAAAGGATTTGAAGCAGTGGACAGAAATGTTCTTGGAAAAGAAAATACTCCAAATCATTGCATTCTGTTTTAGTGATTAGCAGGAAAAATCGGTGACTTTACTAGATGAATACAAATTAAGAAATCTTTTTATGTGAAAAAGGAAAGTGAAATGTAAACTTCAACTATTCCTAACCCTATGAGTGAGATGCTATTCTTGTGTGTTTCAGATTTCCAGTTTCCATGGTTCTTAATTACTATCTTTGGAATATTTGGGCTAACGATGATACTATTTTTATTCGTATTTTCTAAACAGCAAAGGTAGGTGGGAAATGGTCTAATATTTATATGTTTTTTCCAGTGTTTAGATTTCCATATGTGTTTCCATTTGTTACTTGATATTTTCTTTTGCAAATCATGAGTGAAAAATTTAATTAATGCAGTAAAATATTATCCCTAGGTATACATTTACCACGTTGTTGTGTTCATCATAGAGAATTCACAGGTGTCTTTTCTAACTGGGAAGTTGTATAGGACACAGGACGCTGAGGCTAGCGACTGCACACCTTGTGATATGAACCTCCTTCACAAAATCATTACCTCTGAGCTGCCCCTTGACCTCTTCAGAGTCCTGAACGAACAGGCCCATCCACTCTAGGATGACAAGGTGGCACAGAACCTTTGGCTGAGTTTGACACAGGCCTAAAATAGAAGCAAATTTAAAAGGCGAACTAAAGCCACCTAGATAATTCAATCTAATATAACCATTTTAGACTTCGTATGATGGCGATTTCAAGTAAATCTGGGTTTTCTTTAAATTGTTAAATTTTATTTCAATGTTACAAAGTACCTGAATTTGTAAATACAGCTACAATGCTTTCTAAGTTTGAGGAGATTCTATTCTGTATTGGTGTTGAAGACTTGGTTCCAGCTATTATTCTGCTACTGCTGTTTGATTATCCCCTTAATTTCTCCAGGCTGCATGTTCTCATCAATAATATGAGGATGTTGGATTATAATGAGGCTTAAATGTCCCTTGAGCTGTATGAGCTATCACTCTCTGTTTTTCTCCCTGAAAGAAATTCCGTACAGACTGGAAATAGGAATATAGGAAATGTTATTGGTACTGATTGCAAATTTTCTTACTTTTAGAGTATTTTTTTAAGTCCCCTGGGTTAATCCTGCCCCTTCTCCTAGACTAGGGTGACTAACACTCCCGGTTTTCCTGGGAGTTTGAACACCAAAAGTCCCGTGTCCTGGGAAACCCCTCAGTTCCAGACAAACCAAGGTGGTTGGCCATATTTCCTAGAACTAAAGACATGTTCTTCAGCTGAAGCCTAGAGACATCTACAAATCAAAATAGGGTCTATGTGAACACATTGCACAAGCTTTTTAATTAGAGTAGCATCTCCAGTTTCATACTGTAAACCAATGGGAAAGCAGAAGTCATTCTGCAGAATTTCATTTTTATCTAACTTTTTAACAGCGTTTCTTTTACAAGCATGAGTGTTATAAAGCATGACAATATGGTTTTCATTTGTTGGGGGGAAATAGGAAATGTAAATAAATTTATAGAATTTTAAGCAATTTATATATTTAAATAATGCCAACAACAGAAGAGTCAAATAATTCTGTTGATTAATTTGAATTCATTGATCTATATAGTTGATGGACTAATTTATATATAAGTACAGTAGACATACCCACTATGTATATAAAGTAATTCACTCTTAACATAAGCTGTCAATTTTGAGTCTTTGTGAAGGCCATGTAAATTTGTTATATTGGTTAATTATATTAGCTACCAATATTTCAAAGAAAAAATAATTCTCTCAACAAATAGGATGTTAAAGAAAATATATTAATCTTTGTATAAAAGAGTTTTCTATGAATAATGAAGCTCTTAACTTCAATGCTTAGTCAGAATTACCAAATTATAAAATTGTTCTGAAATCTTTACTGTACTCTCACATTTCCTGTACTAAATAAGTTCTTTATAGAAAAGAATTAGTTTTGTTCTTTCATTTGCCCATAAAAACCCTTGTCATGGTCTAAATTTCCATGTTCCAACGAAAGTAGGAAACAGGAGAAAACAGTTGTCAACAGGTGTGGAAAGAACATGAAGTTCTAACGATTAAAATGATCCTCCAGGGGCACCTGGGTGACTCAGTTGGTTGAGTGTCTGACTTCAGCTCAGGCCGTGACCTCCTGGTTCGTGAGTTTGAGCCCCGCATCAGGCTCTGTGCTGACAGCTCAGCGCCTGGAGCCTGTTTCAGATTCTGTCTCCATCTCTCTCTGCCCCTTCCCCACTCGCACTCTGTCTCTCTCTGTCTCTCTCTCTGTCTCTCTTAAATATAAATAAAACATTAAACAAATTTTTAAATAAATAAATAAAATGATCCTCCAAAGAATAAGGTTCTTATGTCAGCTTTCCCCAGAATGTTAGGGCTCTAAAGGGCTCAGGTTCTACATTTTGTATGAAGTTTTGAGTCCATGCCACTTTTCCCTTTCCGTATTTATAATGTGATTTGGATTTGAATAAAATGATGGCAAAGTCACAAACATAGCTTCAGGCCAGGTTATCTTTACTCTGTATTCAGTCATTCTCACCATACACTCATCCCAGCCTCTGAGCTATTACTAACGGGGAAAGAAACTGAATCAGCATCAGACAGGAGTGGCAAACTGGCAATCTGAAAGCCAAGCTCAGCCTGCAGATCTTATGTTTTGTTATTTTATGTATTTGATTTTGGAGTAAAAATTTTGCTACAAGATGTTTACAAACTAGGGAATTTCCACACAAAAACCCAGATTTCCAGGTCATGTTTAAAATCTGAAAGATCTCGTGACATTCAGTTGATATTCCTGCATGGCAACATGTGTTGAAGCAGAGGACCAGCTGTTCCATTTGGGAAGGATATGTGTTCTCTGTGACCATTCCCATCCCTCCCTTTGACATTGCAACAGGCCTGCTTCGTGCATTTGCATCACCTGCTTGAGCCCTATAGGCTGCAGGCTCTGTTACCCTGGCGGGAAGTCAACTACAAGTCCGAGAAAGCTAACATGTACTCTGCAAATCAAGAGGCAAACATAACAAAGTCAAGCATTAGACATTTAGGAATCTTTGTTTCCTGCAATTACAATTGTGTTGCATTTTTCTATGTTTTTGACATTTGAAATATTCATTTAGAGATGTAGGACCAAATAACACAGCAGCATGACAGAAGGCAAAAGGCCTGGGTTTGGGGGTTAGGTACTTTGGATTTGAGCCCCAGCTGTGCCAAGTATTAGTGTATGATTTGAGTACCTTCCTTAAATCTCTAAATCTTTCCACAGATAATATCTGCCTCCCTGGGAGTTATAAGAACAAATAAAATGTTTAGTGTCTGGTTGACAAACTTGTTTTCTAAAGGCCCAGATAGTAAATTTTTAGGCTTCTGGAGCCATGAAATCTTTGTCACAACTACTCAACTCTGCCACCATGGCATGAAAACAGTCATAACAATATCTAAACTAATGAACATGACTGTGTTTCAATAAAACGTTATTTACAAAAGCAGAGAACAGACCAGATTTGGCCCTCAGACCATCATTTACTAGCCCATAGGTTAGTGTGAAATATATCTTATGGTGTCTGTTTTATCAGAGGCATTCCAAAAAAATGGTAGCAAGTATTAATAATTTATATTTTTTCTGTATCTTCTATTCATCAGTAAAAATCTGTTTTAACACTTGCTCCGCTAAGTAAACCTAGTGGAGGCTACTTACAGCAATTTAAAAAGTGAAATTTGGCTTATTCCTTGGTTAGGTAAAAAGGCAAATGGAAATATTCAGAAGATGGGTTCCCTATTGAATAGACTAGACGATCCATTCACATTAAGTGGAATATCAACTAATATCCAAAAAGCAGTTTATCATCCCTGCCTAACAGTGGTGCCTCTGACTCTTGTTGTTTTAAAACAATAAATGAACTGACTAGAATAGCTAATCTCTGAGCTTTATTCCAGAGCTGCAATGTTAATTTTAAGACACAAATTCTAGTTATGCTATTAACAAAATAGATATATGAGGTATTCAAGTTTATTCAAGAAGTGTTTATTGAGTACCTTTTATGTGCCAGGAATTGTTCTAAGTGCTAGGGATACAATAAACTGCAAGACAGGCAGAAGAGACATTGAAATGAATCATGATCAAGAAATAATTTAGGGGGCGCCTGGGTGGCGCAGTCGGTTAAGCGTCCGACTTCAGCCAGGTCACGATCTCGCGGTCCGGGAGTTCGAGCCCCGCGTCAGGCTCTGGGCTGATGGCTCAGAGCCTGGAGCCTGTTTCCGATTCTGTGTCTCCCTCTCTCTCTGCCCCTCCCCCGTTCATGCTCTGTCTCTCTCTGTCCCAAAAATAAATAAACGTTGAAAAAAAAAAAAAAAATTAAAAAAAAAAAAAAAAAAAAAAAAGAAATAATTTAGGGGCGCCTGGGTGGCACAGTCGGTTAAGCGTCCGACTTCAGCCAGGTCACGATCTCGCGGTCCGTGAGTTCGAGCCCCGCGTCGGGCTCTGTGCTGACTGCTCAGAGCCTGGAGCCTGTTTCCGATTCTGTGTCTCCCTCTCTTTCTGCCCCTCCCCCGTTCATGCTCTGTCTCTCTCTGTCCCAAAAATAAATAAATGTTGAAAAAAAAAATTTAAAAAAAAATAAAAAAAAAAGAAATAATTTAAATATTGGGAACAGAAAATTCAAGCACATCATAGAATTGGGTATATAAATCCATATTGATCAGTTAGAGATAGCTCAAGTGTAGCCTTTCCCAACTGAAATGAAGCCTGCAATGACACCTTGGTTTATGAGATCATCTTAGGTAATTTTATGATTAATGTGAGCTGTGTGGTACAAACTTATCTCAATTCATCCCATTTTTGAGGGTGCAAATAATTTTGGCTTCAAGTGAATCAGCTCTTCTTTCTTTCTTTCTTTTTTCTTTCTTCCTTCCTCTTTTCTGCAAACTACTGATGAGATGTACGTTAAAATTGCCATCCTTATAGATGAAATGGAAATTGGCTTCAGATAGAGTCAGATTTCTCATTCCCAAATACTGCTGCTGGCTGTCAATAAAGACATAAGGAAAAAAAGATTATGTTTTATTTATTTTTTTAATATATGAAATTTATTGTCAAATTGATTTCCATACAACACCCAGTGCTCATCCCAAAAGATGCCCTCTTCAATACCCATCACCCACCCTCCCACCCCCCCATCAACCTATTATGTTTTATTTAAATTGACTTCACATGAGGGCTTTTTGTTGATTTTTGTTGCTTTTTTCTTCTTCTGTAGTTCTTCCTCATCATTTACTGCTTACTATTTTCTTTCTCATACTCCACTTATATGGACTACCAGAATATTTGGAATAAGTAATAGTTCTATTAATGTTTTATTCCTATCTTTTGAAACACGAGAATGTATAACTTTGCAGATACGTCAAACCAAAATTTTATTTGTTTTCAAGGATTAAGATGCTGATTCTTCCCCCAGTTCCAGTTCCAAAGATTAAAGGAATTGATCCAGATCTCCTCAAGGTACTCAATAAATTATCTAAGGCCTAGATAACACTAATTAAATACCGCCTGAAGCATACTGTCCTATGTTGAGAGCTTTGGCAAGCTATGTGTATCCCATTCCATTTTTAACCCCTCTGGAGAAAAATGTTTCAAAATAATAATGTATCTCTTAAAATTGTGAGAATGTCTTATGATGTATTTGAAAGTTCTACACTAGTGTGTTTATTATATGGCTTTGTTGCTATCGCTTTTCTTGTGACCATAATTTTAGTCTCTGAATGTTATTTGTGAAAACATTTAATCATTATGAGTTCCTTTTGATAGGTTTCATTTTCTTTCTGTTTCCTAGGAAGGCAAATTAGAAGAGGTGAACACAATCTTAGCCATTCATGACAACTATAAACCCGAATCCTACAACGATGACTCTTGGGTTGAATTCATGGAGCTGGATATTGATGACCCCGATGAAAAGACCGAAGGCTCCGACACAGACAGACTTCTAAGCAATGACCATGAGAAATCACTTAACATCCTTGGAGCAAAGGATGATGACTCTGGACGTACCAGCTGTTACGAACCTGACATTTTGGAGACTGATTTCAATGCCAGTGACATGTGTGATGGTACCTCAGAGGTTGCTCAGCCACAGAGGTTAAAAGGGGAAGTAGATCTCTTGTGCCTTGACCAGAAGAATCAAAATAACTCACCTTCTACTGATGCTACCCCTACCACTCAGCAGCCCAGTGTTATCCTAGCAAAGGAAAACAAACCAAGACCGCTTCTTATTAGTGGAACTGAGTCAACTCATCAAGCTGCCCATACTCAGCTGGGCAATCCGAGTTCACTGGCAAACATCGACTTTTATGCCCAAGTAAGCGACATTACTCCAGCAGGGAGTGTGGTCCTTTCCCCAGGCCAAAAGAATAAGGCAGGGATATCCCCGTGTGACATGCATCCAGAAGCGGTCTCACTCTGCCAAGCAAACTTCATCATGGACAACGCCTACTTCTGCGAGGCAGACGCCAAAAAGTGCATCGCTGTGGCCCCTCACGTCGAGGCTGAATCACGTGTGGAGCCAAGCTTTAACCAGGAAGACATTTACATCACCACAGAAAGCCTTACCACTACCGCTGGCCAGTCTGGGACAGCAGAACGGGCTCCGGGTTCTGAGATGCCTGTCCCAGACTATACCTCCATTCACATAGTACAGTCTCCGCAGGGCCTCGTGCTCAATGCCACAGCCTTGCCCTTGCCTGACAAAGAGTTTCTCTCATCGTGTGGCTACGTGAGCACAGACCAACTGAACAAAATCATGCCGTAGCCTTTCTTTGATTTCCCACAAGCTACATATTGAATGGTGAGGAGCTGGCTAGGGCATGAGTGCTTACACCAAAACAATGTTTAAACTTTTGGGGGGGATGGGGGGAGCGGATTCTAAATGCCTTTTTCCTGAAGTGTTGAAAGATAATATTAAAAAAGAAACAAGAACGCCTGATCAGATAGATATTCCTATTGTGAACTGTAAATATTTTAAAGAATCGTCTCAAAGACTGTTAGTGGCAGTGATTGTCTTGTTAATGTGGGTGTTAATTTTGTGATACTAAGCATTGAATGGCTGTCTCTAATGTATAGTAAATCAAGCTTTTTGAAAAAGCAAAAAATCAGGTGGCTTTTGCAGTTCAGGAAAATCGAATGCAAATCAGAGCACAGGCCAATGTTTTTTAGATAATCCGGAACTAAAATTATAGGTAAGAAGGCAAGAAATAGTTTGGATATGTAAAACATTTATTTTGACATAAAATTTATAAAGGTATTTTTAAGAATTTACACTACAAGCATGGCTATTTTATATTACACTACACGCTGTGTACCGTAGTTCATGCAGACCCATCTGGAGAATGTAGCAACCGCACTCTAAAGCCGGTTTAATGCTTTGGTCGGTCCACCTAAAGAAAAACAAATAAGCAAGTTAGTTTTTTACGCGGCCCTTTTTGTACCTCCCAAAACTCCTTAAGCAATTCTGAAATGATTGTTGTTACCTGCATTATTGGCACATGCTTGTCTTAATTTAAATTTTTAAAGAAATATTTGTTAATTGAGACAACTTTTAAGATGTATGCACAGGTCTACTCATCGTGAACCAAACCAAAACAAACAAAAGACTCTTTCTTACCCAAATTTCGGCTCAGGTCAGAGAGCTCCCTACTAAGAGAAGGAGAGGGTATTAGCTGGTCCTTACTGACAGGCTGCTCAGGGGCTATTGTTGCACACGGAGTGAGTGTTTAGGCAGGCAGATCATGAGCGATGGCCCCAGAACCTTTGTAGTAGTATCTCTTCTAACACAATGTGATTCTATTGCACAGTGACCTAAGAAGGGAATAAAGTACAAGAAGCATTTTGTAAGTCGAAGCAAATTGAAAATGAAGTTAACCAGATAATGGAACCAAAAGATCAAGAAATATACCCACTATTCATTGTAACAAGAAACAGAAGAAACAAGATTTCCAATCCCCTCAGATAAGTCAAAATGTTCTTAAACCAATGGGGAAACTTTCTTCCTCACCGAACTCTTTCTAGGGTTTATTGCAAGTAGCAAAGAAGTGTCCTCATTTTTTATTTCCCCTCTGAGTGGATTGGCCTCCAAGAGGGCAGTCAGAAGAGAAAGAAGCGTCCTGAAGTAATGTTGAAATTATCGTTCAACATCATTCTTGGGAGCGTTGGGATTATTCCCCAAAAGGTTTGTCCAAAGAGAAGAATCTCATCTCACTGAAAAATGCTTCTCACTTTAAGTTTTGGTTGTTGTTTTTTTTTTTTTTTTACATTTAATGAAACTTTAAAGTTAGCTTTAACTTAAATAGTATTTGCCATTTAGCTCAGACCTTTTTAGGAAACAGGCTTAATGGTTGGTGATTTTAAATTCCCTCTTTCTTGCAGGAAGGACAGTGAAAAGCTAGAACTGGGTGTTCCAAGTTCAACATGTTACTTTGTAATAGGTGTTTAATAGATCTTTTCTGCTACCTTGCTGCTATAGTTTTCTCTAAGAGCTACATAATTTAGTTTCATATACAATTTCACCAGTGTAGAACCTAATTCAACTTAAAACTGTGTGCTTGGGAAAACTATCTTACTATTTCACCATAGGCTGACAACAATTTCTATAGCCAAAAATAGCTAAATACCTCAATCAGTCTCAGAATGTCATTCTGGTACTTTGCTGGCCACACAAGCCATTATTCACTAGTATGACTAGTTGTGTCCTGCAGTTTATATTTAACTCTCCTCATGTCTGTGGATTTTTTTCCTTCAAAGTTTAATAAATTTATTTTCTTGGACCCGTGGTGGCATGCTTCTATTGTCAAACACCCACATGAAAGGCACCCTACACCAGACCGCATGCTCTTCAGTTCTTCTCATTGGAAGGGGAGCTGAGCACAATTAGTTTAAACACATTGGCAATGGATGTGGAGATTTTTGTTATGTGCTGGCAGCTCCCTCCCTCTCTTTTTGAGGAAGCAGGAGCCCAGCTCAAAATTACTATTCCAGCTTGCCTGGACTGTGCCTTCTCCTTGGCTGTAACACCTCGTGGGCAGAGGCTCTTAGAGCCATGTTTTGGATGCAACATAGCATGTGTGACATGAGGAGTCGGGAGAGTGAGGAGGAGAAAGTGGTGCTTGTGTTGCAGGATTTGTTATTTTACCTCCATACCCGGGTCCGTTGTCTCGCCGCTTTGAAGAATGACACAAAATAAAATGAGCAACGGGTAAAAGTTTATTAGAGTCTAAGACCAGAAGGTAGAAATAGTAGCAAAGCTCTCTCTGTAGAGAGGGGACATTCGAAAGTGAATGCCCACGGACGATAGGCAAGGGTCTTTGTTTTAGAAGGTTCCTGTCAGCACCCCTCTCCCTTCCCCCTTGTTCCTTCTCAGGTCCTACCCTTACTGACTGATAACTCTAGGTGCTGGGTTGTCCATTCCTGATTGGCTCAATCATTGTATGAGGGATGGTCTATGGCCATACTGTTCCT
Source organism: Lynx rufus (assembly GCF_022079265.1). Classification (NCBI taxonomy): domain Eukaryota; kingdom Metazoa; phylum Chordata; class Mammalia; order Carnivora; family Felidae; genus Lynx; species Lynx rufus. The sequence goes on along the minus strand of NW_025814823.1, from coordinate 205,079,387 downwards.
TGGGTCTGGGTCATGTGTTTTATGGTCTACTTATGTTTAGTCAGGTCTTTTGTCAAATTCCTGAGGGGAACCCCAGGGAGAGTAGTGGGTGTCTGTTACATTCTTAAGAGGAACCTTAAGCCCAAGGGGCTTTGCTGTGGTCAGACGCTCCCAGCATTGTTCCTAAATATGTGGTTTTTTCCCCACTCGGAGACCTCAGGTCCTAACCTCTCCCTCTCTGCCTATTTTGTCCTAGCTTTTCCCTCTCATACTTGAGCATTGCCTTGAAGCTACACTTCTAGCTGGAGCACGTTGCCCAGGAGGAGGGAAGGCAGGCCCTCTGTCCCACGCACACACTGGCACAAGTCAGTCTGTCACACTAGCTACTTGTCATCACGGGAAGGACATAAGTCAGGCCCGCATGGGGATGCCCGGTAGGTAGGTTGTGTCGGAGCCTGAAGGAGCAATAAAGACACGAAGCGCAGATTCCTCCTCAGGAGACAGGCTCAGGTGGGTTAACTAATAAATCACAGTCTCTTGTGCAGGCACCGGGTCCATGAAAAGTGAGGATGGAGTGATGGTGTGAAGCCCACGGAGCAATGATTTATTGCCGCAGCAAGTGGAGTGCAAACCGCCACAACTTTTCGTTACACGAGAGGGTTTGCGTTCAATCCAGAAATAATTCTCTACCTGCTGCCTCTGCCCTTTGAGCAGCTATTACCTGAAAGAACTATGGGTGAAGCCTCAGGGTTTCCCTACTCCTTCCTTTGCAAATATGGTTTAGAAAATCACGTCTCTTCTGTCACTAAGATATTGGAATACACACTGCCTTAACATTACAAACCAAATAAAACCTCACCACTTTAAGCATGAAATATTTATTTCTTACAGATGCTGTAGAAAACTCAGCCTTGTGGTATTACAGGCTTCTCAGTCTTATGGGGTGCTTCGAGGTATCGGGGGTGAAGGGAAAAGAAGACCTCTTTACCTCCTTGCGTTGGAAGAGCACAACCCTTTCTATGACAGAACATTAATGTCCTGTTGAAGATGGCCACACATGTGTTTTTCTGTATTTAATCTTCTCATTGGTTCTACTCAGACCTACTAACACTGAAGTCTGCTCCCGTTACATATTTACACAGTTTTACACTAAAATACTAAATGTTCGTGTTCTCTGCTTAGGGTAAGAAATAGGGGGGAAATTGCACATTACTTAAATCCAAATGCTTTAGTTTAGAATCCAAGATCTACACAATTTGCCCAGTCTCCTTTGCTAGCTTAATATGTGAAGGCTATGCATGAAGGGTACAGCTTCTGAATGAGAATGTGACCTTTGGTTAAGATTCAAGCTCTGTTCTTTTGGAAATCTAATAAGGGTATTATGCCAACTATATTAACTTAGGCAATTAGCATCTCTATGTCCTTGCCTATTCCTCTTCCTGCACCCGAAAACCTCCCAATTACTAAACCTACCTGTTGGAATTTCCCTGATCCCTCATGGCCCCACTCAAATGCCTCCTTCTTGCAGTCCCCAGTTCCCGTCACATTAAGTGATCATTCCCCTCTTGAAACCATTTTTAATGGCGTTTATAACACTCTGGTTGTTAGGTCCCCTAACAACCATGTAAGATGGGTGGTGTACCAACATGTATCCTGGAGCATAAATGTTCTCTACAATGTTCTTAAATGAGTACTTCTGTGGTCACATAAGTTTGGAAAACACTTCACACTACACTTCCCTCTGGGAGAGCCAGTGTGCCTATTGACATTTTAAAGCTTCTACAAAACACCTTGCATGCACACACACGCACCTGTTTAAACTCAACACATCATTTCCTACTTTATTTAACAGCCAAAAATATAATGGCGAAAGAGCACCCATTATTATATCTATTAACACTTGGGAAGAGCTGCTCTGAGAATTCACAGGCCTAACACAAAATGAAGTTATAATAAATTTCAGATGAATGTGAATCTGAACAAAGCATCTTTATGTGATGCCATTAAGCTTGCTTTCTCAGCAACACTTCTCATATAAAAGGCAAAGCAGCTACACCTTTAAAATAACCACAGATTTGGGGCGCCTGGGTGGCGCAGTCGGTTAAGCGTCCGACTTCAGCCAGGTCGCGATCTCGCGGTCCGTGAGTTCGAGCCCCGCGTCAGGCTCTGGGCTGATGGCTCAGAGCCTGGAGCCTGTTTCCGATTCTGTGTCTCCCTCTCTCTCTGCCCCTCACCCGTTCATGCTCTGTCTCTCTCTGTCCCAAAAAAAATAAACGTTGAAAAAAAAATGAAAAAAAAAAAAATAACCACAGATTTTTCACAATTCAGATACATTACTTGTTTTCATATATGGAATGACATTTTCTAAGAGCTTGGAGGTCTTAGAGCATTTGTTGTCCTCTCTGTACCAAGGACTTTCTATCTCCTTGAGGAAACAGACATTGAATTTCCTACCTCTTCGGCTGGAAGACTGGAGGAGAATGCTTAACACGTGAGACTTACCAACATCAACAAAACTCTTAGTCTCAGTGCACCTCGTTTTCTCTCAACTAAGGTTTATAACACAGAAATGCTTATATCACTCTTCATGAAAAGGAGCATATTTTGCTTCTGTAAAGCTCCAGAACAATATGTATCTGTTACTACCTGAACAAAAATAATTCATTCCTTACTGCCATCTGCTGAGTTTTGAAAAAAATACCCAGATGGAACTTCAAACATAATAAACTTTTGCACAATAGGCCCAGGAAACAGTCTTTGCAGGGTATATAGAAAAGCAATTTTCTATTGATTTTTTTAAAAGAATCTATACATGATTGTTCTGTGGGCATTAAGAGATTTTACCAATATTTTCTGTAAGCATGAAATAATTTGTCAGGAACTTGCATGCACTTTGGATTTTTTATTATAGCACCATTGGGAAAGCCAAAGTAGAAAGATTTGTATTGTTAGCTTTTTTTTTTAAATGGTACCAAATGATAAAAATTATTTGCATAGGATTTTTATTTCATAAAGCACTTCCATATGTAATATTTCATTTAAACATAACAAATATGTGTTGCAGACAACCCAAAACATTACTTTTAACATTTTGCAGGAGAGAAGACCAAGGCTCAGAAAACCTAATAGATTTTCCCAGAGTTAACTAACTACTAAGAGATAGAGCCAGGACAAAAATACAGAACTTCTGACTAGTGCAGTATTCTAAAAAAGGGGAGGTGATAACATTTCTTGATGAGGGATGAGGGAGTTTCTGATCCTATTCATAGTCTGGAGAAAATGGAAAATAGTTTTATAATCTCCATGGATCCAAAGAACCACCTGCTAAAGATAAAATGTTCTTTTTCTGATAACCATAACCAGCAGCATGTTAATAAATGTTTAACAATCCCTCTGGGGGAGAGAGGGGAGGTCAGAGGTGTAACATTTGCCAGTTTCCATTGTGTAAATACTCCCAATGTGGCTGATTTTAAGCTATCAGTTTCATCACTGAACACAAAATTGGGAAGAGGTTGTACAATAGGCTCTCATGAGACTGCGTGAACTGGCTCCAGTAGGCCACTGAGTCCACACAATTTTATAATTAATTCCATCTAATGGATGACAGTTTTAATAATGAGTAGACCACATTTCTAGCTAACAATCATTAAGCACTTATCATGTGCCAGGCACCGTTCTAAGCACTTTACATCCATGAATTTAGTTTAATCCTTACAACAATCCAATGAGGTAAATTCTGTTATTCCCAGTGTACTGATGTAGAAACTGAGGCAGACATAGTTTAATGAATTTGACCTAAGTCACAAAATTAAGAAATATTAGAACCAGGATGCAAACACATGCACTCTAGCTCCAGAGCCTATGCTCTAAATTCAGTGCCCGCCAATTTCCAGATGCTAATTGTGTCCAGATTGGATGTACATAATGAAACAAAAGTCAGCCAACTACTGAGCACTTGAGAATCCAAGCAAATAGTTCACATTCAGTATTGCTAATCTTTACATAACACAGCATCGTCCTCCCGGGCCCTCAGGGATAATCATCTAGATTCATATCTGGGAAAAACAGAGATTGGCAAATGCTGCTTCTGAGTCTTCTGTATGACCATGGTGACTTCATCTTGTGCCGTTCCCCTTTGCTCCAAGTTTGCTGCTGGCCACTGAACAGAACCAGACCATAGACCTTCCTTGTACTAGTGATGCAGTGAATTGGGGAAGGTCAAATTTCTTGAAACTCTCTGCTCCCTTTATTTACCAAAAGCACTCCCAAACTAGGCTGTGCAGAAAGGTGTGATTCATGGTTCCCTTTCAGTCACCGAATGCGGGGGAGTGAGAGAAGAAGCGGACCCCAGGCATTCCCTCCCTGCCCGTGAGCTCAGTGCTTCCAGCTGACAGTCCCTCAGAAGATGATCACAAGCTGGTGGGTTAAATAAGAGGCTGTGCACCTCAAGCCCGATCCACGTGTGGGCAACACCTCTCCTTAGGAGGCCGGGGTTTGGCGCCATTCTGGGAGTCACCGCAGGTGGCACAGGACCGAGGACACTTTACACAGCAGAGTAATGTGGGATAAAGACAACAGCCTGCATTCCCTGGAGCCCGTCATTGCCCCCTCTGAACCTTGCTTTTCCCGTTTGTTAAACGAATGTTCTGGGAAGATAATCCAGAGGTGTGCTGTTTAGTATAGTAGCCACGTGTGTCTTAGAAGTATAAAATACACACTGCATTTCTAAGACTTAGTACAAACAGCCACATAAGGAAGAACTTAAAATATCTCATTAATAAATTTATATTTTGATTACATGTTGAGATGATAATATTTTAGATATACTGGGGGAAATAAAATATAGTATTAAAAAATGTTAAAGGTTGTGATTAACTAGACAGAATTATAACATTACCAAGAAAATTTTATTTTATGGCGCGTGTGAACACATGTGAAAACAGTAAACAGGGTTACTCTCATGTTACTTAATAGGGTACCTCTCGTGAACATCCCCAACCTCTTCCTTCCTAAGGAACCTCCAAACCAACCTTCTTCAAACCATCGAAGGGTGATTATCTCCCTTTTTTAGAAAATCCTTGCCCTACTACCACAAAGGTTGGTTTGTCTCATACCCCCACCTCCACCCCTAATAATTCCTGAGGCCGTGCAGGGTCAGTGTTATCTTCCTTCATAGTTGAAAGGTAAAGACATTGAGCTTCAGGAGCTTCCTCGGTGTGCGAAAGGTCACAGTGCCAGTGAGAGGCAGAAGAAGGACGGCCCCTCTGTCTCCGGAGCCAGCCTTCTCACTAAACCACAATGCTTCTGTCAGGCCTCCCTGACCCCAGGAACAAGCATAGCCACAGATAATCATCGAGGAGCCAACACCATAAAGAGGTTTTGAGGAAAGTTACTGAGCACCTACGGTGCACCAAGGATTTTCTAGATGAAGAGGATATAAGTGCAAACAGGTTCTGCCCTCAAGATCATACTTGAGATGGGGGTCAAACAGATAGATGGCTGTGACACAGTGATAAATCAGTATTAGTGCTATACAGAGAACATAACGAAAGCACAAGGAAGGAAATAATCTGCCTGGGGAATTTGAAGAAGTTTTTGGTGTAGGCTCAAGAAAACACAGGGCAGCCATATGTACTGCTCACATTTCTGCCTATTGGAAGGATTTTTCCTCCAGTATTGTCTTCCTAGGACGTTCCAGATTATGACTATAAATGTGGTTAGTGCTAGCATATCATGCAAAACCATTTGCACCAAACCTGAATTCTCCCCTCCTTTGTCAACTGGCTATAAGAAATTGCCATGAGAGTAGAGTGTGCGTGAAGTCTGAGAGCCTGAGAGACAGGAAGCATGCAGGAAGAGAAGTTGTACAAGTTTGAACCAAATTACTTGCCTGCCTGAACCCAGTCTCTTTTAGACCACTTCCACTTGATGATGGATTGCTGCTGCACACCCCCAAACCATTTTTATTTTTGAGAGAGAGGTTACAAGAGTGGAGGAGGGGCAGATACAGAGGGAGAGAGACAATCTTAAGCAGGCTCCACACTCAACACAGAGCCTGATGCAGGGCTCGATCTCACCACTGTGAGATCATGACCTGAGCTGAAATCGAGTCAGATGCCTAACCAACTGAGGCATCCAGGCACCCCCCCACACACTCCCAACCTTAAAACATGATGAGCTAGTTAACACCTGGTTCGTGACTGGCAGTCTAGTTCCACAGCCATTTGTTGTCCCATAGTCAGGATTCAGACTCTGCCGAGATCCAGTATCAAACCAGGAACTATTTCTCAAAAAATAGAGGACAACGGAGGACACAGTTTACCCCCAAACCCTAAAGATCTAATCAGTGCTTCTCCTATTGGCACTATTCAGAAACTTCATTCAGCATCTCCATTTGCCACAGAAACTTTGAGTGTTGTTGCATTTGCTGTCTCATAACTCCCAGTGGGAGGGCTGTTTGTACTACATCCTGGAATTGCTGAAGTGCCTTTTCTTACTCTGGGCCCACTGAAACCCAGCAGCCTTCTGGGGTACTAAATAAATGTTTCAGAAGAGCACACTCAAACGTAATGTATGTTGTCTCCAAAATCCAAAGAATCCCATCAAGCATTTTTAGTGGTCACGGTTCAAGGTGCAATAGCTAGTTTTAAATTTTGAAAGGGATAGTTGGACATATCGCAGACCACTGAACCCCCAAAATCAACCATCTCTTATATTCTTAGACCATCCAGGCTAAAGAACAACACAGAGTGATGTGGAGCAGGGAAGAAGCAAAGGGCCTTTTTCTAACACACATTTTAGTCCTGAGACTGTTCTCTGCCTTCTTGACGCCACGAATTAATATTTGATGTCTTCATATTATCTTTTACTTCCTTGCCGCTTATCTTACCTCATTGGTCCTTTGTTGTAGTTAAGACTCTTGGCTACAAGTAACAGAAATCAGGAATGCCCGGGTGGCTCTGTCCATTAAGCTTCCAACTGTTAGTTTTGGCTTGGGTCATGATCTCATGTTTCATGAGTTTGAGCCTCACGTTGGGCTCTTGGCTGACAGCATGGAGTTTGCCTGGGATATTCTCTCTCTCTCCCTTGCTCTCTGCCTCTCCCCCACCCTGTGCATGCAAGCGTATGCTTTCTCTCTCTCTCTCTCAAAAATAAATAAATAAACTTAAAAGGCTGGCTAAAAAGATTTCTCTCTGAAGTCATAGTGGTGTCTCATAAAAGCCAAGCACAGGAATGAAGAGCCTCATGATGAATCGAAATGAGAAATTGGAAAGGTGTCAATGTCCTGAAAGAAACTTCGTTCCACCCTTTGGTTTCAGTCTCAGCGCTCGCTCGCTCTCTGTCTCTCTCTCCCCACTCCCCTGAAAACTTGATTTTCTGTTCCCCAATGCAATTAGAAGAAGGCAGCCTCCACACAGCTCCGCAGCTGATAGCACATTTCCAACCACTCAAAAGAATAACTGATGACGTTTGAATTTCCATTTTAAGTATCAGGAAGAAAATGAACTTGGCCCAGTCTGGGTGAGATCTCCATATTCATCCCTGTGTTAATGTGTAGGGTTCGTTTTTTTTCATAATCAGGGATGCTGAAATTTCCAGAGAAAATAGGCTGGGTTGACATTTGACAAAACTATCTACTAGAATTCTTTTCCCTCAGTGAAAAAGGGAATCTTTCATTCTAGATTTTCAGTTTTTTCTTTATTTTCCTCATTGCCTTTTGGTATTAAACAAACATCTATGCCCAACTTCTTTAAAGTTTACTACATTCTGAATTGACCTTTTGAAATTTACAGAAGGAATTCATTTTTGGAAGAGCAAATGATTACTAGGGTCAACATATGGAAAGAGGAATTCGCCACTTGCCAAGTTTGGGCTACTGGTCCCGGACCACCAGTCTAGAAGAAAACAGAATCCAGCCAGTTTTCTCTGGTGGTGGCAGCCAAAGGGCATTGATCAAAGAGTATTTTTGTTGTTTACATCTGTTCAATTTTAGTTGACTGAAGCACATGATAAAATGTTTCTTCTGATTAACTTTCCAGAAGTTAAATTCTTAAGAATAATCTTAATTTATGTGGTTGAATTTACCACAGTAAATTCTTCACCTACCAAGTGTCCCACATCACTACTTAGCAAGAAGAAAGAGTTTCAGAAGGAATTATAACTCTTACGAAATCAGCTTGTGACAAAAATCAAAGAAAAGTTGGTGACCCAGCTAAATATTGTGAAGAAAATAAATATTTTGATAGTTTGGGTGTATGTGAGGGAATTTGGATGCTTTTGAATCAAATGCTTTTGATTCTTTTCAAATGCTTTTGATGCTTTTGAATTTCAAATGCTTTCTGTCATTTCATCGTTGATATATTTGAGAGGTAAGATGTAATCATAGATGAGGAGGATGAAAAGCTTAATCTGGCCCATGGAATGACCAACATATCTTGGCCACACTGCCAAATCTGGACAGTTTGTATCTGTGAATACCCAAAGCAATGGCTGATCCCAGGTAATTCAGTGCTAGAGGCAAGAACTCCTGGACTACAGTAAATGGGAATATTTTTATGATATTTTGCCTGTATTTTTATACTTGTAAGTTCTTATTGCAATGAGATGACAGCATAGATCAATACATGTCTTGTAATTACTAACTTGAATATTTCAAGTGATTTCAAGATGACTGAATGTTATAGTCCTAAAAGTATACAGGATTTTATAGACTAAAAGTGTAAATTTTTAAAACAACCAAATATTAAGGCAAAGCTAAGATGACAGCACCTTACACATAGACATTAATTGCACTTGTTTACTCACTTTAGCCAAGTGTCTTCACACAAAGTTAATTCTCTACTTGCTTATGAGGTAGATAAAAGAGGAATTACACTCCTATCGGAGTTGAGACAGAGAATTAATGAACTTGCCTAGAGCCACATAACCAGAGTGTCTGATACTGTATCCATGCCTTTGCACTAAATGTTCTGTGTTCTTTCCTCATTTAAACTGTGTGGACTTCGGGTGCCTGGGTGGCTCCGTCAGTTAAGCATCCAACTCTTGATTTCATCTCAGGCCATGATCTCATGGTTCGTGAGTTCAAGCCCTGCATCGGGCTCCACAGTGATAGCAAGGAGCCTGCTTGGGATTCTCTCTCTCTGCCCCTCCCCTGCTCATGCTCGCTCTCTCTCTCTCTCTCTCTCTCTCAAAATAAATAAATAAAACCTAAAAATTTTTAAAAATTAAATAAATTGTATGGATTTGTTCAGACTGAGACTGGAAAAATTACAACTATCCTATCAATAACAATAATCAAATGTGAATGTATACACAAAAATATGAAATTTCTAAATGAATTATTAATTTCAAAAAGAGATACCAACCTATATTAATTGAATTACAGTTATGTATATTAAAAAGCATCAGTCTAAATATAAGCATGATAACATTGTCTGGAACGTTTGATCTCTGTTCTGGTTTCAGCTGGAGGAATAAAATATATAGGTCTTCATTGCTTTTCTTTCTAAGCAGAATATTCTACATCTTAGGAATGCTGTTCCTAAAATAACGCTGATCGATAAAATAAATTGGGAAATTTTATTTTATTCTCTGGAATAATTTAAATAACAAAGGACTTCTTTAAAGTTTTGATAGACCTTGATCTATTGCACTTATGGAAATAGATTGCTAACAAATTTTTCAATTTCTTGTACTTTGTTGAACTCTTAGTCAATGTCTATTGTCTATGCTTTTCCAGCACTTTATCTAAATCTTGAAATTGGTCATGAATTTTATCAAATTTATTCAGCTACAGTTATATATACTTTCTTATTTATTTGATATTTGTGTTTTCTTTCTCCTTTTTCATCATTGAACTCATCAGATGTTTATCTATTTTACTGCCCATTTCAAATATTCATTCTGGGTTTTATAACAATTTTAATTATTAAAACTCTAATCATTAAGACTCCTGGAAGAAAACATAAGAAAAACCTTCCTGACATTGGTCTTGGCAATAATTTTTTGAGTAGGACACCAAAAGCACATGCAACAAAAGCAGAAATAGACAAATGGGATTGTATCAAAATTAAAAGCTTCTGCACAGCAAAGAAAAAGATCAACAAAATGAAAGGGCAACCTATAGAATGGGAATAAATATTTGCAACCCATATAGCCAATAAGGAGTTAATACTCTAAATATATAAGGAACTCATACAACTCAATAACAAAAATACTAATAACCCAATTAAAACATTGGTAAAGGGGGAATTTCATCCACTATGTGGATTCCCCATACAAACACTTACTAAATTTGGTGGGAGAAAAACATGAGCAAAAATCCTAAATAGATACTTCTCAAAAGAAGAAATTCAAATAGCTAACAGGTATTTACAAAAACTCTCATCATCCCATAATCAGGGAAATGAAAATCAAAACCACAATGAGATACCACCTCATACCTGCTAGGATGGCGATTATTGCCTGCTAGGATGGCGATTAGACAAAGGACAAGTGTTGTGGAGAAAAGAAACCTTTGTTCTTTGTTGGTGGGAATGTAAATTGATGCAGCCACTATGGAAAACAATATTAAAAATAGAACTGCCGGGGCACCTGGGTGGCTCGGTTGGTTAGCCTCTGACTCTTGGTTTCGGCTCAGGTCATGATCTCACGGTTCATGAGTTCCAGCTGACAGCACGGAGTCTGCCTGGGATTCTCTCTCTCCCTCTTTCTCTGCCCCTCCCCCACTCATGATGTCTCCCAAAATAAATAAACTTAAAAAAAAAATAGAACTGCCGTATGATCCAGCAGTTCCACTTCTAGAATTGAAAAGATGAAAACAGGATCACAGGGAGAGACCAGCACTCCCATGTTCATCGCAGCATTATTCACAGTAACCAAGATAGGAAAACAACCAAAGTGTCCGCTGATGGATGAATGGCTAAAGAAAATGTCAGACACACACACGCGTGCACACACACACAGAGGAATATTGTTCAGCCTTAAAAACAAAGAAAACCTGCTATTTGTATCAACATGGATAGAGCTAGAAGAAATTACACTAAGCAAAATAAGACACAGAAAGAGAACTACTGCATGATCTCACTTATATATGCAATCTAAAATAGTCAAACTCACAAAAGCACAGAGGCTAAGAGGTTAGGGAGAGGGAGAAACAGGGTGATATAGGTCAAAGGGTACAAAGGTTCAGTTTTGTAAGAGGAATACTTTCTGGAGGTCTAATGTACCACATAGTGATAATAGTTAATAATACTGTATTGTATACTTGTCATTTGCTAAGAGGATATATCCTGAATTAAATCTCTACCCTCCCACTCCCACATACAAAATGGTAACTATTCAGAGCTAATAGATATGTTAAGTAGCTTGATTGTGGTGATCATTCCACAAGGTATACTATATTAAAACATCAAGTACTATGTCTTAAATATATATAATTTTTATATGTCAGTTATATTTCAGTAAAACTGTTAAAAAAATGAAATAAGTTATTTTCAGGAATCCTGGTCAGATACGTGTTCCCCGGGAATGCATTACCAGCTATTTTTGAGAAAAGATAGAAATGAATCAATGAAAAGAACTGAAAGTGCTGAAAACGTGACTCTGACTTCAAAATTACAAACAATTCCTATCGCTTTATTCAACCCAAACTTCTATCCAGGGTCTTTTTGACCCCATCCCTTCCACTTTTCCTTCTCTCTATAAAAAGAGCAAGCCTATTAACATTATCTCTCTCCCCTCCTCCTCCCTCTGTGGTTTGACTGCTACCACACCGTTGATATGACATTTATATTCCTACTTCTTTTCTCCTCTATATCCTTGAAGCCAGGATCACCCAAGCAGTTTTAAACTTGTCTTCCCTCTACTTTACATCTACTCCTATTTTTTCTCTTTCTTTGCTTATTCTACAGCAGCCTTGAATCTCATTCAAAAAATCTGAACTTTAAAGACAGAGTCAGACCAGTAGGGTTCCTTCTGTTCAGGACATAACTGATCAGAGGTATGGTATGTAATTGTCAGGAAAGCTACCTCTGGCTCTTGGGTGTTTTCATGATTGTTCTCTGCTCTAAGTTTCTTTTTCACCAAGAGAGACACTTTATTTTCCTTGTCTTCATTCTGCCTATATTCAGAGTGGTGAAAGACGCTTATAGTTACCAGAACACCAGTCCCTAGATGATTTCAGTTTTACTATAAAAATGAGATGGCAGAAGGGTAAACCCTTGGTTAACTAGAATGCCCAATTTGAAGAATGCTTCATTATACTTTCTGTCAAATGTTACTAAGTATCTGAGTCCACTTCTCTAGTCTCTCATAAAGTATCAAGGTCATTAGGGGCGCCTGGGTGGCTCAGTTGGTTAAGCAACTGACTTCAGCTCAGGCTCAGGTCATGATCTCACGGTTCGTGGGTTTGAGCCCCGCATTGGACTCGGTGCTTACAGCTCTGATCCTGGAGCCTGCTTCAGATTCTGTGTCTCCCTCACTCTGTTCTTCCCCTGCTCATTCTCTGTCTCTCAAAAATAAACAAATGTTAAAAAAATTTTTTTAAGTATCAAGGTCATTACCCTGGATTTCAATTCAAATTATGTTGCCCTATGTATATAGATGTAAGTGATCTACTGATCATATGTATCCTGAAAGTCTTATAAATTATTGTCATTTATGACAATACTTAGTGGCTATGGTGCAAGTCCAAATTGGTGCAACTTTTCTAGATAGGTGTTTGGCAATATGTATCTTGAACCTTGACAACATTCGTAAACTTTACCCAGTATTTGCACTTCTACGAATTTAATTATAAGACTAATCAGAAAAATTAGTCTTAAAGAGTCTACAAAGAATGATGAACCTAAAAGTCTATCACATGTATTTTGTAAAAGTTAGAACATTATTACCCAACATTACTTAGATATATTTTAATATACCCAACTACTAAAATTCATATTCTTAAGGGATAAGAAATGTTCATAATAAGAGAATAATGGAGGATATAAAGCAATATAATCAGTATGGTCTAAATTTGATATAATATGCACATATACATGTACACAAGTACTTGTATGTATGTATATGTTAGATGGAAGATTTATGGTATATACATCAAAATGTTAATAATGGTTATCTCTGGCAAGTAGGAAGATGGGTGTTTAAATTTTTCTTGTTTTTACTTCAATATAATTTCCTGCATTGTCTATAATTAATATTTATTATTTTAGGGTCATAAAATAATATATAACATGTTTTCAATTTTCTACTGAAATTCCTACCATATACCTCTTTCTCTCAAAAGTCAAAATGCAGAGAAATGAACTTAAGAGTTCTAGTCTGTGGTTTTTTTCTCAAATGAGGTTTTCATATTTTGTTGTTCCTATTATTTTAACTTTCTTTGAAATTTTATATGCACAGACCTATTTGAAATATTGTCTTCACTCATATGACCAGTGCTTTGAAGGGGAAAACCCAAATTATTGCAGAACTTAGGATTTTTCCAGCAATTTCAATTATTGGGATTGCTCAGGACAATCATTGGCACACAAATCTATAATTATTCATGACAGAGGAAATATTTGTAAAATGAAAATGTCATCCATAGCCCTGCTCAGGAATGTGACTTGAAAGTCTCTGAAATACCCATTAATGCATCCTCTTATTAGTATCCTCACTTCCACTACCTTGGTCCAGGCTCTGATTATCTCATGCGTTAATCTCCTAAATTGTCTGCCAGTTTGCATCAGATTAGGAAAGCTACCTTTCATCTAATTTGAAAATGGTCATTTCTGGAAAATGGCAGTAAATGAAAAACAATTGCCAGATTTGTTACACTCTCAATTGCACTCTCAATTGCAGATATGTTACACTCTCTCACGTTTCAAGTAAGAGCAATATCCTCAGCCTTTGATGCCTTAAATACCACTCCAAAACTTAGTGGCTTAAAACAACGATAATTTATTAGCTTGCAAGTTGGTGTGTTGGCCACTGGGGCTGGGCCCAGCTGGACAATTTTTCTGCTTATCTCAGCCAAGCTCATTCACTCAATTGTCGGCTGATGGCTTGGCTGAGGCTGGATGGTCTAGGGTGGACACACCTGTTGGGCATTGGGTGAGCTATCCACTAGAGAGGCTCTTCCATATGGCCTCTAAAACAGGGTGATTCATGTGCAAAGCCTCCTGAGGACTAGGCTCAAAATCTCACAACATCCCTTCTTCGGGAATGTCACAAGGCCAATCTAAATTAAAAGGGATGAAGAAACAGAACCCCCTCTGAGGGCAGGAGCTATAGTGAATCTTTGGCCATTTTTAATCTACCATGCTATGTGATGAGCCTTCACACACACAGTAAAAAGTGAAGAAGTGTCAAGTGACAAAACAAAACCAATTTATTAATGACCTTGATGTCCTTCATTTAAAAAAAAAAAAAAGCCATGGATTGGGGGAATACAATGTCTCCTAAGCAGTGAAGCACTTTTCCCAAGGGATTTTAGGCAAGCTCAAGTTTTATAGAGCTTAGAAAAAGCAACAGGGAAGCAAAGCAGGATTGGCTAGGTCAGGGATTTCCTTTTGAAGACCAGCAGGTCCCATTTTCTAGAGTAAGGTAAGCTAGCTAAAGCTGAGTTGGAGACCTGTGGTTAGATTTCCTTGACAGATACTTCTTGTAAGAGCAGGCTGACTTAGGTTTAGATTTGTGACATGGGCTGGGCCACTAGGGCAGTCTCCATTTTGTGGATCTCAATATACAAATCAACTTAAGAAATTAAGAAAGTCACATTCTTAGCTACGCAATCAGACTCCAACAGTGACCCAACGGTAACTCTTATTAACTCTTACATTTCCTCAGAGGCATTCATCTGGAGGTCTCTCTCCTCTAATCATCCCACCCTGTTCCTGTGGCCCTGATGCTCTTTTTCTATATCCCCCTTTTTACTTCCTGACACAGTCTAAGAAAGAAGTTCTGATTTTGTTGGGTAGTCTCAATCCATATAGAGCATATCTATTAGGCAGATCACACTAGAGCAACTCCAGAGGGCACTGGCCAGCTTAAGGATTTCCAATTCTCAAAGGGGAGAGGAGAGTCTCTTTTGCAAAGAGATCAAGCCAGAATCACCTGTTGATATTACACTTTTCTTTATTCATCCAGAACAATTCTTACCCCTCCTTCTAGAAGAGGCTAAAAACTACAAGAATTGTCTTCCCTGTAAAAGCTTCCCAGCATCCATAGGCAAAATCAGTGTGTTTCACCACTATGGTCTTCTGGTTATCTCAATTTCTGGACTAGTTACATTTTATAGTAATACACTGGACAGAGCACCAGGAAGGATGGGGAAGGTTATAGAAATATTTCTGCTAGGTAAAATGGGCTCAGATTGAAATTCCCTGGAATTTCTTGGGGAGTCTACCTCTAAAGGCCTAGAAGTATAGTATTGACTCAGCCTCATAGTTTTCATAACACTGACAGAAGACAAGTCCTATGACACTGTTAAATTAATTAAACAAGGAGGCCATTGGACTGAGGAGGCTCAAATGCCATGAGGTTTACGTCAGCAAACCAGAATCTAAGCCTGTAAATGCCTCAAGGTTATGAGATCAAAACCTAAGGACAACCAATCACAAACAGCCAATTAGGCTTTAAGCTATATTCCATCAATAATTTCCTTGCTTGGCTTCCACCTTTTCTCTATAAACAAATCTCTCCCCAGCTCCCGTTGTCAGAGGCCTCCTGACCACTTCTGGTTTGGAGCTGCCCAGTGGAATCAATTTTTGCTCAGATAAACTCTTGAAATTTTTAATATGCCTCGGTTAATTTTGTAACACGACCAAAGTAACCTCACGTTCATTGATCGCCTAAGGTCACGCACACAGGACAAAGACATATCCCAATGAGATGTATTTCTGAGGGGTTCTCAAATGGGCTCAACTGAAAGATGACATTTAATAGTCTTCTATTTCTCTGCCATTCTCTGACTAGCATTTCTAATGAGTCTAAAAGAATGGGCTATTTCCGTTTAGATCAGTTTCAGAAATATAATTCAGTGATTTGTAGATGACTATTACAATGAATTTGTTGTAATTGTTGAACAAGAATTAGCGAAAAAAAAAATTAAGCAAACAGGAATTAGGGCAATTAAGGAGACACAGATTCAGGTCGAAACCTGAATCCATATCCAAGTTAGACAACGAGGGTGCAGGATTATAAAGGCAAAAGATTACAAGTGTGGTTCTTAATCAGGTCCCTGACGCAAAACAGGGATAGAAAGTAAGCGAGCCAAGGATTGCTTGAGTTAATACGCAGATGAGGGATTGAGACTCGTCAATCACTTTGACGCCTTTCAAACTGAAGACTGCAAATGATACAGGTGTCCTGGTGAAGAGAGAGTTAAACCCAGGCTGAAGGTTTGCAGCAGGCAAAAAGTTCATGGTTCCTCCAATGAGGACATGCATAAGTTCCCCCAACCTTACAGCTTCCGACCTGACCTCATTTTAAAAGAGACTCTCTTAGCTAGGCTTGCTTATTCCATTTTGAAATCTCCTTTTACATAATAAATAAGGTAACTTAGCTAGAGTCAGAAAATCCATTTTTGGACTGTTAATATTGTCGAGGTGGAAAAATTCTCCCTTCTACTCTTCAAGGTTATGTGGTCTGGTCTAAGAGTTAAACTGACATGAGACAGATTAACAGGAGAAGAAAATTTATTTAAATTATGTTCAAACATACAGGAGCCCTGCAAAAGGCAGCCAGACAATTGAGGATTATATACCTCCTGGAACGAAAGAAAGGGCTAGGGGTCCGGAGCTTCAAAGTGGGGGGAAGGCAATTTATGGGAAAGTGAAAAGAGGAAAATGTTTGTTCAACAAGGATTGCCCTACTGGGTAGATAAGTCTCTCAGATGAAATTATCTCTGGTAATAGCTCTCTTCCTGGTACAGGTCCCCTTTCTAATGTAAAATTACCCTTAGAAAAGGGCAACTTCTACTCTGTTGTCAGAGCTTCTCCTGTGTCTGCTGTTTCCCAAAGTAATCAGCTCAATATGATCCTCATGCCAAAGAGCACTATGCATAGCATAATGCCTTACTTTATTAAAACTTTTATCAGAACTTTTTAGTAGACATCTGTCTCAGCTATATTCTAATTATTTGGCCTTATTTAAAAGGAGTTTATTGGACAATAGCTGTTTACTTTTGCTCAATAATTTCAAAAGTTATAATGCACTAAATCTCTAAAGATGAGGTTGCAAATGGTAGAAGTCAAAGGATAAATCTCTTGGTTTGTTATTATCTTACTCCATAGGATGGAGGCCCCCCTACACTTGCCCCCAGACAGGAATTTTACTGACTTGTTATTCCTCTGGTACTCCCTATATCCAATAATGCATCAGCATTTATGATGATCTAAGTTACAAAATATCTAAGCCCTAATTATCCACTCTCTGACCTCCAAACACCCATTCCATCACCAGGATTTAACCTCTACATATCCCTTGAATTTTCTCTTTTAAAAGTTCAGACTTTTATTGTCTGATTTCCCAAATTTCTCTTTCATAAGCTCTGGTCTCACCAGAACTGTCTTTCCAAAATATAGATGGGATCACGCCAATCCTTTGGTTAAAACATGTTGATGAGCTCCCACTATGATAGGGAAAGATAGGATAAAATAGAGAGGGAAAGGTTAGGGCCTGAGGTCCCTGGGTGGGGAAAAACACATTATTTTTGGAACACTGCTGGGAGCATCTGACCACAGCAAAGCCCCTTGGGCTTAAGTTTCCTCTTAAGAATGTAACAGACACCCCCTACTGTCCCTGGGGTTCCCCTCAGGAATTTGACAATCAAAATACCTAACTACAGAAAGTAAACCATGAAACTTATGTTATACGAGGGAGGAACAGTAGTATGACCAGTCAGACTCCTCACACAATGGAGTCGAGACAATCAGAAATGGACAACCCAGCACCTAGAGTTGTCCACCCAGTAAGGGTAGGACCTGAGAAGGAATGAGGGGAAAGGGGGGGGGGGGTGACCAGAACTTTACGAAATAAGGACCCTCTCCTATAGTCGTGGGTATTCACCTTTGAATACCCTCTCTCTATAAAGAGAGCTTTCATACTACTTACTTTCTTATTCTCTAATAAACTTTTGTCTGCTGCTCATTTTGTGTCCACCTCTTCATTCTTCAAAATGGTGAGACCATGAATCCCAGGTATTGAGGTAAAAAAAAAAAAATCCTGCAACACCACGGCCATCAAGGTTAAGTTTATGCTCCTTAGCCTCATCTTTAAGACTCATCACAAACTTGGCCTGCAGCACCAGCCTTCTGTAGGCACTTCTAACTCCTATCTCAATCTAGAGCCAATCCTTAAAACTCTGAGCTTTCGCTTTGGCCTGAAGATGTTGATGGCCTGTGTGGATTCTATTTTTAACGAAACGACTTAGTGACCTTAACCTTGCCTGGTGTCCTGTATGCCCCTGACTCCACCAAATCTGACCTGCTGAAAGAGCAGTGTTTCCTCCCCCCGATCATAACAAAGAAACTTTGGGAATAAACAAATACACCTGTAACCTTTTGAATAGCTCACTGACACCATAGTTTCTGAGCTCACTTTAAAGAATTCTTCGCACTGGTTCATGGCTATAAAACTGTGACTGTTAGCGATAAAGCACAAGAGGGAACCTAGGAGGAGTCTGCATTCCTGGCAGGGGGTTATGCAATCCTTTGAGACGTCAACAGAGGGAGCTGTATCCCTCCTCCTCTGCATCCCAAACATTCTCTACCCACCCGCCGCACACAGACAGGTCCTAAACGTCTAAGCAAAAATATATAAATAACAGAGGAACTCCAAAAAAGTAAAAAGGGGCGCCTGGGTGGCTCAGTCGGTTGGGCATCCGACTTCAGCTCGGGTCATGATCTCGAAGTTTGTGAGTTCAAGCCCCACATAGGGATCTGTGCTGCCAGCTCGGAGCCTGGAGCCTGCTTCAGATTCTGTGCCTCATTCTCTCTCTGCCCCTCCCCCACTTGTGCTCTGTCTCTCAAAAATAAATGAATTAAAAAAAATTTTTTTTAAAGAAAAAAGTAAAAAGCTGTGGGATGAGAGTGCAGGAGTCAAAGGCAGGGCCAGCTGCACGGATGTGTGACCAGTGTAGTAGCACAGAGCCGAGCTTCACGTATAGAAGGGCCTATTCCTGGTTTCATGTTCTGCTATTCTGTCCCAAAATTCTTAATATTATTTTAACAGGAGCCCCACGCTTTCATTTCGCACAAGGCCCCACAAATTTTGTAGCGAGTTCTGGTCAAAAGATTTGAAGCCTGGCACTTTCAGCCACACTAAGCCTTTCCTAGGGAAATATTTGATGTGTTGGATTTTCTTCATTAAGGTTTTTTTTTAATTTTTTTTAATCCAAGTCCAGCCATAAAGTCTTTCGATTTAAAATTGGTTAGAAGACATTCTGCCAGTGTTCGTTTCATTTTGCCACTTGCTAACCCTGGGCAGCTGATTTTCTCTGATTCTTTCAGTAAGCAAGAGGATCCAGGCGGAATCTAATTATCTTCATTTGTTTCCTGTGTGCCTATTTTCACTTTCTTCTTCCTGTTTTTGGCAATATTATTTTCCAGTATTTACAACAGCTGTGATGGAATCAGCTTCACTGTTGGGAGCTGGTTTTGAGTGTTTGGCCCAAAGATCCAGGGGGAGAGGTTGGCACTTTCAGCCCACTTAGAGGTGCCTAATCCTTCAGCTGAGCCCGTGAGGTGACTGTAACGTAGATTTCTGTTGTAATTCAAGTTCCTGGAGCCGAAATTAGTCTTGTTGGTTCTCAGCAGTATTTTATTTCCCATTGTTGTTTTGTTTGTTCCCGTCCAAGGCTTTGAGAGAGTTCAAAGTACTTTGGCAAATAAACAACATTGCTCCTGATGGAGACCCGACTGCAAGGGGAAATCATCCAGGGGGCCCCAGAGTAGCTGATGAAGGTGTTGAAGAGACAGGTTATCACTTCTTTCTGTTTGACCCAGATTCTCTCTTTAAAATCCTAACATAAATCCTTTAGGGATTACTAGATCAACTTAAATGGAACTGGAAATTGCCTTTTAACAGCAACATCAATTAAGAAATGGACATGAAGTCTTCATAATGCATGCCATGTAGCTGGGGAGACATGACACTAAGCAATTTGAGAATCATGCTAGCATATGAAGCCCATGGATAAATTGTTTCGTAGGAGTTGTAAATGATATTTCAAGTACGATTTATCTCCTTAAATCTCTTCAAACTATGCACACAATTGGTGTACAATTGTTATTGATGCTTCTTGGTAAAGATGGGAGATGAAACAAATCACAGAATCCCATCACCCTATAACCTAGCAAGATAAACAAAAAATAGATGAAACCATAAAAAAGTTCAACAACAACAAGAACCAGACAACCCCATATCATACATTTAAAAAGATGACAGCCTTAGGTGCCAGTTAAGTGACTGACTCTTGATTTTGGCTCAGGTCATGATCTCCCAGTGAGATTGAACCTCACGGTGAGATTGAGCCCCACATCCGCTGTGCACTCACAGCATGGAGCCTGCTTGGGACTCTCTCTCTCCCTCTCTCTCTTTCTGCCCCTCCCCTGCTCACACTCTCTCTCAAAATATATAAATACACATTTTTTAAAAAGATGACAGCAAAGAGAGTAACACAGGCAGGTTAGTGAGGGCTCCTCTACCCACCGTCACCCCTTACAAACATTACTGTTGAGTCAGAAAAGTCCCGAGACTTCCATTTATGCCTCCTAACTATGGAGAGAAGTAGACTAAACAAATACTTCCTTATAATGGGGAAGGATGGAGTGGAGAAGTAGAAAATCTCCCAGGTGAAATGGACGGAGGGAAAAACTTGGGCTGAGTCTCGGCTGGAACACAGGCTTCAGACCTCCATGAGCAGCCTAAGAAACAATCGGTGACATGAAGATATTATCCCATGGAGTAGAATAAGCTCTTATTACAAGGTAAATTCCATTAGTGAAGATTGAACACAGCCTCAGAGGAGATCGCTAAGCCCATTTTTCAACAAAGGCTGCAAACAGCTTTATCAAACTTGTTCCACATTCAAGATACTGGAAAGTGGTTAGAACTCAATTCCCAGTCTTCAACTATAAGTCAGAGACAAGATAGATTAATGAATGAACTTAACATGAAATAGGACATTTATATTTGGTTGTATAATGGATATTACTAGAAATTTCATCCCTTCAGTCTCCATCAAGCTGAAAGCCTCTCTCTCACCTGGTCATGAGATTCAAAGAGTGAAAAGTGCCTGTTGAGGAAGGTCATCAAAAAGATGTGACTGCCAGTTGACCTATGAGCTGGACCTGGGCACTCAGAGGCTCTTCATCCCTTCTGCTGTCCTTGAAATGTGCATTCCACTTGCTTTTCCCACTTCTAGAGGCTGCAGGGCCTTGAGATAGTGATGTGGTGTTAAGAACCACCTGCATAGTATACATGACTGAACCTAGTTACAGCCTCTATGTAAATTTATGGTTTGACAGGTGGGTTTGGGGATCCATTCACCTTGCTGCCACCCAAGACAAACCTCATAAGTTCCCTTCGTTTATTAAAACTGCCACCTATCTATCTGGAGTGGCAAGTCTCTTGCTTTGGTCTCTTCCTGCCCTCACAGTAAGGGGGGACTGGTTTCAGATTAGACCAGTGAAGCTTCCTGGAAGGTTACCAACCAACAGTGCCCTAAAACTCAGGAGGACAAGAACCAATTCCCTTGTAAGTAGTGCCATGAAGAATTCCCATAGGAGATCTAGAGGCCACTAAAACAGATCAGTGAAAAGTAAGAATAAGAAAATCGATCAGGGAAAGTGAGCATTAAGAAGAAACTGAGGGGTACCTGGGTGGCTTAGTCGGTTAAGCATCAGACTTCAGCTCAGGGCACGATCTCATGGTTCGTGAGTCTGATCCCTGTATCAGGCTCTGTACTGACAGTGAAGAGCCTGCTTAATTCTCTCTCCCTCTCTCTCTGCCCCACCCTCAACGGTGCTTTCTTTTTCTCTCTCAAAATAAATAAATAAACTTAAAAAGGAGGAGGAGGAGGAGGAAGAGGAGGAGGAGGAGGAGGAGGAGGAGAAGAAGAAGAAGAAGAAGAAGAAGAAGAAAGAGGAGAAAGTCTCCTCAGACTTTCCTTGATCACTATATCTAAAGCTGCTCCCATTCACTTTTTGAGTCAATATCCTGGATTTGTGTTTCTTTCTTTGCTCTTATTTCAGTTTTTATTTACCAGTCATTTACTTATTTATTATGTATTTCTCTCTCAAAACTGTAAGCCTTCTGAGGTCCAGGACCATGTCTGATTTATTCATTCCTATTCTTATAGATCCCAGAACAGGTTTGGTGCCCAGCAAGTATTTCTTGATTGAACAGATGGGTAATTGCTCATGGTCTTAAAAAGGCAATCCTAGGGGCGCCTGGGTGGCTCAGTCGGTTAGGCGACCGACTTCGGCTCGGGTCACGATCTCGCGGTCCGTGAGTTCGAGCCCCGCGTCGGGCTCTGGGCAGATGGCTCAGAGCCTGGAGCCTGCTTCCGATTCTGTGTCTCCCTCTCTGCCCCTCCCCCGTTCATGCTCTGTCTCTCTCCGTCTCAAAAATAAATAAAACGTTAAAAAAAAATAAAAATAAAAAAAAAAGGCAATCCTATGAGATGTGAGGTCCAAATTAAGATAGCACCTTACTTGTCTTTCTCTCCATAGTGCCTAGACACTCAGTAGCTGATACCTTGCAAGGACTTAACAAATATTTTTGAATGAATTAATAACTGAAGCTGTTTGTAACCTAAAAAAAAAAAATCGACGTATCACTCATCTTAAGATCCTTATATGAATTAATCAGTAGCCTCTGATTTTCTTGCAGTTGGGTAGGCTCATATGTTTATTTTCTATATCATGGTATTTTTTAATGGACTTGCACATTACTTTCTTTATACTCCCTTTGTTAATATGGCACAATAATATAATTTATTCCTCTTAGGTTTTTCAGGCAGTTTCTGAGCAAATACTCAATGAATCCTTTCTGTTTCTCAATTGGATGATACTTGATGAATAAAACTGTGAATACAACTGTGAAAGGCATTCCCTTTTTAAAAATGAAATCATGGGAAGTTTATATAGTTTCTCATTGACAGAGATATTTTGAACTCACTAGACTCTTTGGAAAAAAAAAAACTAGTATCTATGAACTGGAAGAGAAGCTTATGACTCATTTCAAACTAGAAAACTCAAGCTAAATTTTTCTGATTTATTTCTGGTGTGTTGGTTCATTTCTATTTATTCTCATTAGCTAGGCACTATGGAGAAATATATATATAAAATAGAGATTCTTCCCCCAAGGAGCTGATCAAACAGCGGGAAAAAAATTCCAACAGCCCTAACAAAGGCCACAGGAAGGCCAGCCTGGTCCGAAGTGTAATAGGAGCATAGAGTAAGGAAAGGCATGTCACAGCTGATCAATATGATCAGTGAATGCCTTATGGAGAAGGTAGCATCTTAGGTGGGTCTTAAAATGGGCTTATTTCAATAACCATTATGATATGGGTTACATGGAACATTTTATATGTGCTAATTGGATAGAACCAGCAATTCAAAAGGCCATTTTTAATATCTCTATGTGTTGTTACATCAAGGAAAGCTTATTGGGTAGCCAGAAGTTTAAAAATTAAACATAAGGGGTGCCTAGGCAGCTCAGTCGGTTAAACATCCAACTTTGGCTCAGGACATGATTTCATGATTCGTGGATTCGAGACCCATGTCAGGCTCTCTGCTTTCAGCATGGAGCCTGCTTCAGATCCTCTGCATCCCCTCTCTCTGTCCCTCCCCAGCTTGTGTATTCTCTCTCACTCTCAAAAAACAGATAAACTTTAATAAATAAATAAATAAAAATTAAACAAAAATGCACACGGACATATATGCATAAATAATATACACAAATTTTGTGAAATTAATGAGCTCAAGAACATGAAAAAAACATTTTTCAAAATATTTGATAAGACCAGTTTAAAATCCTAAAATTTTAGCTTTTTTATTTAGTCCACTTCTCTTATTTTAAAATTGGGGGGGGGGGGAAAGTCTTGGGAAGATGAATCAACCTTCCCAGCTGACTAACGGCAGAGAGAGGGCTCCACCCTACATTTCCCACTTTGACCAGATTATCTTGCCATCATGCTCTACTACCTTCCCAATAATCAAGTATGAATTATCCTATTACAGTATACATGTATTTGCTGGCCACATCTTGGATTTCATAGAAAACAAAATTCATAAAAAATATCTCTCTTCTCCCACTCAAAAAAAAAAAAAAAAAAAGTAGGCCAGAGTTGGCAGTGGATACAGTTTCAAACTGTTATTGACCAAAATTCTAATCCTTTAGTCATCACAACAGGCCTATGAAGTAGGCATCATTATCAATGTCAATTTTACAAATAAAGAAGCCGAGGCTGGTATACTTAAAAACTTGCCCGGGATCACCCAGTTGGGATATAAAAGAGTTGGGGGCTTGAATTCACGCGGAGGGAGCCTAAGCCTTTACCATTAGTTACCAAGACCGTTTTGTGGATGGGAGATCATCTCCATCAGCTGACTCTGGACTGCACAGACTGATTATGTTCATGCTTTCATCTCCATCACCTAGCACAGTCTCTTCGTACATTATAAGCCTATTTCATAAGTTACTCAAATAAATATGGATTATTAATTCAATAATGCTGACTCACTGCTCCAAACTTAAAACCAATGTGATTTATTCTTTGGTTAGGGAAATAATTAGGAATCTGGCAGGCACTGGATGTTGGGTCATGTCCCAGAAACCAGAAAAAAATATCTAAGAAGCACCAGATGCTGAGGCGAGCAAGGGCCAAGGAGGAAGGGACCACCGGAGGTGGAAAACTGGCGGCCCAGGTCGAGGCTGGGAGAAGGGCGGGCCTATTGTTCGGGGAACTTGCTTCCGGGGAGGGGACAGCAGTGCGGGGCGGACCAGCACCCGGAAGTGGTGACGCGGGAGACTGTGGGGAACTGTGAGCGGCGTCAGGTACGCTCCAGGCTTTTTGTGCCCGGGTTCGAAATTCCCACTTTGGCCTTGGAAATTCGTTTCTTCATACCTCCTCACGTCTCCTAAGCCATCCACTCCCGTCAGGCCTGGTGCGGCGAGTCCTGCAGTAGAGTTGGGTCCCTCTGGTCCCCGGCACGCGGGTGGAGGGAGCGGGAGCCCCGGGCCTCGGGACCGAGCGTGCGTTCACGGAGCGCAGCAGGGAGGGGAGAGGAGGAACCCACCCCCACCCCCAGTCTGTCCTCGGGCCCCGCACGGGCCCCGCCGAGCCGGGGAGGGGGAGAGACGGAGCTGAGGCCCAGATGCTGGTTGGCATAAGAGCCAGGTAGAAAAGGGCGCTGTCACCCACCTGAGGGGGGTGGTTGCTGCTGGGCCGGAAGGTCACAAGTCAGTCCCTGCTTCTCACCGATGAACTTGACTGGCACTGAATCACCAGCTTGTTTCCTAGTTTCACGGGCAAGAAGGCCACAGCCACTGAAGAGGTGTTGATGGAGGAAATTGGGGGGTACCGTGAAGACACCTAGAAATGGATTGGATGGCTTTTCAGCCTGTGTGACAAACTCCTACACCGGGCGGAACGGCATGCAATAACAGCCAGTGGAATATTAGCGATGGTTTTAAAAAGAAAAACACTCCCAGAGTCTCATTAAAACAGAGGCGTTTGGGAGGAAAATCAAGCTGAAATTAAAATGAATTTAATTCAAGAGCTGGGATCTGAGAACTGTAGTAAAACCTTTTTATTTAAAATGTTAGGAACTAAAAAGAAAAATGTTGGAGGGGGCGGGGGAAAGTTTTGCATTAACTACCTCAGATTATCCTATAGTTCTATTAAAGAGTAACAGTTAATCAAATACTGATGATTGTTAAGCTTTACCCCAAAAAAGAATTTTGCTGTATTTATTATGGAACGCTAATTACAATTATTTTCCTGCCTTAAAGATCAAGTTGTAATTTTTAAAGGGATTTTTATATAGTTTTACTTGAATAATAATTCAGTAAGCTGAAAATGCACAGCTAAAATTCTTTTATTTAAAAACCACTAATAGTTGTCAGATGTCATACATTTGATTTAACGTCCAATCAAAAAGAGGAAGGAAACGAGATTTGTGAAGTAACAAATTGTCAAAGCAATGTCTGTTGTGTTGTACTTCATTTGAAACAATAATATGACCCGTAAAATTACTTTAGGAATTTTATTTACCTTTTACTTTGGACTAGTTTCCATTACCACTTTCACACACCAGGCATTGGCATATGCTCTTTCCTTAATCCAGAATGCCTAAATTTCAAATTTGTATTTTCTCCTTGCACTTTGCTTGTGAAAAGTCTAAAGTGTCTCATATTTTTAGATTGTATTAATCCTAATTCTTCTAAACACTCTCCCATCCCCAAGTGTAAATGCTAGCCGTTTTGTGAAAGTCAATTTCTTCATCCTAACTGGATGAGTTTACCTCTGGAATAATGTAGAATTTCTTATGATTGGTTCCATAGGACTAAAACTAAAATTCATTCTTTGCAGTTAGCTGGTTATACCCAAAGGAATTTGAGGGGCAGGGGGACACAATTCAGTCCATGGCAATAAGCACACTACCAGGAAATACAGCAAAAAATACTCGTGGCATGATAGTTATGAAATATTTTAAACACCGTACATTGAGAATACCTATATTTAAAAGTCACACATCAGATTTAGCAGTACACCAGATTTTGAGTCCTGTCATACTGATGGCAGGAAGATGAGTTGAACAATGGAATCGTTTTTTGTGTAACAGGGACAAATAATTTCTACATATGCACATAACATTGCACTAATTTTAGATTTGTTTAGAGAAAACTTGGGTGGCATGCAGAAGAATGGAGAAGTCTTAATGCTTTTGACTATTATTAATAATGTGTATAGCAAAAATTTTCCACGTGCTGTGGAGCTCAAGTAGGTGCTCTATGCGTGGAGTATAGAAACGTTAGTATTTGACTTATTGTCACTATCGTACAGCTTTTGTTTACTTCTTCATCTATTTTTTAACCCTATTTACTCTTCACTAGTTTAGACATGAGTCAAAGCAGCGAAGGATGTATGAAAAAGATTAGCGGTGTGAATCTTGACAAGCTTATAAGTGATTTCTCACAGATAGAAAAGGTATGTAAAGATATAAAACAGTTATGGTAGAAAAACTATATATAGTATAAAAGTATATAGTATAAAAGTTATAGTATAAAAGGGAAATAGATTTTGCCAGTGGAAGAATTTGGGAAGTAAAGAAAAATGTACCAAAAAATAAGCAAAGTAAAGACAATGGAAATGTATTTTTGCTAAGTCCTTTCTCATTTTTAAAATCCATATTTAAAATATATTTCATTTTGGATCATTTGTACTAATACATCAAAATGTTTCTGGGACAAGGAAATAGTTGATATACTTTGGCTAAAGTTAAAAGGAAAATACATACTTAAATGTTCAAAATGTCTATAAACTCAGGAATGGTTTAATAAGAATTGAAATAAAATAAACTCAATCCTCAGTCTCTTACCGTTATGACTAACTCTAATTTTTTTTTTTTTACTCTTTCCTCTGCTGTTCCTTTTTCCTTCTCTGTTGCCTAAAAACAGATGTATTTGAAGTTCCTCTCCCCAAATCTAGACAAATTACATGATAGACCAAACCCACAAGTATATATTAGGTTTTTTCCCCCTTGTCTGCCTTCGAGAGGAATAAGAATAGTTGTTGAGAAGATATAGGTGAATAAATGAAAGATTTGGGGAGTGGGTTTTTGAAGCAAGGGTGGGAAAGAGAATAATACCTACCTCTATTTTCTCTCTTTATCATTCTTCTCTATTCCTTCTTTTCCTCTGCACAGTCTGGCATGTCCATAATAAAGGAATTTCATGACAATGGGTATTTTGAGATAACATTATGAGCTTTTTTTTAAGTAGGCTTCACACCCCTGCAGAGCCCAATGCAGGACTTGAACTCATGATCCAGAGATCAAGACCTGAGCTGGGGTCAAGAGTCAGACATTTAACTGACTGAGCCACCCAGGTGCCCCACATTATGAACTTTTTTAAACAATGAACTTGAGTTTTCTTAACCAAGTGATTCTTACTAAAATAAGAGAGAATAGAGAAAGAAATAAGAAGCACTGTTCGTGGGAGAGGAATTGGTGCAAAATTTTTGGAGATTATTTAGAAATATCTGTCATATCCTTAAATATTTTAAATAAGAAATATTGATTTTTTGATGTGATAAAGTATTGTGATTGTATTTTTAAGA
Source organism: Lynx rufus (assembly GCF_022079265.1). NCBI lineage: Eukaryota > Metazoa > Chordata > Mammalia > Carnivora > Felidae > Lynx > Lynx rufus. The sequence continues at coordinate 205,051,072 of NW_025814823.1, read as the reverse complement.
ATCTTACCTGTTAGAGATACATATAGATGGTGATATTTGTGGATGAAATAATATAATGTCAGGGAGTTGCTTTAAGATAAATTCAGAGGCAGAGAGAATGGGGAAGTGGGTAGAGATATAGATGATACAATGAATTGAGGATTTTTGAAGCTGTCTGAAGGGTATATGTCAGCTATTACACTGTACACAAAGATACCAAAAAGGTATGTTGAAGGTTTATTCATTATTTGTAATAGCAAAAAAAAAGTGAAAACACAAATTATCCTCAGTAAGGGGACTAGTTAAATAAATTACAGTATGTTCATAAGTGAAACTCAATGCAAGTCTTAAAAAGAACGAAGTAAACCTAAATGTGCTTGTATGGACATCATCTCCAAGATAATAGTTCTAAGTGGAACATCCAAGGTGCAGAACAGAGTATAATATGATCCTTTCCTATAGTTGTATAGTTAATCATAAAATATTTTGGAAATATGTATAAGGAATTGTTAACCATAGGACTGAGGGTTGAATAGTTGGAAAGAAGGGGATTCCAAGTTAGCTCATATTCTTACTTTTCATAACTTTTTATAACTGTTAGTCTGTTTTAACTTTTTGCCATGTTACTTTTAAAATTAGATAAATGAGGAAGTTGGCTTACATAAAACATATGCCAGACTTAATTATTAGACTTTCAGGTATTAAGTGGTCTGTATTTTCATTAGTCTTCATATCATTAGGTAAAAAAAATAAAATAAAAATAGCGATATTCCTTGCTTTGGTAATATATATTGTTTCTTCTACAGAAAATGATAGAAACCAGTGGAAAGAATAATATACTGGATATGCAGTTGGAAAAAACTAACTATTTGTTAAAAGTAACGCAAACAAAGGAGGTTTCAATTAAAAAAGGTTAGTTCTTTACTGCCTGAAGAAATACAAAATCTCATAAGAGTATTTTTCGGTACCACAACAATTAATATTATACCATACATTTGTAAAATATTTTAAATTCACATAGAACTTTCCGAGCTATCATTTCATTTTGTCTTTTATAGCCCTGATACATAGGATTGGTATTACTAAGCCACCTCAATAATGAAGAAACATAGGATGAGAGAAATTAAATAATCTGTTGGAGACCACTAAACCAAGAAATGGCAAGTCCAAGCCTTCAAAACCATGGGAAAAAATAACAGTTGAATTCCTGTCTCACAATTACACCAAAAGAAATTTCAGATGGGTCAAAAATTTTAGTGCCAAAAATGGGCTGTTTTAGTCCAAAGCTCTCCCCTTACTTCTGGGACAACCAGGCCATGTGTGCCTCTCAGCTCCCAGCAACCAGTTGTCCTCCCGGCTGTGTCCCTGGTCTTGGTCCATCCTTTGCACGCCCACTAGCCTGCAGGGAACCTGAAAACCCAGGCTCTTTGCAGGGCAAGGCGCTGCTCTTTGAGAATGCCAACTTGCTTTGAGGCACAATGGTCTGGGATTACACCCAGGTAAGTGAGCTTCAGCTGCACCTGCAGCCCTCAAGGCCCAGTAGTGCTTGGCTTCACTGTGCAACCAGTTCAGGGTATCTGGAGAACTCAAGAGAGCCAGAATTCCCTCATGTTCACATGGAACTATGAGAAGTTCCTGGTATGCCCCCAACAGTCTGTGCCTGACATTGAAGCCCTGCTGTACTGGAGCCCATCTGTGCCTTAGGTGCCCTTTGTACCACTGCTGGCGGGGCCGGGTGGTCACAGTACTGTCCTCTGGGGAGGTTTCATCCATGATGGAGTTTTCTCTAAATTTTCGTGGAAGAATGCTTGATGTTTAGGAATGTTCCCCAGGATAGTTGCTGATCCTGTTCATCCCAACACCCTTTTCCCAGACCAATACTCCTCACTAATAAAGTGCCCTGTGTCAGGAGGGAAAGGAGAGAAAGCCATATGTATGTGCCCTTGACATGGTGTGATGAAAATGGCACTTCACCTCTATGATCTTCCTCCTAAAGACCCATAACCCCATCTAACCATGAGATAAGCGTCAGACAAATCCCCAAAAAGGGCTTTTCTACAAAATACCTGACCAGCACTCTGCAAAACTGTCAAGGTCATCAAACACAAGAAAACTCTGAGAAACTAGCACAGCCAAGAGGACACTAAGAAGACATGATGAGTAAATGCAATATGGTATTGTGGATGGGATCCTAGAACAGAAAAAGAACATAAGGTAAAAACTAAGAAAATCTGAATAAAGTATAGATTTTAGTTAATAATAATGTATCAACATTGGTTCATTAATTGTAACAAACATCTCATACTAATGTTAGGTATTAATAACAGGGGAAACTGGGTGTAGGATATTTGGCAACTCTAATACCTTCCTGATTTTTCTGTACATCTAAAACTATGCCAACAAATAAAGTTAATTAAAGGTGAAAAAAATGAAACCACCCAAAAAAATAGAATAGAATATGGGTTTTTGTGGGGTTTTTTTGTGTGTTTGTTTTTTAGTACGGAGAAGGCCTTTCCAAGTGTGACATCCATCAGTAGGATTCTGGTTAAATTATGGCAGCTGATAAAAAAAAAAGTAGTTCTATATGATACAGAATAATTTCCAAGATACCATAAATGAAAACAACAGTGTTCACAACCATCTTCTATCATTTTTATAAAAATATCTTTGTACACACAGAAAACCCTGTCCCTGATACATTTGTATATCTCTGGAAAGATAAACAGCCTCAGTATCCTGGTAACAGTGCTTGCTTTGGGGGAAGGGAAACTGGTTAGTCTAGAGGCTGAAACTGGAGAGATAATCATTTTTTACTATACTAGTATTTCGTGTGTATTTATCATTTGAAAAAATAATTAAATACTTTTTTAAAATCCAGCTCTACTTATTCTAAATCTAATGGCCTTTTTACTGGATAATACGCAGCAGAAGTAAAAGAACTAGTAGGAATAAGTTTGTAGAGTCAAGTGTGTACCAACTGACCTAGAGAGGAATAACAAACTACATATATGATTCGATTTGTTCAACAATAAAGAATGAGGTCATGACATTATATTTTCTACATTGGATACCAGATAAAGAATTTCTGTGCCAGTTGAAGATGATAATAATGTTAGTATTAATGGCCAAGTACTTTTCATACATAATTGTATTCAACATTTCCAAGTGCTTTGTGAAATAGATATTAATGTTCAAATTGCTAGTTAATGGCTGAGCCTAAATTGAGCTCAAAACCACCATTTATTTACTAAATTATACAGTATTAAGAAGTAGCTTAGGGGCACCTGGGTGGCTCAGTCGGTTGAGCTGTCAACTTTGGCTCAGGTCATGATCTCATGGTTTGTGAGTTCGAGCCCCACGTCAGGCTCTGTGCTGACAGCTTGGAGCCTGGAGCCTGCTTTGAATTCTGTGTCTCCCTCTCTCTGCCCCTCCCCTGCTCATGCTCTGTCTCTCTAAAATAAATAAATGTTAAAAAAAAATTTTTTTAAAGAAGTAGCTTAATATTCTGAGCTCTAGCTTTTAAGAAGCATTGGGTAGGATAGTATTCATTCTAAAATCCAACAGAAATGATAATGTGGATAAAGGTTTGCAAAGAAAATTAAAAGCCATTATTCTAAAATAAGGAATGATATTCTACCTTATGAACAATTTTTTATTGAGCCATTTTCCTTTGGGAAAAAAAAGTGTTGAGAGAGCCACCTTGTGTTCATATTTTGAAAATACACATTTTTTAAAAAATTCAGTATACTTTCAGTTTCAGGGCTCTGTTTTCAATTTGCTGATTACAGTTGACCCTTGAACAACACGAGTTTGAACTGCATGAATTCACTTACATGTGCATGTTTTTTTGTTAAAGACAGTACAATACTATAAATGTTTGCTCTTCCTTCTGATTTTCCTAATAACATTTTCTTTTCTCTAGCTTACTTTATTATAGGAATATAGGCTATAATACATATAACACAAAATATGTGTTAATGACTTCATGTTATCAGTAAGGTTCTGGCCGATAGTAGGCTATTAGTAGTTAAGTTTTGGAACTTTTTTTTTTGTTTAAAGTAAACTCTACATTCAATGTGAGGCTCGAACTCACAATCCCAAGATCAAGAGTCACATGCTCTACCAACTGAGTCAGCCAGATGCCCCAGTAATTCACTTTTTGAAGTCAAAGGTCACACTCAGATTTTTTTTTCAATTTTTTTAATGTTTATTCATTTTTGAGAAACAGAGAGAGACAGAATGCGAACAGGGGAGGGGCAGAGAGAGAGGGAGACATAGAATCTGAAGCAGTCTCCAGGCTCTGAGCTGTCAGCACAGAGCCCCACGCGGGGCTCGAACTCACAAACCGCGAGATTATGACCTGAGCCGAAGTTGGACATTTAACCGACTGAACCATCCAAGCACATCCACACTCAGATTTTCAACTGCACAGGAATCAGCACCTCTAAACACCCATGTTGTTCAAGAGTCAACTGTGCTGAAATAGCTTCAGCTATCTATTTATTCCTCTAAAAGGCACAAAGAGAAGTGATGGCAGAGTCTATGCCTCCTTAATTTTTTTAAGATTTTATTTTTAAGTAAGCTCTACACCCAATGTGGGGCTCAAACTCACAACCTTAAGATCAAGAGTCGCACACTCCACCGACTAAGCCAGCTACGTGCCCCCTTAATTTTTTAATTATAGCAGCTAACACAGTAACATATATGAAGTAGGCAATGTCAAGTGTGATTTAACTATCAATCTATTACTAGGAAATAGTAAAAGAGAAAAAATGGAGGATGGTGGGAACTTTGAGTAGGTGGTGGGGGGTGGTAGAGGGGGTACAAGGAAAAGTGAAAAACCACAACAGAAGAACCTTATATCTGCATAAAGCTTTTAACTTCTGCAAAGTACTTTCATTTCTATTAGCATAGTTGAAGAAAGTACTGGAGACTGAGTGTAGGACCTCTAACCGAAAGGCAAAATTTTGCATTTTCCCTTCACAGTATGGGTTCTTTCCTTTAGTCAATAAATAGAAATACTATTGAATACCTATGAAATAGCCACCATATTAGGAGCAAGAAATATCAAAATTGATAAGATATGATCTTTACCTGAAAGAGTTCACCATCTAGTAGGAGGAACCACAAATAAATGAAATGTGATAAAAGGAGAAAAGAGATATATACAAATTGTTGAGAGACAGAGGAGAGAAATAACAACAATAACAATATTGAACATTTGTGAGTAAATTTAGAGAGTACTATTTTCTCATTTGGTTGTCAGATTAGTCTTATATATGAGAATAGTCTTATATGTGAAGGAGGATAGGTATTACCCATACTTTTATTTTGTAGATGGAGAATCTAAAGCTCAGAAAGCTTGTCCAGGGTGTCATAGCTAGAGAGTGGAGAGGAAACTCTATTCTATTTCCTTGGACTCCAAGTTTCATGGTTTCATCACTATATCCTATAATTCCCCAGGAGGTATTGAATAGCAGATTAAAGAGCAGGATTTGAAATGAGAAAAACATATGCTCAAGTCCATACCTTCCACTTATTAACTCTAAAATCCTGGGCAAGTAACCAAACCTCTATGGATGACCGTCTCTCTTTGTAAAATCAGGATAATACCTACTTCTCAGTATCATTTTGAAAACTAATTGGGGTAATGTTTATAATGCACTTAGTGTAATACCTGGCAGAGTAAACAATCAATGGTATTATTATACACAGGTAACTTTTTATTAGATGCAAATATGGTATTTAATATTTAACCATCAAAACAGATGCCCAACTAGAATGGAAGTTAGTATGTCATACCAGTGCATACTGGCTGAATATTGGTCTTGGGCCTCTAAAACCTAATGAAAGAGAATAAGGCTCAATATTTATTAGTTGTTAAGTGAACTACATAAAGGTGAAATTGTCCTATTGAAAAAAAAGGTGAAATTTTCCTTAAACTTTAGGAGTTTTAATATTTGAAAAATATTGTTATTCTTTTATGAAGCCTTCATCACTGTATATTTAGCTAGTATAATTGTAAACTTAAACTAGTGCAACCTGTTCTCCCTAACCTTATAGTAAAAATGTGATAGCAGTAACAATCAGAAAGAGTCTCTGATTCTGTTCTTGTCCTCTTTCCAGGGCGTCCAACCTACTCATATTACTCTAAAGGACCGCTCCTGGACTGGTCTTTGTGGCAGTAAAGTAGCTAAATCACAGACGTGTTGTTGGACTGCTGGGGTTCAAGCTGTAGCTCTACCACTTACTAAGTAGAAGTGTGACCTTGGGCAATTCACTAAACTTCTATGTGTCAGCTTCCTCATATTTAAATGAGACAAATACTAGGACCTACCTCATAGGGTTAGGAGGGCTAAATTATTCAATATTTGCAAAGCATTTAGAATAGCAATACGATATATATTATTTTCAGACCGTTTTTCCACTTACCCCTTTCTTGCTTCAGTTTACTATTACATTGCCTGTCTATCAATCAATCAATCAATCAATCAGCAAATATTTATGGAGTGCCTGCTATGGATCACAACTGCTCTAGAGAAATGGTGAACAAAACAAAATAGTCCCTGATCTCCTACAGCTTACAGCCAAGTGGACTGCTTGAAATTACAGAAGTGTCCATCTCTGTTGCTACCCATCAAAGGCTTAGCTTTTTCTAGTTATAACCAGCTTATATTCACATGTCAGGGTATGAATGCTTGCAATGAACGCTCCATTTCCCATTGTGGCAGAAGTCATTAGTACCAAAGTTGCTAATTCCTTGTAACTCAGCACATTGAGTTTTTACCTCTTTGCCTTGGGACTTAGGCATGAGTACTAAGAGGACAGGTTGGAGGACAGTGAGGAAGAAAAACATTATCTTCTCCCAAATGACACCTCACCAACTCTGGCTCTCGATCTTAACAAAATTTAGGGTACCTTGACTCTCTTTCCTTGAGATGTTCTTTTACAGAAAACTCACATGGATACACCGCACATAGTTCCCCAGGCATGTCCAAGTATGCCTTAACTTTAGGGTAGATATTGCTAAAGCACATGGGGTAGGGAATCCCTACTATACTAAATTTATTGTGCTGTGGAAAACTCATTACTAAATCCCAGAATGCATTTGGTTTAAAGGGTAATTAAAAACTACTTATTATATTATTTACTTCGAGATACCTGGCTGCTCCATAAAGATCTCATAATTGTCAGGGCGCCTGGGTGGCTCGGTCGGCTGGGTGTCCGACTTCGGCTCAGGTCATGATCTTATGGTTGGTGAGTTTGAGCCCAGCGTCAGGCTCTGTACTGACAACTCAGAGCCTAGAGCCTGCTTCAGATTCTGTGTCTCCCTCTCTCTCTTTGCCCCTCCCCTGCTCATGCGCTCTCTCTCTCTCTCTCTCCTCTCAAAAATAAACATTTTTAGAAATCTCATATTGTCAATTATTTTAAGTCTTTCAACTTTGAGAGAATAGTTCCAAAATGAAAGAGAATAATTTTCAAATAAATGTGTCTTTCATATTTTAGAATGTTCTGCTCTTCATAATATGATAAAAGGGCTACAGCAGACCATTGAACATCAACATAATTTGAAAGGTAAGTTAGAAAAAAATCTTTGAAAATATGATATATTTGAGTGCCTTTAAAAATAGAGTTTTTACATCACTGACAGTAAGTTTCTTTTAATCTGGTCTTGTTAAACTCATCAGCTAATGCCAAGACTTCTCATTACAAAATAATACGTTCCTAAATTGTTATGAAATAAGAAATACCATGCTGAACAGAATAATTCAGTCATATTCTGACAGGAACATCAGAGGATGTTTTATAATCAGTTATAATAATTCTCTTTATTATTTTCAAAAGTTTAGAAATATATTTGTTCTCAGAAGTACTCTTGGTTTTTAATGATCCTGTGTTCAGTTTTGAAGGGTAGGTATTTCGTAGTAGTTACATGATGAATATACTATTTCAAACAGAAGTGATAGTTCACTATTTAGTGTTTTATCAGAGACTAAAGCTATGTTTGTGTAAATGAAGCCAGTATATTCAGCTTATTTTATTTTTACTAGTCATGCTAACCCAATAGGCCTATTCATTGACAAAACAGATGAAGCAACCAAGTGTTTGTCCTGAGTTAGCTACAGTGCAGTGTTACTGGGATTTTCCTTTCACATAGGAGACTAGATGAAAGTCCCTAGTTCAGAGTCCCTTCCAACATAAAACTCTCATCAAACAAGAATGTTTTTACCTTAGTCTTCTATTGTTATCATAAAGTACTTTTTATATGTAGGTGAAGTATGATAATGATCTTACACACCATTTATTTGCTTTGGCATGTTATTCCTTATTGTCTTTATAATGTTCTGGTATTTATCTTTAAGAATTACTATTCTTCCTTTTTCCCCATTGTTTTACCTTAAAATATCCCCTCAAGGGTTGATGAAACAAATATAGAAATTGTATTAAAAGACTTTACACTTACATTGTCAAGCAGCATCTGCAGTACAGAAAGGATTCAGCTCTTCTGGAGAGCAAAAGAGTAATATAGAGAACTACACCTTCTCCAGTGCCTTTTCTTTCTGTGTTTTTACTGTTTGTTTATTTTGAGAGAGAGTGCGAGCAGGGTGGGGACAGAAAGAGGGAGAGAGAGAATCCCAAGCAGGGTCCAATACAGGGCTCCATCCCACAAATGAGATCATGACCTGAGCCGAAATCAAGTCGGATACCTAACTGACTGAGCCACCCAAGTGCCTCTCCAATGCCTTTTGTTTTGGCTTAGTCCTGCAGACTTCTGATTCCCTTATGTCCAATAGATTTTCATTTTTCTTGACTCTAGCTGTCTGCTCACTTTTTTTCAGGGTTTGATCCGCATCCCACACCTGGTCTGGGCTTTCATTTTCCCATCTCAATGCTAATGGTTCAGAACAACTTTTCCCTTCTCTGTGACTAAATACAACACCCAGCTGCATTTAAAAAATTGTGAATGTTCATAATCCTTACAGTCCTCTTATTCTAGGATTCAAATGGTACTTTAATTGAACTCTTCCTAGGATTTTGTTCAAATAAAACATCTACCAGAAATTAAAGTTACTTTGAAGTCTCAGAAAGTTGATGTTTAACATATTCATTACTGAATTATAATTAATTTTTTGTACAAAAGATATTAAATATTGACCAATGGTCAAGAATACAATATTTTCATAGTCATAATATCCTGTCTTTGAAGTAATGTGTGTTTGGAGTTTAGAGTATGGACATGGGTCCTTAGTAGAGTAACTCATCACAATATATCAAATGATAGGGATTTTTCCTATATCATATTACTATTTATTATATACTGGTTTAGGAGACCCCCTATAATACATTGTATTAAAGATAGTTACATTATGCCATCTAACTTATGGTTAGTTACTACCAGGGCAAAGAAAACAAGATTCAGAGATTTTTGTCCATTAGAGGAGAATTCAGGAATTTAATTTAGAAATTCAAACACGTTGGCAGGGTGTCATATGAAGAAAAGAGGGAGACACATGAAATCAACTGCAAACACAGAGCACCTTCAAAATCAGTAGAATTCAAACTCATTTTTTCCAATTATCTCTAAATGATTTCTTGCAATTTCGTATTGCTTTTTTTTCCCTGTTTGAACTGAACTTGAATAATTTGAATTTATTTCGGCCCTTAGACTCTATCAGGGTAGGTTTCCAGGAAGACATCATTATGTATAGTACAACTTTACAAAATTGTAGTAAGCAGAGTGATTTAATCAGAATTGATTACTGACAAGAATGTTTTAAAAAGGACAATAGCACATAGTTGAGTGCTATTTTGTAAAAGAATTATCTGAGAAAGTAAACTAATCAATGACAAGTTATTCCTAAAGAAAAAAGTATTGCTCAAATTAAAAGTAGTTTGAAAAATGTAGAAAAACTTCTTTCAACATGCAGTAATTTGACATGTTAGCTTCTAGTACATCCTTGGGAAAATGCTACATGTATGTAAGTATATTCTGTATGGAGAAATGATCTGCTATGAGAATATACTTCAGAATCTTCATTATTTAAAAATTGCCTCCTTCCAAAAGAGATTTGCTAATGGCACGTTAAAAGGAAGCTAAAGAACAAAACATATAAACAAGGCCAGCTACATAATTTGCAGGGCCCATGCCAAATGAAAATGTGGGGCCTAATGTGCAAAAGGCAGGAAAAAAGTAACATTAAAAGTTCTAACATATAGAGCTTTTTTTCTTTCTTCTGTGGTCTCTCTCAACTTGACAGGGTTTTGTATTTGCTGTTAATGTTGCTGTAAGTAAAAAAGAATGAAAAATTTTAATTAGGAACATAAATGTTACCATTCATCTTTATATTGTGCAAATGAATTTTAAATCCAAAGACATGAGCATTTAACTCCTATGCAGAATCACAAAAGTACATAATTAATACTTCCTAGCTTGCACATGCATATTTGTTTCATTCTTACTAGAATAGTGTAAATGCTGCGCAAAACTACCTAAACCATTTATTATTCATTTTACTTCTTTTTTTTTAATTTTATTTATTTTTGAGAGAGAGAGAGAGCAAGAGAGGGGCAGAGAGAGAGAGGGAAACAGAGGATCCAGGCGGGCTCCACGCTGATAGCAGCAAGCCAGGACGCAGAGCTCAAACTCACAAACCTGAGAAATCATGACCTGACCTGAACTCAAACTTTCAACCAACTGAACCACCCAAAAGCCCCTCATTTTACTTCTTGATACCTGCCCTTTGCTACCAATACTCTCTACCTACACTTACTAAAGATGGACTAAAAGGAAAAGGAACTGTGAATTTTCCTATCCTTCTCTTTCCTTTTATGTCTTCATTTTTAGCATAATTATTGGGTTAATAGAGGGAAATAACAGAATTAAGAAAGGACATGGTAGAGTTCCTTGGTCATTCATTATTTCTTAGAATGCTACTGCTTTCTTTCTGCATTTGAAGCGAGTTCTAGTGAAAAAGAAAATGAGGCCCCTTGCTTACTTAGTTGCAGATGGAACATGTTTACCTTGTACTTGTATTTTTGAGTCTTGCTGAACTCCCAAGTATCATGAGTCCACCAGAATTCTGTGTTCATGGGGCATTGCAAGTGCCGTGTATGAATGTAGTGGCAAGAAGCAGTAGACATAGATGTTGCTCTTATCTTCTCTGCTCACATGCATGCTCCATTGTCCCACTGGAATTTACTTAAAAATATAAGTTCGAAAACAAAAAGAACTTCAAGACATTAATGGCAGAATGTTAAAGCAAGTGTTGCACCCTTCCGAGTGCAGGGCCCAACACGGACACACAGATTGCACACTCATAATGCTGGCCCTGCCTGTAATGAATAGGAAGAGAGTTAGGAAGATACTTGGATCAGAAACCTCACTTAAGGAGTAGGTGCTTCAGTATTGCACAAAAGTTAGCTCTAAATTTTCTAGAAACCAAGGCAAAACAAAATAAGAAAAAAAAATGGTTATATAACTATGAATTTCCAATTTAAAATAAAATAAAATAAAAACATTCAGTTAGTTAAAAGACAAAAACTTTTCCAGGATCTGAGTAAATGCCACTGGAGGACAATCTTAATTTAGGTCAACATAGCATTTCTTTTAAATTTTAAATTTTTAAATTTAAATTTTTAAATTTTTCTTTTAAATTTTTTGTAATGTTTCTTTTATTTTTGAGAAAGGCAGAGTATGAGCAGAGGAGGCGCAGAAAGAGAGAGGGATACACAGAATCTGACACAGGCTCCAGGCTCTGAGCTGTCAGCACAGAGCCCAACGCAGGGCTCGAACCCCGAGATCATGGCCTGAGCCGAAGTCAGACACCTAACCAACTGACCCACCCAGGCGCCCCTTGATCAACATAGCCTTTATTCAGGCAACCAATCAAGTAAAAACTCTGAATGTAAAAATATCTACTTTATTATGGAAAGAAATTATTACAAAGCTAAGCAATCTAATCATAAATGATATTTTTAAAAACTCGCTGTAAGTGAACAATGAATATAAAGACAATGTACATTTAAGGACTTCCTCCCAGTTCAGTACTAAAGGAGAATAGCTAATTTTAGAAAAATATACTGCAAAATTATTAGAGTCCAAGAGAATAAGTTGAATTTTGGCTGGGCCAGAGAAGGATTACTTGCCAAATATAAGGACCAGGTGGACTGTACACTGATACAAAATACTATTTGAATTTACAGATACTCTAGCCAGAGCATCAAGAGCCTTACCACTTGAAGAAGTAGCCAGAGTAGGAACCTGTGTTTGAAAATCTAATGTAGAATCTGGTAGGATGACGAAAAAGTAACAGCACCAACAATAATCATATGTTGTTTGTATTACAAATGAAAGGCAACATAGAGCCAACTGAAGTGTAATATAAAGTATTAAGGAAGGTTTGTTATTTCTTCAGTAGGTGGCTTTAGTTCACAGATAAGTTGTATGGTTCTATTTAGCATTTAGCATAATTATAGATGTGCCAAAACCAGATAATATGCAAGCAGTATAACATTTGGGTGGGTTGATCAGTTATTCTGGCAGAGGGAAGACTTATCGTCATTAAAATGTCAGTTTCCTGAAGTTAATATACACATTTAATGCCATTTTAAGTAAAATTCTAAGTTGGGGTTGGAGGAGATTGTATAAAATAATCTTGAAGCTATTTGATGGAAAAAACAAATAAACAAGAGAACTGTAAAAAAATAAGAAGAATGAAGAGAAAAGGGAGTTTTATTACCAGATAACAACATGCCCTGAAGCTGTTGTAATGAAATCATTATGGTATTGGCATAAAAATGGAAAAATACATCCACAGAAAAAATAGAGAACTAGATTCTAGAAACAGGCCTCAGTATTTTTTAATGTAATAGATGACACAAGAAATATGTCAATTTATTGGGAAAAGAATGGCATTTTAACATATGGTACTGGCACAACTAACTTTCCATCTGGAAGAAAAGAAAGTTGGACTCTTTTCTACCACATTAAAAATAAATTCCAGATGGAGAAAAGACTTCAGTATGAAAAAGAACAATAAAAACTTAAAAGAAAAGTCAGGATATATCATCAGCTGTATCCAGGATACAACCTAGAGCTAGCTGCGGGTGTCTTCTTGACCAATCTGGAAACTTCAGATACTATATAAAGAAAAAAAGACCTAACAGACTTTTTTAACAACAACACAACAAAAGTACCACACAACAGCAACAACAACAACAAAACTTTGCATGTTATTTTGTCATGCAAAAGTGAAAAAAAAAACAAGTAATTTATTTCAAAAAGTGTTTTCAAATACAAATGTAGTTTATATCTACAATCTACAAAGAGCTCTCCATATACAAAGAGATCTACAAATTGACCTGCAGGGATAAATAGAATTTTTTAAATGAACAAAAGATATGAATAAAATTATGGAAATGTGTATGTGTATACATACATGTGATCCAGAGTTTAATAAGTTCAAGGGAAAAACTGAGAAGGAAACACAATTACACCAGGGGTGTGGGGTGAGGGGTGAGGAAAAAGGAGAAAAAAAAGAGGGAGAGAAAGAAAGCAGAAAGAAAATGAAAGAGAGAGAAGGGAAGAGTGTCCTAAGGGTAGCTCAGCATGTATGATATGACCCTACGTATATAAAATTATAAAAATGTATTTACATATATGCATAAAAAAATTACAGATTTGAAGGAAAATCCATTTTTAGGAAACAAGTTTTTTGCAAAGTAATGTATGTAGTACAATTTTATATTGGTAAAAATAAATAAAACCAGTACAAATGTGTGATATGTTTATATATGATTATATAAGCTGGAAGAAAAGTAGGAAAGAAATACAGACCATGCTGCTAACACTGATACTTTGGTGAGGTAAGTGGAAGGGAAGGCATGTAGAGATGATTAGCTTCCCCTTACAGATGCTTCACTTGCTAAGACAACCATGTATACTTTTATAAATTAGAAAACATCGGGGTCACCTGAGTGGCCCAGTCAGTTAAGTGTCTGACTTTGGCTTAGGTCACGTTCTTGTGGTTCGTGAGTTTGAGCTCCACGTCAGGCCCTGTGCTGACAGCTCAGAGCCTGCTTCGAATTCTGTGTCTCTCTCTCTCTGCCCTCCCCGTCTTGTGCTGTCTCCCTCTCTCTCAAAAATAAACATTAAAAAACTTTTCAGGGGCGCCTGGGTGGCGCAGTCGGTTAAGCGTCCGACTTCAGCCAGGTCACGATCTCGCGGTCCGGGAGTTCGAGCCCCGCGTCAGGCTCTGGGCTGATGGCTCAGAGCCTGGAGCCTGTTTCTGATTCTGTGTCTCCCTCTCTCTCTGCCCCTCCCCCATTCATGCTCTGTCTCTCTCTGTCTTAAAAATAAAATAAACGTTGGAAGAAAAAAAAAAATTTAAAAAAATAAAAAAAAATAAAAAAAATAAAAAAAAACTTTTGAAAAAAGAAAGCATCAAATACCTTTTCTTTCATCTTTCAGTGATGATGCTTCAGCATTTCCAATAGATACAAGAGGTATTAGTTGCCTAGTTAGCACAATGTTTTTTTTTTTTTACACAGTTCCCAGCCCTTAATTATTCTGACAAAAACAAAACAAAACAAAACAAAACAAAACAAAAAAAAAACAGAAAATCTTAAACTTGAAAATCATACAAAACTGGGGCGCCTGGGTGGCGCAGTCGGTTAAGCGTCCGACTTCAGCCAGGTCACGATCTCCCGGTCCGGGAGTTCGAGCCCCGCGTCGGGCTCTGGGCTGATGGCTCAGAGCCTGGAGCCTGTTTCCGATTCTGTGTCTCCCTCTCTCTCTGCCCCTCCCCCATTCATGCTCTGTCTCTCTCTGTCCCAAAAATAAATAAAAAAAACGTTGAAAAAAAAAATTAAAAAAAAAAAAGAAAATCATACAAAACTGAATGATACTGGAAAGTATAACTCCTTTGTTATAGAGTTCAAAATCCTCCAAAATCTCCAGTTTCCTAATTCTAGAATACATATATTCTATTAACAAGTCACATTTCATCTTGGAAACTTTCAGGTTACATGATTATTAATGTACTGTGTCCCTATGGTTTGAAAATCCCATTAGAATGGGAGTGAGTGGGAGAAACATATCTGAAGTATTTGTTCTAAAGGCAGTAGTATATTTTATAAGTAAGTATTTTAGTTGGAAATATTTTCAAATTATTGGTGCTTTCCATTCAAGGAAATATCAATTTTCCAGCAAAATTTTTATAAACTAAAGCCACCATTCAGATTAAGCTCTTCATTTTAAAATATGACCCTTTAAAATATAACACTTTCTTATCTGTCTGATTACAGCCTTTGAAAGCAAACTGATTTTAGATTTCTACTCTCACTGTAATGTTGTGATTTAATGGATATTTATGCTACTCATCATCTTCCCCTGTAAACATAGTTCTGGATTTTCTCTTTCTGCTCCAAATACTTCTATTCTCCTAATAACCAGGGCTCCAAAAGTTTGCAGTTACTATGTACTCTTCCTCTCCAACAATATCAATTTTACATATTCATAACCTCTTACCCATGCTTCTGCGACAGTTTCATATGTAGACTCCATTTCCAAAGTTCCTCTTAACAGTACTATATTGCAAGACAAGCCTTCCTAAAGCATTGTTCATATAACATCCAAAATCTTTAGGGGTGCCTGGGTGGCTCAGTCAGTTAAGCATCTGACTTCGGCTCAGGTCATGATCTCACAGTTTGTGAGTTGGAGCTCCACATTGGGCTCGCTGCTGTCAACATGGAGCCTGCTTTGGATCCTCTGTCCCCCTCTCTCTCTGCCCCTCTCCTGCTCACTCTCATTTTTTTTTCTCTCTCTCTCTGTCAAAAAAATAAAATAAACATTAAAAAAATCTTTAATGGGGCTCCTGGGTGACTCAGGTAAGCGTCCGACTTCGGCTCAGGTCATGATCTCGCAGTCCATGGGTTCGAGCCCCGCATCGTGCTCTGTGCTGACAGCTCAGAGCCTGGAGCCTGTTTCAGATTCTGTGTCTCCCTCTCTCTCTGACCCTCCCCCATTCGTGCTCTGTCTCTCTCTGTCTCAAAAATAAACGTTAAAAAAAATTTTTTTTAAATCTTTAATGATTCATTATTGCTGTGACTAGTTATTGATTATGTTATGTTAAGATTGTAGGAGGAAAAGTGTAATAGGATGTTGAGTGGGACTTGTGCTATTAACCTGAAATTACTAACTAGGCCACAAGATTTAAAAATATATATTTCTAAGCTAAATATTTCCGTATTCTAAAGAGAGCTGCTAATATGTTACCAAAAGTTAGGGTGAACCTAGACTCTCTATTATATTAACCCAAATAAAAGGCAAAAAAAATCACATAATTTGCAGAGACAGAGCAGAATCAAACATGGCAGAGATGTTGGAATTATCAGACTGGGAATTTCAAAACTGCTATGATTACTATGTTAAGGACTGTAAGGGATCAAGTAGATAACATGTAAGAACAAATTGGCAATGTAAGCAGAGAGATGAAATCCTAAGAAAGAAGCAAAAAGGAATGCTAGAGATCAAAAACTCCATAACAGAAAGGAAAAATGCTTTGGGAGGCCTATACACTACAACAAAGTAGAATTTATCTTAAGTATACAAGACTGAGTCAACATTCAAAGCTTCATCAATTTAATCCAGAACACCAACAGATTGAAAAGATGATCATATTAGTAGGTGCAGAAAAAGTATTTGACAAAATCCAGCACCCATTCATGATTGAAAATAAAACATCTCAGTAAACTAGGAGTAGAGGGAATGTACTCAACTTGATTTAAAAAGAAAATCTATAAAAGCCTACAACTAACACCATATTTCATGGTGAGAAATTAGAGACTTCCCACTAAGATCAGGAATAAGGCAAGGATATTCCTCTCTCACCACTCCTTTTCAGCATTGTACTAGAAGTTCTAGTACAATAAGACAGTAAGACAAGACAATAAGACAAGAAAAAGAAATAAAAGGTATGCAGATTCAGAAGTAAGAAATAAAACTGTCCTTGTTCATAGATGACATGACTGTCTAGGTAGAAAATTCAGAAGATTTGGGAGGAAAATTACTTGTAATTAATAAGCAATTATAGCGAGGTTGCATGCATTATACAAAGTTAATACATAAAAGTCAACTGTTTTCCTATATAACAGCAATGAACAAGTGAAATTTGAGAGTAAAAACACAATAACCTCCAAAATTCAATATTTAACTATATGTATAACAAAATATGTTCTAGATCTATGTAAGGAAAACTACAAAACTCTGATGAAGTAAATCAAAAAGAACTAAATAAATGAAGAAATAGTCCATGTTTATGGATAGGAAGACCCAATATTGTCAAGATGTCAGTTCTTCCCAACTTGATCTATAAATTCAGTGTGATCCCAATCAAAATTCTAGCATGTTTTTTTGTCTATATTGACAGACAAACTGATTCTAAACAATACAAAGCTATAATTACTGTTATCCAAGTCTAGTGTCTCATTCATCCTTGTCACTGGTCCCCAGTAGTCCCTGAACTTAAGCCCCGGCCTCTATTTCACACTGGTTTTGAATTACAAGTCTTGATGCCAAGTCTACTCCTGGCCTATATTTCAGCTTTGAGCCTTTTATGTCTGGCTTAGGTACAGAGTCTGGCTCTGTTTCAAACCCTCATCACACACTATATCAGGATGGACTCTTTCCTGATCTAATCTAGAGATTACCAAGGTGAGTATAGAAAACTCAAGCACTGCTCCTTCTTAATCATCCCAAGTCAGAAGATAGCTTTGGTTATATACAAAAGATGTCAATTATGGTAGGTCTGAAACAATATGGCAAATTAAAGATGCAAAACCATATTTTAATATGTTTCTCTTTTTTTCTTATTTACATTTTACATGAAAAGACATTAAGTAAATATAACAATGCTCTCAATAATGTTGCTGTAAGATAAAACCTTCCTCCCTTTATAGCTTATATATCTAGCTTAGAATATTACTTATCTTCTCTTTTGGCAGTGGTTTTATTTCCATTACCCATCCTGTAATACCAACTATAGTAATTTTCAAATATGGATCAATCCAACCATACACCTGCTTTACTTACAAGGCTGCAATTACTGAAGACTAATGGTAAAAAAAAAAAAAAATACATTGCAGACCTATGTTAATTTATGAATCTCAGTTTCAATTATACCTTTCATTTATCCTGACTTTTCAAACTTTGCAATCTTCTAGCCCCCAACTTTAAACCTGTTCTTTTCTTTCAACTTACTTTACTTTCTATTTCACAGAAAAAGTGAAAGCTGTCAGACATAAATTATCTCATTTCTTACCACCTAGTACCTCTTCTTCCCACTATACCTCTTCCAAATATATACATACCTGGACATATCCTTACTACCTTCCTCTTTAGCTTAAAAAAAAAGAGAGAAAATCCTTCTTCCTATCCAAAGTTAATTCCTCCACTTGGGTTTAACTCTTGTCTCTCTTCTGGGGTATTGCATCTTCAATTGTCCCTTCTTTTCTGTCTTTCATTTATTTCTACTGTCCATTCCTCTCAGCATTTAAACAACTCACATCTTTCCCATATTTTAAATAAACAAGAAAATAAAGTTTCCTTAACTTTAGGTTGATTCCCTCCAAATGCCCTCACTCTTTCCTTTTACAATCAAACCTCAAGGGAATGGTCTGGTGTACTCACTCTATCCATTGCCTTACCTTTGCCTAGTCTTCAACTTACAACAATTGAGCATTTCCCAAAGTTTTCAGATTCAAAGTTCTTTTACTTGATCTTCTTACTGCTTTTATCGCTACTTATTATGATCCCTTTAACCTCTCTTTTCTCAGTACCACTCACTCCTGCATCTCTGGACACTTCTCAGTCTCCTTTACAGAATACTCTCCTTTGGCCACCTCTAAATATTTCTCAGCCTACCAGAAATGTTTTCTGGATATCTCAAGCAATCAAATTTAGCAGGTAAAAATCTATAGTCTTCGTTTCACTCCTAAAAGTCTTCCTCTTCTAATCTTTCCCAAACTGATGAACATTTTTTTCTTTTTTTTTTTTTTAATTTTGCTTTGTTTTTTGAGAGAGAGGGATGGGGCGCAAGTGAGTGAGAGGCAGAGAGAGAGAGACAGAGAGAGAGAGAAGCAGGGCTCACCTGAAGCGGGTCTCAGGTTTTACCAGAGCTTGAACTCACTGGATATGGGACTCAACTCATGAACCTTGAGGTCGTGTTCTGAACCAAAGTCAGATGTTTAACAACTGAGCCCACCCAGGCACCCAAACATTTTTCAATTACCCAAACCAGAAACCTAGAAAGCAAAAGTTCCCCTTTCCTTTTTGCCTCTGCTATCCAGTCAGTCATAAGTCTCCTGGTAATCTTACCAGCTAAATAATTATCTTCATTTTCTTTTATGTCCTGCTGCCACTGACCTAATTGAGGCTCCTGTTATTTCTTACTTGATCTATTTTTACTGATACCCATTCATCTAGGGTCAAAACCTGCCCATTTGTCATCTACACTGCCAGATCATTTTTTCAACATGTAACTAATCATTTCCCTTCACTGTTCAAAGTTCTTTGACTGTAACCTATAAGATAAAATTTAAAGCCATTCATATGCAATATGTCCATCTCCTATTAGGATATGGCTTCAACCTATGTAGCACATCCTCCTCAGAGTTTACATTCCAACAATACTGTATTTGAATTGTAACTTGCCCAAATGTGCTATAGTCACTCAAGCCCAAAGTCTTCTGTGCAGTTTTATGTATGTGAAATGCGTTCCTGCCACATGGGGTAACCCTTATCATGTAAGTCTTAGTGCAAATGGTTTCTCTTCTGTAAATCCTTTCCTGACTTCAGGCTGAATAAGACTTTTTTTCCACAAGTCCCCATGGTATTTCAGACACACTGCCATTCCAGAGCAATTATCATAGCATATCATAACCACTTACACATCTGTTTTACCGTTTGGCCGTAAGTTCTTTGAAGAGCAATAATTTTGTTTGTTTCAATATTTCCAGCGCCATGCATGCAACCTCGTGTGTAGTAGATGCTGTATGTATGTGTTGAATGCATATATGAAAGGAAACTCAAAATGTTAAATGTATTCCCATGTTAATTAAAATGTTTTGTGTATTAAGATGCCCTCTGGTTATTTTTACACAGGTGAAAATGAACAACTAAAAAGAAATGCTGATGTTATGAGAGAAAAGCTGAAGTCTCATGAACAAGTGAGTTTATGTATTTTTGTATTCAATCAAATTCCTGTAGAGCATTTGTCTTCTCAAATTAGAAAAAAAGGAGGGTGGTTTTCATTAATAAGGACAGCCAAAATTTGGAAAGGAAATATATATATGTGTATGTGTGTGCCAGAATTTTTAATGAATAAAATTTCTTAAAGAAATAACAGTTTTAAGGACTCTAGTCTCTTTGCAGACTATAACGCACTAAGGTATCACTTACATTACTTTGTCTTCCCACCAAAAAGAGATACAACTATTTTGCTACATATTTTTAAATTATGTTAATGAAACTTTTACTATAGAGTATACTCTGTTATATTAATTAGCACTTTTAAACTTTTTACCATAAAATAAATGAGTCTTGATCTTTCTGATTTAAGTAACCTTTTGCAATTTTATTGCATCATCCAAACGAAGGGAAGACTTTATGTGGATAACCAATTATTTCTCTCCCCAGGGCTACCATACCCTCTGCTACTTTTTCTTTTCTCCTATAGGAACAGCATACGGCAGCAATTATAGAACAAATAACACAGTGCTTAGAACATAAAAAGTGCTCAGTAAATGTCAGTTCCCACCACCCTTTGGGAGGCTTATTATCATAATTTTTTTCTCCTTTCCCAAGAGCCAACATGTCAAACCTTGGCAGACCTAAGATTTCCAAAACTCAAATTGGATCTGTATCAAGCTTAGAACTTCAAGTTGAAGGATCATTTCCATATTCAATCTGGTTCCTCACTTGAGTTAATTTAAATATGTCTGGAATATATCCCACCCTTTATTTTTCCTTTCCTTTATCCCTTTCCTTTCCTCTTTCCCATTCTTTCCATACCTTTCCTATAAAGCTCAATGATTGATGGTACAGTTAGGGTATCATTGGGGCAGAGAAAAGGGGGAGAAATTTTTACCTTCTTTCTCTTCTAAAATGTCAAGCCATAGAATATTGCTTAGCCTAAGATACTATAGGAATTGGAGACATCATGATGAGTAAAAATAAAGTCCCTGCTTTTATGATGTTTAGAAGCTTTTCTTGAACCTCTTGCCTTCATTAATGTACCTTTCTTAGTATCCTATTTTATTTTTATTCTTGCTGCTTTCCTTTTCTCCTGCCTACATCTTAGGACTGTAAGTGGTTTATGTAGGAACATCCCTCTGGAAAAATTGTAAATTGTATCTTTGGGGGCTTTCTCTTCCAACACCTCTCTGAATGCGACTATCCACATTAACACAATGATCATTTCTATGCTGCAGCAACCTAAGAAACTAATCTCAGGCACTTGTCAAGCACTTCTCAACTCCCAAATTCATTCTTCTCTAGCCTCCTCCTCATAAAACTAACCTTTACCATGGGTAGTGCTTAACTTCCTTCTGGGAATTAGGGATGTTTATATGATTTTCAGAAACAGAACTTCAGGTCACATTCAAAGGAGTCATCCTATGTTAGGTTAAGCTTGCCAGCTATCGAACAGAATGTACTATTAGCTCTAAAGTATAACTTTGGCTTTAATTGACATATTTTAATGCTATCATGGCATTTATTTATACAGTTACCAAAATACTTTGAGATTATATGATATGTTAAACACTGGTGATGAGTATTCAGGAAGCAAAGATAAGAATACATTGTCTCTGGATGGGCTGTATCTACTTGGACCAGAAATTGTTCCTTCTCAAAGCTGATTATTCAAGCGATAAACAATATCTTTCCTCTCTAGATATGGTTACATATTAACAATTAATATAAAGTATGAGAATTTCACCTTTCTAATTAGTGGAAAGTTGTGTACATATATTTAAACTGAAGAATTAATATGTATTTTAATCTTTAGGAATATAAGAATAATATTGCCAAACTTATGAGTGAAATGAAAATCAAAGAGGAGGGACATAAAATAGAAATAAGGAAACTTTATCAGGATATGCAGGAAAAAAGTAAGTTTTTATTTTTGACCTACTGAATTCTAAGACATCATAAAATAATTTAAATGCATGTATAAACTTTTTTCAGTAATTGCCCGTATTCTTGAATGAACATTGCCTTGATGCATTTTAATTTGGGTTTTGTACCTTTCAATTTATTTATGTGATATAAATTACAACATTTCTAAGCTGGATTTATGGTTTTTGTACTTAACATTATTTAATATGAAGCAGCTAATGTCCTTATATAAAAATTAATGTGAAATGTATAATACCTTTAATATTTATATACTTGGCATATAGTATATAATTTCAATAATAAAATTTCTTCCTTTATTAAAGCAGGTCTCATGATCTTATGCTGAGAGTTATATGGTTTCATAAAAGTAATAAAAACTTTTCCAAATGAGCCCATACTTATGTACAACATATGTAAAAATTTGCTGGAAATGAATGTCAGAATATAAACCTACATCTACAAAACTGCTAGAAGAAAGCATAGAAGATAATCTTTGTGAACTTGAGTTAGCTACAACTCCTTGGAAAGAATTAAAAAGCACAAACAATGAAGGAAAACATTCTAACTTGAACTTTATCAAAGTTACTAACTTTTGTCCTTCAGCACTGTTAAGTACAAGGCCCTGATCCTTAAGACTGAATATGGCTAAAGTTCACTGGAGAGGATGGAAAAAAAGAGTCTCTCAGTAGAAAGAAAATAGAAGCCAAGATGTAGAGAGGGGAAGACATAGGACATTCTAGGGAATAATAGTCTATTTCTTACCTCTTCTTTGCACCACACAGAAAGGTTAGCAAGAAAAAAGCCAGCAGCCATGGCTAGGGCTGGATTCTTTGACCCCTTGAATTTTAGGATAAAAAAAAAAAGGGGGGAGGGATTAAAGGTTTCTGAGAAAGTGATGGCCATACTTAGAGGTATGCTTTAGGAAGACTAACCTGGCAACAGTGTATAAGGTGTAGAGACTTGTGATTAAGAGCCTGGACATAGAGTCCAACTGAGGCAAAAATGAGGCTTGAAACTAAGTAAGTAGTGGATTAATCATGGATGGAGACCCCTTATTTGTGGGGCTTGTGGATGAGTTGACTCCTTCTTTTCCCCCTAAAGTCAGAAATGTCCTTGAGACTCCCATACTGGATAGTATGGTATCACTAGTAGGAATAGGAAAGATAAGAGCAGAGGAAATTTGATGAAGCATAGAGACATGGTATGAACATGACAGAGGCCCAATCACGTGGAACAGAGTATAGCGGGGGTTTGATGTAGCTCTAGAATCATCCAGTAATTTGGGACCCCCTGTACCTAGGAACCCAGGCCTTGTGTCCCTGTTTAACCACTAAGTCTCCTATTTATTGTCTCTCATATATATATATATATATATATATATATATATATATATATATTATAAAATATATGTATTATGTATTATTAATATGTTATATTAATAATTATTAATTTTATTATTACTATATTACATATTATATTATTTATATATTATATAATTATATAGAATTCATGTTTTTTAAAATTTTTTAAATGTTTGTTTATTTTTGAGAGAGAGAGAGCACGAGCAGGGGAGAAGCAGAGAGAGGGAGACACAGAATGCGAAGCAGGCTCCAAGCTCTGAGCTGTCAGCACAGAGCCTGATGCAGAGCTCGAACTCACAAACTGCGAGATCATGACCCAAGTCAAAGTCGGACACTTAACTGACTGAGCCACCCAGACACCCCTATATGTAATTCATTTTTAAGAATACAAATCAGCTTATTTGTTCAGAAGCAGTTAATGGGTGATCTTTGTGTTTCAAGCATTTTGTAGGGGCTTATTCAAAATATATAAAATCTACCCTGCATATAAACAGTTTCTAAAATATGTGTACTTATTACCAAAATGTACTTGCTTATGGATTGTTTAAAATGCTAATGAAATACAAGCTTATAAAATGTTTGAAATGTTAAGATGAATTAACTGATTAGTTATTTATTTATTTTCATTTTCTTCAGTTGAGTCAAATGAAGAAAAGCATAAAGAACTGATAGAGAAAAAGGAGGTGGAAATTTCAGAGTTAAATGCAAAGTTAAAAACTCAAGAAAAGGAAAAACAAAGTGAAATAATCAAATTACAACTCGAGGTAAGTGTTTAAGGGTCTGCTAAATTTGAAGATGCATCCCTTAAGTCTAGATTGAATTTTGGTTATTTTTCATCACAGTGAGATAAATTTCAGGTATAGAAACAACCCCGACACACTCATTCTCCGTCACGTGCAGTTCTCAAACACCAGACCACACTAGCTACGCTACCTTGCAGCATTTGGCTGGAAGGTGGGATTCTTCAGTCGTTCAAAAGGTCCTGGTTTCCAGAGAGGGTACTGTTTACTCTGAGACTGGAGATCGATAATTCAAGGATTACCCACACTTTGTAGCTGAGTCTATGCAAGCTTCATAGGACTACCATTCCAGCAGTGGGGAGAGTGTATCTAATCGTTAACATTTTTCTCTCCTCAGCAGAAATTGTGGAACCCTGGTAAACCAATAGAAATTCCTTCAACTTTTATTAAAAAGAGGCAGGTTGCTCCCTAATAAATGTGTGGACAATACACATCAGAAGGGCAGACAAACTAGATGTTTAAAAAAATGTTAAAGGTGTTGTATGGAAACCAATTTGACAATAAATTGTATTTTAAAAATAATAATAATAAAAATAAATTTAAAAAATAAATAAATGTTAAAGGGACCTTACATAGGGCATCTCAAAGGCTGCAGTTCTAGTTCTAGGCTCTAAAGCCTTTTCAGTAGGTTGTTTAACCAGATGTCAGAATCTCAGAGACATTGATGTTTTGACAATATATTTGTTCTTTAAAATCTTTTTCTAGATTCTACCCATCTCCATTTCCATCATTCTTCCATTGCTTTTCCCCAGTCTGACTCCCACCTTACTTTATGTTGTCAGAATTCCCCAGTTTAGTTATTAAAGATAACTTACTATTCACGTTCATGGAAGTTTGGTATCTCTGGGGTGTTTGGTGAGGTTCAGTGTTGAAATCTGTATAATCTTTGAGCAAAAGGGAACTGATGTTGACTTGACAGGCATTTTGCTGCTGCTACTGTCTCTGGTCAAGTGTGCCCACAACCCACGGAGAGGTCTGGATAGCCAACTGAGAAACAATAAGCCATGTTTCAGGTTCTACCATCAACTTCTAATCCATTGATTGCAAATGTGCATTTTGTTTGCCATCTGTGCCCTGTCTCTGGTGGAGCCCAAATCTGTGGTTTACACTGATGCACACAACTCTTTTTGTTCCTCGTCTTCATTGTAGCTGTCCATTTTCCTCCTCAAACCAGAACACAATCTCACAGAGTTTGTTTTTAGACCACAGAGAGGCTACACTGAACTCAACCCGAAGGGAAGAATTATAATGAAAGATTTTGCAAAAAAATATATGTATATATGACCTGTAAGAATGACTTATGAGAATTTTTTAAACCTGATTCAGTTTAATGTCAAAATAGTAAGAGTTCAGACTGAATCAACAAAATTATATCCAGATTCTACCACTTAGTCTCAAAGTTTTTACAGTAGAGTATATGAGTTTTTATCCCATGACTGTTGACTATACTACATTTCTTTACAAAAGGATACTCACAGTAACGTGAAAATATTTTTATCCATCTTTAACTAGATTCTCAACCCTAGTTATCTAGATTCTTTGCCTTGCATGATAGAATCATCTATCATCTATCTTTTTAATGTCTTAAAAAGATAATGCTGACTCCATCCCAGAATCTCTAAGGTAGTGCCCAGGTATTTGGTACTTTTAAAAAGCTCCCCAGGAAATTTTAACATGGAGCAAGGTTAATCTTGTTTGGGTGTTCCTTGCTCTTTCTTAAAAACTGTTTCTTAAAGAAACACTTCTCTATATTGTATTGTACAGAGAATATACTTAAATTAGAGATTACATGTTAAAAGATATAATGGATTATACTTATATTTATAGCAGTTGTTTAACTAGAATGTTCTCAATGACTTTCTTTTTAAACTTGATTCAGTTTGATGCCAAACTAGCAAGAGTTCAAACTAAATCAAAATCCTATGCAGATTCTACTGTTTTGCCACAGAGTATCTACAGAAGGGTATGTGAGATTTTTTTCCATAGCCATTGTGTAAGAAAATAAATGTTCTCAGTGTGTTTCTATAAAAGCTATCTAGTATTTACTAACAATATACTTAACAGTTTTTCTTAAAATATATCACACAACCAGAAAGATACTAGGTTTTGAACTGAGCCGGGTGGCTCAGTTAGTTAAGTGTCCAACTTCAGCTCAGGTCATGATCTCGTGGTTCACGAGTTTGAGCCTCTCTCTCCCCGCCCCCTCTCTCTCTCAAAAATAAATAAAACTTTAAAAAATTTAAAGACATAGTAAAGCTTAGCAGTAAATTAAAACGTTAGAGAAGTCCTCTGATCTTTGGTCATGTAAGGAATTCCATGATCTGTTCTGAACTAAGGCTGACCTACTACTATATAGTAGTGTCAGCACCTACTATTATAAGTTATTTAGGCACTTAGGTAATATTTTTTTTTATTGTTCAACTCCTACTTTATGATTCATAACTTCAAGCTATATACAAAAAAGAGAATAAACTAAAACAAATGGTGCTGAAACGTGTTTTAATATCCTTATTCCAGTTGTACCCGCCATAAGCCTCATAAAAATAAAACCATAAACCTTTCAAAACAAGCTTTTTTAATCTACTTAAACCAGAAATGTAGTTTTTGTTGTTTTATTGCTTCTTGTATTTAATCTTAAATGTAGTTTTTGTTGTTTTATTGCTTCTTGTATTTAATCTTACTATTTCTGAATTGCAATAACAAATTTTTTGCTGCTTTATTTAGAAGCTTCAACATCTTCAAGAAGAAAAAAACAAGGAGATTGCAGTTCTTCGTAATACCATTCGCAATTTAGAGCAACGTCTCTCTGTTGACAAAGATTCTCAACTTAAACCTTTTGACAAAGGTTCTTGCCCTAAGCGTAGACGGTTTTGAGTATGACAGTAAATTCATTAGTTGCTACTTCATTTCTTTAAAAGCAGTTGAAAATGCCACTTCTGTCATTAATATAACATATTACCTAAATAATAACAATGAAAAAAAGATCGCTTTAAACATTTTAAATTGAGTTTATTTAAACAAATCCACATTTGGCCAACTGTGTGTACCACATTCTTGCTTAATAGTATTAACCATAGAGGAGTTCAGGTTTATAGCACGTAGTTTACCTATTGAACCATCATTGACTATGGAAATACTTCCTAAGCAATCAAGAGACAGACAACATTCATTTACCTTCTCCATTACATCTTTCAAGACAGACTATCTCAAATTTTAAACAGTATGATATAATGCTAGATAAAGAAAATAAGACATAAGAGTTTCATTCATATGTGATAGTAAAAATCAAGACTATGACTCTTAGACATACAAAGTATAAATGGATATTTAAAATGTAGTCACAGCAAAATATTCATGTGTCAGTATTTCTGGAACCTGAAAGAATTATAAAGGCAGTTCTTTATAAGATTTAATCAGTTAAAAATGTAAGATTAAAAAGGCAAGTATTTTTTTGAGAAATAAGTAAAGAAAAAAAATGGAAAACATGTCTTTGTTGTTCTTTCTCCATTCTAAATTGCTAACTATCCAACAGAAACCCCTAGGTCATAGTTTATGTCTCTGTTCTCATTAATACAAGTAGAATGCTGGAAAAAGAAAAAGAAAAACATATTAACCAAGTGCTGCAATCACCTTTATAATAAAATAATAAAAATTTGGTTTAGGTAAAAATTTCTTTGACTTAAATTTTAAAATTTGGGAGCCAATATAATAGATTTCCCCGTGTTTTGTACAAATCCAATTCTTAGTTTTAGATCATTGTTAATTAGGTAGCATATAAAAATGCTGGAAACGAAATTGTCTAGATTGACTTGGGGAGTAAAATCCTATTTAAAATATTTAGTATGAAGGTCATTTTCACATTTTGGCCTTATTTTCTCAGCTTCAATTGGTGCTGGCCTCTGTGGGCTTGGGCTGCTGAATTGCGTGTCAGGCAGCTGGAGGCAAACGTCACTGTCAAGATTCAATGACGTTCTCCTCTGCCCAGAGTCCCTGTCAGCTACATAAAGAGGGGAGGTTTTCTTTACATTGTCAGGTGATTGCAGACCCTGTTTTTTCAAATATGAGATGTCGTCAGTGTCAGCATCAGCTGCTAGGAGCCAACTCTGAATCTTTGGGCAATTTGCAGTGTAATTGATTTATACATCCCTTTCGTCAGAGCTTCTTTGGTGGGACAGAAAGTTGTAAACTTTCACTGCCTGCTGGCATATCTCAGTCCTCTGGATGGCCCTGTCTTTGGTGGTCCTTGTGCTTGTGGTGGTTATGAGGGACTTGAGAAGGGGGTTGCCCAGGGGCATCTGGTGTTTCTGGTTGCTGGTTCTCTGCAAGTTCACCATTCCCGTGATGCTGATGCCCATGCTCATGATTATGATGGTGATGATGGTGGTGATGGTCGTGGTGGTGATGTGGCTGTGGAGCCTCAGTTGTATTTCCCACGGTAGCTGAAGATACAATTTTACAGAAGTCCTCATCTTCCGGTGTCTAGAACAAATTTATGAATCATTTTTCAACAAATTTGTAGACTTAGGAGCTGTGCACAAAAAATTATTTGTAAAGCTAACATATATAAAATTCAAAGTAATTAGGATTAAACTGGCTTTGTTTTTCTAGCATCATGTTAACGAGATAAAATTTTGATGTGTTTCAACACCCAGACTTTTTATTAAAATTTGGTTCCAATCATACATAATTATAAAGTTCTTCTTGTGCAAAGTTTGCATTTAATCAGAGAATCCTCAAGCATCTTCCAAAGGAATTAACATTAATGTTTTGCAAATAGATAAAACAAAGCACAAGACAATTAAAATTCAGCAGTTCAGGGGCGCGTGGGTGGCTCAGTCGGTTAAGCGGCCGACTTCGGCTCAGGTCATGATCTCACAGTCCGTGAGTTCGAGCCCCGCGTCGGGCTCTGTGCTGACGGCTCAGAGCCTGAAGCCTGTTTCAGATTCTGTGTCTCCCTCTCTCTGACCCTCCCCTGTTCATGCTCTGTCTCTCCCTGTCTCAAAAATAAATAAAAATGTTAAAAAAAAATTTTTTTAATAAATAAATAAATAAATACAATTCAGCAGTTTGCCTAAGATTCTGTACTGGTTAAATCAATAGCAGAATTCAAAATTTCCTTTTCTTATCAAGAGCGTTTCCCCGATTTTTAAGAACCCTGCAGAAGAATTTAAGAGATACAGAAGGCTTAAAAAGAAAGCCAAACCACTATATTTACATCTGCAGAAGCAAAACTAAAACTGGTTAAAAGAACTTACATCGATTGCAGTAAAGTCAAACAAATATCAAATCCTAAAAGCAGCTGAACTACATGGATACTTCTAATATTATATTCATACTTAATGTTCTATTCTGAAGCAAACTAATTTCTGCTAATTCAAAAATGCCAATAAAGTCCGCTGAAAATCAGTTTTTCACGCCTCCGCTTATGCCAGGAAATGTTTTGAACTTCACCATTCACCAGTCTTGTTACTGTGTCCCTACTGTTGAGCTGGCAGCTGCAAGTCGCAAATTACTGCCCATCTTCCATTGGGCATACAATCCCATTCTGCCTCAATCTAGTTAATTTGCTGCCAAGTCTTTATTGTCTTGTGTGCCTACGAATAGAAGCTCAAAGCTTATAGATATCACAATATCGTATGAAACTTTTACCCTAAAGTGATTTATAAATAAATTTAGTGAGTCTTTTTCATCTCAAACTGATTTTCTAAGTGGTATGGTTCCGTGTTTTGAAAGGTTAAAAATTCCATGGATTTTTGCATACAACTATTAAGTGGTACAGATTTGGTTATTTCTGAATTACTTTTGAGAATTTCATGCTATTTTTTAAGCTTTTCTTCAAATTCCTATTAATTAACATACAGTGTAATATTAGTTTCAGGTGTACACTATAGTGATTCAACACTTCTGCACATCATCTGATGCTCATGACAAGTGCACTCCTCAATCCCCATCACCTATTTACCCTAGTCCCCTTGCCCGCCTCCCCTCCCGCAACCCTCAGTTTGTTGTCTGTAATTAAGAATCTGTTTTTTGGTTTGCCTCTCTTTTTTATCCCTGTGAGTTCATTTGTTTTTTTCTGAAATTCCACATATGAGTGCAATCATATGGCATTTGTCTTTCTCGGACTTATTTCACTTAACATAATACTCTTTAGCTCTATCCACATCCTTAGCAAATGGCAAGATCTCATTCTTTTTTATGGCTGAGTAATATTCCATTGTATATGCACCACATCTTCATCCATTCACCAATCAGCGGACACTTGGGCCATTCCCATAATTTGGCTATTGCGGACAATGCTGCTATAAACAGCAGGGTGCACGTATCCTCTTGAATTAGTACTAATACTAGTACTACCTAGTAGCACAATTGCTGGGTCATAGGGTAGTTCTATCTTTAACTTTCCGAGGAACTTCCATACTGTTTTCCAGAGTGGCCGCACCAGTTTGCCTTCCCACCAACAGTATAAGACAGTTCCCCTTTGTTCACATCTTCACCAAGACCTGTTATTTCTTGTGTTGTTGATTTTAGCCCTTCTGACAGGTGTGAGGTGACATCTCATTGTAGTTTTGGTTTGTGTGTCCCTGATGATGAGTGATGTTGAGCATCTTTTCATGTGTCCGTTGACTATCTGTATGTCTTCTTTGGAAAAGTGTCTATTCATGTGTTCTGCCAATTTTTTAATTGAATTATTCTTTTTTTTTTTTTGGTGATGAGTTTTAGACGTCCTTTATATATTTTGAATACTAACCCTTTATCGGATATGTCATTTGCAACTATTTTCTCCCATTCCACAGGATGCCTTTTAGTTTTGTCGCTTGTTTCCTTTTGAGTATTTAATGTTATTTGATTAAAAGCTTATAAACAACTTGATAAATGTTTAAAATATACTATGTAATGTTCTAAATGTTCAAAAGTTGACAGTAGCGGTCTAATTAGTTTCTGAAACGGATTACTAGGTTTTATTGATCCTACAAGGTATTTTTTTCACATTTTAATATCTTTAAAATCAGAATGCATCCTATTATTGATGGTGTTGTAATAACAGTGTCCTACCTTAGCTGACAGCATTTTTAAAATAGTACATAAAATAATGTGTCCTACAATTGATGGCATCTAGGATACTATGAAAAAGGAAAACTCCGGGGCACCTGGGTGGCTCAGTCGGTTAAGCGTCCGACTTCGGCTCAGGTCACGATCTCGCGCTCTGTGAGTTCGAGTCCCGCAACAGGCTCTGTGCTGACAGCTCAGAGCCTGGAGCCTGTTTCGGATTCTGTGTCTCCCTCTCTCTCTGACCCTCCCCCGTTCATGCTCTGTTTCTCTCTGTCTCAAAAATAAATAAACGTTAAAAAAAAATTTTTTTTTAAAAAAAAGAAAAAGGAAAACTCCAATTTGATTTGGCACATCAGATATATATGGTATATCCTATTTACAAGAGGTTCATAAATTTTAAGCATGTTATGGGACTGTTTCTGCCCTTGTTTCAATATAACGGGGTATATTTATAACTATTAGGCATTTGCAGAAATGCAAAATAGTCCCAGAATATGAGGAATCAATATAACTAGCATTTATTACATACTTAATAGAAGCCAGACATTGAGTTAATACTTTATTTGCATTACTTCAGTCTCCCCATCTTTAGAAAGAGTAGACTAAGCTTCATAGGATTATAATGAAGATTAAAATGTGAAAAATTATATAACTAGAGTAATTTACCTGTTGTGCTCCACAACAACTAAATTAATTAATTAAATAATTCATTACAAATCGAGATGGCTTCTTTACAACTGGAAAAATCTGAAGGATGTATAGCTCTCAGATAAAATTCAGAACTATTTTTAAACCTGAGTTCAAATTTTGCCAATTTTCCCTATTAACGAAACACTGTTTGGAATTGTTTTCCTTTTCAATATGGGGAGGGGGGAGTCTAGTTAATATAAATTAAAATCAATTCCTTGAGTATCTTTTTATAAACAATACTTAAATGTAGAGCTTCTCATAAAAAGGAGTAAATATTCTCATGGTTGTTGGGAGAAAAATATCAATAACAAGTAGAAAACTTATTCCACTGTGAAATAAATGCAGTAATTCTGACTGCAGAGTGGGCAGTGTAAGGGCTTCATGGGAAAGCTGACATAGTCTTAGAAAAGCTAGCAGTCTTAGATCTTTGATATAGTAAGTAACTATCTGGGCCTCAATTCCATTTCAGGTAATGCCATGAATAAGCTTTGCCATCACAATGCTCTCGTGTGAACACATTCAGGGTACTACAATAATATTTCATGTTGACTGAATTCTTTAGGCATTTTGAACACACCCAACATCATTCGGTGGTATTTGAAATATGCCATCTATGTTGGTTTTTGTTTTATAAACTCCTTCTAGATAAAAGCAGCAATACAGATCTGGAAAAAATGTCTTACAGTGTATGTTACATAATAGGAAGTAATTATAAAAATCACTGTTGTTTATTTTTAGTATACCAACAGAAACATTGCTTAGCTAATGGGTCATGAAATATTAACTTATTTAGATAACTCTTAAAAGACTTTCTCTTTTCTCCCAGGAGAAATAATTGAGAAAAATAAAATACCATGAGAGAGCAGTTTCCACATTTCTTTTCACAGTAAGCGATCTTAATGGCTTCTTCTACATATGGGAAAGTTAGGAAGGAGTAAGGCAAACCAAGATGGTATACAAGACGGCCACATCTAAAAAAAAAAGGGAAAACATTACATTTATCATTACATATTACAATATTTTCTGTATCATGATCATACTCAAGCAGTTTGGGATAGGTGCTATTGGTTTAATGGTCTTATAACTAAGACCCATTCACACCTCCAATAAACTTCCTTGAATGGGGTCTCACGTGAGCTCCCTGGCACCACATACCAGGTTAGGTCAGAGCAAGACTACCGGGAGTCTCATACCAGCGTTTTGAAATCTTCTAGATATGCCATTATAAATGATATCAAAGTACATAAGTCATTGTGACTTGGTCAAATACAATTTGGTATAGACTTATAAATTCTATGAATGCACAAACCACTACCTTACCAGGTAAGGTAATCAGGCTCTGCAAATCACATGAGGTTTTCATAACTGCTATGGCAGCACAAATTCCACACAACAAAAAATTACAGTATCCTCAAGTCTTGGCCAATAGCCCATTTATTTAAAAATATGTCTGATGCAACAAAAATTTCAGCATAATGAAAGAAATGGAATTATAATACTCAGCATTCTCAGAAATAGTGGAGTTGAAATGTCCTTCTTTCCCACATTTTTCCCAGGATATATAATATTATGTGACTATCAAAGAGCTACACTTTGCAACTGTCTAAATTAGAAGTTTGCAGTCCTAAAAGAGTATGTAATATTAAAAATATTTAGAGTAAGATGAAGTAGGGCTTAGGTCTAAGCAGAGTATGCCTCACCATTTCTGAAGAGTCAAAAGAAAACAGCACCAACTAAAAATGTTGGTAATATCAAATAATGTAAGCATGGACGTTCCCTTAAGATACAAATGTTTTATTCATTCATGGAATCAAAAGCAGATTCATGCAGATTAGATCTAAATGATTAACACTTTATAGTTCAGAAATTCAGGTGTGTACCCTTTAAATTATTAATCAGATTAAAGATAAAAAAGTGGTCTGCAAAGTGTAGTTATTCTGCAAATTCTCAGGTTTGAATTGTACTTGATACACAAATTGATCCTTTTATTGAGGCAGAGTGCTAATTTATTGGGGGGGGGATTATAGTCAATTTTCTGTATTTCCCTACTAGAATGGTGAATTCTTTTGCACAAAAGAAAGTCAGTTTGTGAGATAAAACATTAAAACCATTTTAATAGCTCACTCTGAGTACTTGGTAATAAAACAAAAGAAGATGTCTTATTTTAAATCACTATTAAATTAAATGCTAAGAAGGCATCTTTTAATTTGGGGTGTGTGTGTGCATGTGTGTGTGTATACACACCTGTCATATACGAAGAAGTCATCTTTCTTCCCATTTAAGAGAGTCCAGACATCTGTTTCGTTTTCTTCTTGTTGATAAACAGGAATATGTTCTGAAACCTTATTTTTAAGATGCATATATTTTAATCGAGAAGAGAGTCCTTGATGATTAACAACAACATATGAGATGTTCAAATATCCTGCTTGCTCCAGTTTTACTCTCAGGTCTTCCAATCTAAAATATTTGGGAAAAATACAAAAAAAAAGGAAAAATCTCATTGAATTTATTAGTGACTTCTCTCTCCTCACTCTTTTTTTACATGAAACTCTCTTACTACTTTTTTTTTTTTACTTACTCGTATCTCTTCTTTATAGAATGTGATTTAATAAATACATCTTTTCCATTTCTATTTTATTTTATGTATGTATGTATTATGTATTTAATAGCTTTCCCCTTGAGAAATCCTAGACCACTGAAACCAGCTCACCTGGATGCCTGCAGGATGCACAGGTATCAGCTGGCTTGAAGAAGAGCAACCACGGTCACGGAACCACTTGAGTTCAGCATTGGATTTTGATCCCTTATGCTCCAGGCTGGAGGCTGCTTACAAAAAGAGCTTTGTCCCTGGCTCTCTGTTCTTCCCCATGGGAGAAGACAGAGAGCCAGGGCAAGCCCCAGGCTTTTCCACATTGCTGGGGTTGTCCTGTAAAAGAGGAAACCTTGCTGTCATCTTCACAGGTGACTTCACAGTCATAGCCAGGAATTTCTAGAAATACAGCCAGTACAGTCCCCCTTTCTATCACTATCTAGCCCATGGATTCTATCCCAGTGTTGCCGGGCTCATTCATCATGTTGGGCCTTCCTGCACCAAATCTTCCCAAAAGGAGTAAAAAATCAGCCAGAGGCAAGGGAGTTGTCAAAGCACCTCTTAACTATCTGACCTGACAAGATACTTTAGCAAGCATGCTATGGAAATCTGCCTGAACAGGCAGCCCAGTATTTCTCTAGGAGAATATACATGTTTAGAAAAATTTTGAGACTGTGCCCTCTAGAACCCAATAACATTCTGCAGACGTGATTTTGTTTTTATTTAAAATGCACCAAGTTCTGATTGCTGCTTTCTGTCCTCCACCAATCTAAGAAAGGAAAGGGTAAGTAGAGGATTCTGCACAGAAATGAAAAGAGCCAGCATGGAAAGAGAACCCCGGAAGAAAGAGGAGGCCGTAAGGGCAGTTTACCAACATGAAGGTGGCCCATATGGGGCCCTTAGTTCTTCATGTTCAAGCCTTCTGTATTTATAAGTCTCTTGGGTCCGGCTCCCTTTTGTTCTTCTTATTCTTTAAAGTCTAGCTGTACGTGAATATTAAAGGATTTGAATCTTTTCAGGTATAAAACTGCCTGCCAAAATGTTACTACCACATCCAAGATAGATAGGAACCAAAGGAAAAAGCCTGACTGACCAAGGAGAAATGTCACAAATCACGATCCCTTCAACCATTTAAGACCCACTGCAATTCACACTCAGTCTATTTATTGGCTACCATTACTTTCAAGAAATTTCTGTGACTAGATGGCACGTTCTTGGGTAAGTACCTCTGAGTAGAAAAGTTAAATATCTGACTAGAAATATTCCCCAGACTAGGGCTAACTCTCAGCAGAGAGGTACACATGAAACAGGTGAACTATAGACAGGTAGTGAAAACAAGGAACACATTCAGCAGAGAAGAGCAGAAAAAGAAAAACCCAGGAACAGGCTTATTCTGATGTAAGAATCTGTGGAGAGAGATCAGGGCAACATTCCAGAACTAGGAAGTTGACACATTTTCAGGCACTGATCTGGGATAAGAAAGTAAAGGTACTTGGGGGGGGGGGGAGGGATGGGAGGAGGGAGCTAATGATAGCTGCTAGTAGGCAGCTAATGATAAGTTAGAGTGAGCCCAGAATTAAGATGGGAGTAGAAAGGTTAGAATCAGATTGATTTGGGATCTGGTGCACTGATAAGTATAGAATTTTTAAAACTTGATTATCTTTCATATCATTTAATATCACAAAATCCAAGAGCCTAACTTAAAGAGAGACAGATAAATCAAATGATTAAGTCCATCCCAACTATTCTCATGTTTTTTAAAATTCTAATATTTAAAAAAAGAGAGGATATATCTGGACTAAATCTAGGGAATTTCTTTAGGATAGTATTTATACTGGTGACACAATTATCCTTATTATGGCTACTGCTCATTGAGCATTTACAGAAGTCTATGCAGGTGGTGCTAAGCAGTTTTTTTTTTTTATCATGTCAGTTAATCCTTACAACTATATGACCATTACCT
This sequence comes from Lynx rufus, assembly GCF_022079265.1. NCBI lineage: Eukaryota > Metazoa > Chordata > Mammalia > Carnivora > Felidae > Lynx > Lynx rufus. The sequence goes on along the minus strand of NW_025814823.1, from coordinate 205,014,459 downwards.
GCCTTTTGCAGCTGAAGAAACATGGCCAAGAGAGTTTAGGCATCTTGCCCAAGTCCACACAGATATTAAGTCACCAAAGAAACTAGATTCAAACCAGTTCTGCTAAATCCAAAACATGACCTCTTAGCTATGAGGTAGATCACCTTTAATAACTATAGTGGCCAGGGTTTTGTTTATGCCCTGGGATGGCAAGGAGAACATCAAAATAATTCAATCTGTTTGGTTTTTTACTAGGATGGAGAGGTTTCCCCTACTTTCTAGAATAGAATTTCAGTAACTATAGAAGCTTCAGCATAAATTCGGCGCTTGGTTTCCTCACTTTGCCATACCCTTTCACTTTTGCATACCCTTTCTAGTGGCTAAGTAGCGAATATAAATGAAAAGGCTTTTCCCCTTATTCCCTTCATTTAATTCTTTTGATGAAAAAAGACATAAAGGGTAGTGGGTTACAGTGTTCACACTCGCAAATTTTCCTCTTCTGTTATATTCAATAGGCCGTTCAACTTTGTCTTAAGATCATTTTTTTGCATAATAAACATTTGACTATAGTTATATCTATCTATAACTAAATAGGATCTATTATTAGAAGCTGTTGAAAGTATTTGTAAATTTCACTAATCTCACCACTTTTCAATCACAGAACTTGATTTCTGGCCACATACAGACTAACATTTGTTTAAAAGTCCCCCATTAAAAGGCAGAATATGCAGAAACTTTCTCCCTTAACTTCAAACTGGCATCTGAAGGTCCTTCCTCATTCACCTAAAAGTACCCACTCACCTTGTAAACTGCAAAACTTTGCACTTAATCACAGGCCACCTGATTTGAATGGGTTTGAACTCTTTTAAGGGCAACCACTTCTGCCCAGTGGACCCAACCTGCTCTCCCTGCCGCCAGGGATTTTTTTTTTGTTTCCTGAAACTCCTCACAGTATCCCTGGACGTTTCTACAGCACTGTAGAATGGCCGTGTTTCAGTCTCTGCTCTTCAAACCCACGGGCTGATTTCTCCTTAGAGTTCTCACTCTGCATTGCAGTGGGAGACATTTAAGCTTAAACAAGCAAAACTGCCTCTATAACATCACAACTCTTGGCAGAGTAACTGATTTTTCCAGCCTCCTCTGCTCCCATCTCTATCCTCCGGGGGCACAAGACAGGGCAGAAATCAGCAAAGGGCTGCGGACCTCCACCCACCACACCCAAGTCCAGACCCTTTTGTTCTTTCTTTTGTATTATTTTTATCACTTTACCCATCTCTCTTTTTAAAAAATCTATTCTAAGGACAGAAACATTTTATCAGACTCAAAATCAAATTATTTACCAGACTCTAAAAGAAATACTGGAGAACACAAAGTTCCTACTTACACAACCCCTTCGGATCACCCTGCTTCCTTTCTCTTTGCTCAGCTCCGCAGCTCCACAGCGCGAAGCCCTGATATTTATAGTCCTGTTGTTTACCTCTCTCCACCGCTGTAGTCCAAAGTTCACTGCCCCCCTCTGGCTGTGACCTTGCAAGCAGAGCAAACCCCTGAACTGGGTGTTACAATCAACTTAAAGAAAGCAGCAAGTGCTGCCAGGCATAAAAAGGGGGGAAACTTTTTTGTGATTATTGATTTATTCCCTATCCTTTTTAGTCACCCCAGTATCTAGGATTTAATGGTACAGTCGGGGGCGGGAGGAAGGACTAAGGGTAAAAGGGCCTCCAAGTCATGTTCTTTTTCAAACTATAATAGGGAAAAACATTTGCTGAGCCAGCAAGTTAAGCTGCTGCTTTAAAAAAAAAAAAAAAAAAATCTGTTTTTTCCTTCTGCTCTGTTGTGGCCAGGTTAGCCTAACCCAGACTGTGTGAGCTTTGTTACAAAAGTCACCTGCTGTTTCAAATCTTTCCCTCTCCTGCTGTTACAGAGTTGCTTGGATTATTTTACTATGTTTAAAACTTGGATCTGCGTGGGATCTCACAGGATCTCTGCTCTCTTCTTTTTCATTTAAGGAAAGGAACAAGAAACTAAGCCTCCTAGCAGAGGGAAACCAAGCCTCAGTTTATTGTAACAGATGTTGTACTCCCTGTAAGACCTGTGGATCCCACAGAAGCATTTAAGAATTGAATGGGAAATATTTACAAATATAAGTACCATACAGATAAAAAATTTTAGTGGTAGAAGTTGAGCATGGAAAAGGATATAGAAATTTCACATTTTTCACAAATTAAATGGAAAGTTCTTACTCTTTCAGAAGGGGGTAAACGCTTCCCAGTAACTGCTACACGTGAGCACACCATGGGGTATAAGGTAAGGAGCAATGTCAAACGTCATCCCTGGGTAGCCTGCTTTTCAAGTAAGCCTTGCTTATACTATTAATGTATTTTTCCCAAACAAACCCCTATTGATTGTTGTGTACTGAGTACTATTGTACCACACAGGGGTGAATACAAAGAGGCTCAGATGTCAGCCTTCCCACAAAGAAATTTATCAAATCAGAAGCTTGATTTTGAAAGCCAAACTGTTTACTCAAACTAAGCAGTAGTACTATTTTTGGGTCCCAGATCCCTTTGAGAAATGCCTAGTTTTTCCAGGGAATAAAAATGCAAATATACAGACTCGTTTTTTTGAAAGACTTTTGTCAAAAATCTTTGTTTAAAGCCGATTGTCCCCCCTGTACCTCATTTCCCTGACAGATTATTTGAGTAGTCATCTTGGGTCGTCTGCAGCAGGAAATTTTACCATCCCCTCCCTCCTTTACAAGTGGCTTAGCAGCTGCCTCCTGCCCCAAAAGGATTCCCTCCAGATGTGCCTCTAGCTACACAGCAAAGTACCCAGGATTGTGAGTGCAGGTCAGCGTGTGTCTAAAACCCCAGATGGCAAAAGGAGAAGACTGGGGGTGGGGAGCGGGGATGTTTGCAGGGAACCAATCCATCCTTAACAGCCTCAGCCTCTTCTGTGCCAAGCAAACTGGGACTAGTCAGCATTGTTAAGAGAACAGAATTTTGGGGACGCATGGGTGGCTGTCAGTTAAGTGTCCAACTCTTCGTGTCAACTCAGGTCGTGATCTCATCAAGCCCTGCGTGGGCTCTGCACTGACCGTGCAGAGCCTGCTTGGGATCCTCTCTCTCAAACTCTCTCTCAAAATAGACAAACTTTAAAAAGAAAAAGAAAACAGAATTTTCAAACAAACCTTTCGGTGATGTTAAATTACATTAAATCAAATGAAATTAAACATTTAATTAGGTGCTTACGCCAGGCACAGTGCTAAGTTCCCTTACAATGCTACTAAGTTCTCTTATACTCAAGGATCTCAAAATCTAATAGGGTAGATATACAAGCAAACAGAAAAAAACAAAAACAAAACAAAACCGTAAAGTGTGACAATGTCCTAATGGCTGCATGCGCAAGGTTCTGTTGGAAAGTTGGAAATGAAAAAAGCAGCATTAAACCCAGCCTACAGATAGGCCAGCATGCTGGATTAGTACACTTCAAGCAAGTTCAACAGGCCCTTTTTATTTTACCTTCTACTTCAGAGCACCCAGCAGACCTGGCCACAGCACCGTCTAGAAAGTTTTTTTGTTCCAATTTGTATGAATGATTAAAATCTGACCATTTGCTCCAGCCACCAGCACACAATTGAACATTAAGTTCATCGACTGCATTCTGTCAAGTTCAACTTTATCCTAATGATCTCTCTGCATACTATCTCATTCTTCCCCATCCTTATTATTTGGCCCCAGAATGTTGATGCATTTATTTAGGTCCAAGTTTTAATAAGCATGCTCACCCTTTTATAGGTAGTAGGTAATTTCCATGGAGAATAGGACCCTACGAATCTGAGTCCAATATACACTTAAAAGAGAGAAGAGCTATGAGCTGTGACTCTATAAATGAGTTTATTAGCTACAGCAGGTGATAATACAGCATTGATCCATTAGCATTTGTAAAACACTGATGTCTCAATATATGAGAAAGTGAAAGTATTGCTACATGAAGAGCCTATGTAAAGTATTAACCCCCTTAGCTTGAGTGTTAGGTGGGGGTTTTACATGCAAAGGGAAATATCTTGGGAAATAGCACCAATAGACCTGTATGATTCTTCCTTTCCCTTGCATTTACTAAAAGGTTCTTTCCCTTGCATGTACTAGAAGGTGCTTTAGACTTAACCCTACGCATTGTTCCAAATCTAATATTGTTTGAGCATCCATGTTGAAAGATAAGCCACTGATATGGAAGGGATGCCTAGGAAAACTCAAGATGTTTTCAAAGTAGATAAATAAGAACAGTAGTCAGAGGAAGGCATGGAAACAGCAGCTTTGATTAGATAAGGACTAATTTGATCCTTTGCGATTCATGAGACTGAGATCTGCTTTGATGGGAGCTTTTCTTCAAGCTCACAAGTTTACAGATCTGAGAACTGTTTGCTGTATCAAACATAAATGCAGGTATGGAGGTAACTATATGGTGACAAATTTCACGTGGGACTGAGCACATCCAAAGGTAACAAACAAGAGACACATTTTGCTTGAAATAGGATGCTATAAATTAAAACAAACAAACTTGTCAAAGCCAGAGCTGATGCCCACAGCTCCTCACGGGACACGGTGTTGGCACAAACATGCAAGAAGCATGTAGGGGCATCAGATGGCCCCCAAGTGACATAATCCCCTGAATTAAGGAAACACCACATTCATAGAGTATGACGTTTGTGTTTTGACCAATGAAAAACCAGCTATGTATTTAAGTATTATTAACGCATTTGCTAATTGGTAGAAGAATTTTTAGTTTTTTTTAAAGCATAGTTGTTGGGGGGGTTGGGAGGAACAATGAAGTTAGTATTCATGATTTTTAAAACATTCATTGTTTGAAAAATAGGGAATAATATATTAGCTAATTTTTTAAAGTATTTAACATGGAATTTTAACATTATTGTGACCTATTAAGAATCACATACTCTGAAAAATCAATGTTCTATTCACTTACTTTAGCTTATCTTTAAAAATATCAGTAGTGTTTCTCATTAGGTTTTTTTTAGGCCTTGAAGAAGTGTTTTTGTGTTTTTAGAGAGGCGTCCACCTAACTATAGCTGCACTGGGGCTCTAACACACACAGCTGTTGAGCTTAGAGAAGCACTAAGGAGATTCTTGAGTCAACTGCAGCCACACTAGACAGAGATCATGTGGGAAAGTGGTGTTCTGATTCACACCATCTGCCCTGTACTATAGGTAGGTATGCCCCCAGTCCTCAGGGAAGAAAAAGCACACTGATATCGTAGTTAACCAGCACTCCAACTAAATGTGTGGCTTTGATCAAGGACTTCTTCTGTGAGTCTATTAACTTTTAGAAAACTGTTTTTATAAAAAGAATATTCTTGCCAAGAATATTCTTGCAAATCTGGCAATTATTTTTCATTATAATAATATTGATCAGGGCACCCAGCTGGCTCATTCAGTGGAACATGTGACTCTTGATCTTAGGGTTGTGAGTTCGAGCCCCATGTTGCGTGTAGAGATTACTTAAAAATAAAAAAATCTTAAAAAAATAATATTGATCAGCCCTTATACGATTGTCTAGATTGGTGTCTGGAGTAAATTTTATGGAATTTCTTCCTAAGTGTGCAATCTAGTTTTCCCAAAATCTGAAATTAAATGCAACTCTGGGTCTTATTCTTATATTTTCTCATAATTGATGCTTAACCTTTATAATTTTCCCACTAGCCCAGCAGATGAGAGTTCTTGAACGTAGGGCTGACTGGACTAGTGTAATGCTGGTAGCATGGAGACATCTTAGCAACAAAATATGTAGAGCCAGCACCCAAATTTAGCTCTAGGCTCTCCTCTGCTATTTTCTTCTTATTAACCCTTCCAGTAGTTGGTGCAAGCAGTCATGAAAATCGTCCTTCTAAAAAGAAATAAACAGCAGCCTGTGGAAGCAGCTATCTTTTTAGGCAGGTAAATAATCATCTATATGGTTTAGTTTGAGAGGCACAAAACTACTTCCTCTGTACCTTAAGTCCTCCTAGGAGCATTGTCCTTGACTCCAGAAAGCGCTGGGATATAGCAAATGATTAGTTGAGAAAGAAGGCTACCGTTAGCACAGTAACTCAGTGCTGCAACAAGGCCACAGGCTTAAGGAAATGAGGCCAGGAGGGTCTGATAATGCAACTTAGAGCTTAGAACTGTAGAGAACATAAATAGCCACATTGTCATCATCACCCATTGTTTCTCATGTACTTATTGGGTGATATTGTTCACCAATGAGACACATGGTCCCTGAGCCTGCAGAAATCCTCACGTGAAGAAGGGAAGAAATTAGGTAGAGAATATTCCTTCTGGAGAACAGGAAATAAATAAGGGATACACACCACTCCAGTTCTTCCTGGAAACTGGAACTTTATCACCCTGTGCTTCAGTTTTCTAACTTGTATAAAGGTATGCTTTTTAAAAAAAAATTATGTTTATTTCTGAGAGAGAGAGAGAGACAGAGCATGAGTGGGGGAGGGGCAGAGAGAGAGGGAGACACAGAATCTGAAGCAGGCTCTGGACTCCCAGCTGTCAGCACAGAGCCTGATGTGGGGCTTGAACTCATGAACCACGAGATCATGACCTGAAGTCAGGCGCTTAACCAACAAATAAGTGAGCAGAGACCCATGTTAAATAAAATGACTTCTCTACATTGGGAAGGAAGGGGAGGAAGGCAGGAGCAGATCAGATGGATAAAGGGACCTGTTAGCTATTTGAAACACTATTGGCAATTTATCAGTAATTTACAACTAAAGCAACTATTTCCCTTTTGAAACAGGCCGTGTAAATAGACATCCATTTCAGTCCTAAGATATTCTGTGGTTATGTAACTAAAAAATATAAACATTCAAACAAAGCAACCAATAGAAGAATATATACTTTCTCTGATTAGAAAATTAATGGGAAAATGGCAAAATATTTGTCCCTTTTCGAAAAATGACCCCAAGATAACTATTAAAGCAAGTTTTGACCTTTTGGTGCATAGTTTAATCCTGAATGCATATTTGTGCAGGATTATCTAACCGTTAAAGCACACATTCTAACCTTTACGAGAAGCAAAAGAAAAAAAAATCTAACCTTTACAAGAAATTCACTGAGACCAGAGTGAAAATAAACAGAAGACATGCACATGAAAAAGACTGGGAAGATATACTCAGAATGACCAGTGGTTCTCCTTTAGTATAAGGGTAACTTCATTCTTCTTTGCTCTCAGTTGGTTTTTCTAAACAGTTCACAGTAATGGTTATCATTTCTTATGTGCCAGTCATGATCCTAAGTCTTTTATAGGTCACAGCTCGTTTAATCCTCACACCTGAAGCGATGAGATGGTGAGTAGCTTCCACCAGATTTGGTTCTAGAAAGTAGAGGAGCTGAGATCAAATTCAGCAGTTCCAGAGTTGGAGAGTTCAACTGCTGTAATAAATGTGAATTTACTTCTCATCGTAAATGTATGTGTGCGTGTAAATACGTGTGTGTGTGTGTGTGTGTGTGTGTACAGTCGACCCTTGAACAACAATGGGTTTGAACTTCATGGATCCACTTATTTGCAGATTTTTAAAATAAATACAGTACTGTAAATGCATTTTCTCTTCCTTACAATCTTTTTTTTTTTTAATTTTTTTTTTCAACGTTTATTTATTTTTTTTGGGACAGAGAGAGACAGAGCATGAACGGGGGAGGGGCAGAGAGAGAGGGAGACACAGAATCGGAAACAGGCTCCAGGCTCTGAGCCATCAGCCCAGAGCCTGACGCGGGGCTCGAACTCACGGACCGCGAGATCGTGACCTGGCTGAAGTCGGACGCTTAACCGACTGCGCCACCCAGGCGCCCCTCTTCCTTACAATCTTAACAACATTTTCTTTTCTCTAGCTTTCTTTATTGTAGGAATACAGTATATAATACATATGACATACAAAATATGTGTTAATCAACTATGTTACTGAGAAGGCTTCTGGTCAACAGTAGGCTGTGAGTAGTTATGTTTTTGAGGGGAGTCAAAAGTTATACACAGGTTTTCAATTGCACAGGGGGTTGGCATCCCAAACCCCACATTGTTCAAGAATCATCTGTACATCTGGTTTCATTTAAGGCTAGGCACATGTGTGCTGAGGCTTGGTACATTTAAATAAATGCGTGACACCTAAAGTTGAATTCCATTCTCTCGATTGCTAGAGAAATGTCATTATAACTATTTCCCAAACTACCTTAACTGCTAGGCTTTTTCAACTGAAGAAAGAATAAACATGTGGGAGGAGGAAGAAGGTTCTGCAAAGCCTCTCCTACTGTTTGGTTGGCAGCCAACTCAAAACAGCATGCTCTCAGATTAACTACTTAGAGCCTAAAATTCAGATGATTTCAGATGAGCATGCTGTACATTATAAAAGACGTAAACTTGAAGTCCTCAAACCCCGTGCAGGAAACAGTTCTGAAACCTCTCTCTGAGGCTCTGCTTAAACACTGCCAGTGTGGAAAATTCCCACTCTGGGTGGTCGTGTGCAGGCTCGCTGAGTCTCCTGTCTCATAAATAATGTCTCCTGACATGACCCTGAAGTCTTACGGTACAAGCGCCATCTCAGGAGCTATACAGAAAGGCATATGCGCTCAACCTGATATGGTTGGTCCTTCTACAGAAAGAGCCCCCTCCTTATGAATTCTGCCTTTCTCTTTGTGTCCTCACTCCAGTTACTCTGTGAGATAACTAAGGTAAAGCTAATATTTGAAAGCAGTAAGTCCCGATGGAAAACATCTGGTGTCATCACATCCTATCGAAAGTTAAGTGTTCGGGGGCGCCTGGGTGGCGCAGTCGGTTAAGCGTCCGACTTCAGCCAGGTCACGATCTCGCGGTCCGGGAGTTCGAGCCCCGCGTCAGGCTCTGGGCTGATGGCTCAGAGCCTGGAGACTGTTTCCGATTCTGTGTCTCCCTCTCTCTCTGCCCCTCGCCCGTTCATGCTCTGTCTCTCTCTGTCCCAAAAATAAATAAACGTTGAAAAAAAATTAAAAAAAAAAAAAAAGAAAAGAAAGTTAAGTGTTCGACTCTGGAGGCTGACAGTAACGTTCCAAAGGTGCTCAAGTGTACAAATATTGCTATGAAACCAACCAGGCTTTAGGCATGTCATATCCAGGGGTCCAGTTCTTCACCTCTCTGACCCAAACCATCAGACCCAGACCCTGACCTCCAGCTCTGGGGGAGCTGGAATCATCTGTTCTCCAGAACAGACCTGGACCACACCTCTGCTGCTGCTCCAGAGTCCCCCAAGTTCAGTGTTGAATGTGCCATGAACTGTGGGTTTGGGCTCTGCTCACATCTAGCAGCTCCTGATAAACTGACCCTGGTCATACTTGCTGACTTGGCTTTTCGCCTTCTGGACAAGGCTTTCGCTTCTTGCCAGCACTCACCTATGTATTTTATCATTATTTCAATCTCAGGACTGACAATTCTCATGACCCTGAAGACCTAACCAAGCAGATGGAATGAGCCCAAACCACTCGTTCCAGCCTATCTCCTACCACACCTTGGGGTAGCTCCCCTGTCCCAGCCTTAGGGCCTCACTCACACATGGCGCCCCTCTCTGCACCTTTGTCAACACCGTCCCCCTTGCCCCAGAGTGCCTTTCCCTCCGCTCTCCAGTTCAGACCCTAGCACGGGGTTAAAAGTTCAGGCTCCGGAATCAGATTGCTTATGCGTGTGTCCAGCTTTTCTACTTATTAACTATATGACCCTGGGCAAGTTACCTAACTCTTAATGCTTAGGTTTTCTTAAGTGTAAAATGAGAGGGGCAGTGCTCTCTGCAGAGGCCCTGCCAACAGCCCATCCTACACCCACTCCCTTCCTTCTCCTCTGTACACAGCTCTGAAGTTTCTAAGCAGCTCTGTACTCAGGCTAAATAATAAAAACAAAAACACCTCCCTTCCTCAGCCAGTCTTGCAGCCGGGGTCTCTATGTGACACAGTCTGACCAATGGGACAGAGCAGAAGTCTGAAGTCTGCTGGGGAGGCCTAGGGAAGTTTTTCTTTCCATTATTAGCACTTGTGGTTTTATTTATGTTTTTTAATGTTTATTTATTTCTGAAAGAGAGAGAGAGCAGGGGAGGGGCAGAGAGAGAGAGACAGAGAATCTTAAGCGGCTCTGCGCTGTCAGCACAGAGCCTTACGTGGAGCTTAAACTCAAGAACCGTGAGATCATGACCTGAGCCAAAGTCAGATGCTCAACTGACTGAGCCACCCGGGTGCCCCAGCACTTGTGGTTTTATGTTTCTGCTGGGATGCCAATGTAACGCCCGAAGTGGATCGGCCAAGGACTTTATAGCGAGGATAAAAAACCACACCCAAGCTGGTAGAGCAGGAAGTTAGAAGGAGCTGGAGCGTTGATGTTTTCTCAGGCACCTGCCTCAGCCCCAGACGGCCCGCTCTTGGCCTCCTTATGTGAGGACAAGTAAGCTTCCCCTTCATTATGCTGACATAGTTGGGGTTCTGTTACCTAAGAGCTTTGCACAGTTGTTGCGAGGACTGAATAAGAAAATGCACGTATGCACCTAGCACAATGCCTGGCTTCGTAAGTGCTCATGAAGTGTTCATTGATTTTGCTATTTCAAACCCCAACTTAAGTCCCAGCGGCTCCAAAGCCCACCAGCCTGCGTGAGACCTCCCTTCTCAAATGACTCTCAAGCTTACATTTTGCGCCATTCACTGAGACTTAAGTCTCTCCCACTGCTGTAATTTTAGTATTGTGGTTGTTAAACTTGTATTTCCTAGCTCTGCAGGTAGATACTACGTTGTAGGGGGCACATGTGACAGTCTGAGCTCTCCCTGCAATGCTTAGCCCCGTTCTGCTCGGTGCTGCTCGGTGAATAATCAGTTGATTGTTCAGGAACTTTGGAACCCCTGAAGCATTGGAAAAGTTGTTTCCTCACGTTTTTTGGTTGTACTTTGTGGCCAGATTCTTTAAAGCTAAGGAATTCTCTTGATGAATTGTACAGCTGATAGGTTTTTATGAAATTATCTAGGTAATAACCTTTCTTTTTATTTACCTTTTGGCTACTATAGAACCGATACTTAATCAATGGTAAGTTTTGAAAGGCTGCTAATTCATAGTAGCAATAACTATGTCTACACATTGTCTTACTTATCAAGTGATACAATATTCTAACAAGCTCCCCTCACCTCAGGAATCGGACTATAAAAAGACCTAGGACTGGAGCAGAAAACCACTGTCCAGTGAACTCTTCGTACCCTGTCCTCTCCTTCACTTGCTAGGATGGCTTGCATGGCCCACCGTGGGAGCCCCACCCCCACCCCGCTTCCCCATATCTTGCCCTATGCATCTCTTCGATCTGGTTATTTCCAAGTTATATCCTCTCACCATAAATTGGTAATCTGGTAATAAAATGTTTCTCTGAGTTCTGTGAGCCATTCTAGCCAGTTAATCAAACCCAAGAAGGGGGTCCTTGGAACCTCTGACCTACAGCCGGGTGGTGAGACATGCAGGTGATAACCTGGACATCTTATTGGGATGGAAGGGAGTGTCGTGTGGGACCGAGCCCTTAACATGTGGAATCTAATGCCGTCTTCATGTAGATAGTGGCAGAATTGAGTTAAATTGTAGGACACCCAGCTGGTCTCAGGGAATTGTTTGGTGGTGTGGGGGAAAGACACGCACATTGGAATTGGGTGTCAGAATGATACTCTATCATTTAAAAGCAGTATAAAAATAAAAAATATGGCAAAAATCTCAAGATATCCCAGGAAGGGAAGATGTGGTGTTTGTTGTCTTGATCACTGTTCCTAAGATGTGTTTTTTCTTTAATTCAACAAATATGTATTGAGTATCTAGATACTGATATTGCTGTGAGCACGAGCTGTATATTAGAGAGCAGAAAAGAAAAAGCAGAAGAATACTCAGCCCTACGCTTACGACACTGTAGTCTAACGGTAGAACGAATGTCAGCGAGTGCTAAGTAACAGCGAGTAGAAAACAGGAAAAGCAGCCGGTTCATAGAGTTGGTGAAAGCTTCCCTGATGAGCTAACAACTGAGCTGCCACCCACGTGAGATGGAAGGGTTAATCAGATGAAGCTGGAGGAAGAGAGCAGAACATGAGCAAAGACCTATAGTGAGAGGAAGCATGGCAGGCGGAAGGGACTGAATAAAGCCCGTGTGGCTGGAGCAGAGGGTAAGCGATGAAAAGGAGCCATGCACAGGGGCCAGACCATGCAGACCTGGTGGGAGCTTGTGTGCCACATGTCCGATTTGTATTCTCAAAGATCACTTTAGCGCACAGTGAGGAATGGGGTGAAAGGCAGCAAGAACGGCAGGTGGAGCCTAGATAGTCCAGAAAGGCTTCTCCAAAGGCCAATCTCTGTCTTTTCAACCATAAGCCCGCTTCTTGAAGGTTCCCAGGGGCTCAAAAGGAGCTCGGAGGGGCTATTTACACACCTGGCCAGAATAGTTCAGGGCTGGAAAAAGGACCAACTCAATTTAAAGAGTTGTTCTTTTTTTTTTTCTTAATTCAAAAAAAATTTTATTTCTTTATTTTGAGAGATCGATAGCGAGCTGGAGAGGGGCAGAGAGGGGGAGAGAGAGAATCCCAAGCAGGCTCCACACTGTCAGCACAGAGCCCAATGTGGGGCTTGAACCCACAAACCATGAGATCATGACCTGAGCCGAAATCAAGAGCTGGACGCTTAAGCAACTGAGTCACCCAGGTGCCCTCAATTTAAAGAGTTGGCCTAAGGTTGTTGCTAGACTCCTATCTACCCTCCTAGCTTTCAAGTGAGACTCAAAACTCATGCCTTGTCAACTTGGTGACCGCAAATATATGTTATATGTAGTTAGTTGTCTTGAGAAAAGGAAGTCAATTTTTTCCCCTCAAGTAATAGAATTTAGAGTCACTATGAAAAGTACAGATGTGACTGATAAGGAAGTCAAGAATCTTCAGAAGGTTCTGTGTTTTGGGCTGGGAAAGGAGGTTTCAGGTAGGGAAATTGTGAGTTGGCAAAACAGCTAGGGGAAAAGAAGAGGCATGACTGGTTTTCTGGCAGATTTTTAGCAGCTTCTGTCTTCCTGGGTTTCCACCAGCAGTGCCCAGACAGAGCCCCCCAGGCCTGGGGCCAGGTAAGCATGTATTTGGGTGAAAGTAAACAGAGCATTCCTCAGAGTTGAAGACCTCACTCAGAATCTTATTTGCATTTGCTCTGAGAAAAGCCTAGAGTTTTCTTGATCTCAGTCCAACGGCAAGGTTTTCTGGAAAATACGAGAAAACAAATTTATGCCAGGCAGCTAAAGGCCTGTAGGGAAGAAAAACAATATGTTTCTTGTTCTTTTTCTTTTTTAATGAAGAAAGCTCAAGGAAGCAGACTTGCAAGCAGTTTCTCCAGCATCCTGAGCCCTTGGAGCATGCACATTGGTCATTTTGTAGTTACACAAGCAATATCATTTAGTCCAATGCTGACACCATGAAAGCTGGGTCTACATAAGACGGTAAAAGTTGCTTAGCAACAATACTGACTGTATCCTTCTTTCCTTCCTTCCTTCTTTCCTTCCTTCCTTCCTGTGTTTCTTTGCAAACAATCGAGCATCAATCAAGCAGCCACATTTGGCAGCATGTAGGAGATCACAGTGGTCTGTCCAGAGACTTTGACTTCACTAGGGTACCACCAGGATAAATGTCTCATGAGCTCTAAGATCAGAGTCCCCAGGAGTGGAGGCCCTGACCTCAGCCTAAGCAATCAGGTGAGACTTGCCTCAGACCAGGTTCTCTCTGTTCTTTGGAGAGATGGGTCTTCTTGGGTCCAGGCAATCTTCCCATCAGGCAAACTCCTGCAAAAATGTGTTGAAGATCACAACAATGTGGATACACTTAACACTACTGAACTGTACACTTAAAAATGGTTAAGATACGGGGCGCCTGGGTGGCGCAGTCGGTTAAGCGTCCGACTTCAGCCAGGTCACGATCTCACGGTCCGTGAGTTCGAGTCCCGCATCAGGCTCTGGGCTGATGGCTCGGAGCCTGGAGCCTGTTTCCGATTCTGTGTCTCCCTCTCTCTCTGCCCCTCCCCCGTTCATGCTCTGTCTCTCTCTGTCCCAAAAATAAATAAAAACGTTGAAAAAGAAGAAAAAAAAAAATTAAAAAAAAAAAAAAAATGGTTAAGATGGGGGGCGCCTGGGTGGCTCCGTCGGTTGAACGTCTAACTTCGACTCGGGTCAAGATCTCACGGTTCCTGATCTCATGGTTTGAGCCCGGCATCGGGCTTGCTGCTCTCAGCACGAGCCAGTTTGGATCCTCTGAACCCTCCTCTCTCTGCCCCTCTCCCACTCACACTCTCTCAAAAAAATAAATAAACATTGAAAAAAATATTAAAAATGGACAAGATGGTAGATTTTTTATAAGACTTTTTTTTTTTTTTTTTTTTACCACAATAATGTGCCCAAGGCCACACAGGTAGTAAATGAGAGAGGTGGCTCCAAAGTCCCTGCGTCCCTGCTCTTACCCCCTACCCTGTACTATAATCCAGACTTCGGCTTACTCTTTCACCTCATCTTATTTTAATGCCTAGCACAGCTCATACCATAACTGGATTTTCTGGGTGCTTCTTTATCTCTGTATTTGTTTATTATCTGTCTCCCCCACTAAAATCGGGGATTTAGGCGGGGTGGCTTAAACAATAGGAATCTATTTTCCCACAGTTCTGGAAGCTAGAAGTCCATGATCAAGGTATCGTCAGGGTTGCCCGCCCCGCCTGTGGTACGTTGTTGTGGAAGCCCTAGCAAACTAACACTAAAGTGTTAGTTTCACAAACAGAATAAAGAGAATTTGCTTAAAATTTTAAAAATCATTCTTTCATAGTAAATATATTTTCACTCATCTATAAACTGTTTGCAGCAGGTTACCCTGCTTTTTGAATGTTTGCCTTACACCTTTTCGCTTGTACAAAAAAGATTTACATTAGTACCTATTTCCGCTAACCAAAAGAAATCCAAAGAGGATTTTTGCTTTCACGAAAAAGGCAAAAAGTGACAATAGCGCACAGCATTGGTTTCGCAGTCTTCTAGAGGCAGCGAGAATGGCGCCACCCAACGCCTTCCCTGGGAACTACACTCAGCAGCTCGGTATCAAGCCTTTACAGCTTTTGAGTAGGTCTGTGAGCGTCTCTGCTTTATCTTAATTTATTTTATCATCTTTTAGTAAGATGTGTTTTGAAGTACTAGGAAAGCCTAGAGGAGATTATTTTTGGGGTCTGGGAATGCTCGAAAGTGTTTCCATATAAATTCATGGCAATTGCTTCCTCACTTTATGCCTTTTTGACTATGGAAGATTTTACAACTTTACAACTCTTGGATAGTGGGGGAAGCCTATATTTGGTATGGGTTTCTTACTTAAGGAATAACCTTCTGTTATCAGAAGATGTTTTGAGAGAAATTAGAAATTAGAGAATATTAGAAAATAAATTAGAAAATTAGAAAATAAACATAAGAGTAGAAAATATACATATGCAAAATGAAGAAAATAAAAATCATTCGTTATCCTTTACCAACTTATATTATGATGTAGCACCAATGATTTGTCTCAGCAGATATACGCAGTGATGGTTCACAGTATTCTAATGGATCATGGATTTTCCCACATATTATCAATGTGACTTCAGCCAACTTTGACCAAGTCAGAAACTCTATGAGCTCATCTGTAAAATGGGGATAATAAGAACGGCCTCTCTGGGCTTTTGTCAATTATATATTAATAGAGTGCTGGATATAAAGCGCCTAAGTGCTGGTACATAGTAAGCAAACAATAAATATTCTGTGTCTTTTTACAAAGTCTGTATTTTACCAAAATGGGGTCATTCTGTCCATATTATTTTTGCAGTCTAGATTTTCTCATGTTTGTTAGAGTTTTATCTACCTATTAAGTTTCATTTCTGGATATATAAATGCCCCATACATAAGAATGGTTTTTTCTGGTCTCATGATGTTTTCATTTGAACAGGCTTCCTTTAGACCTCTTGGTATAGAATTCTATGCCGCTCTAAGACTCTTGATCTTTTAGCAGGCTCCTTGTGTTTGAGAAAACTTCCAAAAGCACAGTTGGGGTCGAGAACTCATTCAAATCCGAGACACTGCCAGGAGGCAAAAACCAAACAGAACCGTTCCTGCTGACTCCACATTGTAGCTGCCAGATGCCTTGGTTAACTCATGGAAAGGAAAACAAAATGGAATCGTGAAATGAAATGCTTTAGAGACCACAGAATGGTGGTGGCTGAATGGACGTTTGCTTCTCTGCTGATTTTAGCAGTGGTTCTAAGGGTCAGCTGTGCCCCAAGCCCACACCTCTGACAGAGCCAGGCCGCCACAAGACA
Source organism: Lynx rufus (assembly GCF_022079265.1). NCBI lineage: Eukaryota > Metazoa > Chordata > Mammalia > Carnivora > Felidae > Lynx > Lynx rufus. Next base: position 204,998,109 of record NW_025814823.1, on the reverse strand, counting down.
GAGCAGGCCTGTAGGAGGAGACTCCAGCTGTGGTGCCAAAGGTACCAGGAAGTTACCCCCTCGGTGCCCGTATCCTGGCTCTACCACCGAAAAGCAACCTCCTTCACCTGAAGTTCTGTCCACTGACCTTTCCTAAAATGCAAAAATTCATGAGAACATTTAAACCTCAAGTTCTTAGGATAAATGAGTTGCAGGTTCTTTCCAGAAGCGGGTTTTAACGGGGGCAGGGGAACAGCTTGAGAGAACGTGTGGCATGTGTGGGTAAGAAAGACATTGATTCCAAAGGGGAAGCTGGAAGTTAAGTCCTGTTTGCCTCCAAGGTAAACAGTCTAAGGACTGTGCAAGGACCAGTCTAAGCTCTGGGGGCAATGAGGTGGCATGATTGGTAGTCGAGTTCTCTTACAAATACCCTACAGAGGAAAAGACACATTCCACCTGGGCTTCAGGATCTCTCCCAAGGACGTGCAGACCAAGGTGGCTTCCATATAGAAAACAGGTGGCACTTTGTGGAGCAAACTTGGACTCTATAGAAAACACAAGGCTGTGAGCGCCTACCTGTCAACTGCAGTTCTTTTCTTCCAGTAACTCCATCACATCAAGTCAACTCAACAAATATCTGCCAGGCATCCACTGTGAACGGGACACTGCATCACGGTAGACCTGCCCAATGACGGCAGCGTCCTGCAGCTGGGAGCTCTCTCATGCAGCAGCTTCCAGCCAGCTTTGGAACTGGAGGCTGTGAGGAAGTGAGCAACAGGAAGACTGGCCGAGGAACCCTCACCCTCGCCCCCATACCCAAGGGTCAACTGCTGTGCCCCCCTGCACTGAAAGGGAAGGATCACCATGATACCACAGGCTGACCCAATAGGGATTTTCGGCCAGCCAGCTTTTTTAAACACAAAGAAAGGGGGTGCCTGGGTGGTTCAGTCTGTTAGGCATCCTACTCTTGATTTTGGCTCAGGTCATAATCTCATGGTTTGTGGGATGGAGCCCCGTGTCGGGCTCTGTGCTGACAGCTCAGAGCCTCTTGGGAGTCTCTCTTTCCCTCTCTCTCTGCCCCTCCCCTGCTTGTGCTCTCTCTCTCTCTCTATCTCTCTCAAAATAAATAAATAAACATTTAAAAAATTAAAAAATAAAGACAAAGAAAGAATCCCTCTAAGGATAAACAATTTAACATGGATCTTTGAATAACAAATAACCCTAAGAAACAGATGTGACTGTTTATCTCATAAGAGACAGATTTTGTGGAATAATATGTTCAAGAATAAGGATCCATGGCAAAATATTGCTGTAACTGATTACATACATTATAATTCATTTTTTCCTGCTTGTTTTTCTACCACAGTTGAGAAGCACAGAAAGTTGTCAACATGAACTTTATGCTATGAAGGTGGCTCCAGTAGAACCTCTAAAATGACATAATTCCCAGAATATTGCTCATAAGCACAAAGCAATCACACTCATTTTTTTCAAGACGACTGAAGATACGAGTTCCTTTCTTCATGTGAAAAATGTACTTTGCCCTGGCCAAATGGATCACAATGCCTCCTAAGACTATAGTCTCCTTCTAGAGGAATCTGCCACCTAGAGCCTTGTGCTCCAGACCATCTATCCCAATTCTGGATATACATCAGAATCGCTGGAGAGCTTTAAAAACATGTCACTATCTAAACCCCATTCCTGCAGATTCTAATTCTGAGATTCTAATTAATCTTGGGTGGGGTCTAATTTTTAATTTTTTTAAGTTTATTTTTTTAATTTTAGAGAGACAGAGATAGCACAAGTTGGGGAGGGGCAGAGAGAGAGGGAGACACAAAATCCGAAGCAGGCTCCAGGCTCTGAGCTATCAACACAGAGCTTAACGTGGGGTTCGAACTCACAGACCTCGAGATCACGACCTGAGCTGAAGTAGGATGCTTAACTGACTGAGCTACCCAGGTGCCCCAGATAGGGTCTAATTTTTAAAGCCACCATAGAAGATTCTGTTTTTCAGCCTGCACTGAGAACCCCTGTGCTAGACTATTCCATAAGCTGAACTGGCCAGGCTAAGTACAATCCCACACTTCCTCCCCCATATGTGATTGATTGGACCCATGTTGAACAGTTGGCCCAAGGACAGCCAATACCTAAGTTGGCCTGGGTCCTTTGAGGTGGCATGAGTTGGGATGACCTTCCCCATATTTAAAGATTTTCTAGGAGAACTCATGGGATCTAGCACATAGCTAGACTCATGGCTAAGATTTATCACAATGACATAGTAAGGATACACCATCAGATCATAATGGGAAAAGACATAGGCCGAATCTAGAGAAATCCATGCACAGGCATCCTGTGCCCTCTCCTTCTGTGAGGGGTACACATGGACATGATACTTTCTCCAGCAATGAAAAGTACAGTAACATGTGTATGGTGTTCCTGCCCAGAACAGCCCTTTAGAGACTCGGCGTCCAACATTTTTATTGGGGGCTGGTCACATGTGCATTCTGCTTATCATTTTCCAAATTCCAGACTCCCAGAAGGAAATAATATATTCAGCATGAATCATGTTGTTTATGCAAACAGTCTAGGCACAGAGGACCACTCTTATCAGTTATGAGAATGGTGGAAACACCCAGATACCAGCCGAGGGCCAACTTTGTAAACTGTCCTTCTAGACATAGCAGTCTTGGGCCTGCTGTATTAACTCATTTCTGCACATGGCCCAAAACAGAGGTGATAATTATTAGCTAGACTGATAAACTTTGACGACAGAATAGAATCTGGGAAACAAGAATAGCCTCAGACTGTTGATTTTGAGGGGAGAAATGACCAGGCACAAAGAGAAACAAAGATAAGGGCATAGTTGAGTCACATTGATGGTGACACTCTAGTGAAGAGAAGAAAGTCCAGTGCTGAGGGTTCAGCAAGATAACACAGCTATTCAAGCTCTGTTCTTCTGCTACCCAAATGCTGTTCCTCTTTTCTCCCTGAAAACTATCAACCCAGCCTCCCCTGGTTTTTCATGGATTTTCTGTATCCCTTAGAGTCACTTTATAAGTTTATCCTTTCTACACGTGGATCATACTCTCTATAAACCTTGATCACTCAGCCAGGGTAAGTCTTAATATCTTTTAACTGAAAGAGCTAAAAGCCCACTCATCACATGATGCTTACCCAGGACTACCTCACACATAGGCAGAGAAAGAGCAACCACCAACACCCAACCTCAAAAAGCAGACACGGGGGGGAGGCATGTGGGCTCATCACCCAGAATAGGCTTCACAAAGCCACAACTGTCATTCTCGGAAACATGCTGCCTTCCATGTCAGATGGACTTTTGGCTGAATTCAGTAATACCTTTGCAGAAATTATTTGGAAGTTTTGGTCATAGAGACCATGAAGACTTGGTCTTCATAGTCCCAGAATCAAAACAACTGATTGAAAACTGTAGAAGAGATCCTAGTATCTACGAACTTCTATCTATGTCTACATATATCTTGGTTTCACTCACTTAATGTTCAGCCGGACATATCTATGTACTTCAAAATCTTTTTTTTAATATTTATCTTTGGGACAGCACAAGTGGGGGAGGGGCAGAGAGGGGACTGAGGATTTGAAGTGGGCTCTATGCCCACAGGCTGACAGCAGTAAGCCCAACGTAGGGCTCGGACTCCCGAATGGAGAGATCATGACCTGAGCTGAAGTCAGATGCTCAACAGACTGAGTCACCCAGGTGCCCCAAAAATCTTTTTTTTTTAAGGAAGCTCTATACCCAAGGCGGGGCTCAAACTCATGACCCCCAGATCAAGAGTCACGCACTCTACCAACAAGGCAGGCAGGCACCCCTCAAAATCTTCTTAAGCAAGGAAATAAACACCTAAATATTCAGTTCAGATGCTGTGAAATTTGGGCTTTTAGGTTGAAGGATTAAGTCCTCCCTGTATCCCAAGACCACTAGTTTCTTCCTCTCCATCCTGCAGCCCATCTTCCCAGTGCTAACACTTGCTGTCACCATTATATGTTCTTTCCATCATAGTGGTTATGGATTCAAATAAATGGTAGACTCTTAGACTTGGAAGAGACATTACAAATCACTTGAAATTCAATCCTCTGGTTTTAAAAGTGAGAAGCTGTCGGCCCAGCAAGATTTATAGACTTATCCGAGGCCTCACAGCTGACTTGAACCAGTAGAGCTCTAACCTCCTGACTCACAGGAGATTTAATTTGTTGCAGCTCTAGGCCCCTCATCTTCATCTTTTCCTGTGTAATAATGGCATTCAGGCTCCAAGCTGCAGGTGACTTCTGACTATTTCTGCACCTCTTATCTTTTCAAAGTCTGTTGTCATTCCAGAAAATATTAACATTCACAAGGCTGTGGATTTGTCATTGTGTAATAAGTAAATAAGACATCGTTCTCAAATGCACTAATGTTTGCAGACTAAGATCACATGTCCCTAAAGAACAGGAAGTTACTTTCAAATTTTGTGTTTTTGAGTCTCCAAAAACAAGGCAGCACAATGTGTTGTTTGCTAAAGTTATGCTTGAAAGAGAATTTAACCTTTGCTCACCCATTTACTGTGAAGACTATGTCAAGTGACAGTATTCAGCTCAAAGAAGGTAAATGTCACCTGTATAACAACTTTACTCGGAAATTAGGCATCAGTAATCTATCAGTGATTAATGACAAAGAACTTAGTTAACCATTATTAAAATCCCAGCACTTGGGGCACCTGGGTGGCGCAGTCGGTTAAGCGTCCGACTTCAGCCAGGTCACGATCTCGCGGTCCGTGAGTTCGAGCCCCGCGTCGGGCTCTGGGCTGATGGCTCGGAGCCTGGAGCCTGTTTCCGATTCTGTGTCTCCCTCTCTCTCTGCCCCTCCCCCGTTCATGCTCTGTCTCTCTCTGTCCCAAAAAAATAAATAAACGTTGAAAAAAAAATTAAAAAAAAAAAAATCCCAGCACTGTTCCAAGATTGGGTGTGATGGAGGGAGGCAGAGCAATACAAACTAAGATGCTCTCGGAACATTTAAAGTGCAGAAAAGCATCAATAATGTACAGAAAAATATTTCAGATAATAAACACTTAGATCATACAGTAAATCTTACAATGTCACAAAAACTCAAGGATGAGAGAGATCAGCAGGTAGAGGGCAAATCCAATTCACATTTTCTGACCAGACATGTGTGCTTGAAAGTTGTTAGAATAGAGCTCCTGAGGCATATTGAAAGGTAAGCCAGCTTTGGTGTCCATCTGAAAGTTATTTCTAGTCTTTCATGCATATAATGAACATTTATTGAGCACATTTCAATGTACGTAACACTTTACTAGCCATTGCAAAGGATCCAACCATGGCGCCATTGCTTAAACTCTCAAGACCTCAGTTTTCTCATCACTGAAATATGAAAAATGGACCAGATAATACTAGGTCCCTTCTAGTTTTTATGTTCTATATGTCTAACATCTCCCAGATGAAGAAAGAATTCTTGCTAAGTTCTTAAAATCTATTGGAAGCAGCAAAATGTATGTTTTATTTTTTTTTTATTTTTTTTATTTTTTTTTTTTTATAATTTTTTTTTTCAACGTTTATTTATTTTTGGGACAGAGAGAGACAGAGCATGAACGGGGGAGGGGCAGAGAGAGAGGGAGACACAGAATCGGAAACAGGCTCCAGGCTCTGAGCCATCAGCCCAGAGCCCGACGCGGGGCTCGAACTCACGGACCGCGAGATCGTGACCTGGCTGAAGTCGAACGCTTAACCGACTGCGCCACCCAGGCGCCCCAAAATGTATGTTTTAGATCAGAGATCTATCTTAACAGTAATCAGAAAAAGACAGATTAACTACAGAATAACAATAAGACTAAAGGAAACTTCTCAATAGAAATAAAACTAAGACCACAAAATAAGAGAGAGTGCCTAAGAAACATGTCAGCCAAATTATCATAAAAGGGAAGAGAGAAAATTGAAAAAGTCCGAGTGTGTATGCCATATGCAATGAATGGCATACATTTTCAAACAGTCCTTCAAGGAACCCCTAAAGAATGCACTTAAGGAGCAGGAAAGGAACCAGGAAGAGTAGGGACCAAAGAATTGGGGAAGTACTCAGGTTAATACTCATTGGCTCTTTGAAATAACAACGATAACAACGGCTGAAGAGGGGGATTTTAAGGAGGTAAAATTAAAATATTAAACAAAAAATGGAAGGTGGAAAGGTGATTGAGAGTAAAGAATTCTAAAGTCATTGTTTTGTTCAGAAAAAGTATAGCTCTATTAACTTTTGGCTCTTTAGAGGATTTTGTTAATGTAAGAATAACCGCTGTAGAAATAAAATTACAGTCTCTAATTTCAAAGCAAGAGAACTTCAAAACTGTGGTTTTAGGATGGATGTACGAATGAGTGTGATTAATTTCTATAGAGAAAAAGAATGATCTAAAGGAAATATGACAATATGTTAATATTTGTTAACTCAATAGATACGTGTCTGTTATTTTTCATATTTTTTAAATTTAAAGTTACAATTAATTTTTTCTAAAGAGTCAGCTTCTGGTGTTTTTAATTGACAGGTTTTGCTTGATCACATAGTCCACAATCACTGAACCTTCACCAAATAAGGAAGCTAAGCTAGCAGGACTCAGTTTTGCCTGGGCTGGCCCTCCTCTCCTGCAGAAGCAGAAGTAGAGGACATTTTCCTTTCTGTTTCTGTAAGTGGAGCATCTCTGGAAGATATCTGAACTTTGAGCACATGAGTCAGGCTTGGAGCAATAGTCATAGCCAACCTGTCCCACCAGGTCACAGCGACCTCCATGCGCTAGTGTGTGATTATCACTTAGGTTCTCCTGGAGGAGTAATCTTAGCCTTTCAAAGTCTTTTCCAAATCTCTATTAATCTACATTTATCATGTTCATGGTCTAATTGGGCAATTGTTATAAATTGATACACAGCATGTCTGCATGATCCCAGCATGCTTTATATTGGTTATAAAGATAGATTGTCACTGGAGCCGAACCCAGACAATTAGGAGGATCACAGATGAGCTGCTCACCATCTTTGCCAACACGCTGGGCACATCCTCTTCCTGCCTGTCAACAATCTCAAGAGTGGTCTGGCCTGAACATGTGATCGAGATGAATAATATATTAGCAGGACAATGAGACTTATTCACATATCCGAGCTAGTTTTGAGTTCTGCCAAAACAGAAACCAAACTATCCCCAGTGTACTGCTGAGTTAGAGAAGAGTAATTTATTTACAACAGACTCTACAAGACATCATATGGACCTCTTTTAAGGAAAAACGGTTTATGGATTTCCACCACTGATGTAAATTACTCTCACTATAGTAATATGTTCTTTCCCCTCTCCTTTTTTTTTTCTTTTTTTTTTTTTTTATGATTGAAGCTTATCAAGAGTCTTGGATCTTGAGTTTCTGGAGCTTTTTAAAATCATATTTGGAAAATTTTAAGTTATTATTTCTTTATTTATTTTATTCTTTCCCCCCATTTAATCCAGTAACACATAGAGTTAGGTTGCTTGGAGTTGTTCCATAGCTCACTGATACTGTGTTTATTTCAGCTTTTCTCCTTTCTCAGGAATGACTGTCCTGCACAATCTGATGTCCAATGTCTTAAAACCATCGTTTCATATATATTTTTTTCTGTTTCTTAGTAATTTCCAACAGGAGGGTAAAACTGTGACTGCTAGTCCATTTAGGCTGGAAAGTGAACCATCAAGAGTCAATTTCAAAATCTTTCTCAAACAAGTATGGGGGCACCTGCCTGGATGGCTCAGTCACTTAAGCTCCTAACTCTTGATTTCAGCTCAGGTCATGATTTTGCAGTTGGTGAGATGGAAACCCGCATCAGGTTCTGTGCTAACAGTGCAGAGCCTGCTTGGGATTCTCTCTCTCCCTCTCTCTCTACCCTTCCCCTGTTCACACACTCTCTCAAAATAAATAAATAAATAATCTAAAAAAAAAAAAAAAAAAAGAGTGTGGAAGCTTCTCTTCCCAGAAAGCCTCAGAAAATATCTTCTCCAGGTTCGTTCATCATTAATGGTCATGTGTTCACCCTGAATCCATAAGTCTTGCAAGGAGATGGGATTGTGATTTTTAAGCTAGGCTTGAACCATGTGCCCCGCTGTTAGAACCTCTCTGTATGCTAGTGACATTTTGTGACAGATCATTCTTTGATGTGAGGGACTGTCCTATGCTTTGTCACATGCTTGGAAGCATTCCTGGCATCTACCCACAAGTTGCCAGAAGCATCTCTATTCCAGTTTTGGCAACTGAAAATGTCTCCAGACATTGCTAAATGTCCTCGGGGTGGGGGGAAAATAGCTGCCAGGTGAGAAACCTGCTCTAGAAACTCCATGAGGAGGGGTGCCTGGGTGGCGCAGTCGGTTAAGCGTCCGACTTCAGCCAGGTCGCGATCTCGCGGTCCGTGAGTTCGAGCCCCGCATCAGGCTGATGGCTCAGAGCCTGGAGCCTGTTTCCGATTCTGTCTCCCTCTCTCTCTGCCCCTCCCCCGTTCATGCTCTGTCTCTCTCTGTCCCAAAAATAAATAAACATTGAAAAAAAAAAAAAAAAAAAAGAAACTCCATGAGGAGGTGTGCCTACAAATGAAATATGGAGTGGTTACAAGAAGGGCAGGCAACCGCAGTGTCCGTTGTAATATACAAGCATTATATTGTATAACAAAATTAAGAATAATGTGTAATCCTTAGACACTAATAATAATCATGCTACAGATAAGTTAGAGAATCAAATCAGGTATGTATACAAAGGCACGTTGTAAAGTAAACCCTATAACACATAGTATGTATGTACTGTTTATTTGTACATCATTAGATCATATCTATACATGTATTATTTTTCTTACAAGACTTTTTTAAGTTCACTATTTAGTAATATCAGCAACTGGACCCAGTTTGCTTCCTCCTTAGATTAGGGTAGATGGTCGTGAACAGAGAACCCGGTACGTTTAGGGAAATTGAAAGACCATCTTGGAGAACTTCATTATTTCATAATAAATGTCACATTGTGCTTAAAAAGCATAGGAGTGTTTTCTCAGGTATAAGTACATGAGATAGTGAACAGAGCCAAAATCAGGAGTCAGACACTTAACCAACTGAGCCACCCAGGAGCTACAATCCCATCCCTTTCTTGCAGGAAGTCCTGATCTCTTTATGCAATTGGTCCCCTTCTCCAGAACTCTGCAAGTTCCAACCAAGGAAGGGGCTCTCTTCATCAAATACAAAATGTTCAGATCCTTGGGGCACCTGGGTGGCTCAGTTGGTTAAGTGTCCAACTTTGGCTCAGGTCATGATCTCACAGTTGTTGGGTTCACCCTGAGTCAGGCTCTGTGCTGACAGCTCAGAGCCTGGAGCCTGCTTTGAGTTCTGTGGTCTCTCTTTCTCTCTGCCCCTCCCCTGTTCATGCTCTCTCTCTCCCTCTCTCTCAAAAATAAATGAACATTTTTTTAAAAATGCTCAGATCCCGGGGCGCCTGGGTGGCTCGGTCGGTTGAGCGTCCAACTTTGGCTCGGGTCACGATCTTGCGGTCTGTGAGTTCAAGCCCCGCGTCGGGCTCTGGGCTGATGGCTCAGAGCCTGGAGCCTGTTTTGGATTCTGTGTCTCCCTCTCTCTCTGCCCCTCCCCCGTTCATGCTCTGTCTCTCTCTGTCCCAAAAATAAATAAACGTTAAAAAAAAATTTTTTTTTAATGTTCAGATCTTTTTCCTAGGGCATCAGGGCATTCTACTCTCATCTTGGACAATTATGAGGAGACCACTCAAGTGATCTCAAATGTCAAGTGAAACAAATGTCTACACCAAGGTGATTTTCTATCTTTCTATAAATATGGAATTTTCTCACAAAGTATTTTAAAATTCTACATCAGCCATTCACCCCACTCTTCAGAGTCTCCATAATATTGAGAGAGTTGAAAGAATTCCAAAGGATATAAATCTATAGGTGGGAAATGACACACTGCTTTTATTTGTTTGAATACACAGTGGACATTGTTAGACATCAAGACCTCCTAATAGGTCCCTATTCCAAAGAATCCCAAGTTCTCTGTAAGCCCTCCAGGCGCCTACCTTACCATAAATGAGTAAATAGTCCTCTCCTACCCACCCTTCTCGGGTGCATAAGGATTCCCTATTCTTCCCCTGCCCAGCCCAGGGCCTCTCAACCAGGGAGTTGTCTCCACTTATACTGCAAAGGGTGAGTCAAGATGTTCACCATTTGGCACTCTTTCCTTGTCCTTCCTTGGTGTGACTGAGGAATAAAACCCAGAGAGGAGGCATACCAGAATGTGTAAGCTTCTCATTTTGATCTAAAAAATCTCCATCCTAGGGATACCCAGCTGTCTCAGTCAGCAGAGCACGCGACTCTAGATCTTAGGGTCATGAGGGGCTTTTTAAAATTTTTTTTAATGTTTATTTATTTTTGAGAGAGAGAGAGAGAGACAGAGTGTGAGCGGGAGAGAGAGGGAGACAGAATCCGAAGCAGGATCCAGGCTCTGAGCTCTCAGCAGGAGAGCCCTACGCGGGGCTTGAACTCACGAACGGTGAGATTATGACCTGAGCTGAAGTTGGACACTTAACCGACTGATCCACCCAGGCGCCCCTCAGGGTCATGAGTTTGAGCCCCACACTGGGTGTACAGATTATGTAAAATAACAGTAAATAAATAAATAAATATTAAAACCTCTCCATCCTAGTAGACAAGCCTTTCGCAAACCACCAACCAGCACCAATGCCAGTCCCTTTAGCATCTATCCCATTGCCAAGCACTTGTTCCATGCTGAGTGAATGAATGAATCTATGCATTTCCATGTGTCTCTGACTTCTGCAGGTGTCATCATGCCTTTTGGATCACATGATATATTCTACTTCTATATTTGTACTTTAACAGGAAAATCTTAAGGCAAAATAAATTATTTTTGCTATGAAATGCCATGGTTATTTTAATAGTAAGATTTCAACGCTTTTGCTGTCTGAGGCTGTCAGCCTAGTCAGGGTCATTGATGTCAATGACCTAGTCAGGGTCATTGAGGCTACTAGCTTCCCCAACAAACAAGCCTAAAACTTCAGTGGCTTAATACAGCTGTTTTATTTCTAGTCCACTTTGCACGCTGATGTTGGTTAGGTGGCTTTCCCAGGTGGATTTTCTCCAAGCTTTGACTCAGGGATACAGGCTCCCTCCCAACCATGGCTCTACTCCCTAAAAAGGACAAGGAGAGAGTAGAAGATCTGGAAATGTTAGTGGCTTACACCACTTCTGCTAATATTCTGTTGGCCAGAATTAATCATATGGACCCAAAACACTGAGAAAGGTGGTTTCCTTGAGTGCTTAGGAATGGAATGTACGTGGTTTGGTGAAGACATTGCCCTGTCCTTGCCATCGGGGCTAAAGGCGAATTCCATGTTGAAGGGCGAAGACCTCACATTGTCATCTTTGCTCTATCTCTCCCATGCATTTCTCCTCAGGGCAGATTCATCATGGGTATCTACTCAATCAGTCACTTAGAAATAAAAACTTTTGCTATAACCTGAATCATTACAGTGAGAACACTATACAACTGAGATTACTCCACGTAAACAGTCCGGTTTCGAAATCCAAGTGTATATTACTTATGAGATAAAAATTGTCTAGAGATTTAGTGAATATTGGTTATTAATGGTGAAAGTGGTAGCTATGATTTCTCTGCTTCATCTCTGGCCTTAACCCTTCACATCTCAAAATTCTCCCTACCAAGTCCCTCTATCAGTTTTACTCTGCTCAAGTTCTCAATCCTACTGGGGGAAGTAAAGTCAGTTCCACCCCCTCGGGCCAAGCCAGTGTGAGTTTTCTCTGCAAGTCAAGATCTTTTTATGCTAATCCTAACCTTCTCTAGGTGCTCCCACACCTTTTTACTCCCATTCTTTATCTACACTGCTCCTCTCTGCTTCTGGATGAAAAATCTGCAGGCCTAAGTACCATGCCTGTGCAGCACAATCAACAGCGCGCATTGAAGCAAGGGTCCCTTATCATTAGATCTTCAATGCTTATTGGGTGGTCTCCTAATCAATTGTTGCCACTGACCTCACCCTCTTCAGGAATTTCCAGAAAGAAGAGGGTTCTGTTGACAAATTCTCTTTCTCCACTTCCCAGTTAGCTGCTTGTACCATGACTTCCTTCACCCGTAAGTTGGTGATCAATGGGCCTTGGGAAAATCCAAAGAGTTATCAGCAGGAGGAGCAGTGATTTTATCAGCTTTGCTGAGAACCTGCTATTGCTAGACACGGTTCTAAGTGCTGTCAGTGGATGTTTAGGATGTTTAAGGACTTTTATTATTTTCGTTTTACAAATGAGGGAACCAGGGGGCACCTGGGTGGCGCAGTCGGTTGAGCGTCCGACTTCAGCCAGGTCACAATCTCACGGTCCGTGAGTTCGAGCCCCGCGTCAGGCTCTGGGCTGATGGCTCGGAGCCTGGAGCCTGTTTCCGATTCTGTGTCTCCCTCTCTCTCTGCCCCTCCCCCGTTCATGCTCTGTCTCTCTCTGTCCCAAAAATAAATAAACGTTGAAAAAAATTTAAAAAAAAAAAAACACAAATGAGGGAACCAGAAAACTAAGTAACTTGCCCAAAGGGAAACAAAAGCAAAATGAACTATTGGGACCTCATCAAGATAAAAAGCTTCTGCACAGCGAAGGAAACAATCAACAAAACTAAAAGGCAACTGACAAAATGGGAGAAAATATTTGCAAATGACATATCTGATAAAGTATTAGTATCCAAAATCTATAAAGAACTTATCGAACACAACAGTCAAAAACAAATAATGCAGTGAAGAAATGGGCAGAAGGTGTGAATAGACACTTTTCCAAAGAAGACATACAAATGGCCAACAGATGCATGAAAAGATGCTCCACATCACTCATCATCAGGGAAATGCAAATCAAAACCACAATGAGTTACCACCTCACACCTGTCAGAATGGCTTAAATTAACAACTCAGGAAACAACAGATATTGGCGAGAACGAGGAGAAAAGGAAGCCTTTGTACTGTTGGTGGGATGAGAATGTGAAGTGGTGCAGCCACTCTGGAAAACAGTGTAGAGGTTCCTCAAAAAATTAAAAATAGAATTACTCTATGACCCAGCAATTGCACTACTAGGAATTTATCCAAAGGATACAAAAATGCTGATTCAAGGGGCACATGCACTGCAATGTTTATAGCAACACTATCAACAATAGCCAAATTGTGGAAAAAGCCCAAATATCCATCAACTGATGAATGGATTAAGCAGATGTGGTATGTGTGTGTGTGTGTGTGTGTGTGTGTGTGTGTGTATATACACATATATGTATATACATACACATATATAATGGAATACTACTCAGCAATGAAAAAGAATGAAATCTTGCCATTTGCAACAACATGGATAAAACTGGAGGGTATTATGCTAAGCGAAATAAGTCAGTCATAGAATAGAAAGACAGATATCATATGATTTCATTCATATGTGGAATTTAAGAAACAAAAGAGATGAACATAGGGGAAGGGAAGGCAAAATAAGATAAAAACAGAGAGGGAGGCAAACCAGAAGAGACTCTTAAATAAAGAGAACAAACTAAGGGTTGCTGGCGGGGGGCAGGGGGTTTAAATCGGCGATGGGCATTAAGGGGGCAGTTTTCAGGATGAGCACTGTCATATGTAAGAGGTGAATCACTGGGTTCTACTCCTGAAGCCAAGACTACACTGTATGGTAACTAACTTGAATATAAATAAAATAAAATAGAAAAGAAAGTTAAGTAACTTGCCCAAAGTACACACTAAGGGTTGGCAGAACAGCACACGCCCAGCATTTTACAGTGGTATGTGTGGCTGCTACACGAGGGGAGAAACAGGAAAAGGAGGAGGGTATTCATTCCTCTATTCTAGCGGTGGGACAACAGAGGGGAAAAAATATTGTGGGCAGGAAGACACAAGTGCCCCACTTTTCCTCCACCTTCATTCTCTCTCCTCCTCCCCCACCAGCCAGTACCCAGAGGCAGTGGCTCCCTGCCTTCCTCCCTCCGGGCAGGCCCAGCTACCTTTCTACCCCTTTCCACTGGCTCCTTTTCAACTCTCCATAGCTTAATGGGTTAACACACTTCAAAGGAGAAAACAGAAGGAAGCTCTGTTTTGGCAGTGAGTCCAAACAGCATTCTTCCAGCCATTTTTTTCCATTAAAGACACTGGTACTTTCAACCTCTGATTTTAAAAAACCATATATGTACCATTCTCACAGTCATGAAAGAGGAAGTCAGCAAGCCTTAACCTACCAACATCCTGACTGATTACTTGCTAAGGAATCTCAGAAGACAAAGTGCAGACCCGCCCATGAATTATTTCCTCAGGAACATGGAGTAAGTATGTCCTCCTTGTCACGTCCTGGGTGACAAGGAGGGGCTCCAGCTTTCCCCACACCAAGCGACCCAGCGGCCGTAGGTGAAGACTGAGCAGCCCTATCGTCTGCCCTTAGAACCTGTACGCCACCCCTCGTTCTCCTGGGCACGTTTGTTTAACTGTTTTCTCGCCTTGGGGCCCCTTTCCCCTGGGTCCCACCCAGAGGAACTTTCTGTGCATAGTACACCTCTAAAAAGCACAGTCCCGGGGCGTCTGGGTGGCTCAGTCGGTTGAGCCTCCGACTTCGGCTCAGGTCATGATGTCACAGCTCGTGGGTTCGAGACCCGCGTCGCGCTCTGTGCGGACAGCTCGGAGCCTGGAGCCTGTTTCGGATTCTGGGTCTCCCTCTCTCTCTGCCCCTCCCCCACTCGCATTCTGTCTCTATCTCTCAAAAATAAATAAACATTAAAAAAAAAAGCACATTCTTAGGTGGATGGAAACAGCAGCTTCTGAAAACAAAGTCAGACTAGACAGTCTGTGTTCAAAACAGACCTTCCTGATCTTTTTGTGTTACTTTTCAGAAAGGAACTTACGAACACCATCTCAGGCAGGTTTTGCTTTGCTAAGGGAGCCTACAGGGTTCGTTACAACCTCCCCACCTTCCCAGGGACTCAGACATGGCGGAGTACTGCCAATCTATGTGCTGCCTCCTCCTTTCCCTTTCCCTCGAAGACTTGATTCTGAGAGGGGGTCAGTTAACCACTTCCTTTCTATCTCAGGGAAACGATTTCGTTTCCAATTCTTAGAAAAATTGAGTCATAACTGTGGAGTCTTGCATTGGATAAATCAGATGTTTTCTCCACATACTTGCTGGCATTTATAAAAATCAACGAATGTTTTCTGACCAGAAACAATTCTTTTCACAGTTTTATTTGATTAAGAATTTGTTTCAAGTTTTCCTAACCATCCAGTGGCAGTTCAACTGGAGACTGAACTACAACATTTAAGATGAGATTTCTTGCCCACTCTTTTTTTTTTTTAATTTTTTTTTTCAACGTTTATTTATTTTTGGGACAGAGAGAGACAGAGCATGAACGGGGGAGGGGCAGAGAGAGAGGGAGACACAGAATCGGAAACAGGCTCCAGGCTCTGAGCCGTCAGCCCAGAGCCCGATGCGGGGCTCGAACTCACGGACCGCGAGATCGTGACCTGGCTGAAGTCGGACGCTTAACCGACTGCGCCACCCAGGCGCCCCTTGCCCACTCTTGATGGGCAGGTGCTCTCCCAGGAGGTCAGAGGCCCAGCAAACCCTCAGGCTTCCTGGGAGCTGCCTTCTGACAGTCAGCCACCGCAGAACAAGGGCCATCGATGTTCAGGGGACAGGAGCCCTGCCACCCCCATCTTAGGTTGACATATAGACCCACCTCCACATCTACTCTTCATCATAGCAGAAGCTTACTGAGATGGGAAGGGAATAATCCAATGCAGGAGTGGATCCATACAATCCACATAATTTGTCTGTGTTTTCAGTGTTTGAAATCATACACCTGGGGCGCCTGGGTGGCTCAGTCGGTTAAGTGTCCAACTTCAATTCAGGGCATGATCTCACAGTTCCTGGGTCGGATCCCCGCATCAGGCTCTGTGCTGACAGCGTGGAGCCTGCTTGGGATTCTCCCTCTCTCTCTCTCTCCTTCTCTCTCTGCCCCTCCCTCCCCCCCAAAATAAATATATTTTTTTAACTTTAAAAAATAAGACATACACACACACACACACCCATGATGTTTACTGTGTTGCCATGTAGAGCTGTGACAGGTTTCACAAGTTAAGTAATGTCACGTACTTGTCATGTACGGAGGTCCTGTATTACCTTGTTTCATGTTTCATCATGTTTCCTTCAGTTGCCAATTGTCTCCCCCCCCCCCCGGGAGATGACAGGACATTGTGAGCTAACTTGGCAGGTAAGGTGGGAGTGGAGTGGGGGTGGGGTCCCTCTCCTTTCTACTGCGTTACTGCAAGGCACCTTTTAATGCCATTAGCAAAACAGGTCATACTGACAAGGAACCCAGGTTGCCAAATATCTAAGGGTCAGGGTCTGCATTTCTCTGACAGGACCCTGTCAGAGAAAGACATGAGAAAGGTATTGCATATCAATATCAAGGTTTTGGTTCAGAGGCTGCTATTCTTAGGCATATGGATTCCAGTTTCTAGATTGATTATAAGCTGTCATTTGCTCTGCCATAAGACAGCCACTATCTAGACCGCGATTCTAAGCTAGCTCTCTCCTAGAGTTACTAACTTGTGTTCTTCTAGAAAGGGGCCACACCTCGCCCGCTGTGTATCTGCAGCACCTCGCATACAGCCCACATGTCGCAGTGTGCCGTCACAGACATTCTCCATTTGCCTGTCCAGGTCTACTCTCCCACCCATCGCCACCCTGCTCTGTGCCTGCCATCACCAGGGGCTCCTTGCCTTCAGTTTCTGGTTGGTCTCCACCAGTGCAGAACATTGACAGGAGATGGAGGGAAGGAAGAGGCAGAGATCAGAGCCTCTTCTGACCAGGCTTTGGTTTGGCAGCCGCTGCATTCCTCTGCTAAAGTCTGCAAAGGTCATCAGGCAGCTTCTCCATTGGCTACAGTTCTCACTGAGTTCGTTGCTTCTAATCATGCCCCTGCCTTTGTAAACACTCCCCATTAAACTCTGTTCACTCACCCCTTTTCACAAATTCTCTTTCATGCGTGTTATGATAGGTCCCTAACCAATAAGGATGCATATAAATATTTATGGAGTTGCAAAGAATTTTTTTCGACGTGATGTAATTCAGGAAAACACATAGCTGACAACTTAGGTATGAAAGCCGTCTCAGAGGTCAAAGCCTTTCCAAGAGCATGGCGCTTGAAAAGTAAACTTCCTCTTGAACCCCAGCTCTAGCTCCACAAATCCCGTCCCCCAGAGTCACACAGACACACACACTCAGGATGCTTACTTCTCATCCAGAGAAACAACTCTGGTGGCTCACTCTACACCACCAGAGAAACCCCTTGAGGTTGGAGGACTCCACAGCCCCTCCTGGATTTTGGTGGTTCCAGCTCTTTCCGCATACATACGCACGCTCACACAGACGCGCCCTCACGTGCACATGGACACACACACTCTCACAAACGTACACACACTCACATACGCATCACACACTTACACTTTCTCCCAGGACGTCTCAGAAAGACCAGATCAAGAGGGATCTCCAGCTCCAGCCAACACCGTGCTGTAGACCTCCCTGGCCTATGTGCGTTGTGTTCCCCGGCCTCAAGGGCTGAGAAGACACAAGTGACACAAGACACAAGACACCGCCGCATTTTCATGCTGCAGCATGAATAACGTTTATTTCAGACAAAAGCCCACCCACTTGCAGACTTCACTGAAATTATTTTAAGACAAATAATTTATGAAAGACGAATTTGGTTTTTTTTTCCCCAAGTTTCTGCCTTGCCCATGGAAATAAAACATAACTGTAACCAAACAACTTTCAAGAAGGAGATTTTTTTTTTTTACCGAAAATGGTAAATTTTTCAAATGCGTTGCAACGCATCTGTTGTTCAGTCCCACGAGAGTCCTGCACTGTCCTTGCTGGGAGGACAAAATAATGTCGTCTCTGAGTCACCACACACCCCAACCAGGTCAGTTAAGCAAGCATTCTGAAGCTAGTGCATCTCTGTCTGCTGACTTGAACTTTAGTGAAAGGTGGGGATGAGCAGTCAGTGTCTGAAGGCAGCTTATACCATTCCTGCTGCTATCACTCCTGGCCAGAAAAAAAAAAAAAAAAGATTCACATTTGCCTAGTACTTAGTTTAGGAAATGCTAACATATACTGAGGATCCTTGGTATCGCGATTTAACAGTGAGCATCGATGGACACAGAACCTTTAGGGTTCCATCAACATCGTGCTTCTGTGCCTTTGTGCCAAATAGGCGTCATATGGAACAGAGAAAAGTGTCAGGTGGGGCTCCCTAAAAGCATAGCCTGCGACGGGAATCCTTGTGTAGGAGATTTGTGCAGAGGGTGTGTGCAGGGGAAATCAGAATGGAAGGAGGAAGCGGGACAGGCAGGAAAAGAAGGCAGGCAAAGGTGAGGGCTCTAGCTGAAGTCAGTCTCAGCCGGGTCCCACAGAGCGCTCTGATGCATGAAGGGCTGGCTCCACAGAGTTTCTCTACGTTGAGTCAAAGGAAGGAGGTGTCCCCTAGCTTCTCGGGACAAGTAGGCTCCCCAAAGCCAAGGACAAAGTTCTGGATCGTTGTGGGGGGGGTGGTGTCAGCTGTGAGCTGCGAGTGGCCAACAGACCCAGCAGCAAGGCTGGGGCTCCAGCCAGCATAAGGGATCTGGGCGGACACTAACAGCATCTACACAGAGTATTTGCAGATTTGAGAGTCATCGTGTTCCCAATCTGTATCTTTTGCATGTGTGAAGAAATTGACTGAGGTAGTTCTCAAACAGTACTCCCAAAGTTCACCGGGAAACTGGGACTGGGATAAGCAAGCAGAACCTTAGTTTCTGCAGTTATTTCCTTTTCACTTATTTCACACAGTGATTTCCAGGTAAGGTTACTACTAGACAAAGGGTTACTCAATTTTTTAAAAAATGTTTTTTTAAAGATTAGAAACCACTAACGCACTATGCCATGGAAGTGCCTTGATAATCAGAGTCCATCTATTGTGTTTGCTGAGAATCCCACAGTTTGGAGGAAGGGAACACAGGATAAGCTTTTGATAAATATCTGTTGGGAAAAAATGAAGGAAAATTTATTAACCCATTTAATCCTCACGACACCCTATTTTCTCTCACACTTACAAAGGAGGAAACTTAACTTCAGAGACTTGACCAAACTCAGGTTGCCTGTGCCCACTGGAGTTTGGCCTCAGTGGTTTATTAGGAGTAAATACGCCTGTGTTGGGGTTGGGGGGCTATGATGTGTTCATGCCCTTTCTCCCTACATGTATGAAAAGGTGCCCAGAAATGAATAAGCAGCAAAAACAACTTAGAGTATTTGAGTATTTTGTGAACTAGAAGATCAGCAAATCTCAGGTAACTTGTAAAATTTTAATAAAAACCTCTCACTGACCTGAGGGCACCCTCATGGACCAGTGTGTGGGAAGCAACGTGACCCTCTTCACTGGCTTCGCTGAATCTGGGTCTCAAGTCCCCTAATCATAATGCTACAACATCTTTTACCAGAACCTATTGGTCTGATGAATTTCCCCTTTTCTCCGGTGCCCTTTCCTCTGCCCCCAGATTTCCAAACATTTAAGATCCAGAATGTACCCTCAGGATGTCCACTCCCTGCTCTAGTGAGAAGTGCTGAGTCAATCACTTAAGCCTCTGGACTCAGCACAGCTTCTGTTTCCTCTGGGGAGTCACCTTCCTCTTCCGGTGCTTCCTCTTCCTCAGGACACAGAGATGAAAGAGGAAGCAGAGCCCAGGGTCAAGATGAAAACAGGAAGTGAATGGGCACAGGTTGCAGTCCGACCGACAGGAGTCAGCGCAGGGAAAGCAATCTTGATGAGCAGACCACCAAGCCGTTACTTTAAGACCCCTCGGGGCCTGGGTCACCTGCCTCATGCATAGTCCAGGAGATAACTGAGTGGGAGTGGGGAAGTCTCAGCACCCCTGGATTTGTCACCTCCTCCCCCTGCTGGGGAGCTCATGGACTCTCCTCTTCTTTCTTTCACCCGGTACTCACTTCACTCCTGGGGCGCATGCATGTCCACCCAGTATGTGATTTCAGAGGGATCAGAAACCCCTTCCAGCAAGAAACTCACCAATTAGACGTTCCTTTTGGGGTTAATTACCTTCCTGTACAAAGCTGATTATTAAAAGGAAAAAAAAGACATTGATAAGAGATCACATGGTCCTGCATTGTCTAGAGGGCAGACAAAGGAAGGCTTTGAATCTGCTGGGTGAGGCCAATAGGAAACTTGGGCCTTTTGTACATTGTTCAAGAAGAAAGAAGAAAGGAAAAGAGAGAGTTCTTGTCAAGTTAGCAATCACATATGTTAAAATTCCACATAAAAACAGGAAAATCCTCAAAGCACTCCATAATTTGAAGCTATCCATTGTTCACACCATTGAAGAAAACAAAACACAACACAACAAGCACACCAGCCTGATCTGGATGACTCATTTCATCACGTTGCTTCCTTCCTAAAAGCTACTTGATATCTACCAGTTTGGGGCATGTGGGAGACAGGACAAGAGGTGACCATGAAATAGGGTTTAGTCAACTTGTCTCCCCGTTCATTTAGGACAATCATAACTTCAAATATTCTATTAGGGGGCCCTATTACATGCTGAATCTGATATGAATTCATGCATTACTTTTCAGTTAAGAAAGCAAAGTCATAATTAATGCCTTGGAAAGACAACATTTTTCTTTCAATCAGGAAAACTGGGCCTGAATATTTTCTCTTTTACTAGCTGGGTGACTGGGCAACTCAAACTCTCTGAGCTACAATTTTCTCACGAGCAATGAGAAATGAGAAATAGCAAATGGTGTAATGCTAGCTGACTAATAGGGTGGTGAGGAATAAACTGAGTTAGAGAACTTATCTAAGGCTGCCGTTAAAATGCCTGGGACTGTGACAGACCTTCAATAAACGGTAGCTTTTAGTTGGGCATTCAGAGAGCAGCTTGCAGGCCTGGGACATAGGCTGTAGGAAAAAGTTCTACCAGGGGAGTGTGTAAATGATCTCATCACCCCTAAATGAAAGTGACAGTCTGCAAAGTTTACCTTGAGGATGAAATGAGATAGCATGTAAACAGCTAGTGCGTGACCCCCAACACCATAGGTACTCAGGACTGCTTGCTGTCATCAATTACACTGTGCTCCGTCCCTGCACTTTGGATCGCTGGAGAAAGCTTGAGCGTCCAGAGACCTTGGGAAAAGAGGACCTTTCTGAGAAGAAGGCAAAGGCTGGTTAGCTTCTCATCTGTGGTAATTCTATCTGAGGCCTGCTAAACTCAAGAACACATGGGGAGCCAGGTCAAAGGCCAGAGGAGACCAGAGAGCTCAGACCTTCACTTCCCTCTTGGCTGTTTTATCAAGTTCTCTCTCAAACAGGGATTCAGAGTGAGTAGAAGGAGTATAGAAAGTGACGGGCACAGTGCAGCAGAACTGTCCTTGGGATGGAAGCAGCAGCCTTGGGAAGCAGCATCCTTGCTGGGAGAGTACAGGGCTGATAATCCTCATGCGATGACTACAAACTTAAAAACAAATGAGACAAGGGGCGCCTGGGTGGCTCAGTCAGTTAAGCGTCTGACTTCAGCTCGGGTCATGATCTCACTGTTGGGTTCAAGCCCCGCGTCAGGCTGTGAGATGACATCTCAGAGCCTGGAGCCTGCTTCTGGTTCTGTATCTCCCTCTCTCTCTGCCCCTCCCCCACTTGCACTCTGTCTCTCTCTGTCTCTTGAAAATAAATAAATGTTCAGAAAAAAGGAGACAAGAGGAAGCAAATTAATCGTGAAAAATTATCCCCTATCCGATTACAGCAACCGCCCTTTGGTCAACAGCCAGGGAGTTCACAAAACAAAACAAAACACAAAACACAAAACAAAACAAAACAAAACAAAAGCTGCTGAAATGGTCCCTGCCCCATTGATAGATTTTATGCCAGCATTCCAGTGCTGCTCTGCTGGTCAAGATACAGAGCCACACATTGTTTTTGAATGATTCTCATCATAAATATACTACCCAAAATGCAAAATGAGCTCTCTTTTGGATTTTTTCTAAAGGGAGGGCTGGAAGGGGAAAAAATTCATAAATTTTAAGGATCAAAGCCAACTACTTAAAAATCTGAGTGTTCGATCGAGAAAAAGATAACATGGTTTCACTATAAAAATTGTGAATTCAGTGTTTAGCCCATTCAATGAGAAAGAAAAGACCATGAGGAGAGAAGAGAGAATATTTATAGAATATTTGTCCTGATATTCAGCTCTTCTCCAGTATAACCCACATCTGGAGTCATTAGATGTCAAACATGGAAAAGCACAATGAACTGTGTGTTCGGGTCCATTTTCCTGCTCCAAAGCAGCACAAAGTGTGTGTGTGTGTGTGTGTGTGTGTGTGTGTGTGTGTAGAGAAAAAGATGCTGAGAAGGACACCCCAAACACACACACACACACACACCACACACACACACACACACACACACACACATACACAAGCTTGTTGCTCTCCAGCACAGGGTAGTAAGACCACAGGAAAGCTCTGACCTCACAAATGGGAACTTTGATCTAGAAATGCTAATCAAACATTTTCCCTGCAGAATCTACTGGTAAAAGAGTAACCTCCAGTGTGGACTTGGCTATGAACTCATCTCCCAGTGATCAAGGTCCTCTCTCTGACATGGTTTTATGATCTTTAGGTTACCAGACAGTCAGGCATTAGAAGGGAGATAATTCTAGATTACCAGGGCCTCAGCTTGATTTGCATCAAGTGACCCAGACAGACTTCCAAGAAATAGAATGACCTAAACCAGGGACTCTTAAATTGGGGACTTCACATACCCAACGTTCTTTGAAAGTAGTAATGGGGTCTGAGAAGTTTCTTTAAGATTGTATTTCTTTTTTTCTTCTTTCAACATTTTTATTTATTTTTGGGACACAGAGAGACAAAGCATGAACGGGGGAGGGGCAGAGAGAGAGGGAGACACAGAATTGGAAACAGGCTCCAGGCTCTGAGCCATCAGCCCAGAGCCCGACACGGGGCTCGAACTCCCGGACCGCGAGATCGTGACCTGGCTGAAGTCGGACGCTTAACCGACTGCGCCACCCAGGCGCCCCTAAGATTGTATTTCAATGTCAACTATACTTCAATAAAATATATATAAATATTTAGAATATAAACTAAGCTAAACTGATTACAGCTTATATGAATCTTACTACACTTATACAAACGTGCCGTTTCTTGGTATTCCAATTACATCCCTTTGATTTTTTTCAGTGCTGTGGTACAAGGGTCCAGTATGTTCAAATTACTTGTATTTTTGCAAGGGAAAATATATCAAATCCAGAGATTGGATTACGTCTATAAATTTATATTTGTAATTGAAAATATAAAAAAATTGTTCATGAGGACTCTAAAAAAATTGTATTTCAAAAAAACTCTATCTTCATTTGCCTGCCCTGATGGTACAAATACTTACTAGACTCTCAAGTTGTTTTGTTTGGTGTTTTTGGGGGTTCATTTTTGTTTTTGCTTTAGCTAAAATTATGTCAATTCATTTTAATGATTATTACAGATAATTTGTGATTCAGCAGAAAATCTAATATGTGAAAAACCCAAACATAAATTAGACTGGTTCCTGATAGTTACTTCACCAAAATATTCACAGGGTTTAAATATTAGAGTTTTCTTACACATTTCATCTTAACTTTTTAATATACATTGAATCACAGCAAGTTTATAGATATAGTTCTTTTTTTTTTTATTTTTAGATATAGTTCTACCAAGTCCTTTGGGCATTGTGTTTTCAGTTAAGTTCGGACACAAATGTTTTAAAAAAGGCTGCTGGACTGAAAGACTGGCCAGAATCCTTTTTGAATGTTGAAAATTTTAATGAGAATAAAATCTAAATCTAAAATTATCCCATGTCATCAGGAGTAAATAAACATCTTCCTCCTCCATTTTTATAGTGATTTTATTTTTAAAAAATTTACGTACAAAAAGCTGTACATAATTAGTATATATAACTTGATGAGTTTAGAGATAAGTATAGCGATTTTAAACAATGATATGATTTGCTCAGAACTTTCTCATATAAATTTCTATTGCATAAAGTAAGGCATACCCATAACTTGCAAAAATATGTACAGAAAGGATAAAGGACATTGATAGAGCAGATGCCTTTCTTCTCCTCCTCCCATTAACCCAGGGTAATTTAGACTTGACTTGAAGCCACGTCCCTAGCAATTGGATTCTGCATAAAGTCATGGGGCTTAGTACATGGCCAACTCATAGGACTTTGGACTGTCTTTTGTACTCTTTTTATTAGGATTGACACATCACAAAATTGGAAATTGTCCTGAATAGTAGCTTTGGTGTGTTCCACATCTGGCCCAGTGATGGTGCAGTTGGTATAAGTCCTTCCTGCTTAAATGGAAACATCCCACTCCTTAATGGCCTTGACTTGCCAAAGGTGGATCTTAACTACTCTCTTTTTTCTGGAGGAGAAACTATTGTGATCATTTGAAATATATAGCTTCGAAAACTATTTGGGAAGCAATGTTGGGTTTTTTTTTTTTAAGTTTATTCAGTTATTTATTTATTTATTTATTTATTTAGAGAGAGAAAGAGAGAGAGCACGAGCAGGGAGGGGCAGAGAAGGCGACAGAGAATCCCAAGCAGGCTTGAACTCACGAACTGTGAGATCATGAAAGGAGCCAAAATCGAGTAGGATGTTTAACCATTGAGCCACCCAGGCTCCCCAGCAGTGTTTTCTATTAACATCTATTAATGTAGCTTGTTGTAATATGTTCAGTAAAGGAAATAGGGAAATGATGTTTCTTTAACCCAAAAGCACAAAAGACATGGTATATATACCATGTCCTGTGGTACTTCATAGGAAAGCAAAGAATCCTTGGTCTTTTCTGGGACTTCACAGTTTAATTCAACAGGATGATTACTATGTAATTATAAAACCATGCTGACTTATTGAGTATTCCCTTGAAATCAGACCCAGAGGTAAGCACTGGGTTTATTGTGCGGGGAGTTTATTGGAGAGGTTATCCCAGGAAGCAGGAGCAAGCCAACTTAGTGAGATAGGAAAGGTGGGTGTGTTTTTATGGTCCCTGCCATAGACAGTTACCAGTCAATTCTGCTGGGACTTCTGAGTGGCGTGCAGAATTTTCTCTTCAGTGGTTCTCCTGAAAGATGGAAGGTGGAATAAATACTATGATGTCGGTCCCCAAGGGGTGTCCCATGGGCTTTAACTCTTTAGCACTTCTGAACTGCCCTTAGCAGGAACCAGACAAGCTCCGAGGGCAAAGGAAAGGCCTGGGGAAGAATATGGAAAGACACAAGGCAAGAGCCAAATGTGAGTCAGTCACTCCTGCCCATCACAGCTGCCCCCGAAATCAGAGGTGGGCTCAGAGGATCTGATGGTGCCCCAGAGGCTTTACCACAGAATGAACCACTTATATACCTGTCATTTGCGCTATGTAAGCTCAAGAGAGTTACAAGTTCTCTTTGGATCAATAGGAAACTCCTCTTTTGGCCAAGATAGAATTTTTTTGGTCTTGATCATCAAAGTTCTCAACAATTGATCTTAGTTCTTTTATTTATTTTTTAAATTTTTAAAAAAAGTTTATGTATTTATTTTGAGAGAGAGCGGGGGATGAGCAGAGAGAGAAGAGAGAGAATCCCAAGCAGGCTCTGCACTGCCAGCAAAGAGCCTGATGAAAGGCTCAAACTCACAAACTGTGAGACCGTGACCCAAGCCAAAACCAAGAGCCAGATGCTTAACTGACTGAGCCACCCAGGCTCCCTGCTCTTAATTCTTTTTTTAAAATTATATATTTTTCCCAATTTTAAACATAATACTTGCTATACAAGATGCTTTAAACTCTTGACAAACTGGAAACAACCTAATTATCTGACGAGAAAGAAATGGTATCTGTGATTGGCAGCCTCCAAGATGGCCCCCTGTGATCTCTACCTCCTGGTATTCATACCTTTGTGCAGCCCCTCCACATTGCCCCAGCGTAGGTCTGTGGGACCAATATAATAAAGCAAAAGTGATGATATTGCATTTCCAAGATTAAAATATAAGATAAAAACTTGCAGCTTTCTTTTCTCCCTGCCCATACCTCCCTTGCCTTCTCTCATGGATGTCTCCCTTGAAGCAAGCCACGTCATCAGCAGCCCTGTGGAGAAACCCACATGAAGAGGAACCAAAGCCTCTAGCCAACAGCCACGTGAGTGAGCTTGGAAGAGGACCCTCCACCCTGCCAAGCCCTCAAGGACTAGCTCTGGGGGACAGCTAGCATGCAACCTTATGACAGACCTGGGCCAGAACTACCTAGCCAAGCACTCTGAGACTACCGACACTCAGCAATTGTGTGAGACAAGAAGTTTTTTTTTGTTTTGTTTTAAGCTGCTAAATTTTGAAGTAATTTGAAATGCAGCAATAGAGAACTAATACAGCGTCCACATAAAGGAGAGCATTGTGCAGCAATAAACTATCAGATTTTCAAAGAATGCATGATGCCATGAAATGTGAAGAGCAGACAATATTAAGTGAAAATAATGGGAAGCAGGCCCATCTGTGCAATCTGTTGTGTATCTATTGTTTCCGTCTGGTCAGCAAATGTCCTTCCCCTTCCCCTGGTGATAGAACTTCCCCTTCTCATAAAGGAACAAGCTGTGTGTTTCAGGTGGTACTGACTCAACCCATACAGGTCAAAGAAGTGAATCTGATTAAACCTAAGTACCAGAATCCCCTTAGCACAACACGAAAGACAGGCTCATGAGGACAATTCCTGGAACTTTTCTTCCAGTTGTCAAAGGAGAGGAGGGCCTTGACTTCCAAATAAAGTTAAAGGTGGTAAAGATATCAGACACCCTGGACTTAGTATTCTTTTTTTTTTTTAATATTTATGTATTTGGGGGAGAACACAAGTGGGGGAAGGGCAGAGAGAGGGGACGGAGGACCCGAAGTGGACTCTGCACTGACAGGCTGACAGCAGTGAGCCAGACACAGGGCTCAAACTCAAACCACAAGATCATGAGCTGAGCCAAAGTCAGACACTGAGCCCGCCGAGCCACCCAGGCGCCCCCGGACTGAGTATTCTTAAAGTGAGAGCCAGCCCTGGACTTCTAAGTTATGAGTCAATAAATTCTTTTTGCTGAAGGTAATTAGGGCTTGGGTGCCATCATGAGTAATACACAATATTATCCCAAAATTTTATTAAAATAAATAAATTAAATTATCTGTGAACAGAAAAAATGGTAGACTCCACCAAATATTAACAGTGATTCTATCTAGACTTGTGGCTTCAGATTAGTGAACTTGTTACATCAGAAATTTTTTTAAAACACAGATTCTCGGGGCGCCTGGGTGGCTCAGTCGGTTAAGCAGCCGACTTCGGCTCAGGTCGTGATCTCGCGTTCCGTGAGTTCGAGCCCCACGTCGGGCTCTGCGCTGACAGCTCAGAGCCTGGAGCCTGTTTCAGATTCTGTGTCTCCCTCTCTCTCTGACCCTCCCCCATTCATGCTCTGTCTCTCTCTGTCTCAAAAATAAATAAACGTTAAAAAAAAAAAAAAAACAGCAAACACAGATTCTCAGGCCTTACCCTTGGAAACTTTGACTCGGTAGTTCTGGGTTAGAGACCAGAAATATGTATTCCTAACATTATCTCCATATAGTAATGATGAACAAACAGCACTGGAAATTGCTGAGCCTAGCTGAGTAGTTTATAAGTGACTATTTCTTTTCCTCTATGCATAATTTCTAATTTTATAATGAATGGGTATTATTTGGGTAATGAGTACGTTTCTTAAAAGTACAGTCATTAGTAATTTAGAACACTAGTTATCGTATTGATTCTAAAGGAAGATATTACCCAAGCTGCATCCAGGGTTTCAGAGTCACATTTCTTCCTGAAAGAGACCATTAACCTTTAATCAACACCTCTATTCCTATTGCCCAGTTCAGTCAGTGTCCACACTGGGAAGGGATAGACACAAGGGGCATTGGAATGGAAAAGATATAGGGTGGCCAAAGGAGAAGTGGATTCCTGACTACTAGAACGGCTAGAGCAGCTCTTCAGGGTGAAGCAGATGTTGAGTGCCTAGAGGTTGGAGGACAGATCCAATCCAGGGGGTGTAGTGTCCAGAAGGCATCGAAACACTTAGTAAGAACACAAGCCTGATGCCTGGCTGTGTCCTAAAGGCCCTAGGAGGAGAAGACGTTTGGGAAAATGCTTCTGCAGAGGACCTGGGAGGAGCATTGGGGTTCTGCAGCACCAGGGAAAGAGCCCAGAGTCTGCATGGTGGTTCAAGGGCAAGCACGTAACTATCAAGTGGGAGCCTAGGTTTTAGAGCAAGTAGAGTCCTGGGTAGATTATAAGTGTCATCATTCGGGCAGAGGGGCTTAGTTGGACAAGACACTGGCGTGGTATGAGATAGGGGCTTAGATTCAGGAACCAAACAGAAGCCTGGTAAGAGGAACAGGGAATGATGTCCAAGCAGGACCAGAGGCCATGTCAAAATGGTGCTCAGCCACTGTGCCCTGGCCTAAGAATCCTAAAATTCCTGGGGATGTTTTGGATTGCCTCTGGTAAGCATGAATGCACAGTAGGAGCCAAGTGAGTTTACATCATCAGAGACTGAAGGATTCTGGGGGGTGGGCACTGGACAGATCCAATCAGCACAGCTTTAGTGAAGGAGGGATTCAGCTGGGGTTCAAGTGAATAAGAAATTAGCAGCTTCTGGTTACTCAAATGGGATATATGGAGAATTGGGCTCAGAGACATAACTAGATAGAGGGGGCCTCTCAACAACAACCCTGAGGCCTTTGATGGTCTCTGCTGCAGCAGCAATGGAAGTTTCTGGATTGAGGTGAGGCCTCTTCAACTGTGAAGGCCATTAACTCCTAAGGCCATGTTAAGGTATGTGTAATACAGGAAACGACCTGCATCTGCACGTTTTTAATTGAGTCCACCCAAGCAGCTGACAAACAGCTTCCCCAGCCCCTCCGAAATGTGTATCTCCTCTTAAGCTCCAGCACTAGGGGAGGAACAGAAATCTTACAATTTGCCTCCCCTGTATCTAGAGCCAACATTTAAGGTCACGCTAATTCCACGAATCAAAAGGAGCAAATTCCCTCAGGGAATTCCTGGTCGCTAGGTCAAGCCAAGGCTGGATCCCAGCTCCCACCGCTGGCTTTAGGACCCTGAATGTCTTTCTCCAGGACCTGGGAGCTATCTCTTTGAAATGTAAACATGAGGGAAGTTGAGCCACAGTTTCCAGGAAAGTGGGAGTCCAACTTCAGGGTGTGTGTCTTACTTTAAATTTTAAAACTCCTGTCGTGAAGATAGAAATTTGTTTCTCCTTTGGATAAAGCCACTGAGCTAATTAATGCAAATAGGTATCCCAATAACCAGGTGAATTTATGGTGCACTGTGTATGACAAATGGAGCTAAATCCTCTTACTTGAGAACTATTATTAAGTACACTACATGTACGTGATGGGCCGTTTCTGCTGGGCTATGTGAAAGGTGAGATTTCCTCTGTCTTTGCGATCTCTCGATGGGTTGCTCATGATACTCACTGATTTAATGTTTATTCAATAGTAAAACTGTTTTCTTTTTCTCCTACTTTTGTGGAGAGGTTTTCTAGTGTCAGGGAGCAAGAATTCCCGTCCTCTCAAAGGTTCTTCTAGCTGGACTAAGAATCCAAAAGACATGAGGCAGAGCAACAGGAAATGATCAAATTTAAGAGTGTATGTACAAGGAATCCACAGTGACATGAAAATTCCAAAGACAGTTGGGAGAATGAGATCTATATGTCATCTTGAACTAAGGAGAAGGATGTGGGGTCTGGGACTCCAGAGGAAAGGAATGCACCTCACGGAGCCATAAGAAGAGCTGATGTTTGGGAATTAGATGTTTGTCCTGTCATACAGGCGGGTCACTCAGATAAAAGTTGTCTCTGCTAATAACCCTTATTCTGGGAAAGACCCCCAATTTAGATTCTTCTGTGTAGTTAAGAGAGAAGCAAAAGTTCCTCTTGAGCCCACAGGGTTGCGTCCTCTCCTGATGAGCCACCAAGGTGCCCTTGGGCTTGTTTTGCGTTGTTTATTTTTCACATTGTACATCACATTGTGTACAAATGTGTACCTATCTTTTTTTTTTTTTACTAAATCTTGACTGCTATCTTTTTTCATGTTTCCAAAACCTCACTGTATCTGCTTGAAAATCATTGAGTGGATGTAGTAATTATTTAACCATTCCCCCTCTTAGAAAACACTTGAATTATTTCTAATTCTGGTGCTTTTTGTAATACCAGAAATTAAACTGAAAAAAAAATCTGCATGCAAAAAGCTAAATCTTGGCATATATTTACAGAAGGCGGGTGCTTTCACCAGCAATTTTCATTTTTCTTTTCTAGTAAAGGGAATGCGTTTGTCATGTTTCTTGTATTCACTATTTACTCTTAAGAAGGGCACGGTCATTCCTTTAGACATTGTTCTCAGGATTCACAAAACTGGTTTTTCACAAATTTGACTTACTACAGCGACATTTGGTATTGCAATGGGATTTGGGGGAACTCAAAATTTGCTGTCTCCAGTAGATGTCAGCAAAGCTCTTAAAACAGCCTCCCCAACTTTCCTGCGCAGGTGAATCTCCTTGAAATCTTGAGCAACTTAACAGATGACCATAGGGGAAAGTAAGGAAAAGTAAGATACAAACAGAGATGGAGGGAAACCATAAAGATTCTTAAATACCGAGAACAAACCGAGGGTTGATGCGGGTTGGGACATGGGGAAAATGGGTGATGGGCATTGAAGAGGGTACTTGTTAGGATGAGCACTGGGTGTTGTATGTAAGTGATGAATCACGGGATCTACTCCTGAAGGCAAGACTACACTGTATGTTAGCTACCTTGACAATTTTTTTAAGGCAAATTCTAATTCGGTAGGTCCGTGTGTCTAATTAGCAGTCAAGGGACGCCTCTCTGGGTTCATGAAGCACGCTGGGCATAGCCAGGCTCCCAAGCCCTGCTGCTCAGCCTCAGGTCTTGCATGGACCAGGTGATGGACAGGCTTTATGAACAAAGGATACGATGCCTGCATCCTGGGGTCAAGAACTTTTAAAACTCCTCTGGATGATTCTAATGTGTAGCCAACGTTAAGAACCCCAGCTCTATTCACACCACAACTTCAAAATTGTATACATCATAGAGCCAGAAACTGTTAAGCAGCTAGGACTTTAGACATTGTCTTGTCCTACCGAAACTTTCATTTTGTAAGTGAAGAAACTTAGGCCCAAAGATAACATGCTCAATCAAGGTCACACCGTGATTTTAGTTTAGTGCAATTTCCACAACAACATAAGATAACTGGGATATTCTATTCTCATTTGGATGCTTTAATCACACTCTCTAATGGGATTCTTATGGCCTCAGATGATGTCAGTGCATTTTAATTTACTTTTCTCGTGTGACAGGGATATAAAGGGCTGCTTCTACATCTTCTCCAAAAACAAGGCAAAGAAGTGTAAGAGAAGGTGAAGAGATGGAGAGAATAGCACCAGTAGGTCCCCCCTTGTTATCTCCTCTTGAGAAAGAGGCCCGTGGATGTGCCCTTTGTCCTTGCACTCACCCGGCACACAGCCCCCGCTGCCCTAGCATAGTCCATAGACCTCAAACCCACCCATCAGCTGCTTAGACCCAATTTCACCAATAACGGGGGGATAACACATGTGGGGTTGCTGAAGGCTACATGATTGGACCACCCAATTAGAAGTTCACTATCAGGGGTACCCTGGCTGGTTCAGTTGGAGGAGCATGTGACTTGATCTCAGGGTCATGAGTTCCAGCCCCATGTTGGGTGTAGAGATTACTAAAAATAAACAAACAAACAAAAAACTTAAAAAAAAAATGTTCACCGTGAAACTTCAGGACAAAATGGAGATCTGCTCAGCTCAATTTGCCCAGTGGTGTTGTTTACGCTGCTGCAGCCAATAGGCTCCATCCCTTCTGGCAAATCTAAGTTCTCAGGCAAAAGTCTGCTCTTTGTGCCTCTGCCAGGAGCAGAGCTCTGTCCAACAAGTCCTGTACATTTGCCCTTAAACCTGAGCTCTGAAAAGGGAACCATGTTGCAATATCTCTCCCGATAAGCTCCAAAGATCGCTCCTTAGGCCCCTCATCTCCCTCCAACCGCTGCTTCATTTCTCAGCTTTCCTTTAGAGCAAAACTTCTAAATAGAGTTGTCTATACTTAGACCTCCACTTTCTTACTGATTGTGGTTTCAACACACAACGATTAAGTGGTCACTCCTACCACTCCCCTAAACTTGATCTCGTTCAGGTACCTCTTCCTTCTTCCAACATCTTGGGGCTCAGTCTTCAACCCTCTCGTCTATCTTCTTTCCTCCCCTTAGACGGTCTCACTCAGAACCAGAGCTTTACATACATCTAGATACTGGAGAATCTCAAACACACATCTTTACCCTGATCTGTCCCCTGAACTCCCGCCTCATGTCTCCAACTGTCGGTGTTTAGTGAAACCCTCACCCTAGCCCTCCCTCCAGCCTTCCTCCTTTCAATAAATGGCCCAAATATTCACCCAGTTGTTCAGAATCAAAATATAGGATACTTTTTTTTAACTCTTTTCTTCATATCCCACATTCAATTCATCAGAAATTTCTGTTCACTCTACCTTCAAATTTTATTTCAAATTCACCCCATTTTACCACTTCCACTGCTACCATCTAGACTGAAGAAACCATCCTTGTCCACCTACATTGTGACAGTAGCCCTTCACCTGTACTCCCTGGTTCCTTTTTCACTCCTCACTGATCAGATCTTCAGATAGAAAGAATGTTCTCTCAACTCTTAAAGGTAAAGAACAGGGGCGCCTGAGTGGCTCAGTCAGTTAAGCGTCCAACTTCAGCTCTAGTCATGATCTCGTGGTTTGTGAGTTCGAGCCCCGCGTTGGGCTCTGTGCTGACAGCTCAGGTCCTGGAGCCTGCTTCAGATTCTGTGTCTCCCTCTCTCTCTGCTCCTCCCCTGCTCTCTCGCTCTCTCTAAAAAATAAATAATAAAACATTAAACCTTTAAAAATAATAAATAAAACAAAGATAAAAAACAAACTGGGGGTTGCTGGAGGGGAGGTGGGTGGGGAATGGGCTAGATGGATATTAGAGAGGGCACTTGTTATGATGTGCACTGGGTGTTACACGTAAGTGATGAATCACTAAACTCTACTTCTGAAACCAGTATTGCACTATATGTTAACTAACTGGAATTTATATAAATATCTGAAAAGAAAAATGCTCTTTCCAAAGCATAAGTTACATCTTATCTCATCCCTGCTTCAATGGCTTCTCATAATTCCTCACCATGTCCTAGAAGATCACCAATGTGGATCTTGCTTATTTCTCCAGCTTTATCTCCTTTTACTCTTTTTTTAATGTTTATTTATTTATTTTGAGAGAGAGAACACATGAGCAGAGGAGGGGCAGAGACAGAGGGAGAGAGAATCCCAAGGAGGCTCCATGCTCAGCACAGAGCTCAACGTGGGGCTCAATCCCATGAAACGTGAGATCATGACCTGAGCTGAAATCAAGAGCCAGATGCTTAACTGACTGAACCACCCAGGCACCCCTCCTTTCACTCTTTGCCTTTTTCCCTTCAGTCTGGCCAGAATGACCTCCTTGCTTTTCCTAGGATGGGCCAAACTCACCCTTGTGTTTGTTGTCCTGTTTGTCTAGAACATTCTTCTCCCTAGATATTCACAGGATTCACAGTCTCCCATAGTTCAATCTCTGCTCATATGTCACCTTCCCAGAGAGACTTTTCCTGACTCCTCTATCTTAAATCACCACCCTTATTCTTCTTCCTTTCCATCCTACTCATATATTTTTATATTCCTTCTTACTTATCCTGACATAGGATACACACATTTGTTCATTGCTCTTTCTCCTCTGCTAGAACATAAGCTCCATACAGACAAGGAGATTTTGAACTGTTAAATTCTACATCCCCAACACCTATAACTGGGCCTGGCACCTAGTATGTGCCCAACGAATATTAGTGCAGGTGACTGAGAGACTACCAACGTGCAGGTGGGGACTTGGAAGGTAGGTCCCAGAGAGAAATGAACTCCCAGGCAACAAGTCAGGAACTGACCTCCCCCTCTGATGTTCAAAAATGTTGCTTTTTTACTGAAATGTCACTTGTGGATTTCCAGTGAAATGTGCTTCAAACCAGTCTCTGAATCGTGGCCAAAAGCCAAGACTTCACACATGATTTTCAGAGGAAAACAGGAAGTGGAAGAAGCAGTCAGGCGACCAGTGTCAGAACAGCTCAGTAACAAGGGCACACTGGAAAAGGGACTTGGAGATCTGTCAAATCAAAGAAAAGTAGATGAGCTAACATTCCAGGGAAAACAGAACTGTTCTGAGATATGTTGACAGTGTCAGCCACCGCCCCTCAACACACACACACACACACACACACACACACACCACAGAGGATTTATCAATTCTGAGTGGAGACAACAGGCTCTACCATGGCACAGGCCAATTCTGCAGGCAAATAGAAATATTAAAATGGCAAATGTAAAACTTGATGTGCCTCAAATACCTAGCCTTTTCTCCCTAAGTGACATTTGCTAAATTCTGGGGCTGTATGAGAGGCTGAGAAACTATCCAGAAAGCTTCTAGAAGGCAGAGTGTTTTGTCCCTTTCAGGAAACATGACCCATGAGCAGGGAAGGCCTGTCTCAAGCCCATGGCCACTCTCTCCCTCCAGATACCTGATAAGAGCTGCATAGAGCAGGAGACTCTAGAGCTGGGATGAGAACTTCTGAAGAAGAGAGCCAGATCTCCTTCAGTCTTTTAGGGCTGAAGTTGGAGATTAGCATGGCTCTCAATGAAAAGGACCTTCTTTGAAAGTGCAGCAAAGTCTTGAGACCAGTCTCATCTTTCCTCAAACACTGATAAGCCTTCATTCTATCTGCCTAAGGAGCAGAGAGGGAGCCCTCTCTGGTGGAAGATCACATTATATGGAGGCTCCATCTATCTCTTTTTCATGCTTTTGGCATACAACAAAATGATAGGTAATAAGGCAAATCCATAACTAAGTGGAAAAAAACCAGATAATAGAACTAAACCCACAGATGATCCAGATATTGATGTTACTAAAAAAAAAAAAAAAAAAGGAAAACCACAAAATCAATAATATCTATTAGACTAAATAAGTCTAGTTTGAATATTTTTATCCCTTGCATAATCATTAAAAGAATAGTTGGGGCGCCTGGGTGGCTCAGTCGGTTGAGCGTCTGACTTCGGCTCAGGTCATGATCTCACAGTCTGTGGGTTCCAGCCCCGCGTGGGGCTCTGTGCTGACAGCTCAGAGCCTGGAGCCTGTTTCAGATTCTGTGTCTCCCTCTCTCTCTGACCCTCCCCCATTCATGCTCTGTCTCTCTCTGTCTCAAAAATAAATAAACGTTAAAAAAAAATTAAAAAAAAAGAATAGTAAAATAATGTATAACCAATAAGTGAATAGAAGAAAACATTGGAAGGATAAAAATGTCTGGATATTCCAAAAGATAAAAAAAAAAAAAAGAAGGAGAAATGGAACTAAATTTATGGGCCAAATAGAAAACAAATATTAAGATGGTAGATATAAATCCAATTATATCAAGTTATGTCAGTTCATCACCGAGACCTAACTATTTTATGTGCTATAGACTCCTGTGGCCTGTTCTCTATACCCACTACTATGGTCCAAATTCAAACCTGCAATAACCTATCACCCAGACTATTTCAATAAATTCCTAACAATTTTCCTTATTTATGTCATGGCCTCCTTCAATCCATCCTCCATAGAAATGCCACCATACTTTTTTATTTGATTTTGAGCATGCCCTTTTTCTGCTTAAAAGTTTCAGTGCCGCCCATTAACTTAAGGAAGACATCACAAAATGAAAATTTGCCAAATAGGCTGCTTTCTGGAAAAAATAAGAGGGTGCAATGGCTCCACCTGGTGGTAGAACTGGGGAGCTGTTTGATTGCATTGAGACCAACCAAGAAGTGGAGAATGTTCCTTGTTTTTACTCTCGCCTTCCTCTTCCAGGAGATCATGATTACCTGCCTTGAAGAAGAATCTATGGCTGGTTGGACCTGAACTCCTTACAGGCAAAGAGTGAGGACATTTTTGTTCCCAAAGAAGAAAGGGAAGCCCTTTATTGTGGTTTGGGAGCTGCATATATTAGGAAGGTATGAGTGGATCTAAGTGGGAAAAGGGGTAAAGTTTTTTGTTTTGTTTTGTTTTTTATTTTATTTTTTTTAATTTATATCCAAAGTAGTAAGGATATAGTGCAACAATGATTTCAGGAGTAGATTCCTTAATGCCCCTTACCCATTTAGCCCATCCCCTCTCCCACAACCGCTCCAGTAACCCTCTGTGTGTTCTCCATATTTAACAGTCTCTTATGTTTTGTCCCCCTCCCTGTTTTTATATTATTTTTGTTTCCCTTAAGGGGTAAAGTTTTAAGACACAAACTTACACATCTTCTTAGACACCTTCAACTACCCCATTTTTCTCCTAGTTGGTGCCATGCCACCTTGGGTCTTAGATGAAACACTGGCCCACCAGGTATGGGATCTAACATCCTGAAAAGCCTGGAATCCAGGATGAAACAATCCAAAGTGCAATACAGTCAGGTCCCCTAAGGATAAAATTAAACCAACGAAAAATGGAGACATCAGGGAATCAGGCAAATAAGCTACCTCTTCTTTCTTTCTTCACCGAACCATCCAAGGCATGGTTTTTCCTTGTAAATCCTGAGCCAAGTCACCACTCTGCTGACTTATCTGCTTCCCAGTTCTCAGTAAAGGCCAGGGCAGCACAATAACATCCATCATGTTGCTTAGAGTCTCCCCCTTTCCTTCCTTTCTTTCTCGCCTGGAAATCACCAGGCCTTGTACAACCCGAATGAACTGCTAGCATCTGGACTGGAGCACCGTGGCCAGTGGCACTTGCCTTACAGGCTGCACTCTTTCTAGTGGTCGCCCCAGGAAGGCCCTATGGGGAGGACGGCAGGCTTGTCACCCCAGAGGTGGGCCTTGGCCTCCTGAGAGCTTCCCAAGGCTCAGTTGCTCTGATTGCCCTGGGATTCATATCCCCAGCTGCAGGCTGGGGCTCAGGACACTCTGGGCAGGGTTTGTAGTTTTCTTCGAGCAAACATCCACATCGTGAGCAATTCCAGGATGACAGAACACAGAAATTGTCCAAGAAAATCCAAGGACAGTTTGGGGCTCTGCTGAAAGGGATAACCCAACTTGGGGTAGTAAGGTAGCTCCTACAGCCCAAAACATTCCTAGAGTCAGGCTAATAACAGCTGAGGTGCTGTCTCCTCCACTGCAGAATTCCAAGCCCACTTTCCACAGGTAACATGTAGGTTTGCCATAGTCAGTCTCCAGACCTAAAGAAGCAGTGTGTCTGGACAGAGGCATAAGGTGAAGTTTGTTCGAAACCTCTAAGCATATCAGAAATCAATAAAGGGCAGAATGGAGGGTGCTGGCATTAATCTTTGGTGACATTGATTCCAAATGCCAGAACTGATAGAATTGAGGGGGTAACTGGGACCATCTGGATGATATTTTTCAATGTGAATTGATTGTCATATGGGTTGGAGCAGAAGCAGAGTTGGACAAACTTCAGCAGAGGACCTAGTAAAGAAAGGTCCTTTGGGGGCCGGTATAGCTTCCAACCATCATAGAAAGTCTGCTCTAGAATGTTCATGGTCTATTCCTTAAGGCGTCTCTTCCAGGTAAGACTAGTCTGGTTTTATGGACGAGGTTCAGTTTACAGCACTAGTTAGTTCTGGGGCAGGAGTCGAATTCAGATCTACACTAATCCCTCTCGAGATTGATTTACATCTCCCTATTTTCATTTTCTACTTTTGAACATTCCAATCTAAGAACACGAATATGTTTATGTGCACGTGAGCAAATAAAGTACAAGATCATTGGCTCTGGGATTCAGACTATATGGGCCTCAATATTTAGTAACTTTGTGTCAGTATCACCTCTAAAACCTTAGGTTTTCTGCTGGAAGCCAAGCTCTCCCAGCCTGAGTGGCAGGGCCTGGGCTATGGACGGATTGGTGACTGCAGGGCAGCCCGACAGAGAAGCTTCTTGTACTCCCGCTTTTAGGTAATTTGGCCTTAAAACTACCTGGGGTATTGTCTGTTGGGGAATTGCCCTCGGCAGGCCCCCTGGGAAAAGAACCATTAGGGAAGAAAGTAAGGTTCAGCAAGAAATTGTGCGGCCTTACGTTTAGCCCTTGCCATTCCCCATGGAGACTCCTCTACTTACAGGAAGGAGAGCCTCATACCTTTGCCAGCAAAGAGGGACTGTAAAGAAGAGGTATATGGATTTGAAAGCCCCACTCGGCAACTAAGGAGTGTATCTCTGGGCACAGGTGACTTCAACCCCTAGGCCCGCCTGGCCCCCGGAGGCATTCCAGATGATGACTGAACCTAGTCGGTTAAGGTACAGGATGGTTCATCGGTTCCTAGGTGCATTGTCTCTCTGAGAACGTATGGGGCGTGTGTTTCTAAGGCTTTTTCAGCCCCTTCCTGGCACCTCGGACCGAGGCAAACACATTGTTCTTCTGGCCTCATGTGGTTAGGAGGTCATGTCCCTGTAACTGTTCCACTTGAGGTGTTGAGAAATGGAGGGCCTTTCACGAGAACAGCAAAGCAAATGCTTTGTAGATTATAGATAAACGCAGATGCATAATGGAATAATGTAAGAAATTAATCAATAATCAAAGGGTATGTGGGAACATTAGGAGAAAATCGCCATGTTATTTCTTAAAGGTTGATCACACATAGGAACATTTTTAAAATTAGGTAACGTTAGAAAAACATAGATGACGTATATGCTACAAGGAAATCACTAGCAAATATAATGCCACGTTTGCTACAATAAATCGGTCAGATCAACATACTGCGTTTGTCTGTGTCCATTTTTGTTTTTTGTTTTTATTTTAGTTTTTTATTTTAGTTCTGTTTTGTTTTCAATTTTTCGCCAACGCCATTCATCCTTCGGGAACCCCTGACTCCGGCAGTTCTCCACCTGCAAAGTGGGGCCAGTAAGAGTACCTGCCTCAGAGAGTTAATAATGGTACAACAGGTAAAATGCTTTCCAAAGTGTTTAGTACAAAGAAAGTGCTCAGTCAATGTCTATTGCTTCTATTGCTATTCTTTAAGGTAACAACTAGCCATTAATGAAGAATAAACACCAAAATAGGAACAGAGTTTTAGGTTGTTCTTTCTATGAGAAGATAATTTTGACTCTTTAAATCATATACACTGTGAAATCTCTTTATACTTCTTATACCTACAGTTAATTCTTGAGTCTCTGTTTTCAGAAACACTGGTGGAAACAAATACAGTTTTCCTCCATCTAGCATATAGATTGATCGTACCTTTGTTTCTATGTTTAATGGAGTAGTTCTGTCCATTAAACAACCAATTCTGTCCATTAAACACAGTCTAATTCACAGACACTGAGCATCTGCTTCATGCTAGG
Source organism: Lynx rufus (assembly GCF_022079265.1). Lineage (NCBI taxonomy): Eukaryota > Metazoa > Chordata > Mammalia > Carnivora > Felidae > Lynx > Lynx rufus. The sequence continues at coordinate 204,958,452 of NW_025814823.1, read as the reverse complement.
CACCGTGTTGAATGCTGGGCACACAAAAAATGAATGAATGAATGAGGCCTGGTTCCCATCCTCCTTACACTCTTAGTCTAGATTGAGAGCCAGACAAGAAACACCAGGACCCCACAAGGTTGGCTTGAACACCAGAAAGATCATGCTGAATGCTCATGATATCTTCTAGAATGGCTCATATTTTATGAGGGTATAGTGAAATACTAAAAGACATTTCTTAAACCCAAGAATTTAGAAAACAGAGGGAATCAGAGAAGGCAGTTGAGACCCCACAAAATGGCAGCAATTAGAAACTTGAGCAATGGGCAGCAGAAGGTGGACACAGAGAAATGGGAACACGGGCCAGTCATACTGCTGAGTGGAGGCTGAGGATGACAGATTAATGATGGCACAACTCTGGTCTGGGAATGGCTCAGGGAGACTCATGAACAGAATGATGTAGCCCTGATGACACAGCCTGGGTAGACGTGGACACCAAAGGATGGAGCATATCCCAGTGCTGGCGTATCACTGGTATGAATTCAAGGGCAGGACGAAGCCTGGGGCTCAGAAGGGATGGCTGTAAACAGAGCAAGGTGACAGCAAATGGTTCAAAGAATACAGAAGAGGAGCAATAAGAGAGAAGATGATGAAGGGGGAGCTAAAAGGGGTCCATCATTAATGAAAAAGGGAGGACAGGCTAAGCCTGAGGCTGAAGCACACCCAGCCCCATCTCTAGCCAATTCCTATTTGCCCACAGTCCATTTTCCTTTTGAACAATGTTTATCAAACTTAATGGGCATACAAATCACTTAGGGACCTCTTTTATGTTTTTAATTTGAGAGAGAGAGAGAGCATGAGTGGGGGAGAAGAGCAGAGGAAGACAGAGATTCTTAGGCAGGCCCCATGAGGGCCAGAAGAGTGGCTCTACCCTACCACCCTGGGATCATGGAATCATGACCTGAGCCATAATCAAGAGTCAAGCGCTCAACCACAGAGCCACCCCAGAACGCTGGGCATCTCTCTAAAATGCAGATTGTGACTCAGTAGATCGGTGGTTGAAGATTTTGCATTTCTATCGAGTTCCAGGTTATGGTGATGCTGTTTGTCCTCAACTTTGGCTACATGTTAGAACCACCTCTAGAGCTTTAAAGACATCAGTGCTCAAGCATCACACTAACCAATGATTGAGTCTGGAAGCATGGTACCTGGGCATTAGTATTTCTAGAAGCTTCCCCAGATGACCATAGCTCCAGCAAGGGCTGAGAATCACCACTCTAGGGAAATGTAATGATTCCCAAGTCTCATTACTTCCAGTATAAATGCTCCCCAACCACATTTTTCTGTCTCTGTCATTGCCTTCTGTGCTAGTTCTCCTAGAAGCCCCTCACCTCTCCCCTGCAAGATTAGCTTCTCTCCCTCTGTTGTCAAGTCATCTAAGATTGGAGACAGGCTGGGAGCCAAGATAGCCCCAGTCCCTTATAGCCTCTCCCACTCCAGCCCCACCCAACTTAAATGGGCTTAAATAAGCCTCCCCTGATCTGTCAGGATGACCAGGGATGAGTATCCAGTGCTGATCCCAGCTCTCAATTTGGTCTTGCTTCTTGGTTCAATCTCCCACCTGCTCGATGGAGGATAACAAGCTGCCGCAGGTAAGTTCCTAATCACTTGAACTGTAGCCCTAATGACCTAATCTTACTCCAGTTCCTCATGTATTCCTAGGTTCCTTCCAAGACTTGATTTGGTGCTCAAAGAAGAGGATAATGAAGGGTGAGCCAAGTCGTGTAGTATACACCAAGAAGTTATGAAACAACATCTGCTGCCAATGGAGCAGCCAGAAGAAATACGTTGAGAAAGCATTCTGGTCCCTTTCCAGACTCAGGTGAATTACAAGGGATGGTTGTGGACAAAACAGTATAGAACCACATCTGTATTGTTCTTCATTGTTTCCCACGACATAGCACAGTGCCTGGTATATGATGTGTAAGTATGTGTGTCTGAACAGATATAAATATTCATAACTAGAGGACAGAATTTTTCATCTCTGACCCCCAGTTGATTGAAAAATAGTAGGGACACCTGTGTGGCTCAGTGGGTTAAGTGTCTGCCTTCGGCTCAGGTCATGACCTCGCGGTTCATGAGTTCAAGCCCCGCATCGGGCTCTGTGCTGACAGATCCGGCCTGGAGCCTGCTTTGGATTCTGTGTCTCCCTCTCTTTCTCTGCCCCTCCCCTACTCGTGCTCTGTCTCTCTCTCTCTCAAAAATAAATACATGTTAAAAAAAAATTTTTTTTAAGAAAAATAGAAGACAAATGATGCTAAACATGTGTTTTTGACTTATTTATTAGCAGAAGTTGTCAGATACAAATGAAGATAATATGTATATGAGCTCAGAAACAGAAATTCCTTGCTTGGGCTTGAGTGGAAAATATAGAGAAATAAATTATATCCCTTCAGTGCTGACATTCACTGGACATGCTATAAAAATATTGTGGTTACCCGTGAATAAAGTGCTTTCATAAGTATAGAACAAATTTTATAGTTTTCCAAAAGACGCTCTAACCTCTTCTCTCCCTTTCTCTACCTTTTTCTCCCACCAGAATCCTATGATGCCCTCTTTGCAGGATGACCTGGCTTTTGGCCAGCACGAAACACTGGAACACAGTGAATACTGGAGGGAGGAAACGGGAGAGGGCTGAGGATTTGAAAGAGAAGGGCAGGGCTAATTCTCCATATAGAAAGGTGCTATTGGGGAAAGAAGGTTTTGTTGTTTTTTTTTAATTCTTTAAGATGTTACTCCAGAGCTTAAGGACAATGGGAAACCAGCCTCCAAAAGGGACAATTGTACCACTTCACTCCCTCGTGACTCCACCACCTTTTTCTGCCTGACTCACTAGATTAACTGTCTGCCTGGGCTATTTCACTTGCAGTCCCAGAGGACCTGAAGCGGAGACCTCCAGACCTTTGTCCTTAGTGGTAATAAGACTCATAGTTCTGACTGATCCCATTCCTGGGATGCCTCCTAACCACATCCCTGGACTCCGAGCTGTGAGCAAATAATATCTGTGCTGTGGTGGAAACTCCCTTTTGAAATTCAGCCTGTTAATGCTTGTTTATGTTATTGACTAAACAAATATTGACCAGTCTTTGCTTGATAAGAAGAAATTGTGTTGAGAAAAGGAGTCATCTGGCAAAGGGTAGATGGAAGATGTACTAGAGAGGGTAAATATGGGACCAAGGAGAGGAATGAGAAAGAGGAAGGAAATGTTCTAACGAAACTGTGGCCCAGTTAGGACTCACATGTTCCTTCCGACTTTATCTGATCTCAGGGGGAAATGTTTCAAATTTGTCTTATTTCAACTGTTCTTGTAGGGCTGAATATCTCAGCACCTGGAACCACAAGAGGTGTGGGAGGAGAGCTAAATGTTAACTGGGATTCTGGCCAACAGTAAGGTCTCTTAAAATTACTAATTCCGGGGGCACCTGGGTGGCTCAGTTGGTTGGGCGTCCGACTTCAGCTCAGGTCACGATCTCAAGGTCCGTGAGTTCAAGCCCCGCGTCGGGCTCTGGGCTGATGGCTCGGAGCCTGGAGCCTGCTTCCGATTCTGTGTCTCCCTCTCTCTCTGCCCCTCCCCCGTTCATGCTCTGTCTCTCTCTGTCCCAAAAGTAAATAAACGTTAAAAAAAAAATTAAAAAAAAAATTACTAACTCCAGTACTTTTTAAATGCTTCTAGAGTCTAACAGGACCTTATAGTTTGCACTTAGTAATAGTGCAGTTAACACAGAAAGCATTATCAGATTGCAAGCATGCATTCATCCTTGCAAAGATTCCATTTTTTCATAAACTGGAAATGGATGAGACCTTTAAACTATCAAATATTTGTTTTCCTAAGTCAGATAAGTTATATTTACATGGCCAGTTTTAAAAAATATGTAATATAAATATAGTTTGTAATTAAGTTGTGCTATAATCTCAAACAACTCTTCTCAATGTTTTCATATCCTGGCACACATAGAAGATGAAAATATTTGGGGCATCTGGGGGGCTCAGTCGGTTAAGCATCTGACTTGGTTTCGGCTCAGGTCATGATCTCACGGTTTCATGAGTTCAAGCCCCTCTTTGGGCTCTGCAGTGTCAGTGCTTGGGATTCTCTGTCTCCCTCTCTCTCTCTCTCTCTCTCTCTCTGCCCCTCCCCCCCCACTCACATTGTCTCTTTCTCTCTCAAAATAAACAAACTTAAAAAAAAAAAAGAATATGATGAAAATATTTGGCACCTAAGATAAAGTGAAGATGATTGGGGAGAGGTTTATGAGGCCTGATTTTAAAAATCATTACTTTTTTATACGGTTATGATAAAAAAAACACAAGCTATTCAGGAAAACAGTAAATATTTAATTTGTTTAAAATTTCTAGGTACAATAGTTTCAAAGTTCTATGATAGATTTGAGTTTCTTTTTTTTTTTAATTTTGTTACTGTTTTATTTATTTTTGAGACAGAGAGACAGAGCATGAGCAGGGGAGGGGCAGAGAGGGAGGCACAGAATCGGAAGCAGGCTCCACGCTCTGAGCTGTCAGCACAGAGCCCGACACAGGGCTCGAACTCACGAACTGTGAGATCATGACCTGAGCCGAAGTCGGATGCTCAACCAACTAAGCCACCCAGGCACCCCGAGTTTGTTTCTTTATATCAGTAAAATTCTATTGTGACTCATTCTTGTTGGTAGAAAAAAATTGAGTTCACTGAAATCATGACCAGAGCTGAAGTCAAATGCTCAACCGACTGAGCCACCCAGGCACCCCAGAGGAAGAATCTTAGGTAGGCTCCATGTTTGTGAGTTTGAGACCTACATTGGGCTCTCTGCTGTCAGCACAGAGCTGGCTTCAGATCCTATATCCCCCTTTCTCTCTGCCCCTCCTGGACACACTCTCACTCTCTCTCTCTTTCTCTCTCTCTCTCTCTATGCCCCTCTCCCCCACTCTCTCTCCCCAAAATAAAAAAATAACAATAAATAAAAAATGTTTTCTGAAAACGGCATGTGTAAGGTGGGGGTGCCAGTCTTAGCAAGAAAAGGAGCAAAAAGCATATTTTTATGGAATCCCTTCAGCTTCCCTTTCTCTTTAGGAAATTGAAACCAGCCAAGATAGATAGATAGATAGATATGGATAGATAGATACCAAATTGGATGTATCTAAGGGTAAATTGATGAATGCAACTCCATGCATTAAAAGAACAAAAGAAAAATACAGAAAAATCATTGATGAAAGTTCAACATTCACACTTAGAAAAAACATTTTTATCCACTCGTAAGGATCTTGCCATTTGTCTCTGGATTCAACCTCTAGTTCAATCTGACCAGGATTGAACAATTTTAATTTGTGTGTAAAATATCATGGACTAGCAGTCCCACAAAACTTCCAAATAACAAAAGTAACTGTCCTCAACACGGGGCCATGGCTGCCTCGAGGTTGCCTCCTGGAGATTACTGGGAGGTGACGCTGGCTTCATCTGAGTCAAAATCACGGGGCCAGTTTGGCAGCTATTCTGCAGGAAGCAGCATGTCTCCCAAGAACAGTTCTGCACTGAGCAGCTAGAGTGCCACCTGTGTTCCAAAGCCTGTGCCCAAGGATCTTACAACCGCATTGGGCGTCTGTGTCCTCTCGGCCTATTACAAGGAGCTGGTTCCCAAACTCCCAGACCCCAATCCTGCAGAGTATGTCTCAACTCTAATGCGAACACAAATCACCCGCCACCGATGAGATTCAGATTCGGTAGGTCTGGGGTGGAGCCTGGGATACTGCATCTCTAACAAGCTCCCAGGTGATGCCCATGCTATCTGCTAACCACACGCTGGGTAGCAACTTAGACTACAAATCCTAGCTTACTTTTGGCCCCACTGGGAGGGAAGAATGGGAAGGGGAAAAAGCCTCTTCTGCTTTCTATTTACAAATCGAACCTTCCCATTGGGGGTTGCAGCGGCACCAATTTGCCAGCACAAAGGAGAGAAGGAAAGGTCTTTACCAGGGGACGTATAAAAATTTGTCTTGAGGGGCCATTGGGCACAGAGAGGTGGATGATATCTAAGTATAAGCAAAGCTCTGCATGGTTTCTGCTGGAAATCAGTCAGAAACACTTGTCTTCAGGGCAAGAGTGCAGAGACAGCAGTCAGACTACAGTCTGAAATTGCTGAAGGCACTCCAAGGTTTTAATAATGTTGGAGAATAGGGAGTCTTTTTTGGCGGTGGGAACTATATTTAAACCTCAATAAAGACATTTTATGCTCAATGATCTGTAGAGTGATTAATGATAAATAATACACTTATGAATGATTATCACTACCTTCCACCCTAGCCATGTTTTAAATATTTTTCCCCAGGGGTGCCTGAGTGGCTCAGTCGGTTAAGTGTCCAATTTTGGCTCAGGTCATGATCTCACAGTTTGTGAGTTCAAGCCTCGCATCAGGCTCTGAGCTGCCTGGAGCCTGCTTCAGATTCTGTGTCTCCCTGGCTCTCTCTGCTCCTTCCCCCCCCCCCCCGCCAAAAGTAAATAAACATTTTAAAATCTTAAATATTTTTCCCTGTGTTCTAAAACACCTTTTCACCTCGAAACAATAATAAGCAATGAGAGATCAAGAGAGTCTTTATCTTTTCACATGAAATGATAGGAAACCAGAAAAGTAGAATCCATTTATCTGAATGCTTTTAATTATTGATCAAAATTAAGTTTCTTCATTCTTGAATGGGAATCCCTTTTCTCATGTTCCACCCTCTGCCTTTCTCCCTCTAATTTTCTCATTCTAAATCAGTAAGACAGGTGGGGAGTTGGGAGAGGGGGGAGAAATCTCAATTTTCCATCATAAATTATGTCCTTTACCAACAAGAAGACAGACATAGTGAGAACTGCCTTATGGAATCCTGAAAGATGGGGGAAGGATTGAACCCAAGGGAGAAGCTTGTTGGAAACCTAGTAAGTGGAAAAAAGCAAGGAGATGAGAATATAGTCTCTCCTTCTCTCTCTCCATATATATATAAATATAGAAGAACAGAGTGGAAGACGTTTGAACAGAATCTGAACACCTCTGGATGTAATTTGTAGATTTGGTTTGGGAAAATTTTTAATACTTAAAAAAATTTGTTTTATAATTATATAAAATAATTCTTAAAAATTGAAAACAAAATGAAAAACAAAGGTCCTAAATGTGTAACAAGTTTGTGTCATACCACACCAGGAGGAACTATTTCAAGTGACTTTAAAAGACCGTAATTTTACTATTTCTCTCTAGTAGAATAGACCAAAGACTCTTTTAAGTGCCTCAAAATTATAATGATTTTTTATAACCGTATTATTGGAGTCGGAATTGTTATTCTGGCATGCCTGTGGGTGCATTTGAGATAACCCATGTAATTAACTGTGTTTCTGGAAAGTACTGGGTGATAGGAGGGAAGAGAACAGAGTGGAAACTTGTTTCTCTCATCTGGAGGAAGCTTCTCTCTGGTTCGAGCTTCTAGGTCCCCCATTCTTCTATTTTCTCTAATTTTTTTTTTGAGCTGTACAACGTAATGATTTAATATACTGTATACATTGCGAAGTGTACCACAATCAAGTTAGTTAACACATCCATCGCTTCACAGCGTTACCTTTGTGTGTGTGTGTGGTGTGTGTGTGTGTGTGTGTGTGTGTGTGTGTGTTGGAAACACTTAGGAATCCACTCTTCTTGTGCTCCCCCTTCTGGCGTTCGGCTTAAACTTTGTTTCTTTAATGCCTAGTAGCTGCGGGCTGGTTTTTAACGTGAATGCCTTTTGTTTCTTCTCATTAGCTAATAATGCTGTGCCCTTGGGCGACTAGTCTAATTTTAAGCAAACTTAGATTTGAAACACTAGCTAAGGCTTTTAAAAGCGTGTCAGGGCTCAACCTGGAAGACGAAAGGCGGGTGCAAAAAAAGACTTGCATTTTCCCGTTAACGTTAACGGAGTTTTTTGCTCTCCTGTTTCACCTCTGAACGAGTGAATTAGCGAAATGACTGTGACTTGGGGGGCGGGGGGTAAAATTTCTTTGAAAAACATCCCCTCGAAATCTCTAAAACCCGTAAAGACAAATCTCGGTACGTTTTTATTGATCATAAGCGGATGATTCAATTCGGAAGACTTTTTAAATGTGCACAAAACGAAGGGCACGGAAAGGAAGCGGGCCCCGGGAGGCTGAGGCCCTGGGAAGGCTATGCATCCAGGGCTCGCGACCTGGGTCCGCGCTGCGCTCTTATTCTCCACCCAACAGAAGAGAAGGGGGAGCGGAGAGGGCCGCAGCAGGGCTCGGGGGCAGGCGGCAGTGTAAGGGTGCGGGTGGGGGGTGGATGTGAAAGAGCGATGGGTGGATGGGTGTGGGATGTAGCGAAGACTCCAGTAAACCGCGGGAATCGCTCTGTAAGCACGACAGGCCCCGTGCAGGGCCCGGCCTCCCTGCGACGCTTCCCCCGCTGGCTGGCCAAGGTGGGCCAACTTCCCCTGGCGCTGCTTTGGGCTTTTGGACCCAGGACCGGAGCTTGGGCCCCAAATGGCCTGGCAGAGGCCACGTACGCTTGGTGTCCAGACCTTGTCCGTGTCTTTAACCACGGAGCCAAGCAGCTCGCAGGGAGGCTGGCTGGGGTTCCTGCCTGCCCAGTGCTTTTCAGAGAGCCGTTCCCGGTGGGCAAATTCCACAGCGTCTGGTCCCTTTCAGGCTCAAGTTGTGGGGCTGCAGAATCCTGCACCTGCTTCAAGCAGGAGAGGAGAGATGAGCCTTCATTGCCTTTGTATGTGTGGCTCCTTTCACAGCACCTGGCAAAAGGCAGGCTCTCAATATACGCCTGTTAATTGAATGAATACGCAATGTCGATGACACTGAAGAGGAAAACTTGGGTCATGCAAAATGCTAAACAGAAAATAGGTACACTAGCTACAATTTGTGGATCCAATAAAAAGAATGTAAAAATCTACTTACATTAGAGACATTTCTTGAAAGCTGCATTTTCCATTTGTTCCTCTGGGGATAAAGAGCCGTAATAGAAGCGCGGACCTCTACCATACTAGCATTGATCAAATAATGATTATACCTTTGCAAAGGTTATTAACAATATTCTGTGTCAGGAACTGTCACCTTACCTATATTACTTTATTAAATCCTCAAAGCTACTTTTTGAAATTAGTAATTTTTGTCCTCCCTTCAGAGATTAAAAAACAAAACCTGTGGTTTAGAGAGTTTAAATAATAATTACATACGTTTAGTAAAGGTCGAAACCAGATTTGGAACCCAAAATATGTAACCTTTTGGTATCGAAAGCTCCTTTGGCTCTCTTGTCTCAGTTCTTATAATTTAGGAGTTGCAAAGAAGAGGACCAAAACAGAAAGTTGAGAGTCCAAGTCAAGACTGGAGAATTGATCAGTTACCTTGGCCCCCATCCCCTCTCCAAGCCGTTCCCCACTACAGAAATCTTCTCTCTGGAGACCCAGGTTTTCATCTGGGCTCCACCAGAGCCTGTGCTTTGATTTCAGGTGATGAGAACATCAGACATCACATATATAAGGGACACAGAATGTATCTGGTTTTTCATAATCACTAACCCGATTTGTGGCCTTTCTGGTTTTTAACCTTAATCCAATTACACACTGATGCCAGTTCAATAAAATTGCAGTCAATTCATTTACACTTCCGACTTAACAGCCTTCGGCCTTCTGAAGCAATTTGTCTCCAAAAGTAATGTCACCAGCCTACCTAATGCACTGTCATTTGGGACCGGACAAGAGACCAAACGGTGCAAATTCCCATGCTGGGGTCCATCTTTGGCCTCCTCCCTTGGTCCAGATACTCCATTCCTCCAGATCTAGAAGCTGAAGTCATGGACCAGCTTTTTGCCCCTGGGTGAAGCTGGCTTGGGATTCTGCAGAGGTGACACTGGAACCCCAGCTGCCTTTGTCTCTGAGTTCAAAAGATTTGGGGCCATGGCCACTGCCTTTCTACCCTAAGCTGGGGGAGCCCAGTTTCAACTGGGAACTGCTTTCCAGTCTGTGCGGACTCCTGAGCTGGGTCTGCCCTCAACACCAACACCTGTCTAGAGCCCAGAACACTTTGGAACAAGACTTAGACCTGTCTGCCTAGGAGCCATCACCCATGAGCCAGAAGGAGTGCAAGTCAGCCCCAGGAGAGCAGGTGCCTCAGAACACTGGGACAGGTACCTGCCATGGCAGGCTCTCTTAGCCAGATCCATCGAGCTCTGGAGAGACCCCTGGAGACTGAGATCTCTGGCAGTGGGGACTTCCAGAATGATGCTCCCCAGATACATGCTACTTTTGAGCCTCTGAGCCATGACTATATGGTCTTAGGAAAACTGAGGTGTTAGCCTGGGAACTTGTATTTGTTTATCCTCTTCTAGAGAGATGTTTCACTTATAAAAGTCTCTTCATATACTCACTAGTAAGACAATAAATGTTGTTTTTATAGAACTTTGTAAATGTTTTGTTATCTTTCTCCATAGTAAACAGAATTAAAAGAAAAGAGGAAAAAGAGGAGAGGGAGGGTACACCTGTGAGGAAGTACTTTTTCTCTCCTTTTAGTACTTGGAATAAAGGTAGTAAGCTACAGAAGGGTGAAGGGTAGGGGACAAAGCTCTGATCCTGAGCTATCCTTGAGACCTACTAGCAGTGGGAACTTAGAGTTCTCCTCTCCTTTTGGTCCTGGGAGGATGGGTAAGAAGTATTCAATGCAGCCAGTGGCAAAGGAGTGCTAATTTCAGCCTCACTCAAAGCCAGTCTTAAAATCTGGGCAGGTCTGGGAGTGGATATGCAATGAGACAGGAATCTGGGAATCTGGTTAAGGAGGATATATTTCTGCTTGGACAATTTTTCTTCTGAGTTCAGCCAAGGAGTAGTTCCTGCATCTTGAGTTTCTCTGCCCTCTCTGCCCCCCAGCCATAGAGTCAGGCTCCAATGTATGATCTAGATCAACAACCCCACCAGTATCACAGTAGGTCCTGGAAAGCAGCCCTTGTGGCTCCTGCCCCAAGATCCCTGTGTGAATGAAATTAACATATACAGAAAGGATCAAAATGTCTTTATTTAAATAATTTACTTAATTCTTGATGGAAGGGCTTATAAGAAAGGAAAAATGTAAGGTTTCCAGATGCAACAATGAGGGGAATTTCTTTCTTCTTCTTATTTACCTTTTTCTCATCTAAAAATCATGTGCAATGTCAAACAAACATTCTCGAATAGGGGTGCCTGGCTGGTTCAGTCAGTAGAACATACAACTCTTGATCTCTTGGTTGTAAGTTCAAGCCCTAGGCTGGGTGTAGAAATTACTCGAAAATAAAATCTGAAAACAAAAACAATTCTTGAAATATCCTGAAAATAGAAAAAAAAATACTTTAAATATTTAAATAGTTTATGAGGAAAAACTACATTCATTCTACCAAGGTTGTTAAAAAGAAAATAGGGGCGCCTGGGTGGCTCAGTCGGTTAAGCGTCCAACTTGGGCTCAGGTCATGATCTCGTGGTCCGTGAGTTCGAACTCCACATTGAGCCATCGGGCTCTGTGCTGACAGCTCAGAGCCTGGAGCCTGTTTCAGATTCTGTGTCTCCCTCTCTCTGACCCTCCCCCGTTCATGCTCTGTCTCTCTCTGTCTCAAAAATAAATAAAGGTTAAAAAAAATTTTTTTTAAATAAAAAAATACAAAAAGAAAAAAATAGATTGTAATAAGCTAAAAATATATATACATAAAGTTGAATGTGCGGTCACTGTTGTTTCTTTTTGTGTTTTTTCTTTTTTTCTTTTCTTTTTTTTTTTTTTTTTGCAACAGAAACAGTAGTTTAAGCCCAGTAGTTTAAGGATTTTAGCAGATAAAGAATAACTTCAAGTCCAACAGGAAGGTAAACACACATTTTAACTGAACATCAGAGAAAAGGTCTCAAGTGTAGCCGTGCAAACTGACACACCAAGAGAGATGCCGTCAGAAATCAGAACACACTGAATCGGGTGGTCACCACCACAGCTGGTCTCTTCAGAACCATGCCACCCCGGCAAGTGTTCCAATGCTGGGTCTTCCAAGGGCTTGGGGGGAATGTGTGCACCAAGTAATCCTCATGTGCCAGGTAAGTGCTGCATTCATGCTAAAAAAACAATCTGGAACCTTTCTACCCTAAGCTGGGGGAGCCCGGTAAAATTGGGTTTAGACATTTTCCATGGTACGATTCTGCTATGAGTTCATAGCCTAGAGAAATTCTCTTTACAGGTTGTAAGGGACTGTCATATATGGTGATGGTGACTAAGTGGCAATCTGAGTATCCCCTGGGGACAGCAGACAGGTAAAGACTGGCAGAGACTCATCAGAGGCTAATATGCCAGACTTGGAAGCAATAGATCAAATGTCCATGTAAACATCTTAGAAATTTGCAAACGAGTGCAAAATAATAAATAAAATAGCATGCAATCTAATAGTTTCTACATGAATTGAAAATAAAAGCACACACAAAATAAATCACTTATTACAAGACTGGTTAATAGAAAAATACACATTTAAAGTAAATAGTGTTGCAGTGGAAGAAGGGAAAGCAAATAAGGGAAATAACTAAGAATGCACATAATTGCATTGAAAAGGAAAAGGTTCAGCAAAAACACTCTTGAAAATGTGACCTTAAGTCATCTGCCTACAGGGTATGAAAATCATAGCACTTTTGAACATCCCTTTCATTCAGGCAATTAAGTGTAGAAAGAAAGAGAAAAATTACAACTCTAAGTAGGTCTGAGACTCTCCTTTTTCCTGCCCAACCTAATTATTCCTTTGCTCATTCCCTTACCTCATACCCATGCTTAAGGTTCTCAGTCCAGTGCCAGCATGAACTAGCTTTGTGATCTGTGACGATCCAACCTCACCAGAGTCTCAGCTCCACCACCGGGCAGTGCCTCTGTGATATGGGAAGAGAATTGGATATAAGAAGTGCAATTTGTCTAGGCTTATCTGAAACATGTGGAGCCTTTCTATATGTAAGGGAGCTGTCAATAACTGGACCCTTCCTCTCATCCCCCAATCATCACACTTTGGAGTTTCCATAGTGCCTCCTGGAATGATGCAATTTTCTCCTTAATCTTATCCGGCTCCGAGGTAATTTGCAAGGCTAATGAGGATCAGCCCAAGTATCAGGACAGTCCTTTCTGAGATCCTACAGGGTATGGATCACGACAGAGCTCTATAAAAGGGCACACCCAGCGCTGGATGCATCTTCTTTCTCCCAGGCTGGCTGCACGTCTCGGCCTGGTCAGAGGTTGAAGCCATGGACCCCCATCTGCCCACGCTGGAAGGGCCGTCTTGCAGGTGGGCACGTCCGGAACCCCTCATGCCCCCGGGCCTGAACCGAGAACAGGCCTGGGCCTGGGCGCTGGATAACTTCCCGGCGCTGAGCCGCCCCTCCCGCCAACGCCCCCAGTTGTGCGGGGACTGGAACCCCGGTGCGTGCGGGAGGCTGCGCCACGCTGACCCCTGGCACGGAGATGGTCCCCGGCTTGAGAGGGGCCAGAAACGCTGTCGAGACCCTCACGTCCCGGCTGAGACCGCGATGGAGCTACAGTCACCTCCACGAGAGACACATGCGACAGACCGTGTTGCCCGATGGACCCTGAACCGGCCAGGAGATGCCAGCGCCAGCGGAGGTGGACAGACCCACGGCCAGACCGCCTCCAGGAGCCCGGGCCGTCCCCGGAAGCTGCTGAAAACCGTGGCTCAAAGCAAGGTGGAAGCCGGAGAGGGAAAGAATTCCAGCATCGTCGTCGGGGCCCACAGCGCCCCTTCAACCGATGCGCTGGAAGGAGCCCGAGACACAACAGTAGGAGTTCTTACACTGCTATAGAGAGCATGCCTTATCTTATCTTCCCTCCCTTCAATGACTTGCAGATTTTTTTAGTTGGAAAAAAAAAAAGCCGGTCTTAATGTAATCAATAATGTGCTAAGAAACTTTCAGATCTACTTATAATTTTCATGGTTCTCTAATTGAATATGTATACAAGGTTTAAACCCTTTTTCCTATTCTCCACTGTGGACCCGATTCTCAGAACGTGGCATCGAGATGGGATGGGAAGAGATATGGGTGGCTTTGGGGCAGGAAGAGCTGGGCTCAGCTAGAGTGCCCTTTCAGATGTCATGGTTATTAGGGAGAGAAGGGGGAGCAGATGACACCTCCTGGGAGGAGGGTTGTCTTGAAGCTGAATGTGGCCCTCCAGCTGAGTGCAGAGAGCAGGCATCAGTGTTCCTTGAATGCTTTGAAGGATACATTAGCAAGGGCTGGGGGTGGGGGGGAGAGGTTAAGTTTAAGAAGGACAAGAGGAAGATCTTAAGCCTTGTGCTATCTGAACTGACAGCCATGGAGTTCCAGGGCATCTGCCCCAGGTCAGACAATTCCAGGCAGCTACAGAATCCAACTCCCCTGACTTCTGTTGGCACCCACCTTGTACCAGGACTCACAGGGACTGTACTTCAAGATCCAGCAACAGTGAAGGCTCATACATGCAGCCATTTGGCGCAGTGAGGCCTGTGCCCTCAGAGTCTCTGCCCAGCTCGGGGCCTGCAGCATCTGAGAGTTACTCTCCTGGTGTCCTAGGAGGAAGCTTTCTAGTCCTCAGCCCTGCAGTCTGCATACCACATGAAAATGGCTGGGCTACAAGGAGTGAAAAAGCATGTCGTAAAGACACTTTGGGCTTTTAAACGTTTCTGTCCCCTGAGAAGTTAGAATTCAAGATTCAGAAACTAGGTGCTGGCATTATTGAATCTCCCTATGAAGACATTTCTCCTTTTACACAGACTGTTCCACATTTCAATACAAATCATCCTTGACTTAGAATGGGGTTATGTCCCAATGAACCCATCATAAGTTGAAAATATCCTAAGTTGAAAATGCATTTAATACACCTCACCTACTGAACATCACATCACGGCTTAGCCCAGCCTACCTTAAATGTGCTCAGAACACTTCCATTAGCCACAGTTGGGCAAAATCATCTAACACAAAGCTTATTTCATAATAAAGTGTCAAATATCTCATGTAATTTATTGAATACTGTCCTGAAGGTGAAAGACAGAATGCTTGTATGAGAACAGAATGGTTGGAAGCCTATAGGTTCTTGACCCCTATGATCATGGGAGCTGCAGATTCATTGCCCAGCATGGCAAGAAGGAATCATCCCACATATCACAGCCCGGGGAAAAACCCAACTTCAAAACTCAAAGTACAATTTCTGTGGCATGTGTATCTCTTTAGCACCACCATAAAGTCAGGTAAGTCAAACTGTTGGAGACCAGGGACATCTGTGTGGAAGAGTTGAGGTACTGCGATCTCTGGAAACTGGGACAAAGCTGCATTTGCCTTGCACATCTTGCAGAACTGATTAAACAGATGTCAGTTGTGTTTGAGAATGGACATAGGTGGTCAAAGAGGAGTTGGAGTGGTTTTGTGGTCTGGATGTGGAGTTGGCTTCCCAACCTGATCAGATTTACTTCCTGTCCGAAAGTCAGTCTGCTCCTCTTCCCCTCCCTCTCCTCAGGGATTCTTTTGAACCACAAGAATGCCAGGCAGTTTGGCCTCCACAGTGAGGAAAGACGTGGGTCCCACAGGGGAGGGTCTCGGTTCCATACCCACAGGGAAGGGGCGGCCAGGTGGCCCCTGGGACTGCGCTCTCACCTCATATCAGCCCTAGGGCTGCCGGATTTGAGGGCCCAACAGAATCAGGTTGTGAACAAAGATGGATAAGAACCAAGAGAACACGACATCGAGGTCAGTGAAACCTTGGAATCCAGCAGCAAGAACTAGAAATTGCAAAGAAAAGTAAATCCCAGGAAAAGATAAGAAAAAAAATGGAGATCAGAGGAAATGGTTCAGGTACAGAACAGTTTCAGAATATGAGGGAGAAAGGTTGACAGAAAACAGAATAGAAGGGGGAGAAGATGAGAAAAAGTAGCAAGTAAAAGGGGCTGGGATGAAAGAAATTGCACAACAGGAACTGGATCTCATGTGTCTCTGAGAGTGTAATTGCTGAAGTCCCCTTGGGGCAGCCCTGAGATAGTTTTCTCCAAGTCCACCTTGGGAGCTCTCCAAGCATCTTCACGTTGCTTTGCCGTCTCTACCAACATTTACTGAACACCCCTACACCCCCAAATGACATACAATTTAGGCCTCCTTGTGCACCTCTCCCTGGATCTCAGGTGAAGCCCAAGGAAGAGATGCCCATGGCATCAGGGAATCGCAGTTCTGGAAGATGGAGAAGTGAGTCTGGGGGCAATGATGGCTGAGGCATGGTGACACCAGCCATGGGGCCACTATAGCCTGGAAGATTAAGCACTAGGATTCTGGTGTGGTTTCTCTGTTTGAGTTTTTTGCAGCTTTGACTTTCAGAAGTTAGTTGATCCTTTCTGATTCATTTTACTCATTAAGAAAATAGAGTTTAGGTGAACTATATTTCAATTTATTTTTTATTTAATTTTTTTTTTATTTTAGAGAGTGTGTGTGCACGCACAAGTGGGGGACAAGGGCAGAGGGAGCGAGAGAGCATCTTAAGCAGGTTCCACGCTCAGTGCGGGCCTATCACAGATCTCAATCCCACACCCCTCAGATCATGACCTGAGCCAAAATCAAGAGTCTGACCTTAAACAACTTAGCCAACCAGGTGCCCCTATATTTCAGTTAAAAAAAAAAATAGTACTTAAAAAAACAGAAAACAGAATTTAATTGTAATTCCTACCATATCACTGTCTTTAATGGATACTCTCCCTTAGTCATACATCTAGCACAATGTAAACTCAAAAAAATGTTAACTAGGAGTTTATTCTAATTCCTCCTTCCTAGAAATTTCACCGGTACCAGCTTTTGGAGCTCTTGAAAACTCATACAGTAAAACCTTGTGATTAACTTGCCCTGCAAGTGTTCCAAAAGAGGAGGAAATATTTCTAATAAATTTTTACTTGATAAACAAGCAAAATCTTATAATACCAGTAGTAAGTGATGCCAGACATCACATGATCACAGCTGAGCCAATGGTTCTTCTTCTCTCTCTCTCTCTCTCTCACTGCAAGATTGTGGGTGATTGGCTCCCATGCTCAGATGCTAGGTCTCAGGCCGTGGTGTTTGACAGAAATCAGTGATATTTCAGAACGTTGGAAGGTGCCCACAACTGGCATTAGTGTATTTTTTGTCACTTCAAAGCACCTATGGACAGTCCTTTTCTTTTCCATACAAGAGTAAGCTTAGGAATGCTTTGCTTCATTCTAGGTCAGGCTGCCTGCAGATATAGACCTTTTCCTCTGCTGTCTTATTGCCAGTTACCGTAAATATAGTATATGGCAAGAGTTTATTAATACTGTGCTATAGTCAACATCCCTGTGAGCATATACAATGGCCCCCATGCAGGAAAATGTTGAAAAGAAAGGCAGTAAGGAGAAGGAGATGATTACAGTGGAAGTTAAGAAGAAAATCATTGAGAAGTATGATGAGAGTGGCCAAAATTGTAGGATTTTATTAGAAGTCTAAGTCTGCCTCTCCTTTGCAGAGGAGGAGGAGAAAAAGGTGGAGAATCCCTCACTTCAAATGAGATTAGGGAAATGTATAAAATGTGGAAAACAGTGCAAAATGTTGTAGAAACCACCCAAAGAAGGCAGTAGCAGTGCGAGCGATGAATCTGTTTAACCACAGTGCAATGTCCCATTTCCACGAAATCCTCAAAAGGAGGCCAAACCAAATGTCATTGGATAGGTTCCTTGTTAAAGTTCCATGGCAAGAAAAAGATTCCGTTGAGCCAATAGATAGCCGTGATTCCATTAGTGACAGTGAAAGCCATCCTACACAGTAACTGTCCTCTCTCATCTCTGTTTGAAAATGAAGGTTTTCAAAGGTAAGTGCAGATTAATTTGTTTACTTTTCTTTATATTTTGTGTTGTCATTATTATTTTGTATTATATTACAGTATTGTAATCATTTTTACATGCATATTTTTGGGTTGTGGAATGAATCATCTCAGTTTCCATTCTTTATTATGGGGAAATCCACTTTGATGTACAAGTGATTTGAATTACAAGCATGTTGTCTGAACAATTATGCTTGCAAACCAAGGTTTTAATGTGCCTTCCTCCCTGTGAATTACTTCCTAAACATTTTTCTACTCACCTCTTTTTCTTTTTTTTTTAAGATTTTATTTTTTAAGTAATCCTTACAATGAACATGGGACTCAAACTCACAATCCTGAGATCAAGAATTGCCTACTCTACTGACTGAACCAGCCAGGCACCCCTTCTTTATTTTTTAAGATACCACACCCCTCTTTCCATATTTCCTGTTACAAGATTCTCTGGGCCTCCCTCACTGGAGCTGAGACTGTAACTTATCCAGGACGTAAACATTGTCCTTTCCATGGGGAATTGAAAAATTGAAACCATGGGATGATAATCTCTTTATTTCAATCAATTCTGAGTACTTCAGTTAAAGTTAGCCCATAAAACATAAATCATACCACCAGAGAGGTTGATATATGCCAGAGACACTGGTGTGCGTGCCTTTACTAAAATACTTCAATTTCCCTGGATTAATCTTTATTTCTAAGACGAGCAAGGAAAATAGAGAGGGAAGCATCAAAGATAACAGATTGCCAGAAATTCCATCTTTACTTCTAATTTTACTGTTTATTTTCTTCTATCCAAATTAGTAACTAATCACTGGGGGGAGGGGAATGAAAAGTGGATAAACAGTCCCCGAATGGATTAAGGAAAGTATTCTACAAAGCTCCTTGCCGATAACCACAGATTCAGATCGGAGCACAATTTCTTATTAGCAGTTCTAAAGTCCAAAGCTTCTTAAAACCTCCTCTTTTTATTTCACAAGTTGGTCCCCAAAGTATGAGACATCACAACAGATCTGAACTGAGGTAAATATGTATTATGCTCTTTATTTATTCCAATTAACATGACTACTCATTTTTTTCATGCCATAAACACCATAATAGCAATGATATGTTACAAAATGCTGCCCCAGACCGGGATGGTCACAGTTACCATGTCTCAAAATATGCACTTTCGAGTCCATCTAAAACCCTCCACAACCTGAATCCTAAAGCACATCTGCCCCTAATATCTCATAAAAGCTATCGAGGTCCTATATTTCTCCTAGTTACATATAAATATGAAATCATGATAAACGCTCCACTTTATAATTATTTTTTCCTCTTAATATCCTGGTATTTTCTTTTAAAAGACCACATTGTGGAGTCTTCTCTTTCACCCTACTTACACTTTTTTGAGGGGAGTAAAAATATTCCATTTCAAATTTCCCCATTTCTACTTTGTGGTTCATATAATCTCCATTGTATGGAACTTTTTTGGATGAATACATTGATAAAAGTGAAATTTCTATGTTGTAGAAAGATCTTTGCATAATAAATATAATTTATATAAATTAGTGTTCTTTAAAATATGGCGGCACTAATTTCCTACATGAATTATATGAGAAGATACTGCCCTATTCTCAATAACATTGGGTATCAACTTAAAATATCTATAATAGGCTATATATATATATATATATATATATATATATATATATATTATATACAAGTGATTTGAATATATATATATATATCTCCCAGTTTTATTTTGGAGAGTTTGAGCATGATTTTATTATTTCTTTGTAAGTACTTTTGAAGCATTGATGATTTGATTGCCATTAAGAATTATTATGTAACTATATTTTCTATTTTTTTAAGTGTATTTACTCATTTGAGAGAAAGAAAGCATGAGTGGGGGAGGGGCAGAGAGAAAGAGAGAGAACCCCAAGCAGGCTCCACACCATCAATGTAGAGCCCAGTGAAGGGCTCAAACTTACAAACCACGAGATCAAGACCCCAGGCTATGTCAGACACTTAACAAACTGAGCCAACCTGGTGCTCCTACATTTTCTCCCTTTGGACTAAACTTTATTGTTGGGGGAAACTAAACATTAAAGTGACTTGGTAGCCAGCTCCCAGGATGGCCACCAATGATCCCTGCAGCCTGGCATTCACATCCCTTTGCAGTCCCCTTCCACATTGTTCTGGGTTGGTTGGTGGGACCCACAGAATATGTAGGAAGGGATGATGTGTCTTTTCTGAGACTAGGTTGCAAAAGACACTGCAGGTCTATTTTGGTTACTCTATCATGATCTCTCCTCCCTCTTGGATCATTACATGTGCGGCAGCCAGCTTCTACAGTATGAACATCCCTAGGAAAGTCCCTTGTGGTAAAGAACTAAGACCTCTTGTCAGCAAGGAGATGAGTGAGTTTGGAAAGTGATCCCTCAGCCCCAGACAATACTTCAGATGACGGCACCCTCCTGAGAGACCCTCCACAAGACACCCCAGCTAAGCTCCTCCCTGATCTCCAGAAATTGTGTGAGATGATCACCCCGCAAAGTTCCTCCTTGGTTAATACAAGCTGTGTAAGATAGTACATGCTTGCTGAGGATTTTCCTATCCCCTAATTTTTCAAATTGTGGTAAAATACACATCACATAAATTTACTACCTTAACCATTTTCAGGTGCACAGGCCAGCGGTGTTAAATGCACTCATGTTGCCAACCATCATCCCCACCTATCTCTAGAACTCTCTTCATCTTAGAATGTTTGCTGTTTCAAGTTCCTTACATGTGAGATAGTTGGTTACACAGCAGGAGATAGCTCACCTGCTTGGATCTTACATGGAATCATGCATGTATCCCATGGAATCTGTAGCTTTGGGCATGTAAATATTCTTCACGTATATAAACGTGATTCTGGTATATATCTCTTTCTATTTAATTAATTACTCCTCACTAGGATTTTAAGATTAATTGAGCTCTATATACAACTTGTTTGTTATAGCTAACTGCTACAGAGCATTTTATAGAATGAATACAGGACATTTTCCATAAACAGCACAATTGCCTCCAACTTCCCTCTATCACAAAAAAATATTGTGATCAATGTCTCATGTATGTATCCCTGGGGACCTGTATGAGATGTTTTCTGTGAGATGGGTCCAGGAGTACTGTTTAGACAAACAAAGGACAAAGCTTTCCACCAATACTTCCATAATGCTTTTCAGAATTCACAGGAATACCAGCCTTTTGAGAGGTCTGTTCACTTCGAAGCCTGAGCAACAAAGCAATGAATTACCCACATTTCTAATTTGTGTCCTTTTGACAGTTGCATAGTTTAATTAGCGTGTTATCTTATCAAGAATGATTTTGAGCTTCTCTTCACATACAATTCAGCCATGCTACAGTAATCTTCTATTTATTGTCATCTCTCACTTTTTTGTGTGTATTCTTCAAATGAATGGAAGTTTTTCTTATTTCGTATGCTGTCCCTCTTCCCAGACGTTGTTGCTAGTGAACCACATCAGGATTTCCACATTGCACTAGCAACCTCCTCCTCCTCCTCCTCGTTTAGTCCTAGTTGTAGGCAGTCCTTATACTGAAGCTTATACTGAAACATGGTTCTTACCCAGAAGCTTCCCTAATAATGTTTGAATTTCGCTCACAGTGGGACCCACTAACAGGGGCATAACTCAGGCTATGTGGCCCCTAATTGAAAGGAAACACAGCATCACCTATGAAGTATTCTCGTCCCCCCAAATTCAGGCTAAATCTAACCACTCCTCTAAATCTGACAGCACAAAGAGTTACGAGGAATAGAAGTACAAGCAACACATAGCAATCAATCAGCCAAATCTAGAATGTGGATTATTCTACAGGATTTATTACCCTGCTTTTTCAGAAATGAAAAGCAAGAAAAAAGAGTGGACTGGAATCATTGTAAATCAAGAGTTTTCAGAGACATATTAACCATATGGAATGCATGGAACTTCTCTGAATCCTCATGTAAAGAACTCAAGTCTAAAAGGGTATTTTTGAGACAAGTGGGGAGAAGGTCATGAGTACTGACTACTGGATGGTGTTAATTCTTGTTAAAATTATAAGATATGATGATGGCACTATGAACAAGGTGTGATCTGTTCTGTGTAGAGACTCCAGTATTGAGAGTTGCAACAATATGATGCCTCTGATCTTCTTTAAAACATTCTATCTGAAATCTGAGACACATACATCAAACAAGATTGCCAAAGGTTGATAATGGTTAAACACTGTAGCAGCTGTTTGGGCCAGTACCTCACTGCCTTCCCCTGGAAACTGTGTCTCAGAGAATTACAAGGTTGCACAGGAAGTAACAAATGGTGAGAAGAAATATAACACTAATGCCTGTGATATTTACATGCTTGCCTTGAATCAACACATTGTATTATGCCAAGCATACAGTTGTCAGATTCCTATACACCCTCCAGTCGCTTAATTTTTCCTGCTCCATAAATGTCTGAGGCTTATAACCAGGGATATTAACTCCTGAACGAACACTGCACATGGCTAAGTGGTCTTCCATAGCTTCAGAAAAAGCAGAAGAAAACCCACCAAGACACGTATTCGATGGGATATTTCGCTGGGATAGAAATCTCCAGCACAGTTTTCTAAAATCAGTTGTTCCCACACATCACAAGCATATATTACAGTCCTTTCTTTGTACCACAAATATTCCCGTGTGTCATATTAAGTCCATTCTGCCACCAAATTTTCAAGGTGGCACTTATAGCAGCTGTATGAAAAGATTTGTGCCCATAGGATTAGTGGAACACAGAACAAGTTCCTCTATACCCATAGAGTTGGTGAAACATGGACTAATTTTCAAGGTGGTAGCCAATAGCAATTCTATTAAAAGACTTATGAATATAGGGTGAGTGGAACACAGAACAAGACCCACTATATTCATGGAAGCAGCAGCTTTAAAAACCATCACTGATATTCACCTTCTCCCCACTCTACTACTCATTCTAGATTTTCCTCACCTCTAAGCACACCAGCATTGTGATGCTACTGATGTAGTGGGAAATGTTCAATCTATCTCCGAGAGATCTCACTCTTTATAAGCTCTAGTTCATGGCCTCTACAATTGACTGATTATCGTTACCACCTGGGTGAGTCCCCCAAATTACAGAGATATTCCCCCGTGCCTCTTTATAAAACTTATCACAATAATCAGGTTGATCATCAGTATAACATTTTCCTCTTTTGCCTATCAGTTCACCATTATAGAGACTCAAAGTGCCTAGGCAATAGCATAGCGTCAAGTTTAGTGGAACCCATGTTATGTCCCCAGGTAAAAGGGGCCCCATCCTCTTCATCACAAAAACCAAGAACTCCTCCAACCCAGCAGAATGGAGAGATATAGAAATGCAAATCACAAATTCTGGACGTGTAGGTCATGGGTAATGACATGAGGGAAGCCAATTCTCCTTTCACTCCTTAGTTTCCAGATCTGCACGCTATAGCTATTCGTGACATCACATTATGTGTCCATCATTATTTCAATACACAAAGCACATCCTGGAGAACCGTGTCTCAACTCCACAGGGTATTGTTCCAAGATAGCACAACAGCTGAGTCTTCAATAGGCATTAAATTGTTCTATGAGGACACCTGTTTCTGGTATGAGGTACAACCAATCAATCCCATGGTTTTTTTCCTTTTAGTGCACTTGATCTACCATAAAGCAGGTGAGTTGAGGGGGGGAGGGGGATTTTGTTCCCCCATTGTTATGGGGGGGATTTCATATCTGTAAGTCAGATACTCTGTAAGTCTCTGCAGACAAGGGCTGGCAGAGGCATGGTGTGCAAGGAATGGGAACCTCCCTCCAGTGGGGCTTTATTGATTTTTAATATAGGATTATCAATGAATAAGTAAATACGTGGGGCGCCTGGGTGACTCAGTCAGTTAAGTGTCTGAGTTCAGCTCAGGTCATGATCTTGCAGTTCATGAGTTCAAGCCACACATCTAGCTCTGTGCTGACAGCTCAGAGCCTGGAGCCTACTTCAGATTCTCTCTCTCTCTCTCTCTCTCTCTCTCTCTCTCTCAAGAATAAATATTTAAAAAAAAGAATAAGTAAATACAAATGCAAGCACATATGTCTTCAAATAAGGACTATGATTACTCTATTACTCAATGCCATTCTTCTAATGACCAATTTCTTAAAGGAAAGCTTATAATAAATGTTTTGTAATATTTTTATACTGAAAACACTTATGGATCAGGAAAAAATAATAGAATGGAGGGTGTAAGGAATTTAGTAATTGTGTGCTTGGCATAATACAATGTATTGATTCAAAGCCAAAATATAAACATCACAGACCTCTGGGTGTTATATTTCTTCTCACCATGTGTTACTTCCTGTGCAATCTTGTAAAAATAGATGACGTGACTCTCTGAGCCACAGTTTTCAGGAAAGGCAGTGAGGTACTGGGGACAGGTCTGGCCCAAACAGCTGCTAAATTCAAAGTACAGGATTTTTGTTTTTTTATTTTGAACCACATTTTAACACACATTGACTGTGCCCTAGGCTTTTGTCCCCCAGTTTTCCAAAATACAAAAGTAAATATAACTATGGCTACTATCGAAAAAGAAGAAGAAGAGAGCAGATACCTTAGCAAGGACATGGAGGAATTGGAACTCTTGTGCACTCCTGCTGGAATGTAAAAAATGGAACCACCGCATTGATAAACAGTACTGCAGTTCCTCAGAAATTACAAATACGATTAGCACACAATCCAGCTAAATTCCCCTTTGGGGTAAAGACAGAAGAAGGGAATGCAGGAACTCAAACAGGTATCTTTACCGCCATGTTCACAGCAGCACTGTTCACAGCAGTCAGAAGGTGGAGGCAGGGGCATCTGGGTGGCTCAGTCCTCTAAGCGACTCTTGATTTTGGCTGAGGTCGTGATCCCAGGATCATGGGATTGAACCGTCACCAAGCTACTC
This sequence comes from Lynx rufus, assembly GCF_022079265.1. Taxonomy (NCBI): domain Eukaryota; kingdom Metazoa; phylum Chordata; class Mammalia; order Carnivora; family Felidae; genus Lynx; species Lynx rufus. Next base: position 204,933,602 of record NW_025814823.1, on the reverse strand, counting down.
TGGTGGTGGATTCTCTTTGTCTCCCTCTGCCCCTCTGCCCCCTCCCCCTCTTGTTCTCTCTCTCTCTCTCTCTCTCTCTCTCTCTCTGTCTCAGCCTCTCAAAAAAAAAAAAAAAGTGGAAGCAACCCAGCACCCATCAGTAGATGAATGGATAAGTAAAATAAGGAATATGCATACAATGAAGTATTATTTGGCCTTAAAAGGAAATTCTGACACCTGCTACAATACTGATGAAGGAAGAGGACACTATGCTAAGTGAAATAAGCCATTCAAAAAAGGCAAATTCTTGGGGCGCCTGGGTGGCTCCTCGGTTAAGCATCCGACTTCGGCTCAGGTCAGATCTCACACTCTGAGAGTTCGAGCCCCGCATCAGGCTCTGTGCTGATAGCTCAGAGGCTGGAGCCTGCTTCAGATTCTGTGTCTCCCTCTCTCTGACCCTCCCCCATTCACGCTCTGTCTCTCTCTGTCTCAAAAATAAACATTAAAAAAAAAATAATAAATACAAAAAAGGCAAATTCTGTGTGATTCCACCTCTATGAGGCACCTGGAATTGTCAAAGTTACAGAGACACAAGGAGGAATGTGGATTGCCAAGGGCTGGGGGAGGGGCCAATGTGGAAATACTTTTTTTGAGCATGGAATTCAGTGTTGCTGGTTGCACAGCAACGTGCATGTAGTTAATGCCACTGACCACACATTTGAAAACATGTCAATGGTAAAGTCTACATGTGCGCCCTCACCACGTTAAAAAAAATTTAATGGAAAAAAATGAGTGTAGACTCAGAACTAAAAAGAAAGAGACTGACACAATTGAATATATAAATGCTAAATATTCTTTGTTCTCTCCTCTTAAAAAATTTTTCAAGGGGCACCTGGGTGGCTCGGTCAGTTAAGCGTCCGACTCTTGGTTTTGGCTCAGGTCATGGTCACGGTTTGTGGGTTCGAGCCCCATGTCAGGCTCTAGGCTGACATTGTGGAGCCTGCTTGGGACTCTCTCTCTCTCCTGCTCTCTGCCCTCCCCCACCTGTGCTCGCTCCCTTTCTCAAAATAAATAAATAAACTTTAAAAAAAAATTTTTGGAAAGCCAAAGAAAAATTGGAGAAAATAATTGCTGACAAAAATTTAATTTCCATAAACTTAATTTTCAGAAAAGCGTCCTTCAAACCTTACCTCCAAAGGTAAGTTTAATCTCACTAAAATCAAAGAAATGCAATTTAAAACAATGACTATAATTTTGCCTAGGGCATTAGTACATATTACACTTTTGTTATTATACCCCATATTGGTGACAGCTTGGAAATTAGTAACTCCCAAACACCGCTGTGTTCTGTCCCCATGTCTTAATTGCTAAAAGTGACTGATTAACACCAAGGAGAGGTCAACACCATTGAAAGAGAAGTGTACTGTTACTCCCAGTGCCTCTAGAAGTGAGAGGCGCAGTTCACCACTCAGGGCCAGTGGATTCTACCCGGTTGTAGTCAGGAAGCAGAAGCAGGAGTAAACAGTCAGTTAGGCCAGAGCCTTTATTGGAGTTTCCTTGGAGAAGACCAGGCATGCGGAGTAAATAGTTTAGGATTGGCGAGTTCGAATATTTAGGGCCAGCTTTGGGCTACAGGGGTGGTCCCCAGTTGCCTGGCACCTGGCCCTGCAATGATTAGACACAGGAATATTGCCTCCAGGAATGTACTGGCTGAGCCATAGGAAGTATGGCTGTGGATTGGTTTGTTTGCCCAGCAACGGCAGGCTCCTGGCTAGGTCCTTTGCTACTTCTAAATGGGCTTGCTCTGGGAGGGGCGGTCTGTCCACAGACAGAGAGGTTTTCTAAGATGTCAAAACGTCACAAGACACAGAAAACAGAAAACGTGATTAATACACACCAGTAGGAATAAATTTGAGAGGATTTTTGTAAATTCAATAGGGCAATATGCATTAAGTATTTAAAGGTGAATACTCTTTTTATCTAGAAATTGCTCTGCTTCTACAAGCATGAAACTGTAACAATTTCACTGCAGGTTCATAGATTGGAATAACTCTACCACCCTGGTGAAGGATGTTGACTGATTGTGGAGGAAGCGATGCCAGTGTAGAGGAAGGGATACATGGAACTCTCCCTCTTTACTGCTCAGTTTTGCTGTGCCCTACAACTGCTCTAGAAGAGAAAGTCTATTAGAACAAACAAATAAATGTGTTTTTCAGGAAAGAGTTGGGGGAAGCAATGGTACATCTGAAAATCAAAAACCATGCAGTCCTTAGAAGTAAAATGAAATAAATTATTTTGAAAGGCTGTCCTACAGAACCACAAACCCAGCACTGCGTGGACTAGCGGTGGCCACACCAAGGCTTGGAAGGAGTGGACAAACCCAAGTTAGAGAGGAAAGCGCTATGGCTAAACCACCAGGTTAGGGTTAGAGGTGGCAGAGTCCCAGGACCTCTGCCTGCATGGACACCAGGTCTCAGATCTCTCAGCTTCCACCAGCAATGGCATGGCCCAGCTTTTCTGGGTCCCACTCAGCCATATGGTCTATAGGACTCACCTCCCCTGGGTCTACTATGGCCCAGTCAGAACCTCAGTATCAGTACCCAGGTAAGCCCATCTAGGCAGTTTTTTAAAGAGTTGGGGACAGAGACACAGCCTCCACATTCTCCTTATTCCCAGTAGTCTGGGGCATTCAACTGAGCTTCCTCTCAGTACCTGGATCCGTCCCAGACCCAGGCTGGTATCACGTGTGAGGGGGTAATAACCCGGGCTCTCAACTTTTGCAGGCAACAATCAAACCCACTGAGCAAGAGAGATGAAGCTCCAATCCTTCAGGCTCCTAGATGGTTAATCATATGTCTGGGCCAAGAGAGAGGAGAAAGAAGCAGCAGGCTTCCAGCCTAGGACTAATAGTTGTCAGACACAAAGTGCTGAAAACTGGATGTTGATGTTAACCTTCAGTGCAATTTGCTTCAGAAAGCCTGGGCTGGTGAGATGAAGCACATAAACATGCTCTTTCTGCATGATTTTAATCAAAGGAAGTTCAGCATAGCTTTGCAAGTCTAATTGATTGGGTCACGCCAGCATTAGATGGTGGTGACAAGCTTACTTGCATCTTCCCAGAAGCCAAATGAAACAAACAAACAAAGCTTCCAAGGAAGATATTTACATCTGCCCTTCCTCTGTTGAGCCAAGGGCTGGAGAGTATTTTGTATGCATTCATTCCTTCTTCATTCATGAATACCTTCTAAGTGCCTATATTGGGCTACATGGTAATCAAGGCCCTGGAAATACAGCGACTGACAAGGCAGACATGAGTTCTGCTGTAAAGTATCTGACACTTGCATGGAAGGAAACAAGCAAGACACATGCTCACAAATTAAAGAAAGAAGACTATGTGTGAGTGACAGTGCTATCAAAAATGTTATGCAAGTTAATTAGAAAGGAATGTAGCTGGGAGGGTGCTGTCTTAGCTAGGGTAGTCAGGATAGAATTGTCAGAGATGTGCCAGTATCCTTTCAACTTATATATGAATAATGCGATAGAGGGAACCATGCAGAGCCTGAGAGAGGAGTTATCATCAAGAGAGAACATTAAACTGCAAAGGCTCTGAGTCTAGAACAAGTTTCATACAATCACGGACAGACAGAAGGCAAATGGTGGCCCAGGTGGGAGGTATCTGGACTGGAATGATCCTGTCCAAAGAGGGCCTGCTGGCCTCCAGGCAGACCTAAGAAATGATTTAGATGAAAGATGGAAGTTTTGGTTCACTTTCAATTGATTGCTGACAATAAGACCACTCAAATATATGACAGTGACCCAATCAATTATAAGATTGACCAGACATGTACCCAAGAGATTGGCAAGGGAGATCCAACCAAATGTCTTTGGAGATGTGTTGTTACATTTTCTTCCTAAGTGTGTCAGATTATATTACCCCATTTCATTTGAGCTGTTTAGTTTCTACATTAAGACACACAGACATTTTCCAGAATAGAATAGAAAATAAAAAATGTGTAAGAATAAAACATTATTAAGTGATCCTTCAAGGAAACTTTCATGGTCACTGGAGACCAGGAAACCAGTACCATTTGATTTAAAAAGAAGAGTGTACTTTTAGATTGTGTAAATCAAGATTCCCTAATAGAGCATCTCCTGCTGCAGTGGGTGGTTTCTGTTTCCACGCGACTGACATGGAACTAAGGCTGCTCAGCAGGTCTCCGCCTGGGTAATGTAGGTTCCCACTGGGAGACCCTCTCCTCTGTGTGTTACTGCCCCATCCCATCCACTCTCTACAATGCAAATGTCTACTGGCTCTTCACCCTCGGGAGACATATCCCTGCTCCTTAGCCCAGGAAATGCTGAAGCCACCTTCCTGGGGTCACCACTACAATCCCCAACAACCACTTGCCAGTTGGGCCTGCTCTTGCTTTCAGGGTCCATCCTCCAGACAGCTGGAGTCCACCTCCAGGAATTCACATTTCTCAAGAGAGTTCCCATTCTTGTTTTTAAAGAAGGCTTCACAGGGTGCTTGTGTGGCTCAGTCAGTTAAGTGTCTGACTCTTGATTTAGAGTCTTGATTTAGGTCATGATCTCACAGTTCAGTCCTAAGATCAAGCCCTGCAATTGGCCCCCCATTCCCTGTCCTGAGCATGGAGCCTGCTTAAGATTCTCTCCCTCTCTCTCTGCCCCTCCCCACTTTGTGCTCTCTCTCTCTCTGTCTCTCTCTCCAAAAAAAATAAATAAATAAAAATAAAGAAGGATTCATATTTGTTAATAACGTAAATATTATTTGCCTCTTCTTTCTCTAGACTTGACACAGCAGTGGAGTGGGGGCTCATTTCTCTGGATTTCGCATTGGAGCAGGGGGGACTCTTTGGAAGCCACATTATTTCCCCCCCCCCATCTTACAAGGAACGTACATCATTTTTATCTTCCTTAAAAGCAAATTGAATAGGTTCTATAGCCATTCAGCAGCCACATGACTTTAGATAATGTCTCTCCAGGTAGGAAAACAAAGGTGATGGCTTTAGATGGGGGCCCTGCTGACTATAACAGAGGTGTGGGGTCTCCCAATGGAGAGCCACATTACCAGACTAACCACTTGCTAAGCAGCCCCTCATGCCAACAAATACTTAGATTCTGGAAAGCTGCATTTCCTTACCTATAGAATAGAATAGACATAATAACATCTAAATAAATGTTAAATAAATAACACAATAAAAATAAAACATATAGAATAGTACATAATATATAGTAAGTTCTTCAAAAATATCAGCATAATTTTTTTCTAATGTTTATTTATTTTTGAGATAGAGAGAGACAGAATATGAGTTGGGGAGGGGGAGAGAGAGAGGGAGACACAAAATCAAAGCAGACTCCAAGCTCTAAGTTGTCAGCACAGAGCCTGACATGGGCTCCAACTCACAAACTGTGAGATCATGACCTGAGCTGAAGTTAGACACTTAACTGACTGAGCCACTGAGGTGTCCCTCAGGATAATTTTTTAAAGGAAAGTGAATAGAATTATTTTATTACTTTTGAGTTATCCCTAAACATTTTACCACCAAAATGATACATATTTCTTTCCAAGTGAAATAAAACAGTAAGATACAAAGTAAAAACAGAAGTTATACCTTCCTTTTTCCTACCTCCCAAAGGTTAAGTAACCACTATTGATATATTTTGGAGTATTTCTATAACGTTATACAAATGCAAACATACAAATTGTATTTCCCTCCAAGGAAATCTCATTACGTACAGGAATCAACAACTTGTCACTTATTCATATTTTGGACATCTTTCCTTTTTTACTCAAAAATAGTGTCTTCTACTTAAAGCAGCATGGTAATCCAATTTATAGACTACCCTCTAACATAAGTTCTTAGATGTAAACTTATCTAGAGAAAATACACCTCTTTGGAATTACTCTACTTATAGGGCACAATAATGGTTCAAATCAGAATCAGAATACTACTGGTTCTGTGCAATAACCAGTGCTCACCAGATTATTTCCCATAAGCTCCACATCACAGCCTTCCTGTAAGTCGTGGGCCACAGATGCCACCTACTTGCATTACCAGAGTGAGAAACACCACTGTGGTTTTCCTGGGATGAAACCTGCTTTTTATCTGATTTCTTTCTCAAAAACCAAAAGATTAGCTGTAAGAAGGCAGTCACTCAGCAAGACCTTCTCACCAAAATCTAAGAGATAGGACAGCGTCGGGGGGGAGAACAGGTGGGTAAAAAAATACAATTAAGAGACCAGTGTTCCCCTGGGAGGCCTAGGACATTGTCCATTAGAGTCTATCTTGAGGTGCCTCCTAGTACCTTTGGATTGCACCAGTGTTTCTTGAACTTCCCTTCTCCCGCCAGAAACACATACACTTGTTCGCTTGTTCGGTGTCACCCTGGGAACTCAGAGGAAGTCCAAGGAAGAGAGGCCTCTGTCGTCTGGGGTTCCCGGTGAGGGGATGGGAGATAGGAGGGAGTCCACTGAGAATGGTGGCCCAGACATGGTGAAATTAGACACCTGGCCCATGTAGGCTGAAGGTTTCAGTGTTAGGATTCTGCTGTGGTCATTCTGTTATTCAAATCTCTCACCTCTTGACGTTCAAACGTTAGTTTATCCCTTCTGCTTCATTTTCCTCATTCAGGAAAACAACGTTCAATTATACATGCCGCCACATCAATGTGTTTAGACGGTGTACTCCCTTAAGCACACATCCAGCACCACGTAATGTCGATAAATATTAACTGGGATTTTATGCCATTTGCTCTTTTCCAGCAACTTTGGGAGGACAAATTTCACCAATTTGTGGTACTTGAATGCCCTAGGCTTTCATCCCCAAAAGCTATTTCCTAAACTCCCTTCACCCCACTTTATTTTCTGAGTTATCACCCTCACTGGTCTGAGGCTGTATGGAGCTTATCCAGTAAACAAGTGTTGGCCTTTCTTGGAGAATTGAAAACCATTGTCTAGTCCACCTGTTTGGCAACAGGATGATATTCCTGCTGTTTCAAACTCAATGCTGATTTCTCCGGTCATAGTTGGCTTGTGAACATACATTCTACCCCCTGAAGAATTGAAGACATTGACGTATGTTATAGATGCTAGTGTGCCTTTATTTAAACACAGTAATTTGTTGGTTCTGAGTGAGTGTATGTAAGAAAAGACACAATCATTGAAGATAAAATTGACCAGAAATTACACTGTTTCTTTTTTCTCTACCTTTCCTTTTCTTGTTTCCAAAGCAATAACTAATCAATGGGGGTTAGGGAGAAGGGATAAATTGCTCCTGTGTAGACAAGAAAAGAAAGGATTCTACAATCCTGCTTGCCAATAACCACTGGTAGAGTGTGGAATACAGTTCTAGAATGTCTTACTAGAGATTCTACAGTCCCAAACTTCTTAAAGCCTGGACTCTCTCCACACACACAATTGGCTCCAAAACTCTTTTGCATCAAAGCAGATCTGAAGTGAAGAGAAGGTATATCACACTCTTTGTTTCTCCCAGGTAACAGAGATAGTGATACTTTCCACAATGGAGACATCATGTAACAGAGTGGTACCAACCACAGGTCAAGATACTCAGGGTTATGTTCTATCAGGATGGGCACTCTCTTGCCTGTCTAGAATTTTCTACCTTCTGAATTTTAAACCAAACGTGCCCTAAGTAATTCTTAAAAGCTATCATGTCCTGTATGTGTTCTAGTTATATATAAATATGTAATCATGATATAGACACCATTGTGACACTCTTTTACCTCTTAACATGTTTAATACCCAGCCAACTTTTATTATGCCTACTAGTGAAACTGCTCTCTTTCTTTTACCAACTGTATATGTCATTTTGAGGGGTGCCAGAAATTTTTATTTCCAATTTCGTATTTTTAGACATTTCCCAGTTTCTCCCTTTTGGCTTAAATTATCTTAATCCTATGGAATGGTGGAATACATTGCTGGAAATTAAGTTTATATGTTGTATAAAGTTCTTGTGTTATACATTTTATAAATTTAAATATTATAGTTTTACTGCTAATCAAAATTCAGCAGCAACAAATTTGACTTAGAATATATGGCACTGCCCTACACTCTTAATGCTCTTAATAACATTGGGTATCATCAACTTAAAATACCGATTACAGGTAAAATATATATCCTCACCTCTTCTGTTCCAAGATCCCACCCATGCCCCACTCTCTCCCTCCTCTCCTTCAGGATTTTCTGGGCCACCTCTGCTGGTGTGGATGCTGTTGCTGGACCACTGTGAACACCATGTCCTCGGTGAATTGCAAAGTACTTGTTCCTCCATGTCTTGGACCACAAGGGGATTTTCCCTTTGCAGTCTCAAAAAGACAAAACAAAACAAAAGTATCTAAGGGAGGGATTTTTTTTCCATATGAGCTAGCCTACCACCCTAGGAACTGTTATCATAGATGTGTTTTGGTGACATTAATTACTTGACCATCTCTCATTTTCTTTTTTGGCCTCCCCCCACCCCCACCCCTTGGGAGGTTTGTTTAAGAGAGAAGATGAGTGAGGATGGGAGATAAATTATTGTCCAGAATTGAATTGTTTCTTTATTTCATCCTCAGCTTTTCTGGGGAGTGATTTCAATAGTAACACTTAAGAGGAAGGAGGTAATAAATGAAACATGCTTTCAATTCACTGAGAGAATGACAGGCCCTTAAAAACCCTCTTGTCCGTAACTGAGGGGATTCGGAGGAGAGTTCCACAGTTCTTTATTAGCAATGCCCAAATCCAAACTGTTCTGCCAGCCTACAGTGCAAGATAGAGGCAGGACTGCGGAACTCGTTTGGCATCAGACCCAACCTGCACGAGTTTATTCTTTTGCTAATCCCAGCTTGCACAAAAATGCTTAGGAAGAATTGTTTACTGGATGCTGTCCATCTGTTTCATTCAGAAGAAAATTTTTTAGCGTGAAAACTTCACAACCTGCACCCTTTGGGGTGGAATAGGACAGGGAGAGGAAAACTGAAGGCTGCGCGATAACCGAACCCTTTGCCCTATCACACTCCCCACAAGAGCTCCCCACGGTGCCGGTGGCCTCGGGGACTTGTAGTTCTGCGGGTCGGAGTGAAGGCCCAGAGCGATCTGCACTGAGTAGGATGGGTCGGGGGCGGGCGTGCGCTCTGCTCCCTGACCTGCGGCGGGTGGGGGGGAACCCACGCCTGGAGCCCGGCCGGACGCGACACAAAGTCCCCGCGCGCTGGGGCCCCGGGAGTGAGCCCGGGCGGGAAGGAGCCGCGCCCCCTGCCCGGACCCGCCCGGATTCGAGTCCACCCGGGGCTGGAGCCGGAGGCGGCACCAGGAGAGGGCGGGTTTGGCCCGCGGGCGGGTGGGAGCCGCAGAGCCCACCCCGCGTACGCCCCGCGCGGCCCGGCGGCCCCGGCTGTGTCCAAAGAGCGTGGCGCGGGCGGACCCTGCGTCGCCAGAGCCAGCCCAGCGGGACCTTGGAGGGGGGGTCCTCCCGGGCCTTGAGTCGTCAGGGACACTGAGGGAGCTCAAACCGGCGTGCATTCTGGATCCATGTTAGGTTTTTGTGTTTCCACGCGAAATCACCTTCGTTTGCGCGAAGAGAATTTTACAGGCTTCACCTTTACAGTGAATGGACATTCAGGGAACTGGGGAACTGTTTCTGTTCCTTTTGCAAAATATCAAACTTTAAAAATTATTCTTCCCAACGTAAAAGCGCATTTGCCCGCAAAGGTGCGGGGGACGGGGGGGGGGGGTGGACGGGGGGGGGCGGGGGCGCTTCCCCACTGCGGGAGACGCGGAAGGCGGGGAAGCGCGGGAAAGGCCACTGAGCTCGGGATGAAAGGGGTCTCCCTGGGCCTGAGGGACCCGGAGCCGCCAGGGGAGGGGTTCCCTAGGCGTCTCTGCCGCCCGGGGGGGGGAAGCGACGGCGGGACTGGGCTGAGGCGCAGCGCCCAGCGGGGCTGAAGAGGGATCTGGCAGGGGTGGGAACCATAAATGACCCCATGATGGTCTAGAATTTTAACAGGGAGAAAAAAAGAAAAAGAAAAAAACAAAAAACAGGTGATCTGATTCGGGCGAAATTGCCCAGCTTGCGCGCCCTTTGCGCCCCCAAAGTACCCGAGTGGGGCGCCCCGCATGCGCTCCCGGACCCGCTCCGCCCCCTTCGCCTTCCCCAGACTTTGAGAGTCCCGGGGCGGGGGCTGGGGGGGTGGTTGTGTGGTTTGGGTTTGTTTTCTCGTTGTTTTTTGTTTTTTAAGGCCCTGTAAGGTCACAGTCCCTGCTCTTGGACGGCATCACAGCCGACCTTCCGTCTCCTTCCGTGGCACCGGTGAGCCCTTTTCTCCACCTCGCCGACCGCGTGCGTGAGCAGCGGGTCTGGGCGTTCCCTGTGGAAGCAGGAGGTGGGTGGCTTCTTCCCCTGGCGTCTCCCAGCTACGCCTCAGGGGGGTAAGTTACTTAACCGAAGGCCAAAACTGTTGTGAGGTGGCCATCCCTTCCGGCACTTCCTTGGTACCACACCACTCGTTCTCCTTTCTCCCGTGACCTAGGGGGCGACTGTTTCCTTCTGGTGCCAGCCCTGGCCTGGAGTGCTTCCCCGTCCATTTCCTTTAACCTGCCCCCACCCGCCCTTTGCGGGGAGTCACTCTGTCAAAGGCTTCTCAGTTATCCCTGTGGAGTGTGCATTTGTTTTGTGGCAACGTTGATGCCTACAGGCCTCTTTTCCAACTGCACAATCACTCCAAGATATTTAGGAAACCAAAATATTTAGTCCTGGGGGCATTGCAGAAGCCGGGCACGGAAGAGACGCCCATCGACCCAGCTGAGAAGGAGCGCCGCCTGAAGTACAATAGAAACAAGGAGACTGGGACATCGAGGCAGCCAAGGACTATGAGGATGGCGAGGATAAGAGTCCCCTTGTGGAAATGACAGTGTTCTTGTAGAGGTTAGGAGAGGCTGGGAAGGGAAAGATGGAGATGGTGAATGTGTGCCCTTAGGGTGACTTTTTAAAGATTTTCACTTGGGGGGGAGGGGGGCCTGGGTGGCTTCCTGGGTTGAGTATGGGACTCTTAATTTTGGCTCAGGTCATGATCCCAGGTGGTGGGATCAAGGCCCTGCATGAGGCTCTGCCCTGAGTGTGCAGCCTGCTTAAGATTCTCTCTCTCTCTCTCTCTCTCTCTCTCTCTCTCTCTCCCTCCCTCCTTCTCTCCCCCCTCCCCAACTTGAACTCTCTTTCTTTCTCTAAAATAAATAAATAAATAAATAAATAAATAAATAAATAAATAAGTGGTTTTCACTTGGAAATAAGTTGAACTTCACAGGAAAGATGCAGGAATAGCCTATAGAAATCCAGCAGACCTTTTACCCATATGGCTCAAGGTTCAGGATGCCACGTTTCGTCTCTCTCTCTATCTCTGTCTCTTTCTCAGTCTCTCAGACACACATCCACACAACTTGAAACTAGATTGCATATATTATCTCCACCTATAGCTAAACATTTCAGTGTGTATTCTCACCTAAGGCTCTTACCTAATTAAGCACAGTACAGTTATTGGACTGAGGACATTTAACCTGTACACTATACTTCTATGGAATCTAAACTCTATAGTTCCACTTGGCCAATTTCCCTACTCATGTTAACAGCACTTTCACTCCTCCAGTTCATGATCCGGTCCAGAATCAAATGTTAAATTTAGTTACCCTGCCTCTTCAGTCTTGCTTAAGATGGAAGAGTTCCTCACTCTCTCCGGCCTTGACATTTTAAACAATAGGGGCCAATCATTCTACTGAACAGTCCTCAATTTGGGTTTGTTTGATGTTTCCTCATGATTTGATTGAGATTATGTGCCTCTGGCTGGAATGCTGCATAAGTGATGTTGTGTAATTTCAAGGCATCACCCTTGGAAGTATATAATGTCGTGCTCCCCACTGGTGATGTTAACTTTGATAATGCCAGTAGGTCGTATGTGACACCCCCACCCCAGAGCTAATAAGCAATCTAAAGGAAGAGAAGTTGAGATAATGCAAATATTCTGCATCTCATTAAAGTCCCCTTTGCATATTAAGCATCCATTGGCAACTGCTGCCCAAGTAAACTTTTAATATATTGGTTGCAAATGATTTTCCAGTGCTAACACTCTCTGCACATTTGTCTACTGGAATTCTGCCGTAAGAAAGAATCCTTCATTCTTGCCTATTTTAAAATTAGTAGAGGGGCGCCTGGGTGGCTTGGTCGGTTAAGCGTCCGACTTTGGCTCAGGTCATGACCTCACGTCCGTGAGTTGGAGCCCCGCGTTGGGCTCTGTGCTGACAGCTCAGAGCCTGGAGCCTGTTTCAGATTTTGTGTCTCCCTCTCTCTCTGCCCCTCCCCTGTTCATGCTCTGTCTCTCTCTGTCTCAAAAATAAATAAACGTTAAAAAATTTTTTTTAAAAAAATTAGTAGAGACTAATGGATTTCTATCTTAAGTATAACCCATTCTCTTCCTATTTTCATCTTCAAATTCTTAAGTGCTTTTGTGGTGAAATGGAGAAATAAAGTAGCTGAAGAAAAGTGAGGATTTTCTAGCTTTTTAAAAAATGTGTTCCATACATGTGTGTTTATGTCCCAAGGGGAATAAATGCATAGTTAAGGAGAAATTCTTGATAAAGGACAGGGGGTATATTTTCCCTTTAAGTTGGGGAAAGGAGATGTAATACAAAGAGGGTTTGGTCTTAAACAGAACACCTTTAAAGAAAAACTTTCTTTGAAATTCACCACCTACAGCTAACCTTCTTTATTCTTCCTCTACATCAGACACAGTGTGAAAGGGAAGCTCCTTCTGTGGTGGAAATTTACTTTGACCACAGTGCTGCACTGTCAGCCCTGTTGACAGTTTGTTTCAGCCATCTTTTAGCCTTGACCTTTTAGTCTTTGCTTATCTGGGCAAAGAGCAGGCAAGAGGTCTACAGTCTCTCTGAAAGTGCCTCACAACAGTGGCCATTCTGAGGTAATTCTGTCCTTTTCTGCCAATCAGGCAGCATCCAGTCAAGCAGCAAAATGTCTTACTTTCTTACAAGTGCCTCCTAAGTGTTCTGAACATTATTCCTAGGACTATACAACATCATTTGCCTTCTGAGAGATACATCTTGGTTACCTGTTGGATGGGATATTGATGTGAATGCCACAAATTTCTCTACTCCTAGGAATTCCCTCTGTGACTCTTCAATTTGTTGAGTTTATGTATATCGTCTGTAGAGGAAAAGGATCACAGTATTTTGAGTTACTTCCTGTTAATTCTGTGGGGATGTTTCTCGAATCTATAGTGCCTGTTACACATTGATTTCATTTTGAGAGCTTCTGTCATAATAAGAAAAATTAATTCCATGGGATGTAAACTCTCCTAGGACTTAACTATGTCAGGAACTTGAGCAGAGGGAATAGTAACTTGTTAAAGATAATGTTTGCTATGAAATTTTTAAAGAGACAAGGAAAGGTAGGAGTGCAAAAGCCAGGAAAAGCATATAATGTGTCATCCGGACCAGGACACTTGAGAATCAAGGGAGAGGGGGAATATTAATGATTTTACCAGGACAAGAAACCGGGACTATCTCAGGCACACTGAAATATGGCTGACCTAGTTTGGACCAAAATGGAATTTGAAATGGCTAAGAGTGAAAATTGACAGGAATATGATGCTTTCTAATTGAATAGTTTAAAGTAGTGCGTGGATGGAGAAGTGGAAGGACTGCACGAGAGACCATTCTGGGTAGTTCTAAGGAATTTGATCCATTAGAGAACTCAGCTGTGTTTCAAGTGTTAGGCTCAGCACATTGCCAGCATAATGGCTAATTTTCCCAGGCACTGGACCCGATACACCATTATCACGTGTATATTATCATTATGTGTGTACATTTGAGGTTCCGGTAGATCATATGATTCAAACCCATATTAAAATCTACAGTGATAATCACAGATATGGTGGTAGATCTGATAAATTAGATTTTGAGGCACCAGGGAGCACTGTGGCACAGCCAGGCGAAAGGCAGGCAGCAAGGAGGGCACTTGGGAGTGGAGAGACTCATCTGTCATGTTGAGCAAGTGATTGTTTACTTTAGTACAACATTTTGAAGAACAACATAGAAATGCCAATCAACATTATGTTAGTCAAGTAACATGAAGAGTCTTATGAATTAAATCTTCTAGAACTCTCTCCTACAAAAGTATTCCAACATGTTGAGAACAGCGATAATATAGAGTGGGGAATATCAAGCAATTTTAAAAATTGATAAACACCATACTTACCCTCATCACAAATCAGGCCAGGATTTCTTTACCAAAGAGTCTAAATACATTGTGTATACTCCCCAAAGAACAAAAGCAAAACCAGAAGCTTTAAAAAATGAGGGATTGTCAAGAGCTAATAAGGGAATGCAGACCTATACTGCATACTCTGTCAGACTTCAGTTTTAAGTCCATACGGGAATATTTGGCATCCCCTCACCTCACGTCATTCCCCCCAGTGATGAAGTTGGTACCCTTTGCTGGGGCTGCTATAACACAACACCACAGACGAGGTGACTTAAACAACAGAAGTTTATGATCTCACAGTTATGGAGAGTAGAAATCCAAGATCAAGGTATCTGCAGGTGTTTTCTCCTGAGACCTCTCTCCTTGGCTGGCAGATGGCTACCTTCTGCATGGTCCTCGTGCACTCTTTCCTCTGGGTGTCCCCATGCCTGCTGTCTTTGTGTTTGACCACATTTCCTCTCCCTGTAGGACAGCAGTCTGATTGGAGTAGGGCCCACCCTAATGGACTCATTTTAACTTAATCACCACTTAATGATTTTTATATCCAAATACACTCACATTCTGAGGTATGGGCAACAGGCCTTCAACATAGGAATTTGGGAAGACCGATGCAGCCCGTGAAATGCGTCTTATTCTTAAATCTAAGGGAAAAGATGAAAATAAATTCCTAGCAACTCTTCCACTTCAGCTTTGTGCCTTACCTTTCTTACAGGCATTCATTTGAAATAAAGGCCAATCGGAAAGATCACAGTACTTAAAGAACCACTAATGTCCTTAGTATCTATTGATTTCTTTCATTTCTTAGGTGTGTCAATGTGCTCTGAGCAAAGAACACCAGGAATACACTTGCAGTTGAATAAGTTTATTACTCTTCGTACAAGATCAACTTATGCCTGGGAGGAACCATGAGGCATCTCAAGAGGAAGGGTGAGACTTAGAGGATGTGAGTGGGCTTGTTTGCTGACCCTGTGGAGGATCTCAGCAAGCAGCTTTTGCTCTGCATTACATACTGTGAGCAGACAGGGGTAATTCTATGATTCACTATCTCTCTGGAAGGATGGAAGTTCGGACAGAGAGGACAGCTAAAATTGGTAAAGATGCAGCAATCCACTAATATCGTCGAGGACAGGTGTGTTTGCTTATTTTTGTGGTTAGGAAAAAGTTCATGATTTTGCCTCTGATCAGGTACGATTATAGGGTGGTCTTGTTTTTTGTCCTGATCCATATATTGGCACTGGGTGGCCACATGTGATGGTATTGTCATATGAAACTGTTTATATTCAACTGAAGAACATCAATGCCTACCTGTGAGTGCCAGGCTAGCTCATGGAAATAGTAAGTCACAGTACATAGCACCATCCAACTCTTGGATGTCAGGACTCCTGTTTCCTTTTAGGTGCTAAAATATAATAAAATAGAGACTAGTCTCAAAAATCTTCCAAGCAGACATAGGGTTAGTCACATAAACAATGTAAGTCAACTGATATCATGAACATAAGCGAAAGGTAGGTTATTTCTTGTAAATGCCTCTGGTTTTCATAGATGATGCATACCTTCCCAAGATGTATAAAAATCACTTAACCAATCGCCAGCCATCTGGAAACCACAATTGTGATAACCAATCATTGTAAAGATCAGATTCCTCTCTTTCATTTTATAAGCCACCCTATAACATTAAGGCCCCGAAGTTCAGACCACTTTTGCATTTCAGTTTTCCCTCTTTGTGAACAGTTTGCTTCTCACTCACAGAAGTACTTATATTGATTTTATGGTATAATTTTTTTGTACAGTGACTAGCATCAGAAGTGAGACTTGAAAAAGACCCCTGAAGAACCCTGAGTCCAGTGAGTAATGAGTGCTGCACCCACGGAGTCCCCTGCGGTCACTGCTTTCTTGCTGATCATGGAGTTCCAGGTACTGTCTCCCAAATCCAAGCTCCACTCCCTTTATGTTGACCTTTCCAATTAATTGAGCAACTTCGTTAAAGCTTTTTGGTAAGTCACACTCTCATCTGTAAGGCCAGAATACCCATGCTTCTCGGGTTTGGGGGCAGTGGTAAATTAGTGAGTTCCGGGCAGATTTTTTGTCTTCGGGAATCTAAAGGCAGAGATGGGTTCCACCTGGTCCCATACTGGGAGCTGGATCTTGTTCCTTTTTGGAAAACTGGTAAACAGTTTGCAGTGGCCACTTTAGGGAAGCTTTAACTTACATAAGAAAGCCTATTTCAGGGAGGATGCCCTTAAAAAAAGAGAATCCCAAACCTCTCTAAGACAATGGAATGCATTCTTTTTTTTTTTTTTTCAATGTTTTTATTTATTTTTGGGACAGAGAGAGACAGAGCATGAACGGGGGAGGGGCAGAGAGAGAGGGAGACACAGAATCGGAAACAGGCTCCAGGCTCTGAGCCATCAGCCCAGAGCCTGACGCGGGGCTCGAACTCCCGGACCGCGAGATCGTGACCTGGCTGAAGTCGGACGCTTAACCGACTGCGCCACCCAGACGCCCCTGGAATGCATTCTTTTATTAGGATGTAGAAGTTTCTAAAAAAGCAAAATGACTCCAAAAATAGGTTCTCTAAAAAAATTCTTATGCTAAGGGCACCTGGGTGGCTGAGTAGGTTGGACTTCTGTTCAGGTTATGATCTCAGGGTTCCTGAGTTCAAACCCCACATTGGGCTCGCTGCTCTCAGTGCAGTGCAGAGCAGGCTTCTGATCCTCTTCCCCTCTCTCTGCCCCCACCTGCTTGCGTGCTCTCGAAAATAAATTTAAAAAACAAAAACAAAAAAATCTTATAGTAGTAAATTAAAGGCTTTACTGAAAAGCTGTACCCATCCAAGCAGGTAACCTTAACTTATACCACCTGCCAAAACCAGTTTAGACCCAACTATTCTTTTGAGTTATTGTACCTGACACATGGCTAAGATTTTTAAACGATTGCTATAATTTTTGCAATTGTGTGTTTATGTATATCTGTATAGTTATGCAAAACTATGCAGGGATATATATTATCATGCACTAAACTGCAGTAGAGAACTGATGTTAGCCCTCAGTGGGCCATTTCAAGCAACCTCAAGGAGATCTCAGAAACAGGAAGAACTGGGGCAGGGTGGTGTGGGCAGGGGGAAGAAAAAGAAAAAACAAAAACAGAAAAAACTGGAAAGACAGTTAAGTGGAGGTATGCAATCAATCTTTTTGAAAAATCAGAGATGAAAGACACATAATGTATTAAAATGATCTACGGGTCTTTCACGTGTCTATGTGGAAATCAGTAAACTTTAATTTTTACAACCAAACAAATTATACTTTGTGATGTGCAAATATTTGGAAAACTGCTTGCAAGTACTAACCCCTTTATCCACTTTGTACATCAAATGTATTGTAGCTAACAAGCTTCGGAACAGTTCTTCAGAGCAATCTGAATATCTGCTTCCTGGGCTATAGTCCTCAGTGAGACAATGAATAAAGCATTTGCTAGCCAAGATTGATATTGGCTTTCTTTCAGTTGACAATATGTATATGTGATATTCTTTGAGAGAGAGGGAGAGAAGGAGGAGGAGGGCAGAGGGAGTAAGAGAGAGGATCTTAAGCAGGCTCCCCGCCCAGCCCGGAGCCCCACGAAGGCTTGATCCCCACACCCTGGGACCAAGACATGAGCCAAAACCTAGAGTCAGGCACTCAATGCTCTGAGCCACCCAGGCAGGATAAGTGTGATGTTTAACAAACAAACAAACAAAGACCTGTGATTAACTAGCATAAAGAAAAATATGTGCTTGTATGAATTATGTCTTAAAGTCTAAGAAATATGGAACAAACCTTGACGTTTTTGTATACAAAAACATACCTGTTCAGGTATACATGATTGAGATATTCTTCAGTAAATTTTAGCCCTGGATTACTTTTCGCTTCCCGTGGGAGCTCAGAGCCTAGCGGTGGAATCGGGGAGGCACAGCTCCCTTCCCTGAGACCAGCTCTCCGGCCCCTACATTCACCAGTCAGTGCTCTCTGCTGGCTCTTGCTCCTTCCAGCATCGTCGGGCGCCCGGCGTTGGCAGGTGTCAGCCTCCCCTCCACTAGGTGCATGACCCATGATGTGCGGTCACAGTTTCTGGCAGAGCCGGGCTGGCGCTTTCCTGGTGGAGGCGGCTCTGCTTGGCATGGAGCTGGGTGTGTTTCGCCGGTGTCGCCCATCCTTTCGCTTTGCGGGGTGTTCCGTTCCCGGCCCCACTGGCAGCCGGGAAACCGGGGTGGGGGGGGGTCAAGGGGCAGCACCTGTGCATGAGCCCAGCCAGGTGTTCCTCGGGGGGCAGCTCCGCGCCGGTACCCAGCAGCCTGTTTCTCATCACCACTTTCGAGAGCAGCGCCCACCAGATAACTCTGGGATTTCCGCGCCACTACTTGAACTCCGCCCAAAGTTCAGGGTCGTTGGGTGCCGTCCCTTCCTCTGCCCAGGAAGGCCTGTGTCGGCCTTCCGGTGGTCGCCCTTCCCGGCCGTCCCCTTGGCACTTTGGCCAGTAGCTTGGAGCCGGCGGTTTGTCTGTCACAGCCCGGATTGTGCACAGGCTCTGTGGCAGCACCGCCCACGACCCGGCCTGTACTGTTTCTCAGTGACTTCGCGGTGCGGGTGTTTGTCGTAGGCAGCACCGCTCGTCTCCCCCAGTTTGCATTTCTCTAATTGTCCCGATCTGGCCATTTGACAGGTGCAGCTCCCCTAGTTCCCCGGAGCATTCATTCTGTGTCTTGGTGGCTGCTCGGCGGCTAGCGTCCAGACCGCCGCTGCTCTTTGGCCCTTTGCTAGTGGAGATGCGCCCGGGCTCGCTCGCTCTTTCGCAGAGACGACAACGACGTCAGAACGCCTCCATCCGGACACTGGAACAATCACTGCCTGTGCTGGTCGGGTCTCGGTCTCCAACTCTCCAGGTTTCACCGTCATCATGCATGTCTTCCTTCTAGCACACCTGGAATTAGCGGTGCGTGGGATTTCCTTGTTGTAGCAGGTCCCGTGTAGTCGCGCCTGCGATTTCCAGTCTTGGCCGAGTCCGAGAACAGCGGCCAATGAGATTTCTCCGCGGAGCAGATCCCGCTTTAGGCGAATCAAGGGTTTAGCCAGGCCTGGAACTTCTTAGTCAAAGGAAGTCCATGTTGATTCTGGCAAATGAGTATTTGATCCTGCCTTGCAGATTTCTATGTCTGACCGGATCCCGGTTTAGCGACCTACCAGCGTAGCATGAGGTGGGCGCTTCAGTTCAGCCTAAGATTACCGGTTGTAATAAGTCTGAATAAACCCATGTCTCTGGTATATCTGAGATCAGGTGAGCTCAATGTCAGACCGAATGTGTCCAGATTTGCAAGGAATCTGTACCTGTTCATCAGGCCTGCCATTTCTTTTTTCTTTCTTTAATAATTTATTTAACGTTTATTTTTGAGAGAGAGAGAGCACGTGGGAGAGAGCATGAATGGGGGAGGGGCAGATAGAGAGGGAGACACAGAATCTGAAGCAGGCTCCAGGCTCTGAGCTGTCAGCACAGATCCTGACCAGGGGCTCAAACTCACAAACTGCAAGATCATGACCTGAGCCAAAGTCAGACCTTAACTGACTGAGCCACCCAGGCACCCCAGCCTGCCATTTCTTAATAGTAGCAAGTTGTGGTTTGGAAATGCCATGACCTGTCATACTTATGTTTGTTATTAGGTCCCACAGAAGTAGGAATAGATTGGCAAAACCAATTTCTTCTTTGTGCTTATTACGTTAGTTGTTTTTTTGTTTTGTTTTGTTTTGTTTGCAATAGGAAGTCCACCTTAGCTATGCTTTTTATTACTAAATCTGGGAGAAGTCAATATCAACAGAATACAAAAATTTCTTATTTGTGGAAGTTTTAGGAAATTCAGACTTAACTGTTTTTGATTATTAGTCTCCTAGAAGTGGGTGTATATTTGCTAAAGAGATTTCTGACTTGGAGTCAGTTCTGGGGTGTTCTACTTTAACTATGTTTGCATCATTAAACCCTTAGAAGCCGATGTGTACTGGCAAAGCGATTTTTTAATCACAGCAATGCTAGATTCCACACCGGAAGTACCTTCCCCCCATTTACTAAGTCCTCTCAGTGTTGATATAAATTGGGGAAAATAATTTCTTCATCCCAGCAACTTCTGTAAATCAAGATTTAGCTGTGTTCCTGTTTATTATGCTGTGAAAGTCAGTGCGTATAGAGACAAAAGCAGTTTCTTAAAATTGGAAGTTAGCGGTTGGAAACACAAGGTCTGCCAATCATTTGTTAATAGGAAATCTGTGAAAATCAGTATATACTGCTGAAAACGATTTCTTCACTGTAGGCAGGTTTGGTTGTGCAAGTGACAGTCTGCCTTAGCTGTTCATTTTGTCGATTTCCTAGTCCTTCCAAAGTATGTTTTTGCAATAGGAAGTTCAAACTTAATTGGTTTTTATCATGAAGTTCCCTAGAGGTCAGTGTCCACCAGCTGAAAAGATTTCTTGTTTGCAGAGAGTTCAAGGAAATTCTGATTTAGCTATGGTTTACTTTAAGGACACTGTAGAAGTCAATTTCTTAATTGCAACAATGCTGTATTTGCAACTGAAGTCGGCCCCTTCTCTTTAAATCCCGTGGAGTCCCTGCAGACTGGCTAATGAGATTTTTTTTTTAGGTGTAATAAATATTTGCTTAGCAGTGGCAGCTATTTCTTACTCCTGCTTCCTCTGGGTTTGTGTTTATGGAACACACGATTACGCTGATGGGAACATCTGGGAAAGCAGCATTTAGCATGTTTGCAATTTCTTTCTTTCTCTGAGGGGGAGGGGTTCTATGAATGCATTTGCTCCCTTAGTCTCCTATTCTCCTGCAGTGTATTTTCCTTGGAAATCGATGTGTTTTGGTTTCCTTTTGTGTTCACAAGGGTCAGGATCCATGTGTTTTGATTTCTATTTAGATTTAGGCAGTTTATGATCATTTTATTTGTTATTTCCTGAATTTAACTTTGTTATGTATCCTACTTATTTCCTTGCGTGTTTCACCACTCAGCTGCATGCTCTCTGACTTGCCTTCCCCTACTGAGAGCAAGCTCAGTCTCAGCCCCACAGATGCTGGGTCTCCCTGTTTCCTGCAGGCTGCACCAGTCCTTCTGCCAGACGGGAGGCACACACTGCCTGCTTTATGGCCTGGAGCGCCAAGGACAGTTCTTGGTCTGGGAACCGTTCCTAGTACATAGTTTCTCCCACTCAGGACCCCAGGGTTCTCTGTGCCATCTCCTTCTCAACCCCAGCACAGCTGGTTCCCCTGGGCTGGCCTGATCTTTGTTGGGCATGGACATGTGAGGCCAGCCGGTGTAGAAATTGTGCTCCAAAGGCATCCTCTTCTTGCCCATAATAGTGAATGTTTTATTTGTTGGGTTAGTTTCCGTATGGTTTGCTTTTGTTTCGGTTTCATTTCGGTTTGTTTTCCTCCTTTCGGTTTGTTTTCCGCCTGTCCGTTTGCTTTGCGCCTGTTGGTTGGTTTTAGTAATGGGCCTGTTGCTTTGGCTTATGCGTTCTCTGCCAGGTTCTCCTTTATCCTGTAGTCTCCACTGATTTGTTACCACTCAGTCACGTGACTTTCTCCAGACTTCTGCCTTGCCTCTGCCCACACCCAGAGACAGCATAAGTACCCAGGCTGCCGTACAGCTGAGGGCGTTGCCAGCTTCATCTGTGCAAATTTTCAATCATCCAGGTCAGAGACCCACGTGATGGAGCGGGGTTTTTCTGGATGTGTGAAAGGGGTTAGGATTTCACAGCAGTGATGCCAGAGTCCCAGGCCCCATCTTTGCTGTACGCAGAAGATTCTGGGCTTTGCCCACTCCCTTTCTATCCTGTGCTGGGAGAATCCTCAGGCCATGGTGGTGGTTCGGTTTCAGAACTGCTTTCCTGTCCTTGTTGGCGGCTTCGCTGGGTCTACCCGCAAAAGGAAGTCTTGCCCAGAGCCCAGCGCACCCCGGAGCCAAGAGCCACTGTGGGCCTTTGGCCAGGGACACAGAAGAACCCAGAGGCATCTGCAGGAGAAATGGACCCTGATGAGGAATGCCAGCAACTCTGTTTCCTCACCTCCTTTTTTCAGGTTAATATATACTGTTGTAAACAATTTCTTCATCCTAGCAAATTCTTGAAAAACAGGATTCAACTTTGTTTGCTCGCTAACCCGGGGAAGTCATTGTTTGCTGGTGAAAACAGTATCTTCCTCCTCGCCAGGTCTAAAAAAACATAGGACTTAACGTTTGTGTTTCCTGTCTTCCTAGAAGTCCGTGTTCACCGGGGAAACTCCTCCTCCAGGCCAGTTTTGTGCAACTGGGACTTGGGTTTGTTGATGTTTGTTAACCCCAGGGACACTGTCAGATATACTGGGGATAGCGGTTTCTTGTGTGAATACGTGTTTGTTTCATTTATTATTTTACCTCTTCTTATTTCACTTTTTGATGGGCTTGAGCATTTCAGTTTTCACCCCTCTGCGCTCTAACCCGGGTTGGCTGCGCAACTGGAGCGCCCTGCTGGGTCTCCTTCCTCCTCGAGAAAGACCCGGAGAGTCCCTGTGCTCCTCCCCTACAGGCCCGAGTTTCCTGCAGCACTTTCGCCAGCAGCTCAGGAGGCTTCCTCCCTCAAGTCAGAGCCCTGGTTTTCAAGCTCTCTGGGATGGTTGGTGCTTCCTTCGGTGGCATCTCTGTCCCAGGGCACCTTCTGGTTCCTAACGGCAGCCCTGCGTCTGCACAGTGCCAGTGTTTGTTAGCACTTTCCCTAGTGGCGCAGGGTCACCATTTTTCCTGTCACTGGGCCTCTTGGCACCGAGTTGGCCTTTTCTCTGGAGCAGCACCATCACGCTGCCTTGCCCAGTGTTTTGGGTGTGAGCACTGCTCATTCCTGGGACTGGCTTCTCGGTCACAACAGTACCTTTCCTCCAAGCCCACTGGGTCTTGCCAGCCACACGCTGGGAGGTGGAATCTGCACTTTGCCCTAAGGCTCTTACTAGCCCAGTGTAGCTGGGCTTCCTGGGTTCCAGTACCGCTATGATGCCTTCACGTTATATGTGGGTCTCAGAGCTGAGGGACAGATCACCCACACACACTGCTTTCCTCGGCCTGGCCCTTGGGCAAAATGTGCAGACCAGTGCCCAGCGATACCCTGGCAGGTTGGACCTTTGGCAGACCTCGGATGCTGCAGGGGGCTTTCTCCTCCCACCTGGAGAGCAGTGAGAGCTCTGCTCTCACCGCAGCATTGTCCACGGGGGTCCAGGTCTAGGAGCCTTGAGATTTCTGCTCACGGCTTCTATTGCATTTTCCTCTCCAAAATGAATATTATTTACAGTAACATCTCTTCGTTTCCAAAAAAAAAAAAGTTTGCCTTCATGTTTCTTTGCAAAATGCTGCCTGTCTTTCTTAGTATAATTACAGAGAAATATCAAAGGCGGGGAGGCATTTAGGTGCCTGTTTTTGGTTTATTTTTCTGCTTGACTTGTAGTACCACCCTGCTGGCTGAAGGTGGCAGTGTGGAGAGTGTAAGGAGGAAGCAAGGGTCCCCTGATAAACTGAGGGCCTGGCTTCCCTAGGTGTTGAGACCTTTGACATCTGACTCTTGCCTGACTTTTTGAACGTTCCCTCTGGAGGAGCAGGTTTAGGGCCACTAACAAAAGTTGCTGCCCCACCTTACCTCAAAAAGTGAGCCTGAACATCTGAGCAGATCCAGTAGAATGCAGGTGGTAGAGAGGTCCTGACCTGCAAGAAGCACCCCCACTTGATATGCTGCAGCCCTTTCTTAGAGTTAAAGCCCTCAATGTTCAAGGCAGAGTGAAAAGGTGTTACTTTATTCCACAGTCTGACCACAGGGTGATATTTTTGCTATTTCAGTTCAAAATGAATTCCTCCTCATATTTGTACATAGGCTTACCATTTGATAGCTATGGCTGAGAATATACTACCTGAGAGAGGTAAAATCAATTCCAAAATCAAAGAGCGGGCATGGTTCGTGAGTTCGAGCCCCGCATCAGGATCTGTGCGGACAGCTCAGAGCTTGGAGCCTGTTTCAGATTCTGTCTCCCTCTCTCTCTGCACCTCTCCCGCTTCCGCTCTGTTTCTCTCTCTCTCTCAAAAAAAATAAATAAACTTTTTTTAATTTAAATTACAAAGTGTGAGGTGGTGCTCTGTACTATGCCTTAGTGTTGCCAGGAGCTGGCCTGGGACTCCCGGGTAGGCACTGGTGTTCTCCTCTTTAATATAAAGTTTCACAGGACACCAAATCAGAGAAAACTACTCGCTGCCATGGGTGGATTAAGACAAAAACAAAACCACTCTGCAGTCATATCTGAACACAGACTCAGGAACAATACCTAACCACAAAATGCTACCTGTTCGGCAGAAATGGGTAGACTTACGTCAGAATAGCCACTAGGGGGAGGCATCCCAGGAGAGATCCTTGGATAATCTGATACCTTCCCCTAGAACTTTGGAGATCATGGATAGACCTGGAAGTAGTCTGAAGTTCAGAAGCATGACCTTACAGGGTGGCTTATAAAGTGAAAAGGAGAAACTTGTTTAACCTTTACAGTGATTGAATATTACAAGGGGAGTTTCCTGATGGCAGGGGATTGGGTACAAGTGATTATATTACACTATTTTGGAAAGATGATAAATTTCATTTATGATTATCAAAGGCATTTAAAGAAATAACTTAAGACTTGCTATGTTCATGAAATAGGCTAGATTGAGTTTTGCTTATGTGGCTTAAATGGTTTTATCTGCTCCAGGGGTTTTTCAACCCTGGTCTCCATTTAAATGTGTATGAACCACAAAGACACCAAATATCCAAGTCATTGTGAGGAAAAAGAACAAAGCTGGAAGCATCATACTTCCTCATTCTAACTGTGGTATGAAGCTATAAAAATAAAAAAAATAATAAATTAATAAAAATAACATAATACTAGTACACGTGCAGACACATAGACCAATGGAACAGAACAGAGAGCTCAGATTTAAACCCCCCACATGTACAGTCAACTAATATTAGACAAGGGAGCCAAGAGCACCCAATTGGTAAAGGATAGTCTCTTCTACAAATGGTGTTGGGAAAACTGGGTAAACAAGTACAGAACAATGAAATTAGACCTCTACCTTATACCACTCACAAAAATTAATTCAACATGGATTAAAGACTACATTATACTATTGTAATAATATTCTTTAGTATATTCACTACAAATTTTCTCCTTGTGGTTACCATGTGCTTATCAGTTTAAATGTGTAACACCCTATTTTTTAAAAATTATTTTTCAATTTATTTAAACTAAAAACAATACCCATTTCTCCCACCTCTAATCCCCCACCTCTGGCAACCATCCATCTGTTCTCTGTATGTACGAGCTTAGTTTCAGTTATATTTATTTCAATATTAAAAATATATATTTGCTATATAAAATACATACATATTTTAGATTCTACATACAAGGGATACTATGTGGTATTTGTCCTTATTTGTCTAATTTATTTCACTTAGCATAATGGCCTCTAGGGCCATCCATCTGGTTGCAAATGGTAAGATTTTATTCTTTCCTTATGGCCAAATCGTATTCTACTATGTGCGTGTAACACCCTATTTTGAACTGATAACAAATTAATATTGATAGCATTTTTAACTTTACAGTTTACTTTCCCTCACATTTAGGTTATTGATATTATAGTTTGCATATGTTATATTGCATATCCAATAACATATTGTTGCAGTTATGGCTTTAATACATTTGATTTAAAAATTTTATTCTCTTAACTTTATTTATTTATTTTGACAACCACACACGAAGTAACCACTGGAGCTAAAGCCGACCCAATTATTTTGAGAAGGCAGGGAGGAGCAGAGAGAGAGACAGAGAGAATTCCAAGCAGACTCCTGCTGTCTGTATGCAGCCCATAGGTCTCCATCTCATGAACCGTGATATCAGGACCTGAGCCAAAATCAAGAGTCAGAAGCTTATGCTGATATCGCTAGCAGAAAGATATCTTGTTCACTGCTATGCAAGGACAAACTCTCAAATCATGATTTTGCAAAACTTGTGACAAGAAAGACATAGTTATAATATTTCCCTATTGTACACCCACTTCTGAAAAGTGAAAAAGGAAAAAAAGAACACATCTATGTCATACTTTTAAAGATACAGGTAGTAGGAAGATACCGTGTTCACCACTATACAGGTGGCAAATGTGAACAAAATTAAATCGTGATTTCCTAGAGCGACTAGGAACACAAAATATTTCTCCTCCCTGTTCACCAACATCTAGAAAGTGAAGAAAAAGGACCACTCCACGTGGTAGTCTTTGGGACAGTGCTCACAGAAAGATATGTTCACCGCTGCACAACGACTTTCACTGAGGTGAAAAATAGCAACCAAGTTAAATCGTCATTTCCAAAAACTTGTGAGGAGAAAACAATTGTTTTTCACTACTGAAAAGGGAAGAAAAAGGAAAAACTACGTGTTGTACTTTTAGGGATACTGGTAGTAGGAAGATATCATGTTCCCCAGTGTACAAAGGCATCCACTGAGGTGGCCAATGCAAAGTTAAATTGTGACTTTGCAGAATTCGTAAGGAGAAAGAAATCATTTTTCACGCTGTATATCAACGTCTAAAGAGTGAAGACAAAGGAAAACGTCCATGTGTAATTTCTGTGGTATTTCTAGCAGAAAGATACACTGGTCACCATTTGACAAAGACTTCCACTGAGGTGGTAAAACAAGCAAAGTTAAATCGTGATTTTGCAGACAACATGTTACGAGAAGGAAATCCTTTTGCATGCTGTACACTGACTTCTAAAGAGTGAAGACAAAGGAAAACATCCATGTGTAATTTCTGTGGTATTGCTAGCAGAAAGATACTGTGTTCACGGGTATACATGGAAGAGGCAGATACGAACAAAATTAAATCGTGATTTCCCAGAACTTGCCAGGAGAAATCCTTTTTCACCACTGTAAACCAACTTCTACACAGTGAAGAATGAGGAACAAGTCCATGCGGTAACTAAAGATATTGGTAGTACGAATTATCGTGTTCACCTGTATAAAATGACTTCCACTGAAATTGCAAACCTAAGCAAAGGTAAATCGTGATTTTGCAGAACTTGTGAGGAGAAAGTAATCGGTTCCTAAGCAGTAAACCGACTTCTAAAAAGGGAAGCAAAAAGAACAAGTCCATGCGGTACTTTCTATCATTCGTCTAGCAGAAAGATCCTGTGCTCACCAGTATACAAGGACTTCCGCTGAGGTGGCAAATACAAACAAAATTAAAGGCGATTTCGCAAAACGTGCGAGGAGAGAAAAGTCGTTTTGCCCCAGTGTACACCGACTTCTAGGAATTTAAGAGAGAGGAACAAAGCCAAGTCCTACTTTTTACTATAAAATATATAAGGGACCCGAATGTAGCAATCAGCCAGAAACGAAAAGTAGAAACCTCAGAGAATGAGAAGAACTGGACAGAGAACTCTGAAGGGCACATCTTAAGAGATTTTTATTTTGTAAGTTTCACAAATGAGACTCTTTTCCGAGGGCAGCTAGGAAAGGCTCCCGCTGCAATCACAGGGCTCCTTAGTCCCAAAGATGCTCCTGCAGAGGCCGCTCCTCAAGGTGTACACGGTGTAACCAATCCAGTCCAAGCAGCCTGAGAAAGCTCCGACGGGACTCCACCCAGCCGGCAGGAGTCTGCGGTGCTCCGAAGGGTCCCCGCGGTCTGGTCTCCTCCAGCCTTCTGTCCCCAGGCGATGCGTCCTGGTGCAGGGAAGCTGCTGGTGCAAGAGTCCTTCGGGTTCCTCCGCAGAGTCCGCCTCTCCTGAAGATGCCTCTGGCTTCTTCTGTGTCCCGGGCCAGAGGCCCACAGTGGGCAGAGCGGGTCCGGGTTCCGAGGTGCAGTGGGATCTGGGCAAGACTTCCTTTTGAGGGTAGACCCAGCGAAGCCGCCAACAAGGACTGGAAAGCAGTTCCGAAACCAAACCACCACCGTGGCCTGAGGATTCTCCCAGCACAGGATAGAAAGGGAGTGGGCAAAGCCCAGAATCTTCTGAGTTCAACAGAGATGCAGGCTGGGGCTCTGGCGCCCCTGCTGTGGAATCCCAAGCCTCTTTCACACGGCCAGGAAAATGCGGCTACATCGCGCGCGCGGGGCTCTGATCTCCAGGACTCAAGCTTTGCACAGATGAAGTAGGCTAGCCTACAGCAGTACTGCAGCCTGGGTACTTATGCTGTCTCCGGGTGTGGGCAGAGGCAAGGCAGAAGTCTGGAGAAAGTCACGCGACTGAGTGGTAACAAATCAGTGGAGACTGCAGGAAAAAGGAGAACCTGGCAGAGAACGCATAAGCCAAAGCAACAGGCCCATTACTAAAACCAACCAACAAGTCTGCTAGAACTGATACATGAATTCAGCAAAGTTGCAGGATACAAAATCAATGTACAGAAATCAGTTGCATTCTTATACACTAACAATGAAGCAACAGAAAGACAAATAAAGAAACTGATCCCATTCACAATTGCACCAAAAAGCATAAAATACCTAGGAATAAATCTAACCAAAGATGTAAAGGATCTGTATGCTGAAAACTATAGAAAGCTTATGAAGGTAATTGAAGAAGATTTAAAGAAATGGAAAGACATTCCCTGCTCATGGATTGGAAGAATAAATATTGTCAAAATGTCAATACTACCCAAAGCTATCTACACATTCAATGCAATCCCAATCAAAATTGCACCAGCATTCTTCTCGAAACTAGAACAAGCAATCCTAAAATTCATATGGAACCACAAAAGGCCCCGAATAGCCAAAGGAATTTTGAAGAAGAAGACCAAAGCAGGAGGCATCACAATCCCAGACTTCAGCCTCTACTACAAAGCTGTCATCATCAAGACAGCATGGTATTGGCACAAAAACAGACACACAGACCAATGGAATAGAATAGAAACCCCAGAACTAGACCCACAAACATATGGCCAACTCATCTTTGACAAAGCAGGAAAGAACATCCAATGGAAAAAAGACAGCCTCTTTAACAAATGGTGCTGGGAGAACTGGACAGCAACATGCAGAAGGTTGAAACTAGACCACTTTCTCACACCATTTACAAAAATAAACTCAAAATGGATAAAGGACCTAAATGTGAGACAGGAAACCATCAGAACCTTAGAGGAGAAAGCAGGAAAAGACCTCTCTGACCTCAGCCGTAGCAATCTCTTACTCGACACATCCCCAAAGGCAAGGGAATTAAAAGCAAAAGTGAATTACTGGGACCTTATGAAGATAAAAAGCTTCTGCACAGCAAAGGAAACAACCAACAAAACTAAAAGGCAACCAACGGAATGGGAAAAGATATTTGCAAATGACATATCGGACAAAGGTCTAGTATCTAAAATCTATAAAGAGCTCACCAAACTCCACACCCGAAAAACAAATAACCCAGTGAAGAAATGGGCAGAAAACATGAATAGACACTTCTCTAAAGAAGACATCCAGATGGCCAACAGGCACATGAAAAGATGTTCAGCGTCGCTCCTTATCAGGGAAATACAAATCAAAACCACACTCAGGTATCACCTCACGCCAGTCAGAGTGGCCAAAATGAACAAATCAGGAGACTATAGATGCTGGAGAGGATGTGGAGAAACGGGAACCCTCTTGCACTGTTGGTGGGAATGCAAATTGGTGCAGCCGCTCTGGAAAGCAGTGTGGAGGTTCCTCAGAAAATTAAAAATAGACCTACCCTATGACCCAGCAATAGCACTGCTAGGAATCTACCCAAGGGATACAGGAGTACTGATGCATAGGGGCACTTGTACCCCAATGTTCATAGCAGCACTCTCAACAATAGCCAAATTATGGAAAGAGCCTAAATGTCCATCAACTGATGAATGGATAAAGAAATTGTGGTTTATATACACAATGGAATACTACGTGGCAATGAGAAAAAATGAAATATGGCCTTTTGTAGCAACGTGGATGGAACTGGAGAGTGTGATGCTAAGTGAAATAAGCCATACAGAGAAAGACAGATACCATATGGTTTCACTCTTATGTGGATCCTGAGAAACTTAACAGGAACCCATGGGGGAGGGGAAGGAAAAAAAAAAAAAAAAAAAAAAAGGACGTTAGAGTGGGAGAGAGCCAAAGCATAAGAGACTGTTAAAAACTGAGAACAAACTGAGGGTTGATGGGGGGTGGGAGGGAGGGGCGGGTGGGTGATGGGTATTGAGGAGGGCACCTTTTGGGATGAGCACTGGGTGTTGTATGGAAACCAATTTGTCAATAAACTTCATATAAAAAAAAAATAAAAAAAAATAAAACCAACCAACAGGCGCAAAGCAAACGGACAGGCGGAAAACAAACCGAAAGGAGGAAAACAAACCGAAATGAAACCGAAACAAAAGCAAACCATACGGAAACTAACCCAACAAATAAAACATTCATTATTATGGGCAAGAAGAGGATGCCTTTGGAGCACAATTTCTACACCGGCTGGCCTCACATGTCCATGCCCAACAAAGATCAGGCCAGCCCAGGGGAACCAGCTGTGCTGGGGTTGAGAAGGAGATGGCACAGAGAACCCTGAGGTCCTGAGTGGGAGAAACTATGTACTAGGAACGGTTCCCAGACCAAGAACTGTCCTTGGCGCTCCAGGCCATAAAGCAGGCAGTGTGTGCCTCCCGTCTGGCAGAAGGACTGGTGCAGCCTGCAGGAAACAGGGAGACCCAGCATCAGTGGGGCTGAGACTGAGCTTGCTCTCAGTAGGGGAAGGCAAGTCAGAGAGCATGCAGCTGAGTGGTGAAACACGCAAGGAAATAAGTAGGATACATAACAAAGTTAAATTCAGGAAGTAAAATAACATGAGCATTGGATAAACTACCAAGATGTAAATAGAAATCAAAACACATAGATCCCAACACAAATGAAACCAAACACATCAATTCCCAAGGAAAATACACTGCAGGAGAATAGAAGACTAAGGGAGCAAATGCATTCATAGAACCCCTCCCCCTCAGAGAAAGAAAGAAATTGCAAACATGCTAAATGCTCCTTTCCCAGATTATTATATTTCCATCAGCGTCAGCATAATCGTGTGTTCCATAAGCACAAACCCAGAGGAAGCAGGAGTAAGAAATAGCTGCCACTGCTAAGCCAGTATTTGTTACACCTAAAAAAAACCTCATTAGCCAGTCTGTAGGGACTCCACAGGATTTAAAGAGAAGGGGCCAACTTCAGTTGCAAATACAGCATTGTTGCGATTAAGAAATTGAGTTCTACAGTGTCCTTAAACAAAAACATAGCTAAATCAGAATTTCCTTGAACTCTCTGCAAACAAGAAATCTTTTCAGCTGGTGGACAGTGACCTTTAGGGGACTTCATAATAAAAAGCACAGTTTGAACTTCTATTGCAAAAAATTAACTTGGTAGAACTAAGAAATCAACGTAATGAACAGCTAAGGCAGACTGTCACTTGCACAACCAAACCTGCCTACAGTGAAGAAATCATTTTCAGCAGTATATACTGATTTTCACGGGATTTCATATTAACAAATGATTGGCAGACCTTGTGTTTCCAACCCCTAACTTACTATGATTAAGAAACTGCTTTTGTCTCTATACGCACTGACTTTCACAGCATAATAAACAGGAACGCAGCTAAATCTTGATTTACAGAAGTTGCTAGGATGAAGAAATTATTTCCCCCAGTTTATATCAACTCTGAGAGGACTTAGTAAGTGGGGAGAGGGTACTTCCTATGGCAAATGCAGCATTGCTATGATTAAAAAACCATTTTTGCCTCACACCTTGATTTCTAAGGGCTTAATAATGCAAACATACTTAAGGCAGAACACCCCAGAACTGACTCCAAATCAGAAATCTCTTTAGCAAATATACACCGACTTCTAGAAAACTAATAATCAAAAACAGTATGTCTGAATTTCCTAGAATGTCCGACCAATGAGCAATTTTTGTATTCTGTTGATATTGACTTCTCCCAGATTTAGTAATAAAATGTACTTCCTATTGCAAACAAAACAAAACAACTGTTCTAATACTACCCCCCAAAAAGGTAGTTTTGCCAATATACCCCTACTTCTGTGGGACCTAATAACAAACATAAGCATGGCAGGTCATCGCATTTCTGAGAAACACTTGCTACCATTGAAAAAGAAATGGCAGGCCTGATGAACAGGTACAGATTCCTTGCAAATCTGGACACATTCGGTCTGACATTGAGCTCACCTGATCTCAGATATACCAGAGACATGGGTTTATTCAGACTTATTACAACCGGTAATCTTAGGCTGAACTGAAGCGCCCACCTCATGCTACGCTGGTAAGTCGCTAAACCGGGATCCGGTCAGACATAGAAATCTGCAAGGCAGGATCAAATACTCATTTGCCAGAATCAACATGGACTTCCTTTGACTAAGAAGTTCCAGGCCTGGCTAAACCCTTGATTCGCCTAAAGCGGGATCTGCTCCGCGGAGAAATCTCATTGGCCGCTGTTCTCGGACTCGGCCAAGACTGGAAATCGCAGGCGCGACTACACGGGACCTGCTACAACAAGGAAAACCCACGCACCGCTAATTCCAGGTGTGCTAGAAGGAAGACATGCATGATGACGGTGAAACCTGGAGAGTTGGAGACCGAGACCCGACCAGCACAGGCAGTGATTGTTCCAGTGTCCGGATGGAGGCGTTCTGACGTCGCTGTCGTCTCTGCGAAAGAGCGAGCGAGCGCGGGCGCATCTCCACTAGCAAAGGGCCAAAGAGCAGCGGCGGTCTGGACGCTAGCCGCCGAGCAGCCACCAAGACACAGAATGAATGCTCCGGGGAACTAGGGGAGCTGCACCTGTCAAATGGCCAGATCGGGACAATTAGAGAAATGCAAACTGGGGGAGACGAGCGGTGCTGCCTACGACAAACACCCGCACCGCGAAGTCACTGAGAAACAGTGCAGGCCGGGTCGTGGGTGGTGCTGCCACAGAGCCTGTGCACAATCCGGGCTGTGACAGACAAACCGCCGGCTCCGAGCTACTGGCCAAAGTGCCAAGGGGACGGCCGGGAAGGGCGACCACCGGAAGGCCGACACAGGCCTTCCTGGGCAGAGGAAGGGACGGCACCCAACGACCCTGAACTTTGGGCGGAGTTCAAGTAGTGGCGCGGAAATCCCAGAGTTATCTGGTGGGCGCTGCTCTCGAAAGTGGTGATGAGAAACAGGCTGCTGGGTACCGGCGCGGAGCTGCCCCCCGAGGAACACCTGGCTGGGCTCATGCACAGGTGCTGCCCCTTGACCCCACCCCCACCCCGATTTCCCAGCTGCCAGTGGGGCCGGGAACGGAACACCCCGCAAAGCGAACGGATGGGTGACACCGGCGAAACACACCCAGCTCCGCGCCAAGCAGAGCCACCTCCACCGGGAAAGCGCCAGCCCGGCTCTGCCAGAAACTGTGACCGCACATCATGGGCCATGCACCTAGTGGAGGGGAGGCTGACACCTGCCAACGCTGGAAGGAGCAAGGGCCAGCAGAGAGCACTGATCAGTGCAGGGGCCTGAGAGTTGGTCTCAGGGAAGGGAGATGTGCCTTCCCAATCTCCTGCTTGGATGGGTACCCCCAGGGGAAATAAGGAGAAACTGGGGCTGAGATCCCTCAACGGAGCTGCCTGAGCGACCTGCAGTTCCCTAGAAGGAGTGGTGCTGGGACACTCCCTATGCCAGCACAGCAAATGGCTGTGGTGGAGCCAAAGATGAACATCCCTCCTCCCAGAGCAACTGTGGTGCCGGGAGGAACCAGCAGTTCTGACCATTCTGGCAGCTCTAGTGGGAAACCCTTGGTTCTGAATCCGGGGTTGCTGTAGCCCATAAACTAGCACCGGGTGCTACTCCTGAAAAGTGGTACAAGCACTACTGCTTCCACTGTCCGTTCCCAAATCAAAAGCACTGGGTGGAAGGAAATCTTCGTTTTGTTGTTTGTTTTGTTTCGTTTGTGGCAGAAGCAGTCCCCACTCCCTCCCCAGTAACACCCTGCCCATCTAATGTTTCCTTCTTTGGGAATACGCAGGCAAAGCCCTGCTGGGAGTTATGGAGACTCAGGGTTCCTGGCCACTTAATCTCTGGACAACCAGCTTCTAAACTTAGGAGCCTAAAACTAGATTCTGTCAGCCACAGCACCCTTCTGCTGGCCCTCCACTTCCACATAATAGCCCTCTACCTCCTCTGACCTTCCCCAGCTTGATTCCACTACCAACCTTGTCCCTTTCCCTAACCACCAGGCCTAGCAGCCACTCCAGGTTCTACCCCAGGAATTGGCGACTCCCTGGGGCTTGTCCCACCTTCCCAGGACAATTTCCTCTATGCCACTCTGGTAGTCCAGTGGGACAATAAAATTTCAGTCTTTTTTTTTTTTTTGCCCCTATTAGATACCAGGGCCCAGGTCACTGTCATTCCATGAAATCCCTCTCAGTTCCCAAAAGGAAAGTCCTTATCCTTATAGGGCATTGCTGACAAAACAATCAAAGGTGTATAAACCCATTGGGATGTAGCTATTGGGAACATTCACTTCAAATGGCCTCCTCTGGTGGTGGCCCCCTGGCTCTTTCTTTCCTTACTATAAGCATGGATGCCTTGACAGGATGCCATGCTCTTGTTCTTCCTAACTGGCCTGCCAAATGGATGCCTTGACCACTCCTCTCTAGTCAAGACAGTAAACACTCCCCAGTATGACTTAAAGAAAGCACTGAAGGCCTATCCCATTATTAAAGATATGCTTCAGCCAAGAGTCATGGGGAGCCTGGGTGGCTCAGTCGGTTAAGTGGACTCTTGCTTTCCACTCAGGTCATGATCTCAAGGGTTCATAAGTTCCAGCCTCATATCCGGCTCTGCATGGTTGCTTGAGATTCTCTCTTTCTCTCCCCCCTCCTCCACGTATGCACACACACTCTCTTTCTCTCTCAAAAATAATATATAAACTTTTTAAAAATTTTTTTAATTTTTTAAATATTTTTTTAAATTTTATTTTTTTAAACTTACATCCAAATTAGTTAGCATATAGTGCAACAATGATTTCAGGAGTAGATTCCTTAGTGCCCCTTACCTATTTAGCCCATCCCCCCTCCCACCACCCCTCCAGTAACCCTCAGTTTGTTCTCCATATTTATGAGTCTCTTCTGTTTTGTCCCCTTCCCTGTTTTTATATTCTTTTTGTTTCCCTTCACTTATGTTCATCTGTTTTGTCTCTTAAAGTCCTCATATGAGTGAAGCTATATGATATTTGTCTTTCTCTGACTAATTTCACTTAGCATAATACCCTCCAGTTCCGTCCACTTAGCTGCAAATGGCAAGATTTTATTCTTTTTGATTGCCGAGTCATTCTCCATTGTGTATATATACCACATCTTCTTTATCCATTCATCCATCGATGGCCATTTGGGCTCCTTCCATACTTTGGCTATTGTTGATAGTGCTGCTATAAACATGGGGGTGCATGCGCCCCTTCGAAACAGCACACCTGTATCCCTTGGATAAATGCCTAGTAGTGCAATTGCTGGGTGGTAGGGTAGGTCTATTTTTAGTTTTTTGAGGAACCTCCATACTGTTTTCCAGAGTAGCTGCACCAGCTTGCATTCCCAATCTTTATTTATTTTTGAGAGAGAGACAGAGTGTGAGCAGAGGAGGAACAGAGAGAGAGGGAGACACAGACTCTGAAGCAGGCTCCAGGCCCTGAGCTGTCAGCACAGAGCCCAACTCGGGGCTTGAACTCACAAACCGTGAGATCCTGACCTGAGCTGAAGTTGGACGCTTAACCGACTGAGCCACCCAGGCGCCCCTAAACTTTTTAAATTAAAAAAAAGTCTTTATTCCCAAAGCTCCCCCCTTTCAATAGCCCCATAGGCTGGTATTAAGCCAACCACTAATGCATGACACCTCACCGTTGACTATCCAAACCTCACTGCTCAGGTTCCCTGATTTAGGCTCCAATTCCTAATATTATAGAACTGATTATAGGACATACAACAGGCCCAAAGAACATCCTTCACAGTCACTGACCTAGCTAGTATGTTCTGTTTTGTTCCCACTGTGTACGAGTCTCAGGCCCAATTTTCTTTCACTTTTTAAGGGACTCAGTTTACATTTCCTTTGCTCCCACTGGGATATTTATAAACAGTCCTGCAATTGCACATCACCTCTGCTAGCAGGTTTGATAGGATTTAAGTACCTTACAATTGGAAAGATGCCATTTGGGCATTATATTGATGACATTATATGAGGACACGATGATATAATTCCCTCTGAGGAGGCAGTACAGGCATATTTGCACATCCTCACAGACACATTTACACAGGCCCAGGTTTTTTTAAATTTTTTTTTCAACGTTTATTTATTTTTGGGACAGAGAGAGACAGAGCATGAATGGGGGAGGGGCAGAGAGAGAGGGAGACACAGAATCGGAAACAGGCTCCAGGCTCTGAGCAGTCAGCACAGAGCCCGACGCGGGGCTCGAACTCACGGACCGCGAGATCGTGACCTGGCTGAAGTCGGACGCTTAACCGACTGCGCCACCCAGGCGCCCCACACAGGCCCAGTTTTATCTGTCAAGTTTCTAGGCATCATCTAGTCCTTTCATCGCAGAAAAACTAAAAGTTACCCAGATGTGTTAATGCTATCTGGGAAAACTGAAAAAAGAATATGCTTCTAGAAATTATGAAATGTATTTATAAATTTGCAAATTTAAAGAATGCTGCTATAACACTCAGTTCACAATTGCTTACTTAGTTTTCACTAGAAATTAAGGTGATCTAAATAATATATGCAACTCAAACTACTGGAAATAAGGGAAGCATCTTCATGTGCCAAAAAAGTAGGATGTGTTTCAATAAGAGAAGATGTGAGGAAAGGAGGTACATTTTTTTCTTAAGGGAAAAGAAAGTAATTTTGTCTCAAAGTGAGGGTGTTTAAAGAAGAAAAACAGGAAAAAAATGGAATGCAGAAAAGAAAGTTTGTAGAAGGATTATAGATAAGGAATTTTAATGTTTAATTTATTTTTAGAGCAAGAGACAGACCTTGAGTGGGGTAGGAGCAGAGAGAGAGGGAGACACAGAATCTGAAGCAGGCTCCAGGCTCTGAGCTGTCAGCACCCTAGAAAAGGAATCTTTGAAAAGGAGTTGTAATGTGTAGTCAAACTAAGATTAAAATTAATGTACTTAAAAATGAGTTTTAATATCAAAAGTAAACTGGTGTGAAATTAAAATTTTGTTTTCTCTCTGTTAAAAGGACAGTTTTCTTGGGATTTATTGTATGATTATGATATATTGTGTAAAGTTTCTTTACCTTTTTTATGATAAATTACTTTTATTACATTATATTTGGTAGTCACACTCAATCAACAAGGTCAACAGAAACTTGTAAATATTCTGCTAAATAACACACTCTATGTACATACATTTTCAGTACAGTAACATTAAAATACTCCATTTCCTTTATTCATGTACCTTTGCAAAGTGGGGAATAAATATACAAACACAGAGGGGCACCTGGGTGGCTCACTCAGTTAAGTAGCCAACTCTTGATTTCAGCTCAGGTCATGCTCTCATAGTTCTTGAGATCAAGTCCTGAGCCCTGCGCTGTCAGCACAGAGCCAGTTTGCAATTCTCTCTCTCCCTCTCTCTCCCTCTGCCCTTCCCCACCCTCAAAATAAATAAATAAACATTAAAAAAAAAAAGATACAAACAGAAAAACGTCTTATCTTGAGCTGGTAAGAGTAACAGAAGTTACAATTATATTTATTGATAAGCCAATGATTGACCCTGACACTATCAACACACAACTCAAAAGTAGCCCTTGTTCAGAAAAGTGTGGTAGACGGTTCATGGAAGTGATACCGTGTGGTCTCCACAGTGGTCTATTTGAGGTGATTTTTTTTTAATGGCTAAACTGGATTACTAACTCATAATAAAATGTAACTAGTCAAATTTAAACCATGATCAAAATGGGTCTACACATGCCTTTCAAAGCCCTGCTGGTCGCAGTCAGGAGGGGACTGCTTGCTGCACATTGTGCACAACTGCCTGTGACTTTCAATATGTTCTTCAAATTTGCTCTGATTATAGTTGGGAGGGAACATTAATCCGCAGAGGGGACCCTTCTTGTGAACATCAAAGCTGGAATCAAAGCAAAAGCCTGTCCTGTGCCCATGTGCCCATGTAAATGCTGACTTGGAGGGTCAGGAGCAGTGGGCACACTCTCATCTTCTTTTTTGTCCTCAGATCTTCTAAACCATCAGGCCGACTAAGGTATCTGGCAGGCTGGCTGCAAAGACCATCATCTTCAGTCCTCAAGTGGGCTCTCACAGGTACCCTTCGGATTTCATCTGGGTAAAAACACCATCTGTGGGGTGCCGGGTGGCTCTGTTAAGAGTCAGATTTCTGCTCAGGTCATGATCTCAGGGGTTCCTGAGGTGGAGCCCTGCACGTGCTCCATGATGCCAGCACAGAGCCTGCTTTGGATCCCCTGTTTCTCCTCTCTCTCTGCCCTCCCCCACTTGCTCACTCTCTCTCAAACATAAAATACATTTTTTTAAAAAAAGCACCATCTGCTCCATCTCTGGTTTCCTGTGTTGCACAAGGATTAACATATTGCAGAACGGGTTGTATATTCAGCACTGCAGCAACATGACCATTTTGCTCTGAGCATACGTTGAGACACTGTGAAATCTTCTGAGAACCCTGGAAATTCTGACCTTCCGTTTCCTTTCTGCTTGATTTTCTAGAGTTCTTTCAAGTTCCTTGCTCCTGGAAAGGTTTTCCAAATGTGAAGTTAGACCATCTATTTCTTTGTCTCTCTCTCAAGTTTGTCATTGTCCTGTACTTCCACCACTGCTGGTTTTACATTTCCAGCAATCTTCACTTGTTCTATTTTGACTCCACTTTTGCAAGTTCATCAGCATATTTATTGCATTTTGTTTTCTCATCCTACAAGAGTTTACATTTATTATATTTTTGTCTTGTCAGCAATGTCCTTGGTCATTTCACAGACTTGCCCCTTTGTTACAAGGGCAGAAACTGTCTCAGCTGCAGACAGTGATGGCTTTTACATCTACAGTAGAGCCAGCAGTAACTGGGTCTGTGTTTATTGAGGCATCCTTTACTTTCTGCCGATTCCCAATTTTCATGGTGAATACGCTGTTGCTACTGGCTGATTGGTCTGAAAGTGTATTTATTTGTTTTGGGCCCCTCTGGCATTCCTTGAATTATCTTTGTAATTAGTGATCTGCTGCCATCTGAAGATGATGTTTCAAATCTTCCACTTCTCTTCTCATATCGTGCACCCATGTATCAGTCTCTTCCTGATCCCTTTTCACAGCATTTAGTTGACGTCCTGCCACTGCATCAGCTACCTGCTTTTTGACTTTCTCACTTTCCAGCTGTGCAGCATGCAGCTCTGCCATTGTTTGATCTCCCACATTCACAGCATCACTACGTTCTTTGGCCAGAAAGACCATTTCTTGCCCAGTTGCCTGAATCTGTTCCTCTGCTTTACAAAGTTGCTCCTTTAAAAGCAAACAAACCACACACACACACACACACACACACACACACACACACACACACACACACCCTGTATCTTCCTTACTTGAGGTTATAAACAAGAAAGCCCTTTGCAGATTTTCCTTTTCAGCCAAACAGAACTGCAGCCTTCCAATATCTTCTTGGCAATAAGTAATCATGCTTTTTTTTAAGTTTTTTTTTAAGTAATCTTTATACCCAACATGGGGCTCAAACTCACAACCCAGAGATCAAGAGGTGCATGTTCCCCTGGCTGAGTCAGCCAGGAGCCTGACTAATCATGCTTTCTTTGTTCCCATCTAAATTCTTTAACGTCTGGACCTCTGACACGGCTTGGTATTTTATATTTCAGTATTCTTCAAAGGTACCTTAATAAAGTTCCTTCTCATCCTTTTCCATCTTCAACTAATGTTCCAGTTGTTCTCTTTCATATCATGCCTTCCTGAGTTTGTCCTGTAAACTGCCTCATTCAGTTTCTTTTCAATTGCTTTCTGTGTCACTGACACAATATTTTCCTCAAGCTGGAGAGCTTTGCATGTAACATCACTGTATCTCTTCTTAAACCCTTCATTTTCCATTTCTAACTTTGTGATACTTCAACAAGACCCTCTTGCTCAGATTGCAATTAGTTGGTCACATCTTTCTTTCTCATGGTTACCTTCTCTTTGCATTCTTCCAACTTGTTCTGCAAGTTGTGCTGGTTCTTTTTCCAGAACATCAATGAAATGTAAGAGTTCTTCTTTTTCTTTCATGGTTTTCTCAATTTTCAACTCGAGAAGGCCAACTTTTGTGGTCACCACTAACATGTCAGAATTTCCTTCATCTTCCATAGTAAGTAACTCTTCAGCTGGAGAAGTTCTCAACTGGAAAGGTGTACTTGCTCCACGAATTTCACCCTAATGGGTAACATAACAGAACTAATAAAATGCTCCATCATCATTTGGAAGGCAATATCCTTGAAATGCAAATACACAATTAACTGTGGTTCCTTCTACATAATGTTCAGGCATACAAGGCCATAACAATGTGTGATAATCACAAGCAGTACTCCATCCAACCTTGAATATATCAACCCAATCTTTTGGATGTGGATGGACATATGGAGTTACGGTGCAATGACATTCCAGGTGTGAATTAGGAAGATAACTCTTGGGCACATATTTTTTTTTAATGTTTATTTATTTCTGAGACAGAGAGAGACAGAGCATGAGTGGGGGAGGGCCAGAGAGAGAGGGAGACACAGAATCCAAAGCAGGCTCCAGGCTCTGAGCTGTCAGCACAGAGCCCGACGTGGGGCTCAAACTCACAGACCGCGAGATCATGACCTGAGCTGAAGTCAGACGCTCAACCGACTGAGCCACCCAGGCGCCCCTCTTGGGCACATATTGAAAGATGAAATGGGCAAAGTTGGAAGTCTGCAAGGGGACTTGTTGAAAAGATGTCATTGTGAATCCTTCAAGGGGCTCTAGGACAGAGGGAGCATTTGAGAGCCTCTGAGCCTATACCACCATCAGCGTTTGACCTCTTCCACCTCACTGCTTCGCTCCACCAACTGGCTATACTCCCCAAGTTTCTTTACCTTTTAACTATTAGGTTTCATAATCATCTGTGGTCCTAAGTAGAGAAGGGCTTTAAAACTTTTTTTTAAATATTTTTTACAAATTTCCCAAAATCAAATTGTAAATGAAGTCTTTTTGACCTACAATATTTCAAAGTATTTGCTAAACTAATTAGGCTTATTTGATATGTATATTTCATGGGAAGTATTGTCAAATAATACTAAGCCTTCTTTACATTGTATTTGTAAGATTGTGGCACATGTAGAGGAAGTCCATTCTCTTTCTGCAAGAAATGGGCCCACACTGCCAGACTTTTGCCATCTTGATGTGTTTATGACATGGCAACGTTTTGCTCC
Organism: Lynx rufus; assembly: GCF_022079265.1. Lineage (NCBI taxonomy): Eukaryota > Metazoa > Chordata > Mammalia > Carnivora > Felidae > Lynx > Lynx rufus. The sequence goes on along the minus strand of NW_025814823.1, from coordinate 204,891,845 downwards.
TGAATCAGAGAAATTAAGATGGGTGAACAACTGGAGTATTACTCAGCAATCAAAAAGAAGGAAATCTTGCCATTTGCAATTACGTGGATGAACTGGATGGTATTATGCTAAGTGAAATTAGAGAAAGACAAAAATCATATGGCTTCACTCATATGAGGACTTTGAGACAAAACAGATACATAAGGGAAGGGAAACAAAAAGAATATAAAAACAGGGAGGGGGACAAAACAGAAGAGACTCAAAAATATGGAGAACAAACTGAGGGTTACTGGAGGGGTGATGGGAGGAGGGATGGGCTAAATGGGTAAGGGGCACTAAGGAATCTACTCCTGAAATCATTGTTGCACTATATGCTAAATAATTTGGATGTAAGCTTTAAAAAATAAAAGATAAAATAAAAAAAAAGAGATGGGTAAACAATGGTTGTAAATTAAATGAACACTCAGGGATATGGGAAACCCAAGACACTTGCTTGGTTCCTCCTACCTCCCTCGAAAACCCCCATTTTTTTGCTTTTTGCATTCCTTCACCATCCTAAATGACCCAACTTATGAATAAACATTGTGGGAAAAGCTTCAATACAGTTGCAAAAAAAAATTTTACCAGTAATGTCTGATTTCCATCTAGGTCCATAATCCTGTAAAACTGGTTTTGTTCCCAGAGGCTTCAGACCTCCTTCTGGACCCTTTGAACACCTACAGCTAGACTTCATTCAACTGCCACTCATTATTGGTTATGAATATGTTCTTGTTATTGTATGTGGTTTTCCAGAAGGGTTGAAGTTTTCTCCTGCTACAAGGTTGATGTCCTCATGGCAGCAAGGAAACTGTAAGAAATTGCGTTTCCCACCTGGTATACCTTTCCCAATCTCCAGCGACAGAAGAACCCACCTTCACCAGGCAAATCAAGGAACCTGGATGAAAACCTTGCAAACTTCTTGGAATTATCATTGTCCCTATCATCCTCAATCTTCAGGTAAGGTTGAGAGAACTAATGGGATCCTCTAACTTTATTTTTTTTTTTTTTTTTAAATTTTTTTTTTTCAACGTTTATTTATTTTTGGGACAGAGAGAGACAGAGCATGAACGGGGGAGGGGCAGAGAGAGAGGGAGACACAGAGTCGGAAACAGGCTCCAGGCTCTGAGCCATCAGCCCAGAGCCCGACGCGGGGCTCGAACTCACGGACCGCGAGATCGTGACCTGGCTGATGTCGGACGCTTAACCGACTGCGCCACCCAGGCGCCCCGGGATCCTCTAACTTTAAACTAAACTTGCCAAAACAACTGTACTTTCCTGACCGAAGGTATTGCTTTTGATTTTGCTGACTATTCACGGTATCCCTCTTGGGAAACACAAACTCATTCCACATGAGATAGTCACCAGGAGACCAATGTCTATGGGTATACAACTTTCTCCTGATCCTTTATTATCTCATGCTAATATGACTGGCTTCTTAAGTCTTCAATGTCTTATGGTAAAGCCTATCATCAACAGGTTAAAGAAGCCTCTCCAGACTCTAATTCAAAGGATCTTCTTGGTCATAGTGGGGAGATCAGTGATTGGGTATTCTGGAAATAGCATTAGAGAAAACAGTGTTTGAGCCTCATTGAAAAGGACCTTACCAAGTGCTCCTGACCACTGACACTGCTGCAAAATTGGAAGGCATTGAGCCTTGAGTACACATGTAACAACTGAAGAAGGATCCACCTGATATCTGGTGGTTTACAGACACTGGAGACCTCTGAAACAAATTGACAGGGAAGAGAAATAGCTGGCATTGAGGTAAACTGCTTCTGCCCAAGACAATGGATCAAGACTTCATACTTTAAATATGAAATAGGTTCTCCCTCTTTTCCTTTTCTTTACTTTGGCATTGGCCTGGAAAGATAATGCCTCATTCGTAGCTCCCAGGCCATTGCTAAGGGAGGTAACCTTCCAGATTGCTGGATTTGTCATCAAAGATTCTGATCTTTCCATGATGCTAAAGATCCTCTAGTCTTCCATGTGACCAATTTATCTTCTTTTCCTCCTGTCCCTGTAAAATACAATCAATCACCTCTAGAAGTCTCTTACTTTGTTCAACTTTTATGGCCAGAGCATCCAATACCTTCTTTTTACCTTTCTCCAATAATAAATGTATTTACCAGTGTGTGAGCCAGCCTAACACCATCTTGAACAAATCTACCTTGGTGACCATTCCATGACCTGAAGCCTTCTTGAACATAGCATCCTCCCCATTTTTTTTTCTGTTTAAGCACACCCTAAAGTACAGTTTTAGGGCATAACATCCTTGATATGCTCTGGAGATATGAATGTAATTTTCAAACACTTCCTCCTAGATGGTCCCCAGAACATACTCTCCAGCCTTTGAGACTATATTTAACATGCCTGCACTCTCTATACCATCTGGCAAAAAAAGGGAGTGCATCAGCATTGGGTAGAAGAATATCAAGCTGCCTTTGACCGAGCTAAGGTAGTAGCTGCTCAAGCACAGGCTTTAGGGCACCTTTCCCTGGTATACCCCGACCTTAGATGTGACTGCTACACCAGATAAGATGAACTGGGCTTGATGGAAGGAACAGCATGGGAAGTTAACTCCATTTAGCTTTTGTTCACAACTCTGGAAGGGAGCAGAGAGCTGAAATTCTCCTATTGAACAGTGTTGAGTCCATAAGGTCCTTTAACAAGGGGAGCCCTTAATGACCATCCCTCTGATAAATGCCTGGACCAGTTTGCCTATAAAGGGGTGGACAGATGGTATATTTGCAAGAATGGCATCTGCAGTAGCACAAGCCTCTAAGATGCTTACTTACAACAAAGGAGTGTTCTCTCCACTAGTCCATCGGGAGCTGAATTACATGCTAACTTTGGGCAGCAGAATGTGAAATCTTTAATGCCCCCCCAGCCTCCTATGGAGAGACCCCATAACACATAAAGAAAGGCAAATACCATATTCCTAAAGAAGCTTGCTATACAGATGGGTTTATTAGAGAGAATCCTAGTACTGGACTACAGTAGCGATCTAGCCCCAGACTGATACTATCCGGTTTGAGACTTGGAATAGGCTAAAAGCAGCCAATGGGCTGAATTGAGAGCTGCCTGGATGGTATATATACACGCACCTTGGCTCCTTACCCTCTGCATGGACACTTGGGCTGTCTATAGGGGTTTGACAACACAGGTGGCCCAATGGGCTAGGGACCCACAGAAATCATTGTAAGTAGCAGAAATATGGAAAGATATATAGGAAAGGATACAGGACTCTGCTGCCTCCTATACTGATTTCCATGTCTCGGAGCATAGGCCTCCCTCACCCCCTGAGAATATTGAGACAGACCCCTTAGCAAAGATCAGGGCCCTTACCCCCATACAAAGTTTAGAATTGATTGCAGGGGTTCATAAGCACAGTGAGCATCTCAGTACAAGGGTGGGATGGAGCATAGTGAAGTGCTGTACTGACCTCCTAGCAGCTGTTAGCAACTGCCTGATCTCTTACAGTCTGAGACCTAGGAAGGTTCCACACACCACACAATCCTCCTGGGATCCAACCAGTTTTAGACTGGCAAATTGATTGTATTGGTCTTCTACCCACAAGGCAAGAAAAAAAGCACATCCGAACTTGTGGTGATACAGCTTCTGGGCTCACACAAGCCACCCCTGCAAAAGAGCTAATCAAAATGCCAACATCAATGGCCTCGAACAACTTTGTGTCATGTATGGATAACCTCAAAGGATACATAGTGATAGGACATATATTTCACTGGACACAGGACTGGGCTCATGAACAGGACATACATGGGCAGTTTCATCTAACCTATAATCAACAAGCTGCTGGGCTCACTGCAAGGAAGAATGACATTCTCAAAGCTCAACTCAGAGCCCTCTTACAGTGGCACATCTTGCCAGAAGCCATGACCTTGTTAAATTTGACAGCCTGTAGCCACACCCCAAACCCACGGTTAGGTACCAAAACCAGCATGCCTTCTGGAAAACGAGGCCTGAAGCACTGGTTCCCGAGCTCAAAGCAGGCCAGAAACAACTGTATTCTGTGTTCCTCAGCCCATTCTCCCTGGGGGAGGGGACGCTTGGATGGGGCTTGGAATGGCAACTTCCCCCAAGTTGAACAGGCTGTTTCTTGCCAGAGTGTGAGAAATATCCTGGAGGGCTAAAGTGGTCCCTGTTGATCCTGCTGGAGTTGGGGCCAAAACAGTCAACATATACGTATTCCACACAGGCATCGATACCACAAAGCACGATACGGCTGATTACCTGACATGCTTGTTTGCACCACCTTTAATTTTACACGGACAGGCTGACTCTTTGGCCTTAGGCAGCGTGTCTGGTGTGTCCCTCCTGCTCATGCACCTCAGACTCCCTCTGTCCTCACGACAAAGAGTGAAGCCACTAGCATCATACTGAGGGAGAGGGTTTTCCCAGACAGTACCCACTAAGCATTTATTCTTTTGTCCTTAGCCTGCTGTTCCTCTCTCATGCTAGTGAAGGAAACCCTTTTCTGCAGTGGGCATAGACCTACAGAGATGGTTTACAGTGGGATTCATGCTAGCAATGAGGTTTGCTCCCTTTTTCAGGGGTTTCTTTTACTGCTGCTGTCTGTACTGCTGCTGTGGTTTAAGCCCTCAATTTGAACGCCGTCTGGCAAAAACACCTACCTCCAAAAGCCCCTCCATGATGGCTCAGGGAATATGGCGGAAGAGGTGGGTGTGTGAGGTCGCAAGAGCTGGATTTGAGGGGTGGAGTGTCTGAGCCAGACGAACACCATCTTGGACAAATCTGCCATGATGATCGTTCTGCGACCTGAAGACTTCTTCAGCACAGCAACACACCCCTTATTTTTTCTGTTTGTTTAACCGCACCCTTGAGTACACTCTTGGGGTAGAACATCCTTAACCTGCTGTAGAGGTATGACTGTGATCCTCAAACATTTCCTCCTGGGTAGTCTCCTCGGCACGTACTCCCCAGCCTGGAGTGCTATAAAAGCGAGTCTTACAGGAGGTGGGGTTGTGGAGATCTATTCACTTTGTAGCTACCCAAGACATACCTCTGTCTGTAAGTCCCTTTAATAAACTATTTCTTGTCAAGCTGGACTTGTTGGCCTTTTTCTCCAGTCTTAGAGCTCCTCCAGCCTCTGTGGGGTGTTTTCCTTTTCATGGAATACCCATCCTCCGTGGAAGGCATCCTTGCTTGCATACAAGGCAGGAAAAGGTCAAGCCACTTATGGCTTTGGCAGTGTAATCGGAGCATGGTTGCTCAGGCTCACACAGCATTGGCCGCTTGAGTTTCTCTTTTCCTGACTGAACTTGACAGGTAGAGTGTATGTGACCAGGAGTGGGTTCAGAAAACAATTTAAAAAGGAGAATTTAGAATTGGTTTTCAGACCCAGAAATCAACATAACCCTAGAGGATGAGTATTGGTAAATTTGCTAAACTTGAACATGAATGCTTCATTTCTACTGAAACATGGTAGACAGGTTATAACTTTTTATTATCTGCAGTGAAAAATTTACTGAAGTCAAAATACTGGAGGTCTAATTGGTTGTCTTTGTAGACCATTTCGATGAGAGTGAGGGCTACAATAACCACAGGGTGTGATGGCTGCCTCCACTGAATTGTAGGAGTCACAAAAACAAAAGATACAAGGATTTAAATTTTTGAAAGAAAAAGTTTCAGTAATGCCCCTTTAAAAAGCCTTGTTTCTCATAGGTACAGTGAAGAGAGGGCCAAAAATCAGACCCAAAATTGGAACCTTTTAGAGGCTGAATTAAAATAGAAGGTGAATTCACATCTTTGCCACACCTCTCACGTGCAAGCAGGGGGACTGATGAGCAAGTAATAGGACTCTGTGGATTCAAATGGGTTAATGTGGGTGGATCTTTGTCAATATAAGAACCTTCAATCCCCATATCTCTCTGAGCTTCCCTTGAAGAACGAGTCCCTCATCGAAGGAGGCTAGCCCTTCCTTGATTAAAGACACAGAGAAGATCTCACCTGAGAAAGTTAGCTTCTAGAAGAATGCCAATTCACCTAAAGTCATAAGCATCATAATTCATTCCAAACCCGTAACTAGCTGTAGATACTAGAATGCCCCAAAGGGACAACTATATAGTGTGAATTTGGATTTATTGCTCATGTATCAAAACATGTAGTTAACTTACATTGGCAGAAACCTTTGGAATGTGTACGGAAATGAATCTTAAAGGTTCTATACTAAGAAGGTCAGAACATGACATGAAACATACAAAATTTATTTACATGGATGCAGATAGAATTTCTAGCTTTCATGTACTTAAGCAGGCAAGAAAGTCTCCAGCAGGCTTAAATAGTTGGGTAAAGTATTTCTTCAATGGAAGCCTACATAGAATCAGGCTCAGTTGTCACAACTTGCCTGTAAAATGAGGAAGAACTTAAAAACTTAGGAGTATCTCATAACCAACCAATTCTATTCCAAGGTCTACACACAAGAGAAATTCTTACACATGTACACCAGGAAACATAGAATAGAATGTCCAAATCTTCACTGTCTACAGCAACAAAATTCTGGTGGAGAGGGAGGAATCAAAGACCCATCAATTGATGAGTGGATTAAATGATCTGTGGTATATTTACAGAATGGAATATTTTACGAGAATTCAAATAAATAAACTACAACAATATTCAAAATCATGGTGGTGGTACACTATTCACAGAAATAATAAGGGTAAAAGACCACAGGGTCACCCGAGTGACTCAGTTGGTTAAGTGTCCACTTCTTGCTGTCGGCTCAAGTCATGATCTCAAGCTTCATGAGTTCAACCCCTGCATCAGGCTCTGCGCTGGCAGTGTGGAGGCTGCTTAGAATTCTCTCTCTCTCCCTCTCTCTCTCTGCCCCTCCCCTACTTGTGCTGTCTCCGTCTCTCTCAAAATAAATGAACTTAAAAATTTTTTTAATTTCAAAACTACATACAGCACAGTTGTGTTTTATAAGGAGAAAAACAAAAATATCATTAAAATATGTAAAATAATATTTAAAATATTAAATTATATTCATAAAAAGTAAAACTATACAAAAATGAAAGCGATGAATAAATCAACCCAATTGCAGCGTTGGGAGGATGGAATACAGGAAAATCTTACCCACAAGAAACTAGACTGAAAGACTCATCTTATATATCTACACCAAAAATGGATTTCTCAACACTGAATGGCAAACTTACATCCATCCATCCAGCCACACGGACAGCTACACACCTCAAACTTCCCCAAATGGGGCTGTAGAGCATGGAGCAGCACGCACACTAGAAAATGTGTTTTCCATGGATAGCTGGCTCAAGTAAGAGTGGGATTGACGGGTGGGAATTCTCATATGCGGATTCACTTCCAAACTCTACAGACAGATAATCCACTCAAGCACTGTGGAGAAAACTAACAAACGAAGCAAGAAACAAAAATTATTTCTGGAAAATTGCACCTTATAGACATTGCAGGAGTGGAGAAGATGATTTCCCAGTAACATAATCCTTTCAGCCTCCTGAACCACTCTGTGAAAAGACAAACTTTTGTTCCAAATCTGGTGAATACAAAGCTGAGTATAAACTCAGAACCTAGGAAAAAAATAAATAAATAAATAAATAAATAAATAAATAAATAAATAAATAAACTCAGAACCTAGGAAGAAAAAAGAGCGACACCTTTACCATACACAAAGCTAAATATATTGTGCTCTCACCCAAAAAATACCCACCATCAATTTAGTTGAAAAGGAAAGAAAATTATGGGAAATATTGAAATTGTTGACAAAAGGCAGTACAAAGAGCTCCTTCAACAGAAACAGTAAGCTGAAACCACAGGCTTCATCAGGAAGTACTTCTAAAATTGACCCCCCAGAAATAAAAATTCCCACTTATTTTTTTAAATAACAATTCAATTCTCTCGATTTTTTATTTTAGTTACTGTTATTTTATTTTATTTATTTTTAACATAATGCCCTATCATGGGGTTCGATCCCTAGGAGGTTTTCTTTTATTTTTTTCCAATTTTTAAAAATATAATTTATTGCCAAATTGGCTCACATACAACACCCAGTGCTCATCCCAACAAGTACCCTCCTCAGTGTCCATCACCCATTTTCCCCTCTCCCTCACCCCTCATCAACCCTGTTCTCTGTATTTAAGAGTCTCTTATGGTTTGCCTCCCTCTCTGTAACTATTTTTCCCCCTTTCCTTCCCCCATGGTCTTCTGTTCAGTTTCTCAAGATCCACATATGAGTGAAAACATATGATATCTGTCTTTCTCTGACTGACTTCACATAGCACAATACCCTCCAGTTCCATCCACACTGCTGCAAATGGCATGATTTCACTCTCATCGCTAAGTAGTATTCCATTGTGTATATAAACCACATCTTCTTTATCCATTCGTCAGTTGATGGACATTTAGGCTCTTTCCATAATTTGGCTATTGTTGAAAGTGCTGCTATAAACATTGGGGTACATGTGCCCCTATGCTTCAGCACTCCTGTATCCCTTGGGTGAATTCCTAGCAGTGCTATTGCTGGGTCATAGGGTAGATCTATTTTTAATTTTTTGAGGAACTTCCACACTGTTTTCCAGAGCGGCTGCACCAGTTTGCATTCCCACCAACAGTGCAAGAGAGTTCCCATTTCTCCACATCAGGAGGTTTTCTTTTCAAGGGGGGAAACTAAAGGAGGTATGAAGCCCAAGATCGAATAATTAAAGGCATATGGTAATATTTTAGTTTCAAAATTAATGCAAATTTTGTGCAAATTTTCATAGAAATTTCTTATAAAGTGAAAGATAATATTCATGATAACAATTATGAACAGTTTGGTTTCTATTTTTTAATCTAAAAACACATAGTTTCTATACATATACTAATATATATCGTATTTTTTAAACAAATCAAAAATTTAAGGTGTCTCTATTAATAACCTTCTATATTAGTACAATACTTATTTCCTATAAGCATTCAGATAAACCATGCTTTATTATTATTGTTTTTGATCCAGCACAGTGGCGCCCGAAAAAACATGCTATAGAAAGAAAGAATTATTAAGGAAGCGGAGAGCCTCCTCTGGAACTTTAAGGAATAAGGTGCGGGGCATTTGGTCCTGTTAGCCCCACTGCGCACCCCGCGCAGTCACATTGAGACGCTGTTGTGGGAAAGCGGCCAGATAAGTTTTCTCCCACTTTTGGCTCCAAATCAAACAACTGGAAAATGAAAGCTATTACTCTCCTTCCCTTCACCATATGAGGACCCCGACCGGACTGCGGGGATCTAACACAACCGCAGGAGGGTCGGGTGAGCTTAGGTTGTTAACATCAGAAGGGAACGAAGAGTGGAGGAATGAGAAAGACCGGGCGTGACTCTCGAGAAAGAAAGCAGAAAAGCTGCTAGTCCTTACAGTGGGCGGGAAACCGGCCCTAACAACGGCCAGAGTGGGGTCAATGCCAAGCCTCCAAAGCATTCCAAGCACTCCTATTTTGGTTTCTTCTGACCCTACTCCTAAACCTCCTCCCATTCTTTTTGTCCTTTCTTTTCTTGTCATCTTTCTTTCTTCTTTTCTTCTTTCTTTCCTTCCTCCCTCCCTTCCTCAGACCTGCAACGAACGAAAGCGGCACAGCCTGGAAGAAGGGCGCCTTTCCCCTTTTCCCCCAAATCTGCTCCTCCGCCGTGGGCCTCTGGGTGAGCTCGGCCCGGTCCTCACCGGTTCCTCCTCCCGGGTCATCCTCCCGAGTCCGCGTGGGCCAGGCGCCGTTTCCTCGGACGCCCCAACCGAATGCAGGAGCCTAGACGTGGGATGGGAGGATGCCAAGATTCGCTCGGCGTCCGGGTCCCCGCCCACAACTGAGGTCCTACCTCCGTCCGGCGGCCCCCAGGCTCCCCTCCATGCCCCGGCGCTGCCCGCGCCCCCAGCCCTCGCTGCCCGGCCCCGCTACCTGGAGGCTCCGGGTAGCCTAGGTCCAGAGAGGAGCCGCCCCCCCTCCCGTCCCCACCTCCGCGGTAACTGCCAGCTCGGCTGCCCTCACGCCCACCCACACGCTCCGAGGAACCTTCCTTCCGCCTCAACAGTCAAACTCTGAATCAACCACATCCGTAAAACGAAAGAGAAAAGTTTTGGTATATGGTAAAATGTCATTACGAAATGATGTCCTCAAAACCATTGAAATTTTTAGGCACTTAATTTTATGGATGATTTGGGGACACAGTTATGGAAGAAATGAAGATGATTTAAAACTGAAGAGTTAAATAAATTTCGATAAGTAGATTTCAGGGAAGCAAAGTTTCGGAGCTGGAGGACCCAGCAAGGAAGCACTCCGCGCAGGCGCAGTTGCCGACTTGGCTGCCCGTCTTCCGCCTCCGCGGCGGGGCCTCACCGAGCTCCCGACTCCCCGGTGTGCCCCGTGTCCAGAGACGGCGCGGTTCCCAGCCTGGGGAGTTTGAACAGCGCCCCCACACTTCCCGTGACTATATCCGGTCTTTGTGAGCCCCAGGCACGCTTTTGCATTCCTTGGCCCCTCAATCCATAAAAGAAAAAAACCCATCTCTTTCAGGTCGGCATTGGTTTTAAGACCTTATATTTATATTAAATATTTTCTTTGACCAAGGACTTCATTTTTCCCTTTTGATTTTAAAAGAAACTAAAATAATTTTGTGAGGCCGTGAACTTATTGTGAGGCCCCAGGCATTTTGCCTAGTGGAATAGTCAGCCCTGCTCGTTGTGCTGCTGATTCCTCTTGGCTCCGGGCAGCTGGTGCTCAATCTCCAGAGGTGGTGGGTTCTAAAGCTTCCCAAATAAGATTTTCCTTCCTCCGCCGCAGCCTCCACAGTTTTTGCGCTGAGAGATGCGGCAAAGGATTCAACAACTGTCCAGCTATAAGGTTTTATGCTGCCTTCGAAGGACTCTATGGTTTTTGTAAATAAGCAAACCTCCCACAGATGGAAATTGTTCCTTCTCAGGTCATTCTGCTAACATTAGAACAGTAAACACAATAGTTTCTTTCATTGGAGTGAGTTGCGCAGATAAAAGAAACCTAAGTGAGTTTCCAACTGCGAACATGTGAAGCAACGTGCAGACGCCACGAGACTCACCGAGATGGAATCTGAGCACAGAAGGGCCAGGGCCACGGAGCGGGGACATTTCCCGGCTGCGTGGAGTTCTCGCGGCTGCTGGCTGCCCGGGTGCCGCGTCTCCCGGAAGTCCACCGCGCGAGGGCAAGTTGGACAACCCGCCACGCCCCCACTCGGCCGCCCCCGCGCGCACGGAGAAAACCCCCACCGCCCACCGCGTGCACTGCAAACCAGGCGCCCCAGGGTGCCCGCGCGGGGACCGGCACCGGCCACTCCCGCTCCTGCGCCTCGTCCTTCCCCAACAGCCAACCAGAAATGTAAGTGAAAAATCAGAATTAGAGCATTTTTTGTACCATTTTATTAAGAAAGCTAAAGGAAAATCTCCCAACGTCTGTGAAGGCCAAATTCTTACATTGAGTAATTAGAACAGATTACTAAACGGGGCGGTTACTGTGGCCTCGTTGTCCCAGGAGATTCGTGCCCGGAATGCTCGCAGGGGAAGTCTCAGGGGCCCTGGGCGCTTCAGACGGGCGGCGCCGCCGCCGTCCCGGGGATCCGGGCCACAGCGCGTGGGACCCAATCCACGGAGCCTTTGAAAGCCGAGGGGTGGCTCGTCTGGCAGGAGGAGGACGCCTCTCTCAAGAGTCTTCACCGCGAACGGCGGTCCCGGCGACGCCGGCGCAAGGAGGCTCTGCCGCGGGGCGCCTCTGGTTGCTTGCGGGCCTCGGGGCATTGAGGCCGCGGCTGGCGGTCCTGAGCCTCGCCTCCACGTGCTCCACTTCTGGGTCCGTGTCGCCAGCAGTACTGGTGCAGCAGCCCGCAAGGGCGACGAAGCAGCTCTTGGTTGAAGTCCTGGTCGTCCCTAGAGAGCTGGCCAAGCTTCGGATACAAAGGGAGCGGCCAGGGCCCAGAGCTCAATGAGTGCAAAGTCAGCGGCGTGCTGGGTCCCTGCTCCCGCTGGGCCAAATCCCAGGCCTGGCGCACGCAGAGCGGATGGATGTGCCCCATGGATAGCTGTGCCCCATTGCTTCAGCGGCCCACGGGAGGGAAAGTGTGCACAGACTCCTTTCTTGCAAATTTATACTCTCCTGGGCGCAGGGCATAGGCCCACAGGATATTAGGATGGGTGGGGACGTTTTCTAAGGTGTAAATTGCCTCGGAAGTCGGAGCCCGATGAAATTAAGGGCAAAGTCAATCATCTTGGATGGAGTTATCTGAAGTTGAATTGATTTTGTTGACTGACATTAAAGAGTGTTTGTTTTAAAAGAAAATTTGAGTAGAGGGGCTTGGTCAAAACAAGCTATTTCCAGGGTTACTCTTTTATTTACGAAAATCCTAGGGGCAACTGTGTGGCTCCGTCGTTAAGTGTCCGTCTTTGGCTTTGGTCATGATCTCAGGGTTGGTTAGTTCAAGCCCCAAGTTGGGCTCTGTGCTGGTAGCTCAGAGCCTGGAGCCTGCTTCAGATTCTGTCTCTCTGCCCCTCTCCTGCTTGTGCTCTCTCTCTCTCTCTCTCTCTCTCAAAAATAAACATTTTTTTATAACAAAAAAATAATAATTTTTTTAAAAATCCCACGTGCCTGACAATTTTTGGTAACTTTCCATCCATTGATTCTCATGGACATGCCAGCAGATTTTACCCAGATGGCCAGAGTGAGAAGTGGCTGGCTACCTCTGCATGAAATCACACTGCTGGTTAGTGACAGAAGTCAGATTCACACCCTCATCTTATATTTGCCTGTTTCCAAGTTAAAATAGCTTCAGAATTTCAGCCAATATGTATGATGGGGAGGGGGTCAATATCTAAGGATCCAGATACTGTTTCTGTTCAAGGTCGGTCCATCATTTCTCTATATGGGACACTCAGCTAGGACCTAGCCTCTCTTATCGACATATTTTCATCTATTGGTTGGAGATAAAACTCAACATTTTACAAGGTAGCCTTTATGATTAAATTGGATACAAAGGCTATGTAATTAAATATCCCTGGCAGAAAATAAGTTGTTCTGTTACAATTACTATTTTCATTGTCATCATTGGTGATATGGCCACTGAGATAAATATAACATCAATAAATAAAATATAAAATGTCTTTTTGTATGTGATTACTCGTGGTGGATTGCTTTTTCCTTCCTGCATCATATCTGTCGTGAAATTGAATCCTATTACATCTTTCCTCAAATATTTCAGACTTCGAACATCCATTTGGTAAATTTGTCAGTGCATCCTAACCTACATTTCCTTGATCAGACGTTTATCTTCAATGTAACAAAGTCAGTTTAATTCCAAGAGCATAACAAGCATGTTTTGAGCACCCGCCATGACCAGGGTGCTGTGGTTGGTGCTGCACATGCAGAGTCGAAGAACGGGTTCCTGCTTTTGCATAACTCACATTTCAGGAGGAGAACAGAGTCACAGTCAAGAAACCATGGAGACACAGACAACTCTTAACTCCCTGTGGTGGTTCATTTGGTTCCAGGAAAGAAAACTTCTAATGTTTGAGATGACTCCCACCAAAGACCGTCTTTTTCATGAGCTGAGGAAAAAAGACAATGGTAGAGGTCAAATGAAAAATAAACAGGAAAAAAGAGGATAGGCAGTCAAAGCTGAGAGAGAGGGAGACAGAGAGGGTTGGAGGTAGAAAGGACATAGTAAGGACATAGTAAGGATGAAAACATGGACAAGAGAAGAAGCAGAGGGTTGGAAGCTCTGGTCAAGGCAGCTAGTATCACTAAGTCGAAGGAATTCATTGGAATAACATGGTATCTTTGCGGCTAACTCAGGGCATGGGACACAGATACTCCAGACAGAAAGCTCTGTTGGGCTGAGTCCAAGAGTGGGACAAACATGGTTCAACATCCCTGTTCTCTTTGAAGGCTCAGCCTGCAGCTCACTGGGTTTGGTGGTGTAGAACCTTCCCAGAGAATTGTTTGAACCACAGTGATAGCTGCTTCCCACCAGTGAGGTTAGGGGGAGAAAGTCCGCATTGTAGATGCATCAGAAAGAAGCCTCTACAGTGAGAACCAGCAATGTGGCCAGACTGCAGATGATTAGCCCCCTTCTCAACAAAGTGGGGATCGCCGGGATTCAGACAAGATCTACTCGTTATATTCCATTGAGATGTCTTAAAATCTCTTTTCATCTATGAGATCCCCATCTCTTTCATTTTTTTCCCTTTTATTTTGTGAAGAGAAGCATATGTTAAGTATAGCACCTCCTCTGTTTTTTTAAAGTTTCATTCATAAACAACCTTTCTGAGTATCAAAGCTAGGAATGTTCCACTGACCCTGTGTGTTGGCATGGAGCAAGTTCATCCTTCAATATTGGGCATGTGAAGCAGCAAGGTTTGCCTAGGTAGCTATTTTCTCAAGACAAGAATTAAGTGATTTCAAGAAGACAAGGCAGATGGGGCACCCAGGTGGCTCGATGGGTTAAGTGTCCGACTTCAGCTTAGGTCATGATCTCACGGTTTGTGAGTTCGAGCCCCACATAGGGCTCTGTGCTGACAGCTCAGAGCCTGGGGCCTGCTTCGGATTCTGTGTCTCATTCTCTCTCTGCCCCTCCCCCACTTGTGCTCTGTCTCTGTCTCTCAAAAATAAATAAATGTAAAATAAAAAAAGGAAAAAGAAAAAAGAAAAGGTGGAACATGCACCCTAATGTCCATAGCAGCATTATGAAAAATAGCCAAACTATGGAGAGAGTCCAAATGTCCATATATACAATATTCCATAATGGAATATTACTCAGCCATCAAAAGGAATGAAATCTTGCCATTTGCAATGATGTGGATACAACTAGAGAGTATTAACGCTAAGTGAAATAAGTCAGAGAAACACAAATACCATATGATATCACTTATATGTGGAATTTAAGAAACAAAACAAAGGGACAAGGAGGAAAAAGAGAGGAAAGCAAACAATAAGAGTCTCTTAACTATAGAGAACAAACTGAGGGTTGATGGAGAGAGGTGGGCGGGGAATGGGCTAAATGGATGATGGGATTAAGGAAGGCATTTGTTGTGTTGAGCCCTGGGTGTTTTATATAAGTAGTGAATCACTAAATTCTACTCCTGTAAATCAATATTACACTATATGTTAACTAACTAGAACTTAATTAAAACTTGAAAAAGAAGACAGAAAGAATATTTTATAGACTTCACAATCATTGAAATTGATATGCAAAAATGTAGATGGAATTTAGAATAAAACAACTCCATTTCTTATCCACCTATACCAAAAATAAGTTTTGGTCTATTGTTAAGGAAAAAGGTAGCATGAAAGAATATAGATTTGTGAGAATGGTTAACAAGAACATGTATAGGGAGGGATTGGACTTCCTCAGTGAGAAAATCAAGGACAGTCTCTGCGTGGGGCAAGAGGGTTCCTTTTTCTAGGGTTTGGGGTTCTGGTCTTAGAATGAGGAGGCCTTGCCTACTGATTGCTGTCTTATTGCTAATCTTTTTGCTTTTGAGAAAGAAGTCAGGTAAAATGCAAGCTCCTTAAGAGGGAAAACCACAGTAGAGTCTCTCACACCTAGTGCAGAAATTGGTGACAGCTGTGGGCCCACCTTACTTAATGAAGGGGCGGATGTGATTTGGAGCTTACAGGATATCTGGTTAGCACTAGTTATTGCATAGAATCGGTAAGTGTCTGATTCTAATTTGAACCCTTATTTTCCCCTATCAGTAGACTACTTCTAAAGGGGCTCATTTTTTTTCTAGAGGGCCATAGGGTACTCTCAGCAATGAGATTTAAAATTTAGTTTAATTTTCTCCATTTTATATGATAATTTCCTGCAATCCTGTCAAAATTGATACAGCTGTTTGTCTTCAACCTTGTGTAACAATCCTTGGTGAATTGAAGGGATTAAAGAAGGGGCAGTAGAGGAAATACATCCTGAAACAGAATAACCCTTTTGTTGCTATCAGTGCACAGACAGTAGTATGCTCTTAGGGTGACTATGTCCTGGCACACAGCAGGTGACCAGCAGTGATGTGAGCGTTTCTTACAGAGAAGCTGGGAATGTTGGGGTGGACCACAGTGAGGACTGTGATGTGATGGCTCTGTGGACAATATAGGAAGACATGAGAAAAACTCATGTTTGCACATAAACTTGACATAGGTAACAATAAACGGGAAGGGAATTGACCCTTGGAGTCCATGTTATGATTAAATTCTAAGTCCCAGTTTCAAAACCAGGATAGGGACTTACAGGCTCAGCTTGGGAAAAGATGCCAAGACTTAGGCCAACACCCAGTACCCAATTAACACAAGGGTTAAGCATAAACTTGTCTACTCCTGCAGACATATGGATGGGGAAGAGGGGAGCAGTGGTCTAAGTACGGGAGGGGTTGGATGGTGAACCCCACAGTAATGCACCAGAGGCTACTTCTTCCACTATTAAGCATGAAGACTGTGAGAATATTACTATTTTTGGCAAAGCTGACTTTTTCACACAATTTTTGTTCTAGCAACTCATGCTGGAGTATAGTATATAAATTGGATTGCCATGCTGCATTAAATAGAAGACAGTGTCTTCCAATAAAGACAGAAAGGTGTCCCAAACAGTAATACCTGACAAGTCAAATTATTGATGTGTGTGTGTGATATGATTTTCTGGAGGGGAATGATTTTTACATATTTGCATTTGTATTTGTGTGTTTGATTTTGTATAAAACTATAAATGCACTCCAAGGTATCAATACTGGTTACCTATCATTTAGGAGGTTGGGAGAAGGAGGGGGGAAGTTCTGTTTTCACTTGACACCTTACTGTTCTATTCATGTAAAAATGTATTTAAATTTTAACAGTAAAAGTATTTAGAAATTATTAAGAGACAAATAAAAGGATTCTAATGCCCATTTACTTTACCTTTAAATTATAATAGCTAATATTTACTAAGAAATTGCTATATGAGAGGCATCATATTAAGAGGTTTTATTATCCTATTTCATTAGGTGCTGGTATTAAATGCATTTTACAGGCAAAAAATGTAGAGGTGCAAAATTTAAGTAATATTTCAGCATGAGGAACTGCCAAGCAAATGTTTGGCTGAGTAATGTGCATCCCCATTGGGAAATCCCCCCTTTGTGTGCTGTAGTCACCCAGGCACTGTCTACTCTCTACAACGCAGGTGTTCACACATTCTTGACGTCTGAAGACACACATTCAAACTCACATGGCTAATGAGTGCCTATGCAATCTATTTAACTTCCCTTTTTTTCAATAAGGATTAAAATGATGCACATTTCTTTTTTTAATTTATGTTTTAGTTAGTTCATATATAGTGCAATTTTGGTTTCAGAAGTAGAATTCAGTGATTCATCACTTACCTACAACACCCAAACATACAACATCACAAGAAGTGCCCTTCTTGGGGCATCTGGGGGGCTCAGTCAGTTAAGCACACAACTTTGGCTCAGGGCGTGATCTCACAGTTCATAATTTCGAGACCCTAGCTGGGCTCTGTGCTGACAGCCCAGAGCCTGGAGCCTACTTGGGATTCTGTGTTTCCTCTCTCACTGCCCCTCCCCTGCTCACACTGTGTGTGTATCTCTCTCTCTCTCTCTCAAAAATAAATAAACATTAAAAAATCTTTTTTTAAAAAATAAGTGCCCTTCTCAATACCCATCACCGTAAATGATGCACATTTCTTATAAGATATCAGGAAAATAATGGGAACTTTTACAACCAGAAATGGAAAGTATCCCTGTAAATGGACTCTAGGTGTCTAGATAAAGGGTCCTGAGAGCAGGAGCAGCCTCAACTGGCAAGTTATCATCTACTTCAGCAGTGATCCCCAAAAGCAGGCTTCAGCTTTCTGTGTCAGATAGCAGGGATATATCTATCCAGGTGTGAACCATGAGTGGATGCTTGTGTTATAGAGAGGAAAAGGTGCCTGGGTGGCTATCACTCATAAGAGTGGGGTTTCCCAACGGGAAGCTCCATTACCCAGGCGAAGACCTAATGAGCAGCCCACAAGTTGACATGCCTCTCCCTCCAAACTGCACCAAACAGGGCACCAGTTCTTCTTAACTCTCCTAGGCAGAAACTGCTAAGACAGAGGATAATTTATTAGGGGATCTGGAATTTACACCATCTAAATTTACAATGTTACTTTTAAATCAAAATTCTATGGGTCTCTAGTGCCAGGAAAGGCTTCTTGAATAGCCACTTATAACACTTTTTTTTAATACTCTCTTTATTTTATATTCTACCTGGGAAGTATAGTTTCACAATACCTAAAAACTACAACGCTCAGTGGATGTGTGTGTGTGGGGGGGGGGGGAGGGGTCATATAATCTGACCAAATGAAGAAAAAAAAAATGTGAACACACTTTCCAACACTATCAGATCTCTCTTATCAATCCCTTGGTTATATTTCTGATCAATTTCATAATTTATTAGGTCAAGATCATATATTTGAGCAGTGTTATTATCAGTAATTAAATCTTTCAATCAAAATGAACTCAAAAATTTGATCCTTCTTTTAAATTATCTATCAAGTATGACTATGCAAGTAGGTCCTCTTGGATAGA
The DNA here is from genome assembly GCF_022079265.1 of Lynx rufus. Classification (NCBI taxonomy): domain Eukaryota; kingdom Metazoa; phylum Chordata; class Mammalia; order Carnivora; family Felidae; genus Lynx; species Lynx rufus. The sequence goes on along the minus strand of NW_025814823.1, from coordinate 204,873,226 downwards.
GGACTCTGAGATTGTTATGGTCTGTATAGATCCTATTTGGGCCACAGAAAGTCACCATTTGCCTGCCCTCTGTCCATGACTTTATTAATCTTGTTCTAGACTCAGAGTCCTTAAATTTGATGTTCTCTTTTGATAACTGCTCCCTCAGATTTTGTGTCGCGTTTTCATCACATTATTCTGATTTAACTTGAAAAGACACTCCCATATCTCTAATAATTCTATTTTGACTCTCCAAGGTAACATGGCACCCTCCCTGTTACCTTCTTTTCAATGGATTTGTAGAACATTCTTGATAGCACTTATTATACTAAAATAGTCTAATGCATTTATTTGCTGGCATGCTTACTATCTGTTCCTTCGAACAGAGGAAAAGTAGATGTCACTGAAAAAAAGAGAAAAATACCTTTCCTGGAAGATTTTTTTTTTCCATTTTGCTTCTCTGAAAACACTAGTAAGCTTGCTATGACCACCTAAATGCTAGCACGACCCAATCAGCGGACTCAACCAAAACCGCACTCAACGCAGTTCTGATTAATGTCATTCAGGAAGAGCATGTTTATGTATCTCCTCTCACCAAGCCAGGCTTCCTGAAACAATCTGCACTGAAGGTTAACACCAACATCTGTTTTCAGCACCTTGTTTTCTAATGACTAAATGTCCTAGGCTAGAAGACTGCTGCCTCCTTCTCATCTCTCTTGGCCTCTTGGCCCCGACATATTGTTTTACCATCTACAAGCCTGAGGGATTGGAGCTTCATCTGTCGTCGTGCTGCAAGGGTTTGGCTGTCTGCCTGCAGGAGGCAGGAGCCCTGCCTACTGCCTGCCCTGCACACCACAGAAGCCTGGGACTGGGCCACCTCCAGCAGCTGAGAGGAGGCTCGGGGGAGTGGCACACCTCCTGCAATGAGAACTGCCGGGACAGGGGGGGAAATGATGGGGACTCAGAGATTTTGTGCAGTGAGAAGCTGGAAAGCTACCAGACTGGTCTGCCTTAGAGCTGATACTTGGGTTCCTCTGTTCCAGCATTAGCCTCATGGAGCCTAATACTGGAGGTCAGGGGCTGAATTAGACCCAGAAAACACCAGGGCAGGTGGTTGTGGAGAGAACTGCAAGAGGGTATCCACATAGGGAAGAGTCCCCAGACTTTGCCCTTCTCTAAGCCTACCTGGGTGGCTGAGCCTCAGTGCTTCCCTCCCCACCTGGGTTAGAATAATACCCGCTTAGCCCCATTGCTAGTCACTGCCTTCCCAGGATTCAGAGGCCCGGAGCCTATTTAGCCTCTAAGATGGCTTTTCAAAATCATGCCTTCCATTGTATTTCTAAGGGCTGCATAGTTTGGGATTGTACAGATGTATGATGATTTTTTTTTTCTAATCTTTTACTGCAAAGCATCCTTGTTTTTATTCTTTTTTTAATTTAAATTTTAGTTAGCATACAGTGCAATATTGGTTTCATGAGTAGACTTCAGTGATTCTTCACTTACATACAACACTCTGTGCTTATCATAACAAGTGCCCTCTTTAATGCCCATCACCCATCTAGCACATCCCATCTCCCTCTGTCAATCCTCAGTTTGTTCTCTATGGTTAAGAGTCTTTGTGGTTTGTTTTCCTCTCTTCTCTTTTTTCCCCCTTCCCATATGTTCATCTGTTTTGTTTCTTAAATTCCACATATGAGTGAAATCATATGGTATTTGTCTTTCTCTGGTTGACTTATTTTGCTTAGCATAACATTCTAGCTCCATCCATGTCATTGCAAATGGCAAGATTTCATTCTTTTTGATGGCTGAGTAATATTCCATTGCGTGTATATATGTCATATCTTCATTTGGGCTCTTTCCATAGTTTGGCTATTGTTGATAGTGCTTCTGTAAACATTGGGGTGCATTTACCCCTTCAAATCTCTATTTTTATGTCCTTTGGGTAACTCTAGTAGTGCAATTATTGGATCATAGGGTAGTCTAATTTTACTTTTTCAAGGAACTTCCATACTGTTCTCCAGAGTGGCTACACCAGTTTGCATTCCCTCCAACAGTGCAAAAGGGTTCCCCTTCTTCTGAATCCTCGCCTACACCTGTTGTTTCCTGTATTGTTAATTTTAGCCATTCTGACAGGTGTGAGTTGGTATCTCATTATGGTTTTGATTTGTATTTGCCTGATGATGACTGACGTTGAGCACCTTTTCATGTGTCTGTTAGCCATCCAGATGTCTTCTTTGGAAAAGTGTCTATTCATGTCTTCTGCGCATTTCTTCATTGGATTCTTTGTTTTTCAGGTGTTGAGTTTGGTAAGTTCTTTATAGATTTTGGATACTAACCCTTCCTTCATCTGATATGTAATTTGCAAATATCTTTTCCCATTCCATCGGTTGCCTTTTAGTTGTGTCGGTTGTTTCCTTCACTGTGTAGAAACTTTATATCTTGATGAGGTCCCAATGGTTCATCTTTGCTTTTATTTCCCTTGCCTCCAGAGACATGTCTAGTAAGAAGTTGCTGCAGCCGAGGTCAAAGACATTGCTGCCTGTGTTCTCCTCTAGGACTCTGATGATTTCCTGTCTCGTATTTAGGTCGTTCATCCATTTGGAATTTATTTTTGTGTATGGTGTAAGAAAGTGGTCCGGTTTCATTCTTCTGCTTGTTGCTGTCCAATTTTCCCAACACCATTTATTGAAGAAACTGTCTTTTTCTATTGGGTCCTCTTTCCTGCTTTGTCAAAGAATAGTTGACCATATAGTTGTTGGTCCAGTTCTGGGTTTTCTATTCTATTCCATTGATCTCTGTGTCTGTTTTTGTGCCAGAACCATATTATCTTGATGACTACAGCTTTGTAATATAGCTTGAATTCTGGACTCAGGATGCCTTCAGTTGGTTTTTTCTTTTTCAGAATTGCTTTGGCTATTCAGGGTCTTTTGTGGTTTCATACAAATTTTAGAATTGTTTCTTCTAGCTCTGCAAAAAATGCTGGTGTTATTTTGATAGGGATTACATTAAGTGTGTAGATTGCTTTGGGTAGTATCGACATTTTAACAATGTTTGTTCTTCCAATCCATGGGCATGGAATGCTTTTCCATTTCTTTGTATCCACTTCAATTTCTTTCATACATGCTCTGTAGTTTTCAGAGTACAGATCTTTTACCTCTTTGGTTAGGTTTATTCTTATGTATCTAATTGTTTTTCATGCAATTGCAAATGGGATCGATTTTTTAATTTCTTTTTCTGCTTGCTTCATTATTGGTGTATAGAAATGCAAAAGATTTCTCCACACTGATATTATATCCTGTGACTTTGCTGAATTCATGTATTAGTTCTGGCAATTTTTTGGTGGAGTCTTTCACGTTTTCTGCATAGAGTATCAGGTTGTGTGAAAATAGTGAAAGCTTGGCTTCTTCCTTGCCAGTTTGGATACCTTTTATTTCTTTTTGTTGTCTGATTGTTGAGGCTAAGACTTCCAGTATATGTTGAATAGGAATTGTGAGAGTGGTCATCCTTGTTTTGTTTCTGACTATGGGGAAAGTTTTTCCCCATTGGAGATGACATTAGTTGTCGGCCTTTTGTATATGGCCTTTATAATGTTAAGATATGTTCCATCTATCCCTATACTTAGTTAAGGGTTTTTATCAAGAATGGATGCTGTGTTTTGTCAAATGCTTTTTCTGCATCTATTGACAGGATCATCTGGTCCTCATTCTTTCTTTTGTTAATGTGCTGTATCATGTTAATTGATTTGCAAATATTGAATCAACCCTGCATCTGAGAAATAAATCCCACTTGACCAAGGTGAATAATTCTTTTAATATAGTATTGAATTTTATTTGCTAGTGTTTTATTGAGAATTCTTGCATCCATGTTCATCAGGGACTTAGGCTTGTTATTCTCCTTTTTAGTGCGGTCTTTGGTTTTGGAATCAAGGTAATGCTGGCTTCATAGAATGAATTTGGAAGTTTTCCTTCCATTTCTATTTTTTGGACAGATAGAGAAGAATGGGTATTCATTCTTCTTTAAACTTCTAATAGAATTCCCCTGAGAAGCCATCTGGCTGAGGACTGTTGTTTGTTAGTAGATTTTTTATTGCTATTTCAATTTCTTTGCTGGTTATGTGTCTGTTCAATTTTTATTTTTCTTCCTGTTTCAGTTTTGGCAGTTTGTAAGCTTCTAGAAATTTGTCCATTTCTTCCAGATCGCCCAGTATGTTCGCATGTAATTTTTCATAGTATTCTAATTGCTTTTATTTCTGTAATGCTGGTTGTGATCTCCCCTCTTTCATTCATGATTTTATCTATGTGGGCTCTTTCTCTCTTCTTTCTGATGGGTCTGGCTAGGGGTTATCCATTTTATCAATACTTTCAAAGAACCAGCTTTTAGTTTCATTGATCTGTTCTACTCCTTTTTGTTTGTTTGTTTCTATATCATTTATTTCTGTTCTAATCTTTATTACTTCCCTTCTTCTGCTGGCCTTCTTTAGGCTTTATTTCCTGTTCCTTTTCTCCCAGCTTAAGGTGTAAGGTTAGGTTGTGTATTGGGAACCTTTCTTGCTTCTTGAGATAGGCCCGAATCGCAATACACTTCCCTCTTAGGATTGCCTTTGCTGCATCCCAAAAGTTTTGGACTGTTGTGTTTTAATTTTCATTTGCTTCCATGTATATTTTTATTTCTTCTTTACTTTTGTGGTTAACCCATTCATTCTTTAGTAGGATGTTCTGTAACCTCCATGTATTTGAACACTTTCCAAGTTTTTTCTTGTGGTTGACTTCAGGTTTCATAGTGTTGTGTTCTGAAAATACGCATGGTATGATCTCAGTCCTTTTGTCCTTGTTGAGGACTGATTAGTGACCAGATGTGTGATCTCTTCTGGAGAATGTTCCATGTGCACTGGAGAAAAGTGTGTATTCTGTGCTTTAGGATGAAGTATTCTGAATATATCTGTTAAGTCCATCTGGTCCAGTGTGTCATTCAAAGCCATTTTCTGCTTAAATACTCTGTCCATTGTTGTAAGTGGGGTATTAACATCCCCACTACTGTTGTATTATTATCATTGAGTTTCTTTTCGTTTGTTATTAATTGATTTATATATTTGGGTGCTCCAAGTTGGGGAAATACATATTTACAATTGTTAGAATCTTGATGGATAGACCCCTTAATTATGATACAAGGTTCTTCTTCATCTCTTGTTACAGTTTCTTGAAAATCTAGTTTGTCTTATATAAATATGGATATTTTGGCTTTCTTTGGTATCCATTATACAAAATGATATAATGGATAATGATATCCATTATAATGGATATCCTTGATATCCATTAACATGATAGATGGTTCTCCATCTCCTCACTTCCAATCTGCAGGTGTCTGTAGTTCTAAAATGAGTCTCTTGCAGGCAGCATACAGACAGATCTTGTTTTTTTATCCATTCTGATACCCTATGTCTTTTGATTGGAACATTTAGTTCATTTACATTCAGAGTGATTATTAAAAGATATGAATTTAGTGCCATTGTGTTACCTGTAGATTTGGTGCTTCTGGTGATGTTCTCTGTTCCTTTCTTGTCCTTATTGCTTTTGGTCTTTTTTTCTCCCCTCAAGGAGTCCTCTTAAGATTTCTTGCAGGGCTGGTTTAGTGGTCACTCACTCCTTCAGTTTTTGTTTGTCTGGGAAACTGTTTATCTCTTCTTCTATTCTGAATGACAGCCTTGCTGGATAAAGAATTCTTGGCTGCATATTTTTCCCATTCAGTACGTTGAATATATCCTGCCACTCCTGTCTGGCCTGCCAAGTTTCTGTGGACAGATCTCCTGTAAACCTGATCTGTCTTCCCTTGTAGCTTAAGGACTTTTTTCCCTTGCTGCTTTCAAGATTCTTTCCTTGTCTGTGTATTTTGTGAATTTGACTATGATATGCCTTGGTGATGGTCAACTTTTATTGAATCTAATGGGAGTTCTCTGTGCTTTTTTTAATTTGATATCTGTGTCCTTCCCCAAGTTAGGGAAGTTTTCAACTATACTTTGTTTGAATAAACCTTCTGCCCCTTTTTCTCTCTCTTCTCTTCTGAGACTCCTATGATAGGAATGTTATTCCATTTTAATAAGTCACTTAGTTCCTTAAGTCTGCCTTGGGGATTTATTACCTTTCTTTCTTTCTTTTTTTTTTTTTTTTTCAGCTTCATCTCCCCCCCCCCCACATAATTGTATCTTCTTTTTTACTGATTCTCTCCTATGCAAATCTTCTTATCTATCCTCTTTTGTATGGCCTCCATTTAGGTTTACATCTCAGTTTTAGTATTTTTAATTTCAACCTGACTAGATTTTAGTTCTTTTATCTCTGCATAAAGGGATTCTCTAGTGTCTTCTATGCTTTTTTCAAGCCCAGCTAGTATCTTCACAATCATTGTTTTCTATTCTAGTTCAGACATCATACTTATATCTGTACTGATTAAATCCCTGGCTGTGAGATTAACTTCCTGTTCTTTCTTTTGAGGTGAATTTGTACGTCTCCTCCTTTTGTCCAGAAAAGAAGAAGGGAAAAAAACAAAAAGGAAAAAAGAAAAATTTTAAAAAACCTAGATCTTGGATGTGTGTGGTCTGTGTGTTAAATGAATCTAGATCTGAAATAAAATAAATAAATATATATATATATAAGAATTAAAAATAATAAAGAAAATAAAAAAAGGGATTGAAAAAAGAAAGGAAATAAACAACCCATAATAAAAAATCACAGAATAAAAGTGAAAAGGAAGCTAGATCCTATTTACCCTAGAGCGAAGGTTTTGCAGCACTCTGTGATCAGTAGACTCGGTGCCAGCACGTTGTTTGTGCTGGTCTCTAGAGGAGGGGCCTGTTGCACTCCTTCTCAGGTGGACTTGCCCTAGTGGAGATTCACCTGTGGGGTGGGGAGTTTGGTGTAAGCGGCTCTGGCCTCCACTAGGTGCCGCTGTTTTGCTTCCTGAAGGTTTCAGCGCCGAGGGGTGGGATGAACGTGGCGGGACTGCTCTCTAGCCCCAGAGCTCAAAGTTTCCGCACCCCCAACGTTTCGGGAAACCCTCACAGAAAAGCAACCAATCACCCCTCTTGTGTCCCTGATTTCGGTCAGAACCCTGCATTCACCCTGCCTATGTTCTGAGCTTTTTTTATCTCAGGCGCGGGACTGGGTTTCAAAACACCCCATCTTAGGGACGGCCCAGCCTCGACCTGTGTGACCTGCGTTGTTCCCCTGGAGGACGGTATCACCCTGTTTTTGCTGCTTGCTGGGTGTGCAAGGAAGACGGTCCCACGACCAAGCAGCAGTTCGGAACTTACGGCAAAACAGAGCAGAGAGCAGACACCCCAGCTCACTGCTCTCGGCCCGAGTCCCTGCTCCGATGCCTTGGAACAGTGCCGCACATTGGAGCCACCCTTTCTTCTAGCGACCCAGGGGATCCTCAGGCCATGCTGGCACTCCTGGGACTCCATGCCGCTTTGCCACCTGAGCACGTTTGAGCCAGGCATGTCCTCACAGGAACCGACTTCCCAAAGTTGAGATTTTGTGTTCCACTGCTTGTGATGGTTGGCGGTGGCTTCCCTCCTTTCCTGCGGTCACACCCACTGCTGTCTCCACCAAGCAACCCTCTCCACCTCGTCCCTTCCAAACCAAGGACCCTTTTCTACTGGTAGACTTGCAGTTTTTGTTCTCTCAGACCTCTGGTTGGTTTCTTGGGTCTTCTGAATGATTTGATAACCATCCAGCTGTCTTCAAGGAAGGAGACAAGCTTAGGGTCCCCCTCCACCATCTTTTTTTTTTTAATTTTTTTTCAACGTTTATTTATTTTTGGGACAGAGAGAGACAGAGCATGAACGGGCGAGGGGCAGAGAGAGAGGGAGACACAGAATCTGAAGCAGGCTCCAGGCTCTGAGCGGTCAGCACAGAGCCCGACGCGGGGCTCGAACTCACGGACCGTGAGATCGTGACCTGAGCCGAAGTCGAGCCGAAGTCGACGCTCAACCGACAAGCCACCCAGGCGCTCCCCCCCCTCCCCCCCATCTTAACTTCTCCAGCAGGCTTGTCTTTATAATTTCTTGCTTGTAAGAAGTAGAATTTCTGGGCCCAATTAATGCTCATTGAGATGTTTAATATAAATTTGCCAGATTGCCTTCCCAAAGAGCTTTTCAAATTCATTCCCAAAGTGAGTAACTGAGAATTACTTCTTTCTGTATGTTTACCAACATTGGATAAATTCTACACATTACTCAGTGCTCCTCGCTATAAATGAACTCAATCTCCTTCACCTATTTCACCCATTATCCCTCCTCCCCTCTGGTATTCATTGTTTTAATTTGCATTTCTTTGATTTTAATGAGCTCCCACCAGCCTTTCAGCCCCGAACCCACCACTTCCGTCGGGTCCTGACCACACCCGCCCAAAATTAAATCCACAGGCTGAGAATAAGGAGAAAAGGCTTTAATTGTCGTGTGGAACTCGAGTAAGATTAGAATTTGTGTCGATTCTCAGTGGTTCTAGAAGAAGTTTTTCAAGATACTGACTCCATGAAGAATGTTTTCTAATGTAAAAACCTGTAGGTAATTGAGGACAGGTAAAGTAAATAAGGAAGGTTCTCCACCAGAGACCTCAAGGTTCATCTCGGTCCGGCCAGTCCAGCGAGGAGAAGTCCACACAGACAGAATGAGGGCCCCATAGGGTGTGTCGGGCTCCTTCCAGCGCATAGGTTGAAGGGGCGCTGTGGGCCCCGACGACGATGCTGGAATTCTTTCCCTCTCCGGCTTCCACCTTGCTTTGAGCCACGGTTTTCAGCAGCTTCCGGGGACGGCCTGGGCTCCTGGAGGCGGTCTGGCCGTGGGTCTGTCCACCTCCGCTGGCGCTGGCATCTCCTGGCCGGTTCAGGGTCCATCGGGCAACACGGTCTGTCGCATGTGCCTCTCGTGGAGGTGACTGTAGCTCCATCGCGGTCTCAGCCGGGACGTGAGGGTCTCGGCAGCGTTTCTGGCCCCTCTCAAGCCAGGGACCATCTCCGTGCCAAGGGCCAGCGTGGCGCAGCCTCCCGCACGCACCGGGGTTCCAGTCCCCGCACAACTGGGGGCGTTGGCAGGAGGGGCGGCTCAGCGCCGGGAAGTTATCCAGCGCCCAGGCCCAGGCCTGTTCTCGGTTCAGGCCCGGGGGCATGAGGGGCTCCGGACGTGCCCACCTGCAAGACGGCCCTTCCAGCGTGGGCAGATGGGGGTCCATGGCTTCAACCTCTGACCAGGCCGAGACGTGCAGCCAGCCTGGGAGAAAGAAGATGCATCCAGCGCTGGGTGTGCCCTTTTATAGCGCTCGGTCGTGTGTAGGATCTCAGAAAGGACTGTCCTGATACTTGGGGCTGACCCTCATTAGCCTTGCAAATTACCTCGGAGCCGGATAAGATTAAGGAGAAAACTGCATCATTGTGGGCGGCGCTTTTGAGAGTTTGAAGGGTTTCAGTGATGGACTTAAGGGAGGAGCAGGGAGAAGGAAGGTCTTTGGGGAGAGAAGTCAAGTTCCTGGCTGTTTACAGTCGCTGTAGAAAGCCTCTCTCCTTGTCAGGCACACGTAGACAAATCACACTTCTCATGTCCCTTCTTTTAGAGTATCAGAGACGATTGCCTGGTGTTAGAGATGAGACCCTGAGCGTTAGATGAAAACAGGATCATAAACGTAGTTTATGCTGGAGCTGAACTGAGAGTATATGTAGGTCAACGGGTAAAGAAGTAATTCGTAGAGGTGGGAAAAGGAAAATCCCATGCCTTCCTTAAAATTGTAATTTTTTAGTATTTTCCATTCATTTGCAAGTTTATAAAGTTGTGACATGTACATTTCTGTCTTATTTTTTCTTTGTAAGTAGGCTTCACGCACAGAGCAGAGCCCAGTGCAGGGCTTGAAACCACACCGTCAAGATCTAGACCTGAGGCTAGATCAAGAGTTGGACACACGTAACCGACTGAGCCACCCAGGTGCCCTACATTTCTCTTTTTAAAAATGTTTTTAGGGGCGCCTGAGTGGCTTAGTCGGTTAAGTGTCCAACTTCGGCTCAGGTCACGATCTCGCGGTCCGTGAGTTCGAGCCCCGCGTCGGGCTCTGGGCTGATGGCTCAGAGCCTGGAGCCTGCTTCCGATTCTGTGTCTCCCTCTCTCTCTGACCCTCCCCCCATTCATGCTCTGTCTCTCTCTGTCTCAAAAATAAATAAACGTTAAAAAAATTTTTTAAATAAAAATGTTTTTAAGTTTGTTTGTTTATTTATTTATTTATTTATTTATTTATTTATTTATTTTTAGTAATCTCTACACCCAGCATGGGGCTTGAACTCATTACCCCACGATCAAGAGTCACATGCTCTTTGGACTGACCCAGCTAGACACCTCTGTTACATGTACATTTCATCTGTGGTTTCCACTGCTGACATACTAACCTCCCATGAGCCCCTGCCACATTTTACCTATCTGCTGCCCCACAGTAGACACTCAGAACGTCAATTACCCAACTTCACCACATATGATAGTCCTTGTGAGAGAATTTCTCTAAAATATATACCCAGGAACAGAGTTATGCCATGAAAAAGTGCAAAAACCTAAATTCGTTGAGTAATGCCATATTCTTCAGGAGACAGGCAACACGTACCCTCCAACAATAATGCCTGAGGATTACTCCATGCATACATTCCGCACAAACACTTGGAATGACCCAGTATGCTAACACTTGCCAGGGATTTGGTGATTCTGAACAGATCAACAGTGGTAGTAGTTGTGGATTCGTGTTTTCTGATTACTCTTTGGGACCCACTTTGCTCTGTGGTTCTAAAAGCCATTACTGTTGTTCAGTCTAAACTATGTCCTCATTATTCCATTAAATTAAAAAAAAAATTATCCCCTAATAAGTTATTTGATGCTTCAACTATTTGAGCATATTTCATTTCTGTTCCTAAAAAGCATAAAAAGAATACAACAGTGATATCACATTCAACATTATATTTACTTATTATAATCTTTTCCTTTTAACCATCTTAGAAGAATGATTTAGACTTCCTTAATAATGTGTAGATATTGGAAGTTTTTCTTTCTGTTTTCAGGATATTTTAAGAATATTTGTTTTATATTGATCGTGATTTTTTAGATGAAACCATAAACTTTAAAGAAGAAAAATTTCTCTCAATATTTCATCTTGAAACCTGACATCTTTCCTTTCTTACACATCCTTCCATCAAGAATGAAATAAGCCATTTTCGGGGTGCCTGGGTGGCTCAGTTGGTTAAGCATCCGACCTCAGCTGAGGTGATGATCTCCTGGTTCGTGAGTTCAAGCCCCTCATTGGGATCTGCACTGACAGCTTGGAGCCTGCTTCAGAATGTGTCTCCCTCTCTCCTTCCCTCCCTCCCCAGCTTGTGCACGCTCGTGCTCTCTCTTTCTCTCAAAAATAAATAAATAAACATTAAAAAAAAAGAAGTCATTTTAATCAAGAATTTGAATCCCTTCTTTATGTGTTAATTTTCTTAGCATAGGGGTCCTGGGACAGGAACAAGGAGCTTCTCCAATCCCCGTTGGCACAAAGTAGTCCAAAGATGGAATCATGCAGTCTGATGTGGTTAGAAGCTTAGACTGGTGCTGCTGGTAAGGGTGGAGGGTTGAGAGGACCCTGAAACTAAAGACCAAAGTGTAGCTCCCTAGCTAGAGCAAGCAAGAAAATTATCCAGGAGAAAGACTCCATGCTTAACCTGACTCCTGCCTCAGCCTGCTCACACGGCCTCTCCCGGACTTCTCTCTGGGGCTTGCTCTGCTGGGGCAGGATCTCTTGTGACCAGCCGACCTCTGCAGGAGCCCACTTGGCAAGGAACTCAGGGCAGTTTCCAGCCAATATCGCTCAGGGAACTTAAACTTCATCTCAAACAAGTAAAATTTAGTTCCTCGGTTTTGTTGAAAGCAAAATACCATTCATATTACATAATTCTCTTATTTTAAAAAAAGTTTGTTAAACCAGGTTCAAACTCCTAAAAACAAAAAACACAGACATTGAAACAAGAGCACGTTTCTTTCGCCTACCAAATTGAAAAGATATTTATTACCCATTGATATTACCAATGACTGTCACATTGTAGGGTAATACATATTTCTTACACTGCAGTTAGGACTGTATTTGGTAGAGTAACACAGTGATGAAATTTACAAAGCACATATTCTCACACATATTCTCGAAAAACAAAACTTAAGTGGCAGTCTGTTACACACGGTGCACGAACAAGCACACATCTCCCCCTAGCACACACACAATCCGCCCACAAGATCGGCATGTTTATAGTCAAAACTAAGAACTGGGAAAAGCAATAGGAAGTACGAATTAAGTCGTTGTAAACCCCCAAAGAAATGTATCTAGGGTAAATGAAATTGAGAAAGTTCATTGTGTAGGCAAAGCTGGCTACATAAAGGTATGTATATTATTGTTCAATTTCTGTTCTACATACTTACACACAGATATACTGTAACTAGAAAATTGACAGGTTCACAATAGCTTCTCAGAAACCTTGGGGGTGGGGCAGATGCGTGTTAGAATTCATCTAGTTGGGGAATTCTAAAGTGGCCGCACCTGCTGAGCCCGACACTCTTGCCTTATTGTTCGGTATTGTTCTCAAGGGAGAGTTCCCTCCCACCTCCAGGATGGAGTCCCTTCGGTGTTGGGGGTTAAGGCACCTTGAGAAAGTCACCTCGCAGAGATGCAGATTGCAAATGAGCACGCCCGCTCCGCGACCTCAAACCCTCCGCGACCTCAAACCAGGGAGGCCGGTTTCTCAGGTCACGTGTCCAGGTCACGACGTCCATCACCTTGCACCTCAGCGACCTTGAGGCAGGTCAGCTCGGGGGACGCTGGCAGGCGCTGGGCAAAAAGGCAGCAGAGAGTCGAGGGATAAGGGGCACTCGTTGGGCTCTGGCCGGCGCCTGAGGGCCCCTGAACTTCTGGGGGAGTTTGGAGAGGGGGGTGGGGGAGTGCGGTGGTGGCTGGGGCAGAGACACGTGCGGATGCCCCGAGGGCTTCTGAGACAAATCCCAGCTCCGAGCGGCCAGGGCCCTGCGGCGGGGGCGTTCCCCGGCTGAGCGGAGTCCTGGAGGCCGCCGGCCGCCTGCCTGCTGTTCCAGGAGCCATCGTTTGCTGGACCCACCAAGCGCCACGCTGTACTCCTGGCCGCCCCCGCTGCACCCCAATGCACCGCAGACCCCACCGCCTTCCCCGCGCGCAGCAGAGCCCGCCGGCCGAGGGTCCGGCGCGGGAACCGTCACCGGCCACCCGCACCCCTGAGCCTCGTCGCTCCCTGGCAGACGAACCGGGGACACGCGGGAGAAATAAAGACTTTGGCGTTGTTCTTGGTCAGTGAGTAGCGGAAAGAAAATTGTCTGCGGACTCCGAAGACAAGACTGCTTCCGTGGTTATCCTGCAAACGCACAGGTGTCACCGTAACGCCTTCCGTGCGCGAAGGATGGTGAGCGGAGAAGGGTCTCCGCAGAAATCTCAGGGCTCCTTGGTGGTCAGGGGCGTCTGGCCACAGCGCTTCGGATCCAGTGCCTTGGGACGTGCGGTGGTGGCTCCTGGGGTCAGGAACAGGGCGACCCTCTGAAGGGTCCCCACCGTCAGAGGCCTCGGGCTCCTCTCGTGGGTCCCGGAGAGAGGCGATCGCGCCGCGGGAGGTTGCGGGGGCGGGCGGCGGCCTGGCTCCTGGCTGGCGTCCGGCTGACGCGGGGCGCCTCTGGCTCCTAGGGGGTTTCCTGGTGGGGGGGGCGGACGTCCTGGGTCATGTCTTCCAGGCTCTGCAAGTGTCGGTTACCGGAGCAGCGCCAGCGCAGAAGCCCACGGGGACTGGAAAGCGTTTTTCCCAGGGGAAGTCTTGGCGGTCCCATGAGAGCCCTCCCAGGTCCCGAGAGAAGGGAGCGGCTGAGCTCAGGGTGGTGGTGCACTCAGCTCACACCAGATAATTGCATCAAAAGACCTGATGATATTCATACAAAACCCAATCACCTTGGATGAAATTATCCAGGGTCAAATTCTCTTCGTGATAGATTGAATTGGGTTTGACAATAAAAAGGACTAGTGCACCTGAGAAAAGAAAACTGGGGGGGACATTGGTTTGTAGTGTTGGAATGGACACAGAAACCTAGGTTTCCAGGCTGAACACTCTGAATGGGGGGAGTGACAAGGGAATTTGTGACGTGAAGGAGGTTGCAAGGGTGGTGACCCAGTTCTTACATTGGACTTTCACTTCCCAGTGTTGCCTTCTCCTGGTGATTGCTCAATTCCAAGGACCTCAGACTGTGTTTGGACCAGTGTTTCTCCCAGAAGCTGCAGAAACTGGATGGCTTGGGTGAAGGGGAAGTTCTCCTCAGCAAATTATCTCACCTCTCTAGGCCTCCTTTTGTCATCTGTGAAATGGGGACAAATCACCTCTCCTTACAAGGTAGCTGGAGCAGTGCAAGCGTGCACGTCCATGAATTTAATTTGCTCAATTATTACTGTGATTATCATCATTCTCAATATTATCATGGGTAGAATTATAATCTTAATGAGAACAAATGTTAAATACTGCCTCTGGGGGAATTGTCTTTCTCTAAATGGATTATGTTTTTCCTTAGTATATCATGTCTATGGTGTATTGCATTGTAATACATTCCTCTTCATCTGTGTCTAACAACCTGTTGACAAAAGCATCTGTGAATACATTATAGGTTTCCTCAACTAGATATTCATCTTACTGTAATAAAGTCTAGTTATCCCCAACACTTAGGTAGCAAATTTTGATATCCTTCTGTGTTCCGGGTGCTGTAAGGGGAGCCACCCAACACAAAGACAACCGGCTGTAGCTTTCAGACCCTACATTCTAGGGAGAGAGCAAAGACACAGTCAAGAAAACACAGCCAATGCTGTGAGCATCACCAGACGTATATTCCAAACATGATACCTCCCTTTAAAGTGAGACTTGTATTGTTTGTTTAATTGCAGGGGGAAAAAATAGGCTACAGTAGAATAATAAATGAGAAATAACAAAACAGAAAAATCGAACAATAGACAGTGAAGATGGCAGATTGAAAGCTGTAGCTAGTTGAAAGGTTTATGGGAGCAATTTCGGATTCTCATAGCTGAGGTGAAGATCAGAACAAAGATACACAGAATAGGAGAGCTCAGCCTGGGTTCTTAGAAGGGGGAGGCCAAGTCAGAATTGTCTGAACCCAGTGACTGCTGAAATCCAAGGGAGAAGGAAGGCATAGCTGGCCCGTGTTACGGGTGCACCAGAAAGAAGTCGCTACAGAGAGAACCAGCAATGGCGTCCGTCTGCTCCGCATCCATTACCAACAAGGTACAATGGCAAAATGCATGATAATATCTCAAGGCCGGAACAAAGAGGTATCTGGGCTCTCATACTGGGTTGTAAACATTGACCTCCCTTTCAAATTCAGATGAATAGTACGTGCATCTCATGTTAGAGATTTGCTGAATCTGACATTGGGAGGTCAACCAATTTTTAAACATATTTGGAATGTATCTTTTACATACACACAGATAAACTGTGTCATCAAGTTTTGAATTACTTATATTTATATATCTGGGACACCTTTTGATATGGTTCTAAGTTTAAAAATTTCATTTTAAATGTTTATTATGGAGAAATCCAAATATACCCATGGAGAAAAATAGTTTAATGAACCTTAATGTATCCGTCAACCAGGTTTTACCTATTTTTCAACGTTTGGCAATCTTATTTCACCTGTCCCTCACATTTTTCCCCCAGAGTATTCTAAAGCAAATAATAGACATCGTATCATTCACTCTGTCACTACTACGGCATCTATCTAAAATACACCAGGACTTTCTTCATAATCGTGTTGCTACTATTACATTTTATAGTTCTAACAATAATTTTAGTATTATATAATCAGTATGTGTTCAAATTGCCCCCAGTCTTAAAAATGTCCTTTTTTCACCTGATTTCTTTAAATTGGGATTCAAAGAAGATCCACACATTACAACACATGTAGTTGATTTGCCTCATAAATATTTTTTATTTGTGGCAATTTACCAAGGCCTTTTTTCTTGCCTTTTATTGTTGAAAATGTAGGTAATTTATCCTGTAGAATTTTCCACTTCCTGGATTTGACTGATCTCTTCCGGTGTTAATTGTTCTTTTATTATTCATAACTATAAGAACATAAGATCTTGATATTTGTTAGATTTAGTTTGAATTTTATAGGCAAAAATACTTCATAAGTGATGCCGTTTACCTGTTAATTAAAAGGTACATAATATCTTACAGTGAGATTAAGAATTAGAGCTGGATTTAGGCGATATATGTTTGATCCCTCAGTTACATATTCTCCCATTAATGTGTTAATTAGTGGCATTAGCATCTGTTAATGATTATTACCTAGATCCATTATATCACGGGGGTTGGGGATGTGTTACAAAATGATGATTACTTCATCCTATCTTTCACCTTCATGTATTAATAGATGTCTACTATAAATATGTACTTTCTCTTACTAATTGTTTTCTTAGACTAAGATGCAATTCATATGGCAATGACTGAATAAATGCTTAATTCAATTAATTTGCAGAGAAAAGGTATGTCATAGCAACATCCAATGGTGATTAGTAAATGTTCTTTATCAATTTGCAGAGAAAAGGTATGTCATAGCAACATCCAATGGTGATTAGTAAATGTTCTGTTAGTTTATATATAGTTTATATAGTTTATAGTTCTATTAGTTTTTAATGTTTTTATTTATTTTTGAGACAGAGAAAGAGCATGAGCAGGGGAGAGGCAGAGAGAGAGGGAGACACAGAATCCAAAGCAGGTTCCAGGCTGTGAGCTGTCAGCACAGAGCCCGACACGGGGCTCGAACTCACGGAGTGTGAGATCATGACCTGAGTTAAAGTCGGATGCTTAACTGACTGAGCCACCAGGGCGCCCAGTTTGGTAAGTTTTAAGTATCAGTATGAACACTGGTTTTCTGGTATATTTGATGAGTTTGATACTTACTGTTCAGTTCTCCCCTGAATAAAAAGACTCGATGCCCAGCTGTGAGGAGCATAGCTATCTGACAAACCTCCAGCTCTCAGCTTCAGCAGAGACTGACTCAGCTTTTGAATCTACCCAGCTATATTTGGAAGAAAATCACCAGGTCCAGCCCACCTCAACAGAAGATGAAAAGACAGACATGAATATTAGGAGATAGTGATCATTAAGGCCTGGCTTAGAGGCTACCTGCCCACTGGGAGAGGTTCTGAGCTCAAGTGGTGTGAAAAGAACATCCATTCATGAAAGCAATTAGGGTGTGAAGGTGGGGGGGGGGGTAGGAACTGGGAGGGACTGGGAGTGCCATAGATCAGGCATTGATTATATGCAGAGGAACTCTAAAATTTTTCTTATTTTAACATATTGGGAATCAGGATATGTCTCACAAATAGTGCTGTTTCTAGTCTATGAGACATGTGGTGTCCAGATTGTGCAGAGCTGTTTTTAGGCTCAATATTATGTTCCATTGGTCTGTTGGTCCTGTCTCTCCATTTACATCACTGTAAATGGCATTTATATCATGGAATCTATTCTTTTCCATAACAGTGGACTCAGGTGTATCTGTGAGGGGCAGAGAGAAATGACAAAGAGAACAGGGAAGAATATGGGCTCATTTTATTATTTTTTTAAATATTTAAAGTTTATTTATTTTGAGAGAGAGGAAGTGTGCATGCACAAGTGGGGCAGGAGAAAGAGAGAGAGAGAGAGAGAGAGAATCCTAAGCAGGTTTTGTGCTGTTAGCATGGAGCATGATGGGGGGGGTGAGGGGGGGCTCCATAAGATAGATCATGACCTGAGCCAAAATCAAGAGTCAGACACTTAACTGACTGAGCCACCCAGGTGCCTCCATGGGCTCATCTTGAATACACCTGCATTTATGCCACAACCCTTCAAGGCTGCACGAGTCTTGGTTCTAGACTTGGAAAAGAAGATGGCACCGAGGCTTAGAGCTATCAGAGCAGGTGAATCACGGGAGAAAAATAAGGTGAAAAAAAAATGGGAGAGAAGGAAACCGTAAGCGGGGTACAGGGGTGCAAGAGCACCTGGCTCGGGGGCCCCAAACAGACCAGGTTTGGCCACACTGACAAAATCCAAAGGCAGAGAGACCAGCAGTGGTAAAACAAGAAAGGAATGTATTTCAGTGAGGCCAGCACTGGGACAACAGTGGACTAATGTCACACAGCCTGTCCAAAGTGCTGGAAATACTTCTAGGTTTATATAAGGAAAATGTGAGACAAAGTTGCTGGGTATGTGCAGGTGGGCAGTAAAGGTCAGATCGGTCATCATCTTGGGATCGATCACAGGGTCTTGCTGACACAGGGCAGTGCTTATTGCTTGAAGGGGTAATTTCGGTTCCCATCACAGGATGCTCTGTCCACAGGGTCTTTTGTCTAAGTTAAGAGATACGCTGGAAAGAAGAACTTAATCAATTAGAAAGTACAGACTGGGGTCAAAATGGGGGTAGTGGAAGTCCTCTTTCAAAACCTAGGGCTGGGAAGCAAAAACAAACAAACAACCCCAAACTAAAACAACCAAAACACCTGTAGAATTGAAAGGCGAACTAGAGTGTGACGCACGTGTCACTTTTGATCCGTTAGAGACACCCGCCCCCGCAAACCAACAGTCACCTGAATTCATTTGGAAAAAAAAGAAAAAGACCATTTGGCCCTGGGTCACTGCCAGCAGATGCGCTCCGTCCTCTTTCCGAGTCGTGTTCATTTTGCATACACACAAGTAGGGGAATGGCACCGACAGATCCTGCAGCTCCACCGAAGAACCACATCTTAGCCCTCTTCCCAGTGCAGGCCCTGACGATTCCTCCTGCCTGACTCCAACATCTCCCGAGGCTTGAAGAGAGGATGGTGGACTGTGGCTGGTTTCAATAGCCCAGCCAATTTCAACGTTTGCTAACTTTCTGCCTGAAGTTTCGCATCCCCTCCAGCCTTAGAGAAAAGCTGTGAGGCCTGTGCCTGCTCACTCACCACTAGGGGGCAGCAGCACGCAGGGCTTCAAGCAGGACCTCCTGGTTCACTGGAGAACCTGGGACTTGCAGGGGCCTAATGCTACTCAGTCTTGAAGATTGATCAACGTTGCCATTCTTTTTTTTTTTTTTTTTTTTTTTTTCAACGTGTATTTATTTTTGGGACAGAGAGAGACAGAGCATGAACAGGGGAGGGGCAGAGAGAGAGGGAGACACAGTATCAGAAACAGGCTCCAGGCTCTGAGCCATCAGCCCAGAGCCCGACGCGGGGCTCGAACTCACAGACCGCGAGATCGTGACCTGGCTGAAGTCGGACGCTTAACCGACTGCGGCACCCAGGCGCCCCAACATTGCCATTCTTGATACAGCCACTAGGAGGCGATGCTGCCTTCCCCCCAAAAAAGTGGAATTGAAAACTCATTTTGTTTGGGTTTTTCCAGCTTTACTGAGCTGTAATTGACATATAACATTGTGTCAGTTTAAGGTGTACAAGGTATTGATTTGACATATATTGCAAAATGATTATTACCATAGCCTCAATTAACAGTTCCATTACCTTGTATGATTACCATTTCTTTTTCGTGGTGAGAACATTTAAGATTTACTCTCTTAGCAACTTTCAGTACACAATGTAGTGTTGTTAACTATAGTCACCATGCTGTAGATTAGATTCCCAGAACTTTTTCATTTCTAACTGGACACTTGTACCTTTTCACTGACATCTCTGTATTTCTCCCTGCCCCCCCCCCCCAGGCCCTAGCAACCACCATTCTACTCTGTGTCTATCTTTTTTAGATTCTACATGTAGAATCTACCAAACAATATTTATCTTCTCCACCTGACTTATTTCTCTTATATAATGTCCTCATGGGGCTCCTGAGTGGCTCAGTCGGTTAAGGGTCCAACTTTGGCTCAAGTCATGATCTCACGGTTCAGGAGTTTGGGCCCAGCATTGGGCTGTCTGCTTCCTGTTGACTGGGAACCTACTTCTCATATTCTCTCTCTCTCTCCCTCCCTCTCTCCCTTCCCTTCCCCCACTTGCGCCCTCTCTGTCTCAAAAATAAACATTAAAAAATACTTTAGAAATAATATAATGCCCTTAAGTTCCATCTATGTTGTTGCAAATGGCAGGATTTCCTTCTTTTTCATGGCTGATTCATATATGACACGCACACACCATATCTTATCCACTTACCTTTTGAAGGATACTTAAGTTATTTCCATATCTTGGCTATTGTGAACAATGCTGCAATGAACATGGGAGTGCGGATATCTTTTTGAGGTCCTGATTTCATTTGCTTTGGATGTATACCCGGAAGTGAGATTGATAAATCATATGATAGTTCTAGTTCTAATTTTTTTAGAAATCTCCATACCATTTTTTATAATGGCTGTACTAATTTACATTCCCACCACGAGTGCACATCCACATCCTTAGTAACACTTATCTCTTGTTTTCTGATGACAGCCACTCTAAGAGCTGTAAGGCAGTATCTCATTGTGGTTTGGTTTGCATTTCCCTGACGATTAATAATGGAGTATCTTTTCGTGCACCTATTGGCCATTTGTATGTCTTGTTCAGTTCCTATGAACATTTTTTAATGAGTTTTTTTTTTCCATTGTGTTGTAAGAGTTCTTTATATACTTGGATATTATCCCCTTATAAGACCTATAATTTGCTAATATTTTCTTAGATTCTGTAGGTTACCTTTCATTTTGTTGGTTGTTTCCTTGGCTATGCAGAAGCCTTTTATCAGATATACTCCTACTTACTAATTTTTGCTTTTGTTACTTGTGCTTCTGGTGCCATATCCAAAAAATCATTGACAAGACCAAAGTTAAGATTTTCCCCTATAGCTTTTCCTATTTTCTTCTGGAAGTTTTAAGGTTTCAGGTCTTATGTTTAAGTCTTTCATCCATTTCGAGTTAATTTTTGTGAGGGGTGTAAGATAGGGATCCCATTTCATTCTTCTGAACGTGCTTTTCTTTAGACATAACACATATATAATATTTATATATTTATTTTATATATGTTTATAACATTACATATATATGTATATATACACACACATATATATAATCATCTGTAAACAAAGACAGTTTTATTCTTCCTTTCATACGTAGATGCCCTTTATTTCTTTCTCTTGCCTGATTATTCTGGCTAGGACTTCCACTACTATGTTAATATGAGTGGTAGGAGTGAGCACCCTGTCTTCTTCCTGATCTTACAGTAAAAGGTTTCAAACTTTCACCATTATCATATTGGCATGGGCTTGTCATATGTGGCCTTTATGTTGAGGTATGTTCCTTCTACACCCAATTTGTTAGCAGTTTTTATCATGAAAGTATTTTTCTCACATGCTTTTTCTGAATCTACTAAGATTATAATAATTTTTACCTTCCATTCAATTAATGTGGTATATTACATTTATTAATTTGTGTATATTGAGCCATCCTTGTATCCCAGGGATAAATCCCACTTGATCATGGTGTATGATCCTCTTAATGTGCTGTTGAATTCCGTTTGCTAGAATTTTGTTGAGAATTTTTGCATCCGATTTATCAGGAATATTGGCCTGTAGTTTTCTCATATTGTTCTTATCTGGCTTTGGTGTCAGGGTAATACTGACCTCTTTTTTTTCAACGTTTATTTATTTTTTGGGGACACAGAGAGACAGAGCATGAACGGGGGGGGGGGCAGAGAGAGAGGGAGACACAGAATCGGAAACAGGCTCCAGGCTCTGAGCCATCAGCCCAGAGCCTGACGCGGGGCTCGAACTCGTGGACCGCGAGATCGTGACCTGGCTGAAGTCGGACGCCCAACCGACTGCGCCACCCAGGCGCCCCAATACTGACCTCTTAAAGTGAGTTTGGGAATGTTCCCTCCTTTTCAAATTTTTTTTTTTTTTTGAAAGAGTGAGAAAGATTTATGTTAAATCTTCTTAAACATTTGGTAGAATTCACCAGTGAACCATCTGGTCTTGGGCTTTTCTTTGTTGAGAGGTTTTTGATTACTGATTCCATCTCCCTACTCATTATTTGTTCAAATTTTTAACTTCCTAATTCAGTCTTGGTAAACTTTATGTGTCTAGGAATTTATCCATTTCTTCTAGTTTATCCAATATATTGGCATACAACTCTTCACAGTGATTTTTTATGATCCTTTGTATTTCTGTGGTATTCATTATAATGTTTCTTTTTCATTTCTGGTTTTATTTATTTGAGTGTTCTTTTTTTCTTGGTCAATCTAGCTAAAAGTTTGTCAATTTTGTTTAACTTTAAAAACAAAATCTGCTCTCATCGGGCACCTGGGTGGCTCATTCGGTTGGGCATCCGACTTAGGCTCAGGTCATGATTCAGAGCTTGTGGGTTTGAGCCCAGTGTCGGGCTCTGTGCTGAAAGTGCAGAGCCTGGAGTCTGCTTCAGGTTCTGTGTCTCCCTCTCTCTCTGCCCCTCTCCTATTCATGCTGTCTCTCAAAAATAAATAAAAAGTTAAAAACAAAATCTGCTCTCAATTTTGTTGATTCCTTTTGTTGTTTTTCTGGTCTCTATTTCATTCTTTCTGCTCTGTTTGTTACTTCCTTCCTTTGCTAGCATGGGCTTAGTTTGTTCTTCGAGTTCCTTAAGATATGAGTTAGATTGCTTATTTGATAGATTTATTTTTTCTTTTTTTTTTAAATTTTTTTTTCAATGTTTATTTATTTTTGGGACAGAGAGAGACAGAGCATGAACGGGGGAGGGGCAGAGAGAGAGGGAGACACAGAATCGGAAACAGGCTCCAGGCTCTGAGCCCTCAGCCCAGAGCCTGACGCGGGGCTCGAACTCAGGGACCGCGAGATCGTGACCTGGCTGAAGTCGGACGCTTAACCGACTGCGCCACCCAGGCGCCCCTAGATTTATTTTTTCTTAATGTATAAGTTTGTCACTGTAAACTTCCCCTAATATGGGATGTCTGGGTGGCTCAGTTGATTAAGTGTCTGACTCTTGATTTCGGCTCAGGTGGTTCCTGGGATTGAGCCCTGCATCAGGCTCTGCACTGAGTATGGAGTCTGCTTAGGATTCTCTCTCTCCCTCCCTCTGCTCCTTCCCAGCTTGCACTCAGGCATGCGCAATCTCTCTCTCTCAGAATAAATAAATAAACTTAACAAAAAGAGAGAGTCTGTTTCTTGGTTTCCATCTCTTTATAAATTAAAAAAAAAAAAAGAAAAAGAAAAAACTTCCCTCAGAACTGCTTTTGCTGCATCCTACAAATTTTGGTGTGCTGTGTTTAATTTTTGTTTCAAGATTTTTTTTTAATTTCCCTTTTAATATCTTCTTTGATGTGTTGGTTGTTTAGCTGTGGAATGTTTAATTTCCACATATTTGGTAAGTTTCCCGTTTTCATCCTGTTATTGATTTCTAGTTTCATAGCATGTGGTTGGGAAAGATATTTAGTATGACTTCAATCTTCTTAAATTTGCTAAGACTTGTTTTGTAACCTATCATATGGTCTATGCTTGGTATAGATCTTGTATTTTGGTGTATCCAAAATACATCACATGTGCTTGAGAAGAATGTGTTGGATTGAATATTCTGCATATGTCAATAAGGTCTATTTGGTCTACAATGTAGTTCAAGTCTAATGTTTCTGTAGTGATTTTCAGTATGGATGATCTATCCATTGTTAAAAATGGAGTATTTAAGTCCCCTACTCTCACTGAATTGCTGTCTATCTCTCTTCAGATCTGTTAGTATTTGATTAATATATTTAGGTGCTTGATGTTGGAGATATATATATATATATATGTGTATATATATATATATATATATATATATATATATATAACATACAATTGTATCTTCCTGATGAATTGACCCTTTATGATTATATATTGACCCTCTTTGTCTCTTGTTACCACTTAGCTCAAAGTCTATTTCGTCTGATGTAAGCATAGCTAGTCCTGCTCTCTTCTGGTTCCACTTGCATGGAGTATCTTTTTCTAGCCTGCACTTTGAGCTTATGTGTGTCTTTAAAGTTGAAGAGACTCTTTGGCAGGCAGTACAGAGTTGGGTCTTATATTTTTATTCATCCAACCTCTCTATACCTTTTTTTTTTAATGTATATTTATTTTTGAGAGAGAGTGAAAGCGCGCACACACTAGTGGTGGAGGGTCAGAGAGAGGAGGAGACAGAAAATCTGAAGCAAGCTCTGTGCTGACAGCAAAGAGTCCTATGTGGGGCTCAAACTCAGGAGCCTCGAGATGATTTGCTGAGCCGACATCAGATGCTTAACAGATTGAGCCACCCAGGTACCCCTCTATACCTTTTGATTGGAGAATTTAATCCATTTACATAAGTAATTATTGATAGGGAAGGACTTACTAAAGCAATCTTACTCATTGCTTTCTGGCTTTCTTGTATTTCCCTTGTTCCCATCTTTCTTGCTTGCTGCCTTCCTTCATGAATTGATGACCTTCTGTAGTGGTATGCTTTGATTCCTTTTTCTTCCTCTTTTGTGAAATCTACTATGGATTTTTGCTTTCTGGTTACCATGAGACTTATGTAAGACATCTTATAGCTATATCCATATTTTATGCTGAGAACAAGTGAACTTTATTCACATACAAAAACCCTACCCACTTACTTCCCTGTTTTATGTTTTTGAGGTCACAACTTACCACTTTGTATGCTGTGTATTCATTAACAAATTACAGCCATGCCTCATTTTGTTGCACTTCGCTTTATTGTACTTCACGGATACTGTGGGTTTTTTTTGTTTGTTTGTTTGTTTTTTTCAACGTTTATTTATTTTTGGGACAGAGAGAGAGACAGAGCATGAACGGGGGAGGGGCAGAGAGAGAGGGAGACACAGAATCGGAAACAGGCTCCAGGCTCTGAGCCCTCAGCCCAGAGCCTGACGCGGGGCTCGAACTCACGGACCGCGAGATCGTGACCTGGCTGAAGTCGGACGCTTAACCGACTGCGCCACCCAGGCGCCCCACGGATACTGTGTTTTTTACAAATTGAAGATTTGTGGCAACCCTGCCTTGAGCGAGTCTAATTGGTGCCATTTTTCCAACAACATTTGCCCCTGTCATATTTTGGTAATCTTCACAATATTCCAAACTTTTTCATTATTATTTGTTATGGTGACCTATGATCAGTTATTATGACTTGCTGAAAGTTCAGATGATGGTTAGCATTTTTTAACAATGAAGGTTTTTTTTTTGTTTTTTGTTTTTTTTTTAGCTTGAGATAGAGCACAAGTGGGGGAAGGACGAGAGAGAGAGAGAGACAGACAGACAGACAGAATCCAAAGCAGGTTCCACACTGTCAGTGCAGAGCCCAACGCAGGGCTCCATCCCATGAACCAAGAGATCATAACCTGAGCTGAAATCAAGAGTCAGATGCTTAACTGACTGAGCCACCCAGGCGCACTAATAAAGTATTTTTTAAGTCTACTTATTTATTTTGAGGGAAGGGGAGGGGCTGAGAGAGAGGGAGAGAGAGAATCCTAAACAGGCTCCTCACCACCAGGGTGGAGCCCAATGTGGAGCTTGAACTCAGGAACCATGAGATCATGACCTGAGCTTAAGTTGGACACTTAACCAACTGAGCCATCCTGGTTCCCCCTCCAATAAAGTATTTTTAAATTAAGATATATATATTAGAATGCTATTGCATAGTTAATAGACTACAGTATAGTGTAAACATAAGTTTATATATGCACTGGGAAACCAAAAAATTCATTTGAGTCACTTTGTGATATTTGCCTTATCATGGTGGTCTGGACCTAAACCTGCAATATCTCTGAGGCATACCTGTATCGTAGCTATAGCTATTTTTAATTTTTTTTTCAACGTTTATTTATTTTTGGGACAGAGAGAGACAGAGCATGAACGGGGGAGGGGCAGAGAGAGAGGGAGACACAGAATCGGAACCAGGCTCCAGGCTCTGAGCCATCAGCCCAGAGCCCGACACGGGGCTTGAACTCACGGACCACAAGATCATGACCTGGCTGAAGTCGGACGCTTAACCAACTGCGCCACCCAGGCGCCCCGCTATAGCTATTTTTAATATGCTTAGCCTTTATACTAGAGTAAGGGGTTAACATACCACCATATTACAGTTTTAGAGTATTCTGAATTTGACCATGTATTTGTGTATACTTTCATATTTTTCATGTTATTCATCAGTGCCCTTGCATTTCAGTTTACAGAACTCCTTTCAGCATTTCTTGTAAAGCAGGTCTCATGGCAATGAACTGCCATGAGTCTGGTCTCAGCTTTTGTTTATCTGGGAATATCTTTCTCTCTCATTTCTGAAGGTTAACTTTACCAGATGGAGTATTCTTGATTGGCAGATTTTTCTTTCAGAACCTTGAATAGTATCATTTCACTCTCTCCTAACCTCTAACATTTCTGCTGGGAAATCTGCTGATAGCCTACCAGGCTTCTCTTGTAAGTGATGTTTTATTTCCCTTACTACTTTTATGATTCTCTCTTTGATTTTTGACATCTTTATTCAAATGCATCTTGGAGAACAACTTTTTAGGTTGAATTTGTTTGGGGTCCTATGAACTACCTGAACTTGGATGGACAAATCCCTCCTTCAGATTTGGGAGTCCAATCATTATTTCTTTCAATTAACTTTCTTCCCCTTCTTCTGATTCTCCAATAATTTGCAGATTGCTTCTCTTCTATCAAGAGAAAGCTTTCTTCACACCTTCATTCTTCCTTTGTTCTTTTTTGTTCTCCTCTGAATTTCTCCTCCTGTTTCCTACCTCACAGATTCTTTATTCTGCTTGATTCATTCTGCTGTTGGTGCTGCTCTCTGTTGCATTTTTTAAAATTTTATTCCCTGTACTCTTTACCTCCAGAATTTGTTTTGTTCCATTTTATGTTTTTTATCTCTTTATTAAACTTCTCATTTGATAACACACTGTTTTCCTGATTTCCTTGAATTGTCTATTTTCTTATAGCTCAGTGACCTTCCTTAAAATTTTGAGTTCTTAATCAGGTAAATCACAGATTTCCATGCCTATGGGATTTGTTACTGGAAGATTAGTGTGATCCTTTGGTGGTGTCATGTTTTCTTGATTTTTCATGTTCCTTGAAGTTTTGCATTGCTGTCTTCCCAATTGAAATGGCAATCACTTTCTCCAGTCTTTACGAACTGTTTTTGGGAGAGAAGTGCCTTGTCAGCTGTGCTAGAGATTCTTAATCTCTCTTAGACCTGCTAAAGGTACACCTGCTTCATGCTTTTTGCTCCCTATTGTGGCAGAATTCTTAAGTTAGTATGTCTTCTCTGGATCCTACAGTGAACCTCGCCTAGTGCTGACCTAGTGCTGAGAGTTTCTCTTTTGTTTTCCCAAAGGTGGCACTAAAGCTCAAGTTTATGGTCTCTGGCTTGCTGACTTGAACTGGCTTTCTGTGAATGCTCACTAGCCACCAACCAAAACTTGTTCTTGCTGCCACAGTAGGGAGAGTGCCTCCTTCTGGGCATCCTGCATAGCTGGGGTGGTGTGGCAGGCAGGGCTCACTCACATGCGCATTCCCTGCCCCCACTCCAGAGAAATCACAGGCCAAGATCTTGGCCCCAAGCTGTGCTCGCTTAGGGGAGGGATGATGAAGATAAAATCAAGCTGTTTTCTTACTCTCTCCAATGCATCCAAACTTTTTTTTTTCTTCTCCAACGTCATGGTAGAACTTCTTCAGAAACCTAGATTTCCACAAAAGCTTTTTGTCTGTTGGTGATTGTGTAAGACAGTGTTCTCCAGGGTCTCCAGGACCACAGCTGAGAGGGGCTGGAGCTGGTTCATGGACCACTGCAGGGTCCACAGTCAGGACCAAGGTATGTATGCCTATTACCTCACATATAGGTGGGCAAGACTTCGCCTGGGTCCCTTGGTGTATGGTGCTGCCTTCCACAGCTCCCACAAACCACTTTTGTCTGTGGATGGATGTTGAATCAACGTTGTTGAGAGGGCAGCCAAAAAACAAAGGAAAATCTCTTATTCCACCATGATGCTAATGTCACTTCTCTGAAAACTCATTTTGAACCAATCTGCTTAGCAATGCCTGCAGAAGAACTTGAAAGGAAAGAATAGAGGGCAAATACTTGTAAGGTTGGGCAGAAAAAAAAAAAAAAAAAAACACCAAGAGCCAGGAACCACTTCTGCAGGCATGGCCACTGCTGACCATTTCAGCCACAGGTGATCTAAAGGAAAGGATGAAAAATTTATTAAAATAAGATACAATCCAAGAAGAGGATGAAATGGAATTTTAGTACATTTAATAATTTTCATATGACTTTTTACATGATAAAGATACATTCATTCGGGGCATCTGGGTGGCTCAGTCAGTTAAAGCATCTGACTTCGGCTCAGGTAATGATCTCGTGGCCTGTGAGTTCGATCCCCATGTCAGGCTCTGTGCTGACACTTCAGAGCCTGAAGTCTGCTTCAGATTCTGTCTCCCTTTCTCTCTGCTCCTCCCTGCTCACTTTCTGTCTGTCTGTCTCTCTCAATAGCAATCATGAACACATAGACTGAGAAACATAAAAAAAAAGATTCATTCATTCAACAAACAAATATTTATTAAGCACTTGCCATATATAAGATACTGTTCCAGAACTTCAAATACGTAAGTGAACAAAAAAATTGTATCTGACTTCATGGGACTCACATTTTACACATACTTGGTGTAAAACATTTAGAAAATACTGAACCTTGTAGAAAGAAAAATATTCTCTTATTCTACCATCAAAAGACAGCCAGTATTTTTTTTTCAATTTTTTTTAACATTTATTTATTTTTGAGACAGAGAGAGAGAGAGCATGAACAGGGGAGGGTCAGAAAAAGAGGGAGACACAGAATCTGACACAGGCTCCAGGCTCTGAGCTGTCAGCACAGAGCCCAACGCAGGGCTCAAACCCATGGACCGTGAGATCATGACCTGAGCCGAAGTCGGACGCTTAACCGACTGAGCCACCCAGGCGCCCCAAAAGACAGCCAGTGTTGATATATTGTTGCATTTTCTTTTTTTTTTTTTAATTTTTTTTTTCAACGTTTACTTATTTTTGGGACAGAGAGAGACAGAGCATGAACGGGGGAGGGGCAGAGAGAGAGGGAGACACAGAATCGGAACCAGGCTCCAGGCTCTGAGCCATCAGCCCAGAGCCTGATGCGGGGCTCGAACTCACGGACCGCGAGATCGTGACCTGGCTGAAGTCGGACGCTTAACCCACTGCGCTACCCAGGCGCCCCATATTGTTGCATTTTCTTAATGCCCACTCTTGCCATGCCCATACTCACATCTATATACTTTAAAATTGGGGATTTTACTGTACCCTTGACTTACATAACATTGTACAAATTGTGGGGCACCTGGATGGTTCAGTCAGTTAAGCATCTGACTCTGGATTTTGACGCAAGTCACGATCTCACAGGTTCGTGGATTGAAGCACTGCATTGGGCTCTGTGCTGACAATAGAGCCTACTTAGGATTCTCTCTCTCTCTCCCCCCCTCCCCCATGTGCTCACAGGTGCTGTCTCTCTCAAAATAAATAAAATTTTAAAAAATATTATACAACTTGTGGAAGGATATGAAACTGTCAAACTTCCTCCATAAAAATGGCCAAACATCTTTCCAGAAATACCGTTAATCAGTTGCCTGAGAGTTATTAAGGTTTAAAATAAACAGGACTGGGTAATATATCAATTAGATGTTTGTGTGGGAGAGAAGTAGGGAAAAAAAGAAAGTTTCAGGTTTCTGAATTATTCTACTAATGGGTAGATGCAGGTATCAATAACCAAGAATATAATTTTAATGAGGGTAATGAATCTTAATGTACATCAGATGTGGTTTTGAGGTACCCTAGGGGCATCCCAACAGAGCCACCAGCCTGGGGCTGAATATTAATGTCGAAGCTGGAGATATAGGTGTGGATTATATATTCAGCAAGACCAAGAATGAGCTTACCAGGCAAAAGTGTATGGAATAAGATGATAGAAGCTGAGTTTCAGGGAATTCCCACTGTCCCAAAGACTTGGTGTTGGTCTTCCTAGTCTGGGGGAGCCTGGGATGGCTAGGATGTATCTAGTACATTCCAGAGTCTTTATCTACCCTAACATACACATAAGATGGCTCTAGAGTTCCCTGATTCAGTCATCCCTTGGATTTATCCATAATAACATGGGCTCATGGGGTCAAAAGTTGAGGTAGAGATTTTCTGTGTTTATTTGTTCCCCTGCCCCTTTCTCATTACACATACAATCCTTGAATTCAGCTTAGATTTTTCCAAAGGAGAATTATGAATCATGCTAGGAAAGCCTGAGGGAAAGTCATGCACTGGAACTATAGTAAAAGCACTTCAAAGTCTCAAAATCATGTGTAAAATGGAATTTTAAGAGTCCTAATAGAAAACTCATATTCTGCTACCTTGACTTTCAGAAGTCAAATGAATTGAATCATTCTTGAAAGATTTGGTTTCAGAAAAAATGTCAACAAACATTTGTTAAATGTCTGCTATGAACCAACCACTATCCTAGGCTTGAGAGTTGGTGCCAGAGGAGGTGGGAGGCCCCTCTGAAGCGAGGCTTCATCTACCTGAAAGGCCTCAACCACAGAGCTGCAGTGACAAGAATGATATATGGTAATTCTACAACTTTACATTTTCGTGCCTGCTTGGCACTATGAATTAATATCTTCTTTCCGAAAATCCTGTCATTTATCTTTCGAAAAGCATAACTACATTGTATTATATTTTGATTTGTGAAAAAGTAGAAATCTGTTAAATATTTTAAACAGGTCACAGTTTTTAGAAAGTTGTTTTGAGATTTCTTAATTTTTTTAATATACCTGGAACCTCCAAAGGTGAAAGTGGTCATGCCCTGTTGACTTCTGAGAGACCACAGATCAGACATATTATCAATCCTCAAGAAAATTCCAATCTCGGGGACAGACATATAATGGGTCATTTCAGTATTGTGTGAACCCTATGCACAAATAGGGTTCTTTCTTAAGCCCTATGCACAAATCTTTCAAGAAAAACCAATAGCAACAACAAAGACGAGTGGGTCAGAAACAGATCTTAAATTGCAGTGTTGAGGGCTGCTCACCAACTTCTACTGATCCTATCAATGCTACTGTGATATTACTATGCCCAAGATCCATTTCAAATCTTTTCCATTTTGTTCTGTGATAGGCAGCTTCAAAGATTGCTTACAATGATTATATCTCCCAGAATGTGCCTTCCTTTGGCTATGGGCTGCACACAGTGACTTGCTTTTAACAAAAAAGATACAGCAACAGTCGTGGAATGCCACTTCTCAGATTAGGTTACAAAAAGACTTTGGCTTCTGTCTTGCTCACTTTCTCTTGCTCTTTGATGGAATCTAGCTGTCATTCCCTATGGTGAGCCCCACATGGAGGGAGGCCTTGCAAAGAAAACTGAAGTCTTCAGTCTAATAGCCCAGGAGAAACTGAATTCTGTCAATAACCACTTGTTGTTCCAAGTGACCTTGGAAGCAGATCCTCCCCTAGCCAACCCTTGAGGTCACAGCAGCTGACATCTTGACTGGAACCTTGTTAAGAGACCCTGAAAACCCACCTTAGTAACATCCACACTCCTGACTCACAGAAACTGTGAAATAATAATGTTTTAAGCCACTACATTTGGGGGCAATTTGTTACACAGTCTTAAATAACTAAAACATCTTCCAATCTCAAACTTCTTCTCCCCAGCACGTGCGCACTAGTGTGCGTATGTGCGCGCGTGCACACACACACACACACACACCTCCTAATCTTGGCTTTTAGTAGATAACAGCCACCTATTTCATGGAAAAAGTAAATGTTTTCAGTTATAGAGGAATCTCAACCTCTTGAAAGCAAATCTACACTCCTAAGAGCATTCACTCTATTAATCTTTTCAATGATAAGACATGTCCTTCCTTCTGTCTAAGGCTGATTCATTCACATATCCTCTCAACATCACTTTCTCTAGTTTCTTCTTCTCTTACACAATTAGCCCCTTTTCCTTATGTATTTTCATCATCTTCCTCTACTGGATCCTTTTCCATCAGCTTTTAAATTGCTTAAGTTTCTCCCATCCCCAAACACAAAACTAGCTTGACCCACATGTACCCCTCTCTTTCCTCCCTCATTTTTTAATGAGAATTCTATCATTATCCTTTCATTTTATTTTTCTAGTTATTCCTTAACCTACTTGGATACAGGCTTCTCACCACCACTACCACCTTCCAGAGAAGTTAACTAAAAACTGTTCTTGCTAAGGTCTTCTACCAAACACATCATGATACTAAATCTAATGGACCAACCCTTGCTAATCTTTATTTAGTTAGCTTGACCACTTGGCAGCATCTGGCACTGCTGACCACAACCTCTCTTTTGAAACATTGACCTGTTCTTCCTCCTTTCTCCAGCTGCCGTATTGTCCTTTGAGGTTCTTCTTTTGTACTCAACCCATAAACATCGATACTTAGCAGGGATAAAATTCTACACCCTCTTCCATTGTGATTGTGTGTACCAAGAGTCCAAACTCATATGCTCTAAAAACAAGGCAAGTAAAAATGAATGATATGAACTAGATTTAAGACCTTAGAAAGTGATGAAGACTGTGAACTAGATAGTTTGAATCCCAAATAGAGAGAGAGTTTCTATTTATCCTAACCCAATTGTTGTATAGGAAAGTAGTCCTATAGACTAGAATTTTCAAAAGCCTATTTCTGTGTGCAGTTTCTTCGCCTTGAAAAACACCATGTGAATAATGATGATAATTTTAAACAACAGCCAAGAATACTCTTTCCAGCAAGGCTATTATTCAGAATAGGAGAGATAAAGAGTTTTTCAGACAAACAAAAACTAAAGGAGTTCATGACCACTAAACTATCCCTACAAGAAATATTAAAGACTCTGTGGTGGAAACTAAAGGCCATACTTTACAGTAAGAAAAGAGAGTATAAAAAAAAGGAAACACAAAAGCAGTAAAAATAAGTATTTCTGTAAAAACTCAAAGGATTCACAAAATAAAAGGATGTAAAATATGAAATACAAATACATAAAATATTGGGGAAAGAGTAGTAAAGAATGTGTTCAAACTTAAGCGACCATCAACTTAATATAGACTGCTATATGCAGAAGAGGTTATATACAAACCTAATGGTAACCACAAATCAAAAACCACTAACAGATATGCAAAGAATAAAGAGAAAGGAATCAAAGTATATCACTAAAGAAAAAGAGCAAACCAAAAGGATCAGAGAAAAACTACAAAACAACCACATAACAAGTAACAAAATAGCAATAAATACATATCTATCAATAATTACTTTGAATGTAAATAGACTAAATGTTCCAATCAAAAGACATAGGATAAAAAAAAAAAAACAAGACCTATCTATATGCTGCCTACGAGAGACACATTTCACACCTAAAAGACACCTGCAGATTGAAAGTGAGGCTACGGAAAAATATTTATAATGCAAATGGATGTCAAAAGAAAGCCCGAGTAGCAATACTTATATCAGACAAAATAGATTTTAAGACAAAAATTGCAAGAAGAGACAAAGAAGGACTATATAATAATAAAGGTGACAATCCAACAAGAAGATATAACAATTGTAAAAATTTATTCACCCAACATGGAAGCACCCAACATAAAACAGTTAATAACAAACATAATGAGACTAATTGATAGTAATACAATAATAGTAGGGGACTTTAACACCCCACTTACATTGATGCATAGATCATCCAAACAGAAGACCATCAAAGAAACTGGGGCTTTGAATGGCACACTCAAATGGATTTAACAGATATATTCAGAATGTTTGATCCTAAAACAGCAGAATACACATTCTTTTCAAGTGTACATGGAACGTTCTCCAGAACAGATCACATATTAGGCCACAAAACAAGCCACAACAGATTCAAAAAGATCAAAGTCATACCTGCATTTTTTCTGACCACAATGCTATGAAACTAGAAATCAACCACAAGAAAAAGTCTGGAAAGACCACAAATACATGGAGATTAAGTAACATGCTACTAAATAATGAATGGGTCAACCAATATATCAAAGAAGAAATCAAAAAGTACATACAAATAAATGAAAATGAAAACACATGAAATGGTCCAAAATCTCTGGGATGCAGCAAAGGTGGTTCTGAGAGGGAAGTTCATAGCAATATAGGCCTACCTGAAGAAGCAAGAAAAATCTCAAATAAACACCTTAACTTTACATCTAAAGGAGCTAGAAAAAGAACAAAAAAACCCAAAACCAGCAGAAGAAAGGAAATAATAAAGATTAGAACAGAAATAAATGATATAGAAACTAAAAAAAACCATAGAACAGATCGATGAAACCAGGAGCTGTTTCTTTCAAAACATCAGCAAAACTGATAAACCTCTAGCCAGATTCAGACAGAGAGAGAGAGAGAGAGAGAGAGAGAGAAAGGATTCAAACAAAATCACAAATGAGGGAGGAGAAGTAACAACCAACACCACAGGAATACAAACAATTGTAAGAAAATAGTATGAAAACCTATATGTCAACAAACTGGACAACCTAAAAGAAATGGATAAATTCCTAGAAATATATAACCTACTGAAAGTGAAGCAGGAACAAATAGAAAGTCTGAACAGACTGATTACCAGTAAGAATATTGAACCAGTAATCAAAAAACTCCCAACAAACAAAAGTCCAGGACCAGATGGCTTCAGAGGCAAATTCTACCAAACACATTTAAAGAAGAGTTAATACCTATTCTCAAACTATTCCAAAAAATAGAAGGAAAACTTCTAAATTCATTCTATGAGGTCAGTATCATCCTGACACCCAAACCAGATAAAGATACCACAGGAAAAAATAACTACAGGCCAATATCTCTGATGAACATAGATGCAAAAATCCTCAACAAAATACTAGCAAACTGAATCCAACAATACATTAAAAAAAAATCATTCACCATGATCAAGTGGGATTTATTCCCAGATTGCCAGGGTAGTTTAATATTCTCAAATCAATCAACATAATACATCATCTCAATAAGAAAAAAGGGTAAAAACCACATGATCATTTCAATAGACACAGAAAAAGCATTTGACAAAGTACAACATCCATTCATGATAAATGCCTTTAATAAGTAAGTTTAGAGGGAACATACCTCAACATAATAAAGGCCATCTGTGAAAAACCCACAACAAACATCATACTCAGTGGGGAAAAACTGAGAGCTCTTCCCTTACGGTTAGGAAGAAGACAAGGATGCCCACTGTCACCACTTTTATTCAACATAGTACTGGAAATCCTAGCCACAGCAATCAGACAAGAAAAACAGTACACATTCAAATTGGTAAGGAAGAAGTAAAACTGCTACTATTTGCAGATGACATGATACTCTATATATAGAAAACCCAAAAGACTCCACCAAAAAACTACTAGAACTGATAAATGCATTCAGTAAAGTTTCAGGATACAAAATCACTGGACAGAAATCTGTTGAATTTCTATACACCAATAATGAAGCAGCAGAAAGAGAGATTAAGAAAACAATCCCATTTACAACTGCACCAAAAATAATAACATACCTAGAAATAAACTTACGAAAGAGGTGAAAGACTTATACTTCAAAAACTACAAAATATTGATAAAAGATATTGAAGATAACACAAAGAAATGGAAAGACATTCCACGCTCATGGATTGGAAGAACAAGTATTGTTAAAATGTTTATACTACCCAGGGCACCTGGGTGGCTCAGTCGGTTGTGTCCAGCTCTTCGTTTCGGCTCAGGGCATGATCTCATGCTTTGTGAGTTCAAGCCCTGCATCAGGCTCTGTGCTGGCAGTGCGCAGCCAGCTTGGAATTCTCTTTCTGCCCCTCCCCAGCTCACACACACACCTCTCTCTCAAATAAATAAATGAAAACTTTAAAAAAAAGTCTATACTACCCAAAGCAGTCTACAGATTTAATGTAATCTCTATCAAAATACCAACAGCATTTTTCACAGAAAGATAACAAACAATCCTAAAATTTATATGGACCCACAAAAGACCCCAATATTCAAAATAATTTTGAAGAAGAAAGTTGGAGATTTCATGATTCTGGACTTCAAGTTATATTACAAAGCTGTAGTAATCAAAACAGTATTGTACTGGCACAAAAATAGACATATAGACCAATGGAACAGAATAGGAAACCCAATTATATGGTCAATTAACCTTTGACAAAGCAGGGCAGAGTACCCAATGGGAAAAGGACAGTCTCTTCAACAAATGGTTTTGGGAAAACTGGTCAGATAAACGCAAAAGAATAACACAGGACCACTTTCACACATCATAAACAAAAATAAACTCAAAATGGATTAAAGACCTAAATGGGAGTCCTGAAACCATAAAAATCCTACAGAGAGCACAGGCAGTACTGTCTCTGACATTGGTCATAGCAACATTTTTCCAGATATGTCTCTTGAAACAAGGGAAATAAACGTAAAAATAAACTATTGGAACTACATCAAAATAAAAACTTCTGCGCAGTGAAGGAAACATCAACAAAACTAAAAGGCAACTTACTGAATGGAAGAAGATATTTGCAAATGACATATCCAATAAAGGGTTAGTATCCAAAATATATAAAGAACTTACACAACTCAACACCAAAAAACCCCAAATAATCCAATTTAAAAATGGGCAGAAGACATGAAGAGACATTTCTTCAAAGAAGACACATAGATGGCCAACAGACACATGAAAATATGCTCAACATCACCCATCATCAGGGAAGTGCAAAGTAAAACCACAATGAGTTATCACCTCACACCTGTCAGGATGGCTAAAATCAAAAACAGAAGAAACAACAAATATTGGTGAGGATGTGGAGAAAAAGGAACCCTCCTGCACTGTTGGTAGGAGTGCAAACTGGTACAGCCACTATAGAAAATGATATGGAGATTCCTCAAAAAATTAAAAATAGAACTACCCTGCAATCCAGTAATTGCACTAGTGAGTACCCACAGAATACAAAAACACTAATTCAAAGGGATACATGCAGGACAACCGCATGGCTGAGTTGAGTGACTTCAGCTCAAGTTATAATTTCATGGGTTCTTGAGTTGAAGCCCCACATTGGGCTCTTTGCTGTCAGTGCAGAGCCTGCTTCTGATCCTCTGTCCCGCCTCCCCCCCCCCCGTCCCTCCCCCACTTGTGTACTCATTCTCCCCAAAATAAAGAAACATTTTTTTAAAAAGGGATACATACACCTCTAAGTTTATAGCAGCATTATTTACAATAGCCAAATTATGAAAGTGGCTCAAGTATCCATTGATAGATGAAAGGATAAAGAAGTGACACACACACACTGCCATATTATTCAACCCTAAAAAGAATGAAATCTTGCCATTTACAATGACATGGATAGAGCTACAGAGTATAATGCTAAGTGAAATAAGTGAGAGAAAGACAAACATCAGACGATTTCCCTCACGTAGAATTTAAGAAACAAAACAAATGAGCAAAGGAAAAGAGACAAACCAAAGAATAGACTCTTAACTATAACTATACAGAACAAACTGATGGTTACCAGGAGTAGGTGGGTGGAGGATCAGGTGAAATAGGGGATGGGTATTAAGAAGTGCACTTGTCTGATGAGCACTGGGGGATGTATGGAATTACTGAATTACTATGTTGCACACCTGAAACTAATACACTGTGTGTTAACTATATTGGAACTAAAGAATGAATGAATGAATAAATAAACAAAATTTGCATTAGGATAGATGAAAAAAAAATCTTATGTTTCCATGGCTTTAATATCCACTTTATGCTAAAAATTTCCAAATCCCTATGGCTAGCTCTCTCCCCTAAATTCTATACAGGTCCATATATAAAATGCCTTGTTGACATCATCTGCATTTAGTTGTCTCCTTAAAATCATCTCTCCCCTTCCCATCCTTTCTCCCCATTTTTTCCAGTTATATTCTCTATTTTGGTAAATTGTACCAAAAATCCATCCACTCAAGCCAGAAATCTAGGAGCCATCCTTGAGTGTTTTTTCGCTTACCATGAATATATCCAACATTATTTATTTAGTACCCATGACATGTTTCCAGTCAATGTTGATTCTATTTCTAGATTCCATCCAATTCTCTAATCCCATTTACCACCATGATTTAATCCAGATTACTAACAGCTTCCCTCTGGTCTCTACTTGCATCTTCACCTATTAGACTATTCTCCATATTGGGGCTGGAACTACCTCTTTAAAAAGTAAATCTTCGTATGTCACTATCCTGCTCAACCTTCAAGGTTTCCCTTTGTGATTATAAGAAAATCTATCATCTTTAACACTGTTTACCAGGCCCCGGTGGGTCTGCCCCACCAACATTCTTTTTTAGTTCTTCGAATGCTATAATCTCGCTGTCTCTGAATGCGCTGTGTACCCTTGCGTAAAAACACTCAGACTTCATATTGCTTCTTACAGGTCACTAGTTTTCCTCAAGGAGCCCTACTCCCCGCCCCAGATTACCTTGTTCCTCACATCTCATATAACACTCAGAAATCTGCATCCAGGCAATTAACTGTACAAAAGATCTATCTACTCCATCAGACTAAGATTAGAAAGGAACAAACTACATACGCCTTATTCACCACTTAATTTCTCAGTCCCTTAAACAGTGCCTAGCACAGCGCTGGCTCTCAATAAATGTCTGTTGAAACAATGATTACACTCACCCTTGCATACAGCCAGGTATTTTGAGTCTTTCCCTAATCCTCACTCTATTTTCTTCTGAGGGAAAAAAGTAAATCTCGACTGTTACCCTCCAAAAGCATTTTTTTCGGATGAATGAATGAATGACCCAGGGAAGAGAGGCTGATTGTAGGTCACTGGTCTCTTTAAGCGCAGGGGTTGGGAGTGGAGAGCTGTAGTAATAGCATCATGTGTAAATAATCCGAGCAGATCCAGGTCCCAAGCCTAGCAAGCACGTGCCGCCCGCAGAGCGCGGAGAGGGCGGGCACCGGGGAGGAAGGTCCCAGGCGGCCGGAACGTGCTCGCGCCCGTGGCCGCCGCCCGCGCCGCGGCCGCCCGGGTCTCGGAGCGAGCGCACGTGTGCCGGTCGGACCCAGCAGAGGCAGTGCCCGGGCAATCGTGAGGAAATGGAGGGAGAGGCGCTATTTAGGGGTAGGGAACAGTGTGGGTTGAATTTCGCCCAGAGAGGTGAGAGCGGGGAAGATCCGAGGGCCAGAGAGGAGAGAGGGAGGATCAAGAGCTAGGTAAGGCGGGCCCACCCAAGGCTTGGGAGGGAAGGGGGCGGGGCGGGAGGAGCCGCGGAATAAAAGCGCACCGGGGACGAGTTGTGAGTTTATTCCGAGGTCCGGGTCGGAAGCGCTCACACCTGGAGTCCTGCGAAGGTGGGTGGAAGGGCGGGGTTTAGGATTTATGATTTAGGATCCCTGCCCCGGGTACAGCCTGGCCCACAACTGGCTCTACCCTAGCACAGCCCGACTTCCTCCACCCAGCGTTGGCCGCCTCACCCTCGCCGAGCGCCAAATCCGCCACTAGCGGGGCGGTGGAGGTGTGGCCTCTTCGCTCCGTGGTCGGCCCTTGGTCGGCGTCCGCGTCAGCCCGAGCCCAGCGCGGTGACGCAGTACGTCGACGTAAGTGACGCGCAGGCCCGGGCCGCTCCTCCTTCGCTGAGTGAGTGCCGGCCCGGTCGGGGCGGGGGAGAAGAGGGAGGGCGGGGGAGGGAGAGGCGACCCGGGAGTCGTTGTGGGCCGCGGGCCGGACCGGGTCCGGGGCCGCAGGAGCCAGGGCCGGGCAGAGGGGCTTGGCGGGCCGTTAGGGCGCCGCCACGGCTGTCGGGTCCCTTCCCCTGCCGGACTTGCGCGCCCCGGCGCCCGGAGCCTCCGGCGCTCTGCCCACCCCGCTTCAGCTCGCGTCTCCCGACTCCAATTAGGTCAGGCTCGGAGTCCCGCGGCCGTGGCTCCGGCCCCCAACGCGCGGCGGCCACCCGGCTCGCCTTTCTTTCTTCCCTCGCCTTCCTCTCCTCTTGCCTCCCCCTCCCCCCCCTTCTTTTCACGTAGCTGGGGTTTTGGGTTTTGTTGTTTTATGCTTTAGGGGTTTTGTGCCTCGGCCCGAGCTCATGGGTGTACATTATCATGCTCCTCTTTTGTAGAGCAGTCCGACGGCCATGGAGGCCGAAGAGACGATGGAATGCCTTCAGGAGTTCCCGGAACATCATAAAATGATCCTGGACCGATTGAATGAACAGCGAGAGCAAGATCGGTTTACTGACATCACCCTGATTGTCGATGGTGGGTAGGGTGGTGGGCAGAGCAGTGAATTTGTGGCTACCGTTCTTCTCTCCCCTTCCCCCGCCCGCCTTTTATACCCAACCCTCTGTGGACTGTGCCTATTGAGTGTGCGCTGGGACGAGGGGGGACTTGTCAGTGGCCACTCACATAGACCGTGTTGCAGAAGGCTAGTTGGCTAGTCATGCTTTCAACATAATCATCACATCTTAACTTGTTGCAGCCTCTTGAAGTTTCCCTATTGCACACATTAGTGTAAGATGATGGCGTGGAGATAGAGAGGATGTCTCTAAATGTTTGGTGAATAGCTTTCTGCTCATAAACTTCTTTGAGGAGTCTTTCACAACAATCATTTGAGAAGTGTTGATTGTTTCTACCTTCCCAAATGGTCTTGGAGGGAGAACGTGAGACATACCTTTGCAGCATTTGTACCCTCTTTGGGTACAAATCAAATGGGGTCTTTACCAGTGTTAGGAGTTGTCATTATAATGGAGACAAACGTAGCTTGGGTATCTTTTCTATTTAGTGAAAATAGACTCCTCAAGGCAAGCTATTTATTATAGATCTGCTTACTGTAGATCTGCTGCTTCCAAATATTAGGCATATTAACATGTTTTCCATAGCAGATACATCCAGCATTATGTTTATTCTATGTTTTTTTTGTCTCTTTCCAAATGGTGTATAACTTTTTGGGTTGTGTTTATATTTAGCAGTTTAAACTGAATCCGATATGCCTTTCACTTTTTAAGTAGTAAGAAGCTTCTCTTATCTCTTTTAGTTTTATAAACTGGCTTTTATAAATTGACTTTATGAGGTCTTTGAGGTAAAGATTTGGGTTCATGTCTAATTGAAATTGAAATTTATCAAGATAGCTGCTTAGAATGTTCTGACTTTAGTTTCGTAATTTATATAGTCTTATGATTGTATTATGAAGAAAGATCTTTATATAATTTACTTCTTTGTTTTATGGTTTTACTTTTGATTTTTGAATACATATGATACTTTTTTTTTTTTTTTTTTAAATCTAGGACACCATTTTAAGGCCCACAAAGCTGTTTTGGCTGCTTGCAGTAAGTTCTTCTACAAATTCTTTCAGGAGTTTACTCAGGAACCTTTGGTGGAGATTGAAGGTAAATGCTTGTTTTTGTTTGTTTGTTAGTTAATTTACTTATTTGGAGAGAGGACCCATGCGTGTGCACACATGCAAGTGGGGGAGGGAGAGGCAGAGAAAGGGGAGGGAGAGAATCCCTGGCAGCCTCCTTGCTGGCAATGCAAGCCCGACACAGGGGACAGGGGACACAGGGCTTGGGACTGGATCTCACAAACCCATGAGGTCATGACCTGAAGACGCTTAACCAACCGAGCTACCCAGGTGCCCTGGTAAATGCTTGTTATAAATACAATATTTAGCAAACATTATAATTAATGAAGAAGTGTTAATTTAGCAAGATACTGTAGGAAATAGGTATCAGTGGTTCCTATTACTTGACTGGATAAATTGTTCTTTTGACACTTGAGAATTCTTGCTTTCCGTAAAGTGCATGGTAAAATGATCCGCCAGGGAAAACCCTTACTTTAGATGGTAGATGTTGATCTCATAAAAGAGTCTTTTTCAACTTCTGAGACCAGTGCTCACTCTTTTGAAAACGTGTATTAGAAGTGAATTCCCATTTTTGTTCAGTGGGCTTATGTTTCAGACTGGGGATGCCGCAGGTTACAGTAGAGCTGCTTTACTAGCAGAGGTACTTAGGACATGCGCAAGATGAAGTGTGCTGCCACAATATGGAAAAGGCTAGGAAAGATGAACCGAAGCAGCATTCAGAAGTTGTAGTGGATATAGAGTCTGGGATGGAAGGAATCATTCAGTAGATACACCCTTAAAGTAGAAAGTGATTTTTGTACTTGTTTGACTTTTGTGATAATAGCTTCCCAAGTGCTAGCTATAGTGCTATTTAGGTGCATTTTCTGAGGTTTAAAGCAATCCTTTGAAGTAAGTGGTATTATTTCCAATTTATACATCAGGGAACAGGCTCCAAATGGTTACTTGCTCAGTGTTGCCCAGCTAGTAAGGGATTCACTTTGTGTATTAATTACCATGCTTTTGTCTTTTGATATGACATTACTTACCCCTCCCCACCATCCAAAACTGTAGGAAATACTTGTCTACATAAATACAGAACTTTAGCTTTTCCAGTGTTCTTGAGCTTTGGTTTTGTATCTTCTTCACTGTGTTGTGTGTGTGTGTGTGTGTGTGTGTGTGTGTGTGTGTGTGTGTGTATATTTGTTATGAATGAGTTGCCTAGAAACACTGTTCCCTTGGGAAAATTTGGTGCCCTGGGGAGTAAAGAAAATGTGAAAACTTAAACATATTCCTTTTGGGGAGGTGGCTTTACATTCCAGTTTAGCATTCTGGCTGATACATCCATAGATAATCTTTTCATTATCTGTGATGGACAGCCACAGGCATAATGGAAATCTACGAAGCTTACTAAAGTGAGAATCTAGCTGCCTATATGGTATTAGTTTCTGTTACAGGGCAAGATTTCATCCATTTATTTACCTGAGGTACTTTGTGACACCAGGCAGGTTACTTCACCTTAGTTGCATAGACAGCTCGCCTTGAGGCAGGGCTGAGAGGAATAAAATTTTCATCTGAAAATTCCTCATTTCTTTATAGGCTTGTCACAATTACTTGAAATAACATGTGGAGAGCGCTGAGCATAGTGTTTGGTACATTGTCAAAGTTTAATAAATTGGGACTGTTTGTCAGAATTAATATTTGTTATGTGTTATGTACTGTACTGGACCCAGGAAGTAAAAAATTGATGAATGAGACAGACTTTAAAGAATTTGCAAATTTAATCACAGATGAGCGACAGATGCAGAAAAGAGAGCAAAGAGTGTTGCAGAGTCTTTTATTGTGGAATGGTGTCGCCGAGGAGGGAGGACGAGTGGTTTAGTCTACCTTGGTGAGATAAAGATTTCAAAGAGGAGCTGACTTCTGCTTTTTAAACAAATAAGTGGCCCAGTCTAGAATATGCATTGCTTTTGGAACAAGGAATATACCTGGAGAAGTAGGGTCTTTTCTGGAGACTAATCACCTTGAGATTCTCTTGTACTTCTTAGTACCTCTGACCTGCCGCCTTCATTATAGGATAGCACATACGAGCCTTCAGTACTTAACATGACAAATGAGAAAGTGTAAGAGCATTTTCTGTTTTTGTTATTTGCCAGGTTCAGGTTTAAAGAATCAGTTTGGCTCAGTGTGTTTTTGTTTTTCTTTTG
The DNA here is from genome assembly GCF_022079265.1 of Lynx rufus. Taxonomy (NCBI): domain Eukaryota; kingdom Metazoa; phylum Chordata; class Mammalia; order Carnivora; family Felidae; genus Lynx; species Lynx rufus. The sequence goes on along the minus strand of NW_025814823.1, from coordinate 204,829,613 downwards.
GTGTTTTTTTTTTATTATTAAAAAATTGTTTTTAATGTTTTTATTCATCTTTGAGAGAGAGCACATGCACACGCGCATGTGAGCAGAGGAAGGGCAGAGAGAAAAGGAGAGAGAGAATCTCAAGCAGGCTCCACACTGTCAGTGAGGAGCCTGAAGTGGGGCTCAAACTCATGGGCCACAAGATCGTGACCCAAGCTGAAATCAAGAGTTGGACGCTTAACTGAGCCACCCAGGAACCCCTTGGCTTAGTGTTTTCTTTCTTTCTTTTTTTTTTTTTATTTTTTTTTAACATTTATTTATTATTGAGAGACAGAGACAGAGCATGAGCATGGGAGGGGCAGAGAGAGGAGACACAGAACACGAAACAGGCTCCAGGTTCTGAGCTGTCAGCACAGAACCCAAAGTGGGGCTTGAACTCATAAACTGCAAGATCATGACCTGAGTCGAAGTTGGACACTCAACTGACTGACCCACCCATGCACCCTTGGCTCAATGTTTTCTTAAGCCCTTAACTTCAGGATCACTGTACAATCTGTCTAGGTCACTTGGCTATAAAGAAAGCCCTGGACATGTCATTAGACAACCTGCCTTGTAGTCCTGGCTTCACTGTTTTGTCAGTTATATAACCTTGGACATGTTGGCTTTTCTTTTTCTTATCTGTGAGATATGTCAAATAAGTTTTCACTGTGTCACGGACATTTTAATGTTATGACATGCTGTGCTGTTAAAATCCTCCGGAGAATGCTGCTGTTGTTGTTTTGATTTGGTTTTGTTTTTAGCAGGCAGTCAGCCTGGTTTAGGTTCAGTCTGGGCTTATGTGGGCTGTGGATGCAATGCCAGTTTATTTTTCAAAACCTTTGTTGTGCTGCTCGGGTGCCAGGTGTGCCAGCCTGGGTCCACATCATAGTGCAGGTCTCAGACCCTTTACTGTGCTGCCTCAGGTCAGTTCCACATGTGTAGCTCAGTGGCTAGTGCTAGGCTGCATTCACAAGGACCTTTCTCTAGCTCCCTCTTCTGACTTCTGTACTTTAGCTCCTCGGTGCAACTTTTCCTGATCCTGTGGCTGGAAAACTGGGATTTTTAGCTTCCCCGTGCTGACATAGACTTCCCGTAGTGGGATCCATTTTCTAGACAAAGTGATGAAAGGGGGGAAAAAAATTCTCTCCATGTTCTTGGAGATCATTGCTAGTTTTCTGTCAGAAAGAAGAACCTTTTCTAAGAATTAGTGTCTGCTTGGCGGCCACCAGCCACAGGTGTGCAGCATCAGAACTGGGACTTGCCTTGAGGCAGGGCTGAGAGGAATAAATCCAAGTAACCGCGCCCCCCCCCCCCCCCCCCATGTACTCTCTGTTCCCTTTCCTGATTCTCTAGCCAGAGTTTTCTTCTGTACCTGCTACACAGTTACAGGATTTGGGCTGTCTTCAAGTGTAAGCTGGGATATGTGAGAGGAAAAATAAAAACCAGGAAACTCACTGCTGCTCTTTTGAGTTTTGATTTCTGTCCCCAGCCTGCTTGTTTCTATTTATGTTTCAGAGTCCTTATGTATTTGCTTTATGTATTCTGCCCAGGATTTTTAATTGTAATCAGTGGACAAGATAGGGTGGAGTGTGCTTTCTCCATCTTAGTTATAATTTTAACCTCCCTCTGTAAAATATGAATAATGACCTCTATATGTCTAGAATGCTGCCCTGTTTTGCTTCTTCCTAAGGGAAAAAAAGAAGATTCAGGCTAAGGTGTTCATATTAACAGTTTCCTTAGATAACTCAGAAAGACTATATTCTCTTGCCCACTTCTGTTATGAAAGGAGCAAGGGATTAGTGAAGTAGACTGAGATTTGGAAGTTACCAAAGTAGTCCTGATAGAGAACCAAGTGTTTTCGCAGCTGTGCATCATCTGTCACCACATCACTTCCCTGGGCACATGTTAGCCGTTTGGTCCATGTTAGCTAATTAGGTCAGTAGTTTATTCCTAGGACTAGTGCTGGACCGGCAACTTAAGCACCTAAGGTGCTTATAAAAAAAAAAGTTTTCCTATTCCGGTTTTGATTCTAAGGATTGGAGACCCATGCTTTAAGTCTGCAATGATTCTAATTAACCAAAATTGGGAACTAAGTCTGTAATTCCTTATTCAAATCCTTGGAGGCCAGATGTTTCTTGAAATTACAAATTTTCTAAAGATAATGCAGTCTGTGTAGTACATTATACTCCCAGTGGGGTCTAGGGGGGTGACATTCTATAACCAAATAATACTTCAGCAGAGTAGCATATTAATATTTACTCTAAGTGGGATAAAGACTAAAAATAGCCTAATGTCCATTCAGATCAAATATTGCTGCCAAATTAATGGGAAAACTTCTGGTCTTAAGAGATTTGGGGGACTTTGGAATTGTGAATAAGAGATTGTGGGCTTGTAGTGAATTAAGCTGTGGATATTCAAACTCTTCCAAGCAGGAGTGTTTCCTGCCATCATCTTATTTAAAAATCTTATGTTGGGGGCGCGTGGGTGGCTCAGTTGGTTAAGCATCTGACTTCGGCTCAGGTCATGATGTCACGGTTTGTGAGTTTGAGCCCTGCGTGGGGCTCTGTGCTGACAGCTCAGAGCCTGGAGCCTTCTTCAGATTCTTTGTCTCCCTCTCTCTCTGCCTCTGCTCTCTCTCCCAAAAATAAATAAACATTATTTTAAAAAAAAATCTTATGTTGGGCTTAAGAGTCGAGCCATCTGTGTTTGATTCTAGTTTCATCTCTTCAGTAACTTGCCAAAGTCACAGTTATTAACTTCTGTGTGCCTCAGTTTTCCTGTCTGTGAAATGGGGATTATTATAGTAAGTTCTCCACAGGATTGATATGAGGATGGAGTTAATACTTGTGACGTGTTTAGAGTCATGCCTGGTATTTGTAGTATTATATGTGTCATTCCATTTCAAGAAAAATACACATTTAAAAAAGTTTCTTTAATGTTTATTTTTGAGAAGGGGAGGGACAGAGAGAGAGGGAGACACAGAATCCAAAGCAGGTTCCAGTCTCTGACCTGTCAGCACATAGCCCAGCGTGAGGCTCAAACTCATGAACGGTGAGATCATATCCTGAGCTGAGATCAAGAGTCAGACACTTAAACGACTGAGCTACCCAGGCACCCCAACAAAGGTGTTTTGTTATACTTTTAAACGTTTGATCAAAACTCCTTAAATTTACTTATCTGTACCTCAGGCTACTCTCATATAATAATGAATACCATGGTGGAAAGACAACAGGAAAACAAAGATTTAGGGGAGACCCAAATAAAAGCAACCTGAAAAGAATCCAGTCATTTTTAGATTGCTTATTCAGGTATATAAAGTGCATAGGAAGAAAATAAAAGTATTTTTGTATTTGCAGTTATGCAAATTGTGTGCAGTTTTGACTTGGGCATTTCTTAGTGTAAAAATTCAGTGTTGAAAGTAACTTTCTCTTGGAGTGCCTGGCTGGCTCAGTTGGTTGAGCATGTGACTTTTGAAATTTTTTTTTTTTTTTTTTTAACGTTTATTTATTTTTGAGACAGAGAGAGACAGAGCATGAACGGGGGAGGGTCAGAGAGAGAGGGGGACACAGAATCTGAAACAGGCTCCAGGCTCTGAGTGGTCAGCACAGAGCCCGACGCGGGGCTCGAACTCACGGACCGCGAGATCATGACCTGAGCCGAAGTCGGCCGCTTAACCAACTGAGCCACCCAGGCGCCCCTGAGCATGTGACTTTTGATCTTGGGGTTATAGGTTCAACCCCCCACTTTGAGTGTAGAGATTACTTAAAATCCTTAAATAAAAGTGGTTTTCTATTTGTTTCTTTTAATAGATTTTTGTAGTCTTGCATTAGCAGACTGAAACAATAATATATAGCATTGAAGAGAACAAAGAAATAGAGTATCCTTTTGGGCCAAAATCTAACCATAAAACTTGTAAAGAAAAGTTGGAATCATGGAAATTTAATTTTGGAAGTGACTTTAGCCCTTATTCACTCCTACTTTGTGTGTCTGCATTTTAGGGAGCATTGTTTTAGATACTGGGAGGTGAGTGTACGGAGACAAAAATCATTTCCCTCGTGTAACTTAGAGTCCAGAGATGCCCATGGGTTTTAATTACCAGAACAGGTACAGAGTTCAGCCTGGGGGAAGTATTAGAAAGTTTCATTAAGGGTGTGGCATTAGAATTGGGCCTTCAAGGGTGATAGGACTTATACAGATACAAACTGAGCATTCATTAAGGTAGGTGAGTGTTAAGGCAAGGAAACTTTTAGAAGTGAAGGGTTTGTTTAAAGATCAGTATATAGTATGGGATTGATACAGTTTAAAATTTGGAAGGGAAAATAGTGGTAAATAGAAAAACAACGTGAAGTACCTTGAAATAAAGGCAGACTGGTTTGGAACTTTTTTGCTGAGCTGTGGAAAGCCCTTGAAGATTTGGAGCTGAGTTGATGTAGTGATCCCTGGCAAGAAACATAGCATGTCTGACATGTAATAGCCAATTCATGTATTTAAGTGATAGATTTACCATTCATAAGAGTATTAGGAAACCTTTGGGAAAGATCTTAAAGTAGTTTGGTAGGAACTTTGGCTATAGTATTACTGTACTGTTAATGAGAATTCCACCAGGAAATAATTTTCTGAAATTCAGATACTAATCAGGTTTTGAACACTGAGCCTTTTTTTTTCTTTACTAAATGTTAGAAGTTTTGAATCAATGGGCAAACATGCTAATGCACATCTTTTTTTTACAGGTGTTAGTAAAATGGCCTTCCGTCATTTAATTGAGTTCACATACACAGCAAAATTAATGATACAAGGAGAAGAAGAAGCCAATGATGTATGGAAAGCAGCAGAGTTTCTACAAATGCTAGAAGCTATCAAAGCCCTTGAAGTCAGGTAATTACTTATTTTCTTAGTGATGCACAGATAGTTCTGTTCAGTCATGTACATCCTATTAGTCAAGAATTTATTGTATGTGTTATGCCATAAAGGATTGACATTTTGAAATTAAGAATATTTAAGGATCTATAAAATTCTGGATACTGATTGCTCTTTCTCTCACACTTGATTTCTTGTCCTTCTGTAAAAACTGCTAAGGGTAATTAAAGTAGCATCTTTTGTATCTCATAAAATCAGGAAGACTAGGCAGCTTTTAAGGAGTTGTTTTGTTGGGTTTGAGTTGTTAATTGTACCAAGCTTTATTCTAAAAAGAATTTGGCTTACAAAGATTAACATAGTCCTGTTTAAAAATAGTGAGGAAATGGATGAAGATGAATAGGCCACATGAGGTGATAATCAGTGAAGTTAAAAATACAGTAGCCAATATGCATGGCATTCAAGTCTAGATACTTGCTAGGTGGGCTAAATCTAGCTCTGAATTCTGAAGCACCTAATGGAAAGAAAAAGGAAAGAAAAACCTTAAGTTACATTACTCATGGCTATGAGAACAAATCAGTTTGCTTCGGAGCCATTCCTGGCATTAAGACACAAAATTTCTCAGAAAGTATTAAGAAAACATTAAATGACATAACAAAGACTCAACATCTTGCATAACAAACAGTGGCAATATAACAGTGACCAGGGTGCCTGAGTGGCTTAGACGGTTATGCATCCGGCTCTTGATACTGGTCAGGTTGTGATCTCGCATTTGTGGAGATCAAACCCCTCTTGGGACTCCGTGCTGAGCGTGGAATCTGCTTAGGATGTTCTCTGCCCCACCCCTGCTCATGCACATGTGTCCACACAGTCTCTTTTTAAAATAAAGATAATGCATATGTTAACAAAATAAAAATAAATACAGTGACTGAGAGCAAGAGTTCTGGAGTCAGGCTGCCTGGGTAATAGCCTAGCTCTCTACCACGTAATGAAGTTACTCAACTTGTTAGCACCTCAGTTTCCTCATCTGTCAAAGGGGGTAATAGTGGTACTTTCTACACAGGATTATTTATGGGCATTAAATGAATTAATGCATGTAAAGTGCTCAGCATGGTGTCTGGTATAAAGTACTCCGAATGTGAACTGGCATTGTTATTAATATCTCCCGGCTGTGTTTCTTGTGATGTCATTGGCGTAACACTAAAGTGCAGTTTGGTAAAATCCATTTGCACGTGGGGCAAAATAATTTAGTCCAACTCACTGGTATGGTTTAGTCAAAAGATGCAAATTAGAATAATTCTAAGAAATAATTGAATTATAATTATCCATAAGTACCATTTCTCCTAATGAACTTGTAATTAGTTTGATGACAGAGTTCAAGATTAAACTTGGTATGTATGTATTCTCTAATGCCTCGTGCCTGGCACATAGTATGTGTGTGCACATTTGTGAATGGATGGGTGGGTGCATACCAGTTAAAACCAGGTCAGCACTCCTGCAGAGAGAGCTGAGACCTGGGTAGCAAAATAGAGGTATGTTGAAGATAGTACCTGATGTCATACCTTTTCAGAATGAAAGTAGAAAGGGAATATAATACGGATAGGGCAACATCAGATGTGGTTAAATCCTGGCTGAGAATCTACTGAAAAAGTGTTCTATCTGTGTAGTTCTCCTTGCTGCTCATACTAGTAAGTTAGTATCCAGCTGTGGGGAAAGTCCTTGGCAGCAGAACAGTGGAACACATTCTGACAGCCTAGGTTGGATTCGGGAGAGTTAGGACTTGAGTTCATTGTGTATAGTCACTGTGAGATGAAGGTAAGAACAACTGGGCATGGCTCTTTTCCCAGGCCTATTTAGAAACTTTGGGAAGATTTATTATTATAAGAGTGGGATCTTTATAAGTAATTACAACCATCAGTGAATGCTTTTCAGTGTAAATACAGTAACATACTGAATTGTTTCTTGAAGCAGTTAGGCATGCAGCGTCCTCTGAAGAGTTCTTTAAAGACAAGAAGACAGCAAGCAGCATTACATGTTGGCTGTTACGATAATGCAATTAAGGAATAAAAGTTAATTTAGTTGTGGTTAAATTGACTGGTTAAGGCAATTCTATACTGAGAAGATTATTGTATAATTGTTTTGTGGATACAGAAGGTGAAATAAGTGCTCTTCTCACATTCGCATTATGCAAGTATTTTTGGCATACGGTGTCAACTTTTTGAATGACACTGAGGAAAATATTAGGGACTTATTTTGCTTTGCTAGAATTGCATTATTGTGTATTTAAAGCTGTGTATGAGAAGCTTCCTGATACTTGTTAGGGAGCAGCAGTTGCCTTATAGATTTTTCCTCGCCAGCCTATTGAAGTGTAATTTACATGTCAGACAATTCACCCAGTTAGGATAGAGTTTGAATTTTGGCGTTTGTATACAGTGGTGTAATCACCACCATAATCAAGACATAGGAATGTTTCCATCATTCTGAGTTTCTCATGACTCTCTAGTCAGCCCTAATCCCCAGCTTCAGTTATCCACTGCTTTGATTTTTATCACTGTAGTTTTATCTGGGATGTCATATAAATGGATTCCTACAGTGTAGTTTCTGGTTGACTTTTTTCACTTAGCATTATGTTTTAGAGATTTGTTAGTGTTGTCGTGGGTATTACTATTTCATTACCTTTTATTGCTGAGTAGTGTTCCCTTGTATGGCTATACCACCTGTTGATGGACATTTAGGTTTCCACCTTTTACAAATAAAGTGGCTATGCTTTCATTTCTCAGTAAATACCTAGGAGTGGAATAGCTGGGTTGTATGATAGATGTTTTTAATTTTTTTTAAGAAACCGCTAAACTGCTTTCCAAATTGCTGTGCCATTTTGTATTCCAAATTGAAGTGTATGAGAGTTCCTGTTGCTCCACAGCCCTGCTGATACTTGATATGATCAGGCCTTTTCATTTTAGCTGTGCTGATGTAGGTGTGTAGTGGTTTTAGTTGGCATTTCCCTTAAGTTAAAAATACAGTATCTTATCTTCTTTGGCAAGGTGTCTGTTCAGATCTTTTGCCCATTTTAAATTGGGTTTATTGTCAAGAACTGTGAAAGGTCTGGGATTTTATCCTATTTGCAAACTAATAAATTGTCCTGCCACTGTTTTTTGAATTCTGGCAGAAGACAGGAGACTCCTGAGTTAGAGAAAAAAGGGCTTCATTTCTCTCACAGCATAAGGAGCAGCATGGACTCTCACGTTCACATCAATTTTTCTTATCCTCCTTAGCCCACATGCAAGTCCCATGGGGGTGACAGGGTGGCCTAGCTGTGTGCTGTACTCACAGTGGTTTGCATCACATTTGAGGAACACTGAGCTGTAGGAAACCCAAATCTTTTGTAATGAGCTATAGATGCACCTGTCCCCCGCTTGGGGGAAGACCAGATCTCTCTTCTAAGGCTATTTGCTATACAGGCAGCATTGAAAAGATCCAGAACAAAAGGCTATCAGTGTCTGTTTACAAGACATGCAGAAACATGAGGGATCCATAACTATCTTCCAACAATATCCTTGTTTCTATATTATTTTAGTTTCTGGTAAATTGTTCCATGAGTACACTACTCTGTGACCACTCTGATTAATCTGACCAATAGGGACTGGGTCCTAATCCATTGAATTTTTTTCACACTGGATTTAATGAAGGCAACTATAAACAGAACTTGAAGCAGCAGGATGTGGCCACCCTCACCACTGAGCTTACCCATCCACCCATTTTCCTAAGGTCCTAGACTCAGCCAGCTGAACAAATTCCTAGAAAGCCAGGTAGCTTTATTCTTTAGCCCTAAGTGAAAAGTGACCTTTTTCACTTAGCCCTAAGCATTAATCCAAGTATAGCAAGATCTTTTAGCACTTGCACAGTCCCTCATTGGCCCACAGGGAGGAGGTCTAGGGCAAGTCTATCCATAATAACCCTGGCCAGTGACTTGAAGCTGACATGAATGCCTTCCAGGGCCCAAGTGGTGTCCTTGATTACATAGGCTTACGTCAGGCACAAATTTTGTGCCACCTTTTTATTTAGATGATTCGCATTGTTGGGAAAACTATGCGTGGAGCACACATAAATAACAAGTCAGTTATTCCTCCAGGAAGCTCCCCCAAATAACCAAAAGTTGCCTCGTTTTGGGGAGATCTCTGCAGTCATCTGAGAACTAAACTGATCTACTGGTAGTGTTTTGTTTAAACACGATGATCTCTTCTACCCACTCCTGAAGTGCAGGTCATCATACTTTAGAGAGGGAAGGAAGTTAGTACCTGGCTTGCACATGAGAAGTATGGTCCTAAGGGATTATAGGTAGGTTGGAAAGAAAGTGGTGTTTACAGTTGTTTGTGCCCAGTAGGACCTTCATCAGTCAGGGGCACAGGCCTCAAATGTGGCTTTACCCTTTCCCTGATTGAATCTGGTCTAAAGGTTTTTAGAAGGGTCTAAAGGTGGTCAACACCTGAGTTAATTACCTGAGTGGTAATTAATTATCCATCTCACAAACTGAGCCTCAGCTTTGGGAATGGTAGTGGGGCAAATACTTGTTTTTGCATGGAACATGCAGGAACTTGGCCATCCCCTGCTGTTTGCAGAAGACTTCTTGGTAAAGTTAAGGGAGATGATCGTCAAATCATGGTCCAAGTCATCTGGCAGGGGAGGGCAGATCTAGCAGTCCGTTTAAACGTTGGCTTGCAACAGATAGGGAGAACTGCATCAGAGCATTTTCCTACCTAAGGAAGGATAAGAGAAGGACAAGTCTCCTCAGGTGCCAGGATTATTGCTCTCTCTTCACCTCCACAGAATCATTGTGTTACATTCTGGTAGCTATAACCTCATTCTTTTCCAGTCATCCATTCCTCTTACCCAGACCTTTCATCCAGAAAGGTCAGGGACACAAGGGCATTTTCATAAAGCTTCTAGACCCATTGTGTCTTCCACTTTGGCTCACAAGGGCAGTCTTAAGTGTACTTGGCAACCAGTATATTCAGCCAAGTGGTCATTATTTTAGGATGTAAGATGATGTCAGTTCAAAAAGAGACTCCAGATGGCTGAACTAGAATTAAGTTTGAATCTCCTATGCCCACTTTTGACTGGGCTGTCACCTGGAAGAGATACCAACCAGGCTGTGCCGGGGTTGCCATTGTGGTGGGAAAGGAAAGGATTGTGTCTAAGAATGGTCAGGGCAGAATTCAAATTTCCAATTAGGCTTCTATAACTTGCCACCCATTTTTGTCTTGATCATTACCCAGGAAGCAGATGAGAAGAGATAATCCCTTTCTGGGGACAGCTGAGTCTGGTCATCACAAAGTGCCTTACTCAGATTTTTGGACAAAGGATGGGAGGGAAGTAGAGTTAGAAATCTGCCTGAGTCAGTGTTTGAGAAGGCTTTGCAATGCTGTCTGTATTACAAGTGTCTGGATGGTGGGGAGCTTAAAGGGTTCCTCAATACCTTGACTGTTAGCCAATTATTGAGTAGGTTTTGGCACAAAATTATCAGACTGCAAATGATCTAGAAAGCTAAACAAGACACAGATTAATCTCAAGGGCCACAGTGGGGTGGCCAGAACCAACAGATCAGTCTGGAACTGCAGCATTGTGACCTTAAAAAGTGTCAACACTGGTGAGGCAGTACTGATGGCTCTAAAATGGGGTCAGAGGTCCAGTGGCCTCCTTCACGGTGAGACAAACAGGCCAGCTTTCGGTGGGTGTCACAAGTCTGGCATCCAGTGGCAACTTCCACATTAGAAACATAGGCTACTTTATGCTTAATCTGTGATGGTGGATATGTCACCATGTTCAGAATAATATTGGATCCTAGGAGTCCGTGATGGAAGTCTAGGCAGTGCAGCCTTGATCAGCCTCTTCCTTCTGGTTGGTATCTGGTTGGTAGAGAGCGGGCCCTTACCATGGGCATGAATCAGTGATCCAGATAGTTTTGATCAGCAGCTGCTATTTGTTTCCACAGTTGTGGTCCTGAAGATAGAGGTCTTTAATCTGCCAAGATTTCTGTGTCTTCCAAACAGCTAGGCCACTGGCAGCAGCCCAGGAGTCAATACAGTATAACATGGTTCATTGTGGAGAATGTTGTCTAGAGCTATGAAGAAAGCTTTTGAGTTCTGCCCTCTGAGCACAGCAACCGCATCCGCTTTTGGTTTTGTGTAGTTGGTGCTAAAGCTGAGCATTTGCAGCAGCCCAGGGAATACCATCAGTCGTGAGTTTAGCCAAACCATTAGTGAATCAAAAACCCCATTGATCTAGTGGCTTTCTTTGGGCATCAGAGTGAGGGAGCAACCTTTTTTTTTTTTTTTTTTTTTTCCCCATGTAGAGCCAAGAGGTCAATTGCTTTCTTGAGTATCTTATTTTGAGAAATGAGCCTTATTTTGAGAAATGAGACTTAGTGGGCTTGTTTTACCTTGTTATTTGTTAAAGTCCTAGTTGACGTGCTCCCAAATGGCAATATCAGGCTACAGAGCCTCAAAGCCTCACTGAATCAGGCATCAGTTTCAACAAGAGCCCAACAGCACACTGATCCTTTCTTTTCAAAGGGAGTGTGCCGTGCAGATGTGTCAGGGAATTGACCAGTACAGAACTACAAGGTCTACCTTGTGGGTGGAGCCTGCCTCCCTTGGTCAGAAGCTCTACTCTGCAAAAGCATCAGTGTCAGACTTGTAGTTCAGAGGGGTCATTAAGAGTTATAGGACCTCCGAAGTAGAGAATGTACCACAGCTTGATGGACAACTTCCAGTGCAGCCTTTTGATTAGAGCCCCACTTAGAAGATGCTGATTTGCAGGTGAGCTGATACAAAGAAGTAGGATGCCCAAGTGAGGTACATGCTGTCTCCAGTAACCCCAAAAAGTACAATAAGATGCTGATCATTTTTAGTAGGGAGAGGAAGGAGGTGAAGGAACAGTTTTTCTTTTACTGCTGGAGGGATTGGGTGTTGTGAATCTACTCACTCCCAAGAAACTTCACTCGGTGAATAGGCCTCTGAATTTTGTTGGGGGTTTATCAGCAACACCTACTGTTGGAGGTGTGCTAACACTGAAATCAAGGCCTTTGAGACAGACTTACAGCTTATAAGTCAACAGGACATCCGTATAGTGTAAACTTTAGGCATCACAAGATAGAGACACTTGTGCTAAACCTTGACCAGCTGTTGGTGGCATCTGTCAGGGGAGTTTCTTCCAATAGCTCCTCTCTACCTGTGGCTCTTTTCCGTTTGGGACAGTCTATCTCTGGTACTTACAGAATAGAGCAATGTAAATACCATACCAATTCCTGCTATACATTCAGATGTCAAGGCAACACCAGTATGTAGAATCGGCTCTACCCACAGGGTTAAGACAGCCTCCCTTTCCTGCTGTGAACTTTGCCTAAACCCCTAAACCTTGAATGTAAGTGCCTCCTCTCCCTGTGGTAGGATGGTTAGTTGGACACCTGAATCTAATGGAGCCATGAAAGTTTGAGTCTCTTCCATTCCTGAGTTTCCCTCAGCATACTTGGATAGGTATATGGGGGTCTTCACTATACCCTTGGAAACAGGGAGACCTTGGCTCCACCCCTCATTATCTTCCTCCAAGCTGGTGAAGTCAAGGCATCAGGCGAGGGGAGGTAGAAGAGAAAGAGATATGGAGGGAGAAAGTAACTCCATGCCAGTGAGCTTTAAAGTGTGTACGTTCAGGGTGCCTGGCTGGCTCAGTCGGTTGAGTGTTGGACTCTTGATTTCAGCTCAGGTCAGGGGGCCAAGCCTCACATCAGGCTCTGTGCTGAGCACGGAGCCTGCTTAGGATTCTTTCCCTCCCCAACTCGCACTCTGTTTCTTAAAAAAAAAAGTATACCTTAATCCTAGACATTTGCTGCCCTGTTGTTATAAAACATCTCTTATGTTTTTACCTGGTTTAACATAAAAGTTGGGATTTTCAGGAGGCTTGACCACAGGAATTTATATTATTTTGGATTCTTATTCCCCAGTGACTCATCTTCATGAGCATTGTAAAATCCAGTTGGCAAGAAGACTTACTAGACAGTGCTTCATCACGGGAGTTTGTCTCCGAGAAATCTCCCCAAGAGCACCATGGCACCTTTATGGCAGCCAGGATACACTGCAGGAAAAAACCCGAGACCTTTTACTGTCCTCTCCAAATGAATCTAAGGTAGATGTGACACTGCAGGAGAGAGAGCCCTGCCCAGGTGTTGCCATTCTTCCTTGGCAAGCATCGTGTTGCCCTTCATCTCTCATGTGGACCAGCCAAAGTTCTAATGACTCAACTTGTTTTTGTTAGTAGCAGTTGCAAATCTCCCTCTTGTCACCCTTGGTTTAGATAACTTGTCTGTAAAGGGGTGGAACCTTCTGTCTCCACCCCTGTTCCCACCTGTGGATCTTAGTTGTTTTGATGGATTGCACTTATGACAGACCACTAGGTTGGCAGAGAGGTCCTCTCCCAACACTGGGAGAGTTTGCAACAACCAGGAACCATTCGAGCAGCTGTCCTTGAACTTACTCTCTAGTATTCATCCTGCAACCACCCTCCTAGTTTTTCCTCATTAATAGATGTTTTAGTTTTCTGAGGCTGCCCTAACAAAGTACCACAAACCGGGTATAACAGAAATTTATTGTCTCACAGTTCTGGAGGCTAGAAATTTTAAACCATGGTATTGGCAGGGCCATGTTCCTTTGAAAGCCTGTAGGGGAAGATCCTTCCTTGCCTGTTCTAGCTTCTGTGAGCCCCAGGTGTTCTTGGCTTGTGGCAGTATGACTGCAGTCTTTGCCCACATCTTCATTCACGTTGCTGTCTTCTGTCTCTTTGTATGGCTTTCTCGTGTGTGTGCCCAAATGAACCTCTACTTACAAGGACAGAGTTGTATTAGAGGAGGCCCACTCTAATGACCTCATCCTTGATTACATCTACAAAGACTGATTCCCAAATAAGGTTACATTCACAGGTATGAGGGGTCAGGACTTCAGTATATCTTTTTGAGGGACACAGTTTAACTCAAAGCAGTCGGCAACTAAATGGAAGATGATGCATTGCCCACTTGATAGTGCAGTTTGGTCAACATGTTTATTGCCAGCTCCAATGGACTTCCTCAGATCCCATTAATTGCTCTGTGAGGCCTGATTTCTTTGTCTTCTGGTAAACCTGCTCTTTTTCAGCATCTTGTCCTTGTTGCCAAAACCTGGCAAGAACTGTGACAGATCTGAGATGTTACCCTATTTGTAAGCCAACAGTTTATCCTGCACAGTTTTCATAGATACTGATAGAGGGTATGAGACTTTTAGGTTAGAAAGATTTTCTTTTTTGCACAGCAAGCAGCATGAGTTTTGTATTTGTGCCAGTTTTTCCTTCTCCCTCACATGGGTGACATAGAGTGGCCCAGGTGAAAGCTGTGCATGTGGTTGGTTTACATCACAGCCGAAGAAACTCCAGCTTAGGAAGCCCAATCTTAGATAACGGGCTGCAAGCAAACCTGACTGACGTTGCCCAAAGGGGGATATTATTATACGGACAGTAAGCACAGCTGCCCTCTGCTCTAGAGGGAGCCATACTCTCTGTCTTTCCAGATTGCTGGCTCTACTGCAAATATCTTTGAAGAGAGTCCAGAACAAAAGCTGTCAGTTCAGAAGATGTGCAGAAACATGAGACTCATGGATAATTGTCACCTAATAGTTATCTTCTTTGACTGTGTTTATTGGATTGTGGCAGTTCTTTTTATACTGTCTATATAAGACCTTTGGCAGACATACGTGTGCCCATGTTCTGGTCTGTGGTTTGCCATTTGTTTGGTTTGTGGTTTGCCTTTTTGTTAACTATTTCAAAGGGCAGAAGTTTTTAATTTTGATAAAATCTCTTTTGTTAATTTTTGCTATTAAGGTTTCTGTTTTTGTGTGCTATTTAAGAAATCTTTTTAATTTTTTTTTTTAACATTTATTTATTTTTGAGACAGAGAGAGACAGAGCATGAGCAGGGGAGGGTCAGAGACAGAGGGAGACACAGAATCCAAAACAGGCTCCAGGCTCTGAGCTGTCAGCCCAGAGCCCGATGCGGGGCTCGAACTCACAGACTGCGAGATCATGACCTGAGCTGAAGTCGGACACCCAACCGACTGAGCCACCGAGGCGCCTCTAAGAAATCTTTTAGTAACCCAATGTTACAAAGATTTTCTCCTATTTTTTCTAGAAGTTTAATTGTTTTAGTTCTTCCATTAAAGTCTGTGATCCATTTTAATTAATTTTGGGGGGTATGATCTGAAAGTGATGGTTGAGATTTATTTTCTCCATTTAAAGACCAGTTGTTCCAGTACCACTGTTAAAACATTCTTTCCTCCATTAAATTACCTTGGAGCCTTTTTTTCAAAAATCAGTTAACTGAATAAGTGTGGGTCTATTGATGAACTACATTCTGTCCCACGAATCTTCACGTCTTGTCTGTCCTTTCACCAGTGTCGCATCTTAACTCACTGCATTCTACATTAAGTCTTGAAATCAGGTAGTATAAGTCGTCCAAGCTGGTGTTTTGCCTTTCCATATAAATTTTACTTTGAGCTTACCAGTTCTTCCCAAAAGCCTGCTAGGAATTTGATTGACCTTACAGATTTTAAATCCATACATTATCTATTTCAGGAACAAAGAAAACTCAGCTCCGCTAGAGGAAAATACCACAGGAAAAAGCGAGGCAAAAAAAAGAAAGATTGCAGAAACTTCAAATGTTATCACTGAGTCATTGCCATCTGCAGAGTCAGAACCTGTTGAGATTGAGGTGGAGATTGCCGAAGGCACCATCGAAGTGGAAGATGAAGGCATCGAAACGTTGGAGGAAGTGGCTTCTGCCAAGCAGTCCATAAAGTACATTCAGAGCACAGGTTCTTCTGATGATTCCGCCCTGGCACTGTTGGCAGATATTACCAGCAAGTACCGTCAAGGTGATAGGAAAGGGCAGATTAAGGAAGAAGATGGTTGTGCATCTGACCCCACAAGCAAACAGGTAGAAGGTATTGAAATTGTGGAACTTCAGCTGTCACATGTGAAGGACTTGTTCCATTGTGAGAAATGTAACCGTTCATTTAAATTGTTTTACCATTTTAAGGAACACATGAAATCACACTCCACTGAGAGTTTCAAGTGTGAAATATGCAATAAAAGGTATCTTCGGGAGAGCGCATGGAAACAGCACCTCAACTGTTACCACCTCGAAGAAGGTGGAGTCAGTAAGAAGCAAAGAACTGGGAAAAAAATTCACATATGTCAATACTGTGAAAAACAGTTTGACCACTTTGGACATTTTAAAGAGCATCTTCGAAAACATACAGGTAATTAGCAAATACTTTATGTTAAAAGTATATTTTTTCCACATTCACTTCAGGTCTCAATGTCTAAATCCTTTTTTTTTTTTTTTTTTTATTACCACAGAAACCATCTCCTGTTTTTTCTAATATGCAGGTTGAGTTCACATTGTTCTTTTGGTATTAGTTTGTTGAAATATTGACACTTTAAAAGCAAAATCAGTATCAACTTTGAAAGTAGTTGTCACTCTTGCACCTTGCCAATTTTTATATATATATATATATATTTTTTTTTTTTCCTGGTCCATTTTTATTTATTTTTTAAATACAATTTATTGTCAAATTGGCTTACATACAACACCCAGTGCTCATCCCAAAAGGTGCCCACCTCGATGCCCATCACCCACTTTCCCCTCTTCCCCACCCCCCATCAACTCTGTTCTCTGTATTTAAGAGTCTCTTATGGTTTGCCTCCCTCCCTCTCTGTTTGTAACTATTTTTCCCCTCTTCCTTTCCCCCATGGTCTTCTGTTCAGTTTCTCAGGATCCACATATGAGTGAAAACATACAGTATCTGCACTCAGCAGACTGACTGCACTTAGCATAATACCCTCCAGTTCCATCCACGTTGCTGCAAATGGCCAGATTTCATTCTTTTGCACTGCCAAGTAGTAGTCCATTGTATATGTAAACCACATCTTCCTTATCCATTCGTCAGTTGATGGGCATTTAGGCTCTTTCCATAATTTGGCTATTGTTAAAAGTGCTGCTACAAACATTGGGGTACAAGTGCCCCTATGCATCAGCACTCCTGTATCCCTTGGGTAAATTCCTAGCAGTGCTATTGCTGGGTCATAGGGTAGTTCTATTTTTAATTTTTTGAGGAACCTCCACACTGTTTTCCAGAGCAGCTGCACCAGTTTGCATTCCCACCAGCAGTGCAAGAGGGTTCCCGTTTCTCCACATCCTCTCCAGCATCTATAGTCTCCTGATTTGTTCATTTTAGCCACTCTAACCGGCATGAGGTGGTATCTCAGTGTGGTTTGGATTTGTATTTCCCTGATGAGGAGTGACATTGAGCATCTTTTCATGTGCCTGTTGGCCATCTGGATGTCTTCTTTGGAAAGTGTCTCTTCATGTCTTCTGCCCATTTCTTCACTGGATTATTTGTTTTACAGGACCAGTTTTTATATTTTTAAAAGAAATACATATAACACAGCTTGTGATTACTTACCAAGGATGATAAATTATGAAATCCTAATTATAGGGAAACTTCACTGTTCCTTTTTTTACATTTCCTATCTCATTTATATGTTACATAGATCAATATGTTTACAAAAATCCCTGGCATGTTTATCCATTTGTGTACACTTGGTCACCTGTTATGACCTGGTGGTGAAGTAGTCAGCATATGTTCATCTTCCCACCCCTCTCCGAGGGCACACAGTGTTGGCACTGATGGACAGCAAAGGGGATGAGAAAGGTAAAGTCTTTTACTGCCCTCCTCGTGGGAGCCATCTCAGGCATGCAGGAGTGATTCCAGGGAGTGTCCCACTGGGCCTTTGGTCCTTATAGCTCTGCATCCATCTCCTGTGCCTGTTTTTGTCCTGTCAGACACCCCGTCCTTCTGCCTCTCAAGCCTCTTTGCTAAGTCTCCTGTGCCACACACAGGAGCTTCTGCCAATGCTTTGAATCTCGGGTGGGGGGAGAGCAGTGGATAAGATGTGCCAAGTGTCAGACTCTGGACACGCGTTCCCAAGTTCTCTGGTGGCTAATGCTATCTAGATTGTTTAATACAGTGAAAACAACACAGGCGTTCCATACTATTCAAAATCTTTCTCTTTGCTGGAGTTTGGAGAATTTTGAAGCAATTTTTTCATAGATTTCCTTGCTGTCCTGAGTTGCTTGCTGTATACTACTTGAAATTGAGGAAGCGGATAGATTCAGATAAATGTGGCATCCCTCACTTAAATGTTTAGTATCCATACTCGGGGACTGAATAAATGCCTAGGATCAATACTTAGTGGTTACATGAATAGCAAGAGAATCTCATACTTTAATTTCATCTAGTATAGATGTAAAAAGCTTTAGGGTACTGGTTTGGGTAACTAATAGGTGTTTATGAAACCTTTTGGGAAAATGCTTTCTGATTTTCAAACATAGAGGTATATTGTATATTTAGAAACTGCCTATAGTAATAGTTTTTAGTCCTTAAAACAAATATTCATCTATTTTAATGTAGTTTTGCAAAAATGATCGCTATACCATTAAACTAGTAAATAAATGTTAATTGGTAACTAGTGTGTTTTAATAAGGGTTTCCTGTGTCCCAACAGATAATCAGTCACTTTCATATTATTTTCTAGCATTGTAAAAGTAGAAGCAATTGTCTCTTTTACCTAAAACATAACCTGATAACTTGCCTGTTGAAAACAGGCAACACAGACTATTTTGGAAGTTAAAATGTGCCTTTCAAGTCCTATACGTTGTATTTTGGATTAAACACAGAATATAGAGCTAAAGTATATTATGTTGTATGTCTTTATCTTTAAAATTATGTGAGATAATTACGTTGTTACAAATTATAGAACTAGATGTCAATTTGAAGAACAGTTTAACACATAAAGCAAACTGAACTTTTGTTGGCATTTAACCTCAATTAACTGTATTAGTAATTAGTAACAAGATAGTTGCAGATGTGATCAGTGACTTGGTGAATTCAAGAGGAGCATAAGTAAACAGCTTTAAATTGTGCTTATGTTAATGAAGGATGGATCGTTTTTTGCTTATAACAAACTAAGTGTAAAGATAAGGAACAATCCCATTCCTGTTTTCCTACCCTCAAAATATATATAAATCCCCCTCCGTTTCACATTTTGCATACTTTTATTAGTTTAGTGGTTTGATTTCTTCAGTGTTCTTAAAGCATGCGCTATAATCTATGACTTGAATTGCAAAATTTTGGCTGTTACTTGTCCTCTGAATTATTTTATTTCCATTTGGAAAATAGTAATGGTAATGCCAACCTGCTAGGTCGTGGAGATAAGGAATTTTTAGAGTCTCTGCCTTCAAGGAGCTCACAGTTATGTTGGGAGAGACAAGCAGGCACAGTCACATGTGACGGGCTAAGTGCTAATAGAGGTAAGCACACAGTCTTATGGGAATGCCTGCCTGTACTGTTTGTTTATGATGGAAGAGACCAGGATGGTTTCCTGGAGTATTCACCCTATAATGACACCCAAAGGAAAAGGAGTTTGCCAGGAGATGGGCATTCCAGGCAAAAGAAATGAAGCATGCACAGGAATGAAGCATGCACAGGAAAGAGCATAAGCAACTTGTTTGGAATGCTGCTGGTAGGTTGAGGCTGGAGGATTGGGTCCAAGTTGAGGAATGCCAGCATGTGTAGCTGTTACGAAGGGCTGCCCACATGGCATGCACTTAGGCATCATGGACAATCTACCAGTGGTTCAAGGGCAAGAGATGAGAAAGTGATGGGAGATAAAGCCAAGATCATATAGTTATTTTTCATAAGTGCTGTAAATGAATTCAGATTTTACTTTGGAAAACTGTGTCATTTTAAAGAAGTTTAAGCCAGGATCACATTTCTGTTTTAGAGTGATGACTGGCAGGATAGAGTGGAGCGAGATGAAACCTACAAGGTCTGATTAAGAAGCTGTTGGAGCAATCTATGCAAGAAGGAGGGGCTGAGTAAAGGCAGTGATAGTGGAAGAGGGTTGGAAATGTGAAGAACATTAAGGAGGCAGAGTCAACAGGATTTGGTGACCATTGAGATATGGGGGTAAATCCTAGCTCTTTGGTTTGGGTGGCTGCATAGTTGGAGGTTTATTATTAATTTAGAAAAATATAGAAGGGTAAGCACTTCAGCGGTGGGAGGAAATACCAGAACTTTTGACAGATTTACCAGTGGGACACCTCATATGAAAGAGAACCTAAAGGTGACCTTTAATCATGTCTTTAAATGATTGTACCTCGTTTGCCAGAGAGTAATGTGGAATTATAGAAACAATGTGGGTCTGGAAATCCTGACCTGACCCGAAGTCAGATGCTTAACTGACTGAGCCACTCAGGGGCCCTGGGTGGGTCTGAAAATCAGATTGGATTGCAGCTCCAATTCCAACATTTGACAGTATGATGAACTTAAATGGTCACTTTATCTCTGGGCCTCTTTCCTTGTTTGTGTAAATAAGGGCAATAACTTACTTTACAGGGAAAAGCACTTTGCAGGCTACAGTCCACACATCTAAAGTATAATTAATCTGTTGCTATTTCTAGACTTCATCGGACTTACTAAGTTTTTAAAATGCAAAAGCTCAAATGACATAAAAGCTGAAATGACAATGAAAAATGAATCTCTTTTCTACTTCAGTAGATCTCTCCAAAAGCAGTTACTGCCATCATTTTCTTACTTATCCTTCCATATCTATTCTTTGCGTTTTTGAGTAACCATACACAGGCATGCACACAGAGGTTTTTTTGGGAAAAAAATAGAGGCATGTAGTACAGTGTGATGCCATTTTACACTATTTAAATTTTTTTTTTTTTAACATTTTTGAGAGAGAGAGAGGGACAGAGTGGGAGAGGGGCAGAGAGAGGAGAGAGAATCCCAAACAGGCTCCACACCCAGTACAGAGTCTGACATGGGCCTTGAACCCACAAACCGTGAGATTATGACCTGATCTAACCAACTGAACCACCCAGGTGCCCCTGAAGTCTTTTAATACATGAAAATTCAGGAATCTACTTTTTTTTTTTTTTTTCCACTGTGGCTGCATGGTGTTTCAGTGTATGGGTATACCATAATTTATTTATATTGATACACATTTAGGTTGTTACTAGTCTTTTACTGTTACAGGCTATGCCTCAGTAAGCATACTTTTGCATATATCATTGTGTACATGTTCAAGAGCAGAATTGCCAAGTCAAAGAATATGTACATTTTAAATCTTGGCATTGTTATGAAATTGCTATTTAAAGGAGCTATACCAATTTATATTTGTAGGTTTTATTTATAGTGAAAAATTATGTACTACTGAAACCACAAAACGTAACCATTGTATTTAGCAGTATCTTGCAACATTGGGGGATATGATAAGGAATTTCTGTACCAGCACTAATTCTAGGTGATTAGGTCTTTCTAATTTTCCCATCTCATGAACATTATACAAAAAACAGAGGGTTTTTTTGTCAGGGAAAAACTATAGCTCGAAGTAACTTGACTAGTATGAAGGTCACAACTAGGGTCTCATCACTGGGGCCTGTTTCTCTGCAAGCGTCATGCTGTCCCTTGAATCCTCTCTCTTCTTGCCTTACTCCAGACTGCTGGAGTCTACCTGTTAGCCTGCCAGTCCTTTCATATTTCTTTCCATCTAGCTTATTGCCCTATTTCTGACTTCTCTATCTTACCTTGTCCTCCTTGTATACAACTTGAATCACTTTTTCTTGTACTCTAAGCACATTCCCTTGGCTTTTAACCCACTTGCTCTAAAAAGGCCTCTAAAAAATCCTGGAATTATTGCAGTCAATTACCCCTACTCCTTGCTGAGCACTGTTGGAAAAAATTCATATCAGACCTTAAATTAGGCCTTTTTGGTGTCTGATTTAAAGCTTTCTTTGCCAGATTGCTATTTTGGGCCTTCAGTCCGATACTCAAGACTCTGCCCACACGTCACCCCAGCAGATGACATACCTGTCATCTTTCAAAACCCTCCATCCCCTTTACTGTACTGTTTTCATGGGCTTGCCTCTCATCCCACTGTAGTCTGGCTTCTAACCCCACCATATTACTTACACTATTCCTACTAGAGTTAGTACAATCCCCTGTTGTTGTTCTACCTGACATCTCTGTTCAGTTTAGCACTGTTTACTGCCCTCATCTTCCTGAAATTTCTTAATTTCCGCAGTGTTCTTTCCTTCTGCTTCTGGCTGTTGTGTTTCTGTTCTCTTTGCTGCTTCATTTACCTGGTGTTTTAACTTGGTGTTTCATTGAGTTCTGTCCTTGATTCTGTTATCACATAACATACTTAGAGTTTTCACCACATCAAAGGTTTTTATTACTATCTAAAGTAACTCCTGATCTGTATATCAGTCCACCCTCTATTTGACTTCAGAGGAGTCTGTTCAACTATTTACCAGACTTTTCCACCTTGAGTACCTTCAAATCAACAGATACAAAACTAAATTTATAATCTTTCTCAGTACACTGCATTCCAAACCTACTTGGATTTCTGTGTTCTTGATTCTGATTGGCATTCTAAGCTAGAGGTCTGAGAATCATTATTGATACCTTCTCCCTCTTACTCCTCACCCATGTTGTTCTGTACCTCTGTGTCTCTGCCTAGAATACATTTCCTTCTTTCCTTCACTTATTCCATTCCAGGCAGAATTAATCTCTCTCCTTTTGTGCTGCTGCCTTACATTTTCCATTGCCCTTTATTCTGAAACAGGTTTTCTACAGTACATTGCAGGTGTTTATTTGTATATATTTCACGTTCATAAGATACTGTGGCCTGTGATACGAAGTTTTTAAAGAAGGGCAATTTATCTTCATCACCTAGCACATGGTCTGGCACATAGTAAGTGCTCAAAAAATACTTGTGGAATGGATAGTGATGCATTTCCCCAAAATAGAGACTGAGCTTGATTTTTACCTAAGGGAAAATGTGCACTTTTAAGACATGCTAAAACATAGAACTCAGATCCAATTTTTATTTCTTCCTCAGAGTACAGATTCAATTATAATAATCACTGGAAACTTATTATTTTCACCTCTAGAAGAGTCTTTTGGATGTGATAGAAAACATCTGAATTACAAATTCAGACCTTCCTCTCAAGAAAGTGCTATTAGAATTAACCAAAAAGAAAAAAATTTATTTGCTTTTTCTGTTTTTCTTGATTTGCCAATAGAATTTTTTTTCTATTCGAATAGGTGAAAAACCTTTTGAATGTCCAAATTGTCATGAAAGATTTGCTAGAAATAGCACCCTCAAATGTCACCTGACTGCGTGCCAAACTGGAGTGGGGGCAAAAAAGGGAAGAAAGAAGCTTTATGAATGTCAGGTACGTGTTGGGTGTATTCTGTCCTTAGCAAAGGAGTTGGGTGTTTGAAATCATTAAAAGTGAAGGGTAGCAGAGTCTAGAGTAAAAGTATAGAGCTGGCAGTTTGGAAAGAATGAGTAAAGAACATCATCCATCGTTTTGATTTTATTTATTTATTTATTTTTTCATCGTTTTGATTTTATTTTTTTTTATTTTTTATTTTTTTATTTATTTTTTTATTTTTTAAAAAAAATTTTTTTTTTCAACGTTTATTTATTTTTGGGACAGAGAGAGACAGAGCATGAACGGGGGAGGGGCAGAGAGAGAGGGAGACACAGAATCGGAAACAGGCTCCAGGCTCCGAGCCATCAGCCCAGAGCCTGACGCGGGGCTCGAACTCAAGGACCGCGAGATCGTGACCTGGCTGAAGTCGGACGCTTAACCGACTGCGCCACCCAGGCGCCCCGATCATCGTTTTGATTTTAGAAGGGAGATTAGAATAGGGTTTTTTGGGTTGTTGCCTTTTTTTTTTTTTTTTTTCATCAATGTCAATAAAATTATGTCCTAAATAACAGGTAACCTGAAACTATTCTTCACCGTTGAGCAAACAATAGAATTAGGGAGTGGAGCAGTGGAAGGCTCACTGGCTGTGATCAGCTCTTTTTCCATGATTAGTGTATATGTATCCCAAATAATGTAATGGTTCTAAATGCTAATGATATTATGTAGGAAATTATAATATTGGTACTTTATATCCCTTGAATTTATATGACATTTAAGCAATGAAGGCAGTATTATGTTTCCTACATTGCATCTGAGTTGTTAGCTACATCAGCTAAAAGACCAAATAAACAACATAATTATGAACTCTCTTAGATCACATTATAAATGTCATATTCATAACATTTTTCAGAAAAATCTTCAAATTTTTCCTTAACAGAGAATAAATGCATTCATGCTTTCTTCGGCTTGAATATTAGTAGTGTTAAAACCATATGTTTGGTTATTTCAGGTCTGTAACAGTGTGTTTAACAGCTGGGACCAGTTCAAAGATCATTTGGTAATACACACTGGTGATAAACCCAACCATTGTACTTTATGTGACTTGTGGTTTATGCAAGGAAATGAATTAAGGAGGCATCTCAGTGATACTCACAATATTTCAGAGCGTCTAGTAACCGAAGAAGTTCTTTCAGTAGAAACACGTGTGCAAACTGAACCTGTGACATCAATGACTATTATAGAACAAGTTGGGAAAGTGCATGTGTTACCATTGCTTCAGGTTCAAGTGGATTCAGCACAAGTGACTGTGGAACAGGTCCATCCAGATCTGCTCCAGGACAGCCAAGTGCATGATTCACATATGAGCGAGCTTCCAGAGCAGGTTCAGGTGAGTTATCTAGAAGTGGGTCGGATTCAGACTGAAGAAG